>NC_137942.1:15703234-16364273 GCF_963969265.1 Rhamphochromis sp. 'chilingali' | reverse complement strand
CGGTCGCTTGCTGTTACTAAGTGAAACAGGTCTCAAAGAAATATACAAGAACGTCCTTGCCTGGTTGCCTATTGATTGTGTTGAAGACACCAACTTGTTTGCAAACACTTGCAAACTGCTTGTCGAAGCTGTAGTGAAACTGTGAACAGTGAGGCCCAAACTTCCAGAAACTACCCACCAACTAACTGAGGAACACACATTTTTCCTTAGCAACCAGAGGCTGACAACCTGTCTCTAGGACTTGTGACAAAAGTGTAATATGTGTTATAGCAGCTAAAAATGTAACTGAAAACAATAATATTGACTATAAATCCAGGTCTGTTAGTGAACTAATTATAGTTTAGAAATTTTAGGAAATATGTATTTTATAAAATTCCTTCCATTTTTTCTACTGCTTACTTGCCTCGCTTCTGTCAGTCTGCCCCAGGGCAGCTGTGGCTACAACTGTAGCTTGCCTCCACCAGTGTGTGAATGTGAGAGTGAATGAATAGTGGAATTGTACAGCGCTTTGAGGGCCCCGAAAAGCGCTATATAAATGCAATCCATTATTATTATTACTGTTCCCAACCTGGCTAAGAGACAGAATCTCTCCAGTGTGCCCTGGGTCAGGACTGGGATCTCCTCCCAGTTGAGCATGTCCAAAGCACCACGTTCAGGAGGCATCTGAGTCACATGTCCAAACCACCACAACTGGCTCCTATCAGTGCAGACAAAAATTGGCACTACCCTGAGCACCTCTGGGTGACTGAGATCCTTACCATATCTCTAAGTCTTGGCCTAGACACCCTTTAGAGAAGGATGATTTCTGCTGTCTGTATCTAAAACCGTATTCTTTCAGTCCTTTGCCAGAGCTTCATACCCTTAGCCACAGGTGAGGGGAGGAATTTTAAATCGATTGGCTTTACCTCAGCTTTCTCTTTTCCACAGACAGTAAAAGTGTCTGTATCACTGCAGATGTTGCACCAATCTGCTTGTCAATTTCCTGTTCCACTGTCTAATCTTAAGCAAGTCTATAAGACACTTGAACTCAACTCATTCCCAACTCAAAGTGGGCAATCCACTCGTTTCTATTTGAGAACCTTGGCATTGATTATTGAGGTGGTAATTCTCATGCAAACCACTTCCTACTCTCTCATTTTTTAAAATTATAACGCTCATTCGATTAAGTAACATGAAAGCAGTGTTTCTCAAGCTCTTTCGTCTCTATACAACAATACGGGGACTCATCATATCTGGTGTGTTCAAATTTAAACTTCCAACCCTAACAACTGTCACAAGACAGAGTCGGAACACTGCAGTATACCACTGAAAGCTTTAATAATACAGAGTACTGCTGGACCACACACCTAATAAATGGACACAAATGATTAAAGCTGCTTATAATGAGACCTGTAGAGAAGGGGCATGTGCCACCTTGCATACTTGGATCATAGAATGTGAAGAAATACCTGTTGCTCAGTGCTGAGTGATGTAATTATTAAAGTGTGTGGTTTCCAACACTGACCTTGTGGGTCTGATCGGCACGGTGGGTTACTGTCTTTCTTTCCTCTTCCCAGCGAGCACTGGCCTCTTTTAGCTGCTTCTCCATTGCTGTCTGCAGACGTATCGCCTCCTCCTTTGAATCACATACAGACGTCTGTAGCTCCGCAATTAGCTGTGGGCAAGAAAAGTCAGGTTTTTGACTGATCCTCAAGTGTGTGCAGGACTGACAGAAACTTAAGAGAAGTGGCAGTGACTAAATAAGATCATAACTTGGCTTGCTTGCACTTGGGAACCATTTTTTTTCCTAGTGCAAAGTTAACTTGGAAGTTCTATGTATTTCTATGCTTATGTTTGAAACAAGCGGCATAGTAAAGCGATCAAAGAGAGAAAAGCCTGTTGCCAGAAGCAAAATGCAAAATACGTTCGCTTAACAAAATGCTGTTCTGATTCGTTTCATTTCACTGGGCTTGCAAAAAAAGACTAGTATCAGATGGAAAATGCATTTTGCATTTGCCATGGCTTGGGAAGGCAGTAACAATCACCTTGAAAGACCGCTTTTCCCAGAGTCTCGTGTCTTCTTTTTTGTTTTTTGAGACGAGACAGAAGACACAAAGAAGAGAGAGAGAAAGCGCAAGAGTGAGAAAGAAGAGGGAGTTAAAAAGAAATAGACAGGAAGGAAAAAACAACTTCCTTTTTGAAGAGCGGAGTGACTTTGTGTTGGTGAACTTGCGGTGCACACCAAGATGAAAAGGAAGTGTCTTGGCTTTGAAAACCTCCAGTCAAAATTAACATTCTATTTAAGCCACTGTCAGAGAAAGGCAGAGGAAAGATGAGAGAGTAAGAAAAAAAGAGAGAGAAAGAGAGAGGGAAGGGAGAAAGAGAAAGAGGTGAGGAGGAGGAAGGAGGGTATTGCTGCTGCTTTGGGCTAGACAGATAATTGTTTACCATGTTCAAACCCTGGAGGACTAGCCCCGCTGGAATCTGCACATTGTGTGGGAGTATGGGAGCTAAAGCGGCGCGGGTCGACCACAGACAGAAAGAGACGGCAAGGGCGAAGGGGGGTGGAGGGGTGCTAGGGAGATTAGGCTTATTTAGTCAGTGGGACAGCCACATGAAAGCAACAAATGACACATCATTATGTGAACATCATTTCTGGTCATAATAATTATTTTGCAATATGGATTCCCTGCATTTGCTGGTCTTCAGCCCCGGGGCAGTGGCGGCACTCCAAACTAGTAAACTCAGCTGTCTGTCTTGTTACTCCTGTATATATATATTTATATACACACACACACACACACACACACACACACACACACACACACACACACACACACACGCACGCACGCACACACACTAGCACCTTTTTCACTCTCTGATAGGCAGCCTATAATTGGTCTGGTGAGACTTGCCTATTTTCCCAGCCTGCTAGCATCTCTGTTTAGGGCTAAAGGAAGGCTTGCCTCCTCATGAACCTGAAGTATGGAAAAAAAGAAAGGAGGACAGAAACGAGTCTGTTTACCCACCTGTTTACAAACAGGTGGGTAAACAGGCTACCAGAGGAGAAAGGCTGCTCTGTAATGATACATGAAAAGAACACAAACACTTGTAAGTGCGAAAACTTGGTGGCTGATGCTTAATTTGAGTTGCCCGTTTCCTTTGATAATGATTCCAGTGATTTGACCCCGCCAGCAAAAAAACAGTGTAAACGATAGAACATTTCACTTATTGCCTCTTTGTTTGGTAACATTTCTGCCATAACTGCAGGCGTTCTCCAACAAAGTGTAGCTGTGTTAGCCCCATAAAGCCTGAAATATGAAACAATTGCCACAAAATTCTTAAATTTCATATCTGACTTTTAATTTTGCGACATTTTCTTAAAAAGTTGCTTAAAAATGCATGGTGTTATTTATTCATCACACTGATGATGTAAAAGTCTCAGAACCTCCCAAAAAACTATACCAAATATGACATACTTGTTGTTAAGTTACAGCTTTTAGGCACCAAGTATGTTTTTGGAAAAGAAAAAAAAAAATCACGAAATTTAGAATTTTTCCAATGTATAAACAAACCAAAAGCATTTTTTTTTTGGGGGGGGGGGGGAACGCAGTGTGAAAAAATAAAGTCAGCATGAAAAGATGATGAGCTGGTCCGGATGTTTCTAAACAAGAAAAGGAAGACACAGAGATTCTGGGCCGGAGCAGTGTCTAGCTGTCTGTCTGAGGTTAAATACTATTATTTTTCTATTTGTATATTCAGTACTGTGTTTTGAGCTACGAGTGCACTTGTTGCCAAACGCATTGGTCTGATTGGTCAGAACTGTTTATTCAGAAAAATCAAGCTTGGTCCAACGAAATAAATTCTGCAATTTAATCAAGTGAAATCACGAGATCTGTGTGTGTGAACAGCTGCATTAAGAATAGGTGAGTGCAAAAAATATTTTCAATGCACATAATATTTGCATGAATTTGTGTCTTCAGTCTGCGCAACCTCCCAACCCTCCAGCTTAGGCTTGAAAAGATGAACAAACAACTAAACTTATGTAAAAATGTCCACCAAAGTGGAGATAATGTATAGTGCTACTTTTGGCCAAAAGACATATCAGCATAAACACCTCATACTAACTGTCAAACACATGTGAAGGGGTGATGATTTGGGCTTGTTTGGCAGTCACAGGACCTGGGCACCTTGAATACACTTGAGTCAAATGTGAGAGTCCGAACTTCTACCTGATTCATATACTTGAAATGTGACGGGACCTTAAGAGAGCTGTGCATAAATGAATGCCTACAAACCTCAATGAAATGAAGCAACACGGTCAAGAGGAGTGGGTAAAAATTCTTCCACAAAGATCTGAGAGGCCGAAAAAGCCGTGCTGTTAAAGTTATTGCTGGTAAAGGTGGTGAGGCAGCTGAACAAACCTGATGAATGTAAGTCTTTCAACTTACCGGCTGACATTTGACTGGTGCAGCTTCGAGAGCAAATATTAATTATTATCCAAGGCTAGAAAAGATAAGGAGAATAATTGTGTGCAAATTTGAAGCCTGATAAAATGTTCTGACTTTTCAAACTGGAATGAAAAAGGGGCTGCAGAGAGTTGTGTGAAAAGCTTTTCTTTTCGCATGACCGTATTTACCAGCTAGATATTAATTGGCCAGCAAGTTCACAAAGAAACTTCAGAGCTTTTTTTCTTTTTCCTAGAAACCAGTTGTCTCCTGCATTACTGGAAATGAATATGCTGAGAGTTGTGAAAGAGAGCAAAAGCTCTACTAACAATCAATACAGAAAAGAACCCAAAGTTTAAACAGTGCTGACACATTTCGATTTTGTTTTGATGTGAAAATGTCTCCAAAGGAATAAACCCTGCAGCTGGTCAGTAAATTCCTAAAAGGTCACAGAAAAGCACAGTAAAAGAAAGAAAGAAAGAAAGAAAGAAAGAAAGAAAGAAAGAAACAAACAAACCCCCAACATTGTGTATAATAAATGAAATAATTTTACATATTAATTTCAACCTGTCCTGAACCGTGCCGCCCAGAGAACATTCCCTCCACCTCCCACCTACTTGCGGTCAGGGATAAAGTAATGATCTATCAGCACCAAGACTACCACCCACTGTAACCTGACCATTAAGTGGGCCCTGTTTAGTTCACAGGTCACCCAGGAGGACCACTCGCAGCTAGGCGCTTAACACACAGGACTGGGTAGGAGACACTAATTAGGAGAGCTGTGTATGTATGTGTGTGTGTGCGTGCCTGATTGAAAGAACCAGAGCACAGAGACAAAAGCAGGGAGATAATATACAGAAGAATAGGATCTGCACTTCTGTGCGTATGTTTGTGTGTGTGAATGCAAAGAAACATACATATCAGGCCCCCTAGGATAATGCATGGCATGGTATGTTTTTAATTGGGCTATTAGCTATGCAGCTGAGCTCTAGAGCGATGCTCCCTGTCAGACACTGAGGGGTTAACAACTGGGGTTAGCCTTTGAGGTTCAAAGACCTCTTGTTTACATTTGACTGAGTTGCTCCAAGGGGTGGGAGGGGAAAAAAAAGCCTTCTTGGTTCCACCTTTACCTTTTAAAACAAAGTCGCCCAAGCCCACAACAAATGCTCAGAAATACTCACGCATATTAACATGTTTGCACAGAACCCACTCCTTTAGCATAACCTTTATGTAACCGCTCGCATCAACAGCGGTGTTGAGTTCTGCGCTCTGGGACCATCTTCTAATGTCAGCGAGTGTTGTTTGTTAAACTTATGCCAGCTCTGTGTCCCCAAACCAGAGGATTAATCACTTGTTGCTCGTCTGCGGCGGCCCTGCACCCTCCAAAGCGGGCAGAGGCTAAACTTTCGCACAGCACCCAACTCCTTTTGAAGTTGAGCATTGTGTAACCTAATAAGCTACCGTTTTTCCTCACAACATCTGCTTGTCAACCCCGCTTTCAACTCGGAGCCTCTGCCAACCAACCCGAAATGGGGGAGATTTAAAGAGGAGAAGAAAGAAAGAAAGAAAAACAACAACCTTCTCCTCCCCCTCGTCACCCTCCCCCCCAGCCTTTTTGAATCTCCTCTTTGGGTAACGAGGTGCAATTACGGCCAAATGATTGTAATATTTTAGCCTGCTACATAATCAAGAAGAAACCACTTTTCTTTTTGTAATGTAAACACTACTTAGGGTGTTTTTGGATCTTTGAACTGGTGAGGTGAAAGCTGCCAGAACTTTCTGAGACGTCGTGCTGAATGGCAACGTGTGTCCGAGGAAGTTATATCTGTTTGGACAGAAGAATTAACTCGATTTCATGTGGCCTAAGGACACAAGAAGTAATGTTAAACACATTTCCTGGATTTGAAGTGTAGCCAGGTGATGGACAGACAGGTATGGTATATGAAAAGGACTTTCACCGATATGTTTTCAAGATGTTTCGCCGGCTTAACAGTTTGCTCGGGCTGTGTAGCTCCCATGAGAGAGCCGTAGTACACTTGGGGGCCGCGGCAGCATCACACAAAGAGCTGGACTGCTTGTGTTTTTGCAACTCTTTTTCTTTTTTCTCCCCCTTTTCTAAATCCTGGTGATTGTCCTGTGGGAGGAAAAATCTCTTAAGAGAGTGCCAAGATATTTTATACCCGGGGAATTGTGGCCACTGGGGGGCAGCTGAACAAACTTAAAAGACACAATTGATATATTAATGTTTGGCAAAAGTTTCCTGGATTCGTGTCTGATCACCACATGAATGTAAGTGTAGTGGTTGCACTCATTCCAGCCCTTTCAACTCATGTGTCGGTGTTTGATTGGTGCAGCTTTCAGAGAGCAAATATTAATTCTAATCTAAGGCTAGCAAAGATAAGGAGAAGAATTGTGTGTAAATTTGAAGCCTGATAAAAATGCTCTGACTTTGGACACAGGGATGAAAGAGGGGCTGATAAAAGTCAGATAGCAAAGCTTTACAAATTTCACTCTAATATGAACTTTCGTGCTCTGGCACTGACACGAATGTTCTGCGTGCACTCTCTCGTACATTTGCGCCCGTGCACATGTGCTTAAGAGAAAAGGCCATGGCAGCTTGCAGTGTGTGTGTGTGTGTGTGTGTGTGTCACCACCTTTCCCCCATCAGTACATTTTGTCTGTTCCATCACATAGTCGAGTAGAAAAACAAGAATATGAAATGAAAGGGCAGAAGTGAAAACTGATTACCTGGGCAGATTTGGCAAGCTTCTGACTGTACTCCCTCTCAATCTGCTTCAGCCTGCTGTTGGTCTGCAAGGAGAAGAAGGGAGAGGAGAGTGTGAGAAAGAGATATGCAGACGGGCAGGTTGAGGGACACAAAGAGAGACAGGGTAGTGAAATTCAATCTTCCGTTAGGAAGTGCACAGAGACACATTACCCTCCCAACCTAACCATCCTCTCACACACACACACACTTTTGTGCTGACCTCTGCCTCTTGGCAGTGTGTCCCTGTTGAGCACGCCTGCGGCCCCTTGGCTCCGCGCCACTCCCAGCGCTCATGTGTGCCAGCAGGTAGCGATGGGCACAGTGCACAGTGGGCACCACTCCCCTTTGATCCCCTGCCAACAATTCATCACTTAACAAGACGAGGGGCTACGGTGAGGGGTGGGGGAATTAAAATGTTGCTGCCAATTAGCTATAGGGTAAGAAAAAAAAAGCGAGGGAGACATTTGAGAGAAGCTGGGAAACTAAACAGGGCGGAGACAGAATAGAAGTGAATGGCGATTGTTGCTGGAAGTTTAGTGAGCGTTGCTCGTCTCTTTTGTTTTCCGTTGTTTCTCTATGGGAAGCTAGCCAGCTGGAAGCAAAGGCTGTGTGTTTCTAATGCGAGATCTTTCTCCTTTCAGCTAGCTGTGTTGTGCTGCCAGAGTTTGAATAAGAGGCTGAACTGTGGAGTGAGATAATTAGGTGTGAAGTGCTGGAATTCTACAGGGACATCAGTAGCGGCCTGTATGGACGTGGATGTGGTCCATACAAGTACTAAGGAAACACTAAGGGTTGAATTAATGGGGGAAAGAGGTCATTATGTGAAGGCCAGGCAAAGCTTTTCAGTGGACGAGGATTAAACTTAAGTCTCACATTCTGCTGTAAAACTACAGAAATCAGCATTTATATGCTATATATTATTTAGACGCTTCAGTTGCTATGCCACTAAAAAAGGGGCCACAGTTTAATATATTTCTTCTTCTAAATTCCTGAAAAACACACAACTGTAAACCATCAGCCATGCAGAGATGTATTCAGAAAGTTATTCTAAACTGTAGTAAACATGATTCTCTCTCTTTTGCGCACACAAACACTTACTTGACTCTCCTGACAGCCACTGACAGACAGACAACTCATGAACAAACACTGCTCCGCTGAACACTCCCACTCACAGCCATCAACACCTGAGCTGCGTTTGGACTCCGCACCCCTTCCAAACACTTCCTGACAAACACGGCCGTCCGCTCTGAACGGACACACCTGTCACCACGGAAACACAGAGCCATCACCAAGGATACAAGCCCTGTCTTCCTGCGCCAGGACTCTTTGAGTGGCGGCCCGCTTGTCCCCAGGGGCCCTAAAGCAGCTGATGAGAGCGCGGAGGACAAAGGAGGGCGTAGGAAAGACGAGAGAATGAACTGTCTGTGCGAAAGGGAAACAAATGGAGTTCTTTTTTTACATTTTCTGTCTCAGCTCTGCTCCATATTGTGAGTGACTCTGTTATAATAACAAATATTTGTGTATTGTTCGTGTTCTATATTTAGAAAAATTTAAAAAAAAGATGAAAGAAGAGTCTTAAATGTATCTATTTCTCCATTTACACATAATCGTCTCTACAGTTAATTTAGGTGATGTTTATACTGCACAATGTGAGACTGTAGGTTCACATGTACATGGGTTTAAATTTACAGTGTGTAAAATTTTCACAGCTAGACCAAGATTCAAGTTGACGTCAGTAGACTGCAAAGTGCAGTAAACTGAGTTGTGTTTTCTTGCCCCTCGAACATGTTTTCAACAGCCAAGAGATCAAAAACATTAAATTTAAACTGCACCCCATAATGGCCCCAGCTGGCTGGAATGTTTCTATTACTGCTTGGAGGCGATCCAGATTCAGTCCACTGTTTACCTCAGCTGTCAATGCTGGATGAGTAGTGTCCACCTTTATTTACTCAGGAGGAAGCCGGGAATCTTTGTCAAAGGACTGTAATATAATTTGATGAGTCCGTGAAACTCACTTCTGACCCACGACAGTCACACTGAGGTGAGTTGTTGAAGATATCCTGAACTACTGGTAAGCGCTGCTATTAGCCTCTGTTAGCTGCTGCTAACTGCCTTTAGTGAAACTTTCTTTGAAGTGGACTCAGACACTTGGCGAATAAACTCTCATATGAATCTAATTAAACTGTTTATCAGAAGGAAAAAACTGAAACTGGTTAGCACTATTGCCTCAGCAAGAAGGTCCTCAGCAGGTTTTCCCTGTTTGTGTAGGTTCTCTCCAGGTACTTGGGTTTCATCCAACAGGTCAAAGATATGGGAGAGTGGGGTGAAGGTAACAGGTGATTTTAAATTGTCAATAGGTGTGAATGTGAGTGTGAATGGTTGTCTGTCTGTCATTGTTAGACCTGTGACAGACTGGCTACCTGTCCAGGATATATCCCACCTTTCACCCTATGACAACTAGGATAGGCTCCAGCCCCCCGGCGACCCTGATAAGGACAAGTGGAAAAGAATAAATAGATGGATAAGAAAGACAAGTGAGATTTTTAGGACACTCAAGTCTAACATTAGCTGGTATGATGTTAGCTTGTAACCAGCTGTTGTGGTTTAGCTATTTCTTGTCAAGCGGAGACGGAGTGTCACATGTCTAATTTGCTGACAACAAGGAGTTGTGACAACACTGGGAATAAATAAGCATGTTTATGGACATTTTTGCCCTGACTTTATATTATGAGATAAGGCTTGAGATGCAAAGGAAGAGTATGACATTTTACACAGATGCCAGTGGTGCTGTCTCTTTCCTTCGTGGTTTTGGTGAAGATGACCCCTCCCCCGATGATAAAACATAGATATGATCCTTTATAACTTCAGCCTGAAAATGCAGGTGTCTCTACATAAAATGCGATCAGTTGGAAGGGAGCTGTCCTACCTGGTCACTGTATTCAAATATAGTAAGGGAACATGGCAGCCTTCACAAACCAATGCCAACCAACTCCCATTTATTTTTAATACATTAATTATAAGTTTGAGAATGAATCAATTTGTTGGAAGATCTAATTACACACTATATATCCTTATTTTCCATTAAATGACCTCAAATTACTGACTGTACCTTTAGCATGTGGTCATACTGACACACAAACAGGCTCAGATTTTTTATAAAATCACAAAGAGCTTGCTACTAACTTATTCCTTTTACCTGAAGTCACTCGGGGGATTTCAGCAGGAAGTATTATAAAAAAGTATTTAAAAAAAACTTCAAACATTATAAACCTCTACCATCTAAACACACATAAAAATGGACAGAAGTAGAAGAAAATATGGATAGTACACGCAGTGAAAAATACCCCATTTGGACTGTGACAAATACAAAGGGAAAACAGTGCTAAATTAAAAGCCCATCCATATGTGTGTGTCTGTGTGAGTGTGTAAGAACTTTCAAAGAGAGTACCTGCGCCCTGCCAAAGGCATTTTTGCGCTGAAGGCACTTTGAGGCTGTATCAGGCTCTTCAATCGCCTCTTAATCCTAGCGGTGTGGAGTGCAGCTGCTTTGAAGTGTGTTCGTCTTTGTGTGTGTGTGTGCGTGCGCAGATACCAGTGTGTGCTAAAGAAAGTGGAAGTAGATCTGAAGGTAAGGCATGCACCGCTTACCAGGACTTAATTAATAATCTGCAATGGGAAGCAGGCCAAACACACACATAGACACGGGCACACATGGATACATGGGCACACTTAAAAAGGATGGGGACATGAGTGGCACAAAGAAAGCGAGGGGGGGGGGGACTTTCTCTCACACACTTAACGATACGCACACAAGTCACACTTATTCAAACAGACACAGCAGACAAACAGGATGCATGAAGGCCAAACACACATCCAGAGTTTGATCTGTTGCTGGAAATGAGATTTGCTCAAGGTGTGCAATCCCTTTGTTCACAACAGACGGCTGTATTCTTGCTAAAGGAGGAAGCAGCTAAGGTAAACATTTCTTAGTGTAATCAATGTAGTCACTGCATGGTAATGTTTGTGTCACAGTTTTCAGCAGTAGAAAACACATCAAATGTTCAAACTTTACTAAATTAACGAATAACGAATTTCATACATGCAAAGCATTTCAAAAAGAAGTTGGGATGTGTTTCATCACCTCTCCTTATAACAAAAATCTCAAAGTGCTTGAACTAAGGAAATCAAAAGCAAAATGGTATCCCATTCCCACAAGTACCTTTTACCTAGACTGTACCGAAGCCAATTTAACACCTGTACTTTCCTTTTTTTTCTTTGAAGCTTTGTTTTTGTGCAGAATGCAGTTTGGTATTGTTTTACTGAAATAAACAATGTCCACACTGAAAAAAAGCTACTGTGGATGACTGCGTAGCTTCTCCCCCCAAAAAAGGAAAAAGCATATTGTTGGAATATATTCCATGAACTGGAGCCTATCCTAGTTGTCAGGGGTAAGAGGCGGGGTACAAATTGGATAGGTCACAGTCTATCGTGGGGCCAACACAGCCAGACAATCATGCTCATTCACAGTCAAGTAATTTAGAATCAACCTAACCTGCGTGTAATTGGACTGTGGGAGGAAACTGGGGTACCTGGAGAGACTCTAAACAGGTACAAGGAAGACAAGCAATCTCGCTCTCTGCGACCTTCTTGCTGTGAGGCAACAGCCCTAACCACTGCACCTCTGTGCACACTACATATTATAACCCTGATGCCTTTCCCAAATATCCATCTAATGCTAATCATTATGCATTGCCAACGTCTAAACTCTTAGCACTGACAACAAGCAAGGAGCTCCATCTCACTAGAAAGAAAGTTTTCCAATTTTTGATTCTTCAGACCTCAGGAAAGTTTTCTGCTTTGCTACTATGCATGTTTGTTTTCTTTTGCATTCGTGCCACATTGTACTTATGGCAGCAAAGACAAACTATGTTCAGTTATTTTTATATGAGTTCCTGAGTCCATGCAATGATTTATTTCTTTTTTGTTTTGCAGTACCGCCTGAGGACCAGATGGTCACAGACAGCCAATATTGGTTTTCAGCCTTGTCCCTTGTGTACAGAGATTTCTCCAGATTCCCTCAATCTTTTAATTACACAATGCACCATAGATGATGAAATTCCCAAATTCTTTGCAATATGTTGCCCAAACAGTCTTTCACAGAGAGGGGTAAACCACTCCCTATCTTTACTTCTAAAAGACTCAGCCACTCTGGGATGTTCTTTTAGCACTCAGTCATGTTACTGACTAACTTGATCCACTGCGAGACATTTCCCACTTTGTTTTTAAGCACGATGTGACTTTTCCAACTTTGTTTTTGCAAAGAATTGCTGTCAACAAGTTCTAACTGAGCATATATTTCAAAGAACTAGAACATTCCTTAGTTTCACCACTTAATTAAAAATGGGGTTTAAATATCTTGCAAATCATTGCATTTGTTTTTATTTACATTTAAAACAGCAATCCCAACTTCTCCGAAAACAAGGTTTTATTTCCAAAATCTCTTCCATCTTGGACAGGATATTGCTTCCATATGGCATTTTTCTGCGATGTGTTTCCAATCATCTCACATTGCTAAAGAGCAATTATGGTTTTCAGCATCGTCCTAAAGCTGAACTCTGACAAAAGGCACAAAACTAAAGTCAATACTTGCTTACGCAAGGATGATATCACAAGACACATCGAAAGGACACAGTGCGGACTCCAATCCGAAAAGTGGTTAGGTAAAAAGCCGGGACGTTACAGTGAGTTACAACATGTTCTCTTAATGGCTGTTGGTGGTTCAACCCTGCATACAACAAGTTGTGTACGACACGCTGGGGAGCAGATTTGTGGGGGTTCGTTTGTTGAAGGAAAGAAAGCGATTTCAAAGAGAAGCTTTTCTCCATTGCTCCACAAAGCCTTCAGTTTTAGTGGCAGCAGTATTTGTAAGCATTCAAAACGATTCTCTGTTCACCGCGCATGACTCTCATAACAATTTGAGTTCAATCTGCTAGTGAGGGAGAGCTGGGAGATGTTATTTGCTCGTTTGTCTGTAATCATTGCTGTCTTGCTGCGCTCGCCTGTGTATCTGCGTGTGCGAGAGAGAGTTGCTGCTGTAATGACAAGAGGCTTTATTTCCATTTCACAGTTTGCCATCACTGCCTGTCAGTAGTGATTCTCTTCATCCCTGCTGCTAACTGTCAGTGCCGCTTCATACACAGCACAGAAATAATGCATCACGGGCACGCACAGGCAGATAAACATACATCAAATACGCAGACACACGCAACATCCCAAATGTTCAGTGATTACACACTCCACCAGCTGGATCTTTATAACAGAAAACCAATTATATCCTTTTGCCATCAGTGTGAAAGGGATTAAAACCTAACCTACATCTTAAGGCTGGGATTAAAAAAAAAGAAGTTTGAGGATTTAAACGCTTCGAATGCTGAATCAGATGCTGAAAGTGTCTCAGTCATGCTTTCTGTGCCCAGATTTGTGCGTTAACTGTTCACAGGCATTGGTCTTAACTTGAGTTGACAGTCAAGCTGTGACTTAACACAAGAACACGCAGAATCGTCTCAGTTATTCACTGAAATCTCGCAGAGTCGCAATGAAATTCGGTTTAGACTTCTCTGTGTAGGTACATCTCTATTTATGTCTTCAGTGTATTTTGGATTGATGTTACTGATGTTAAGGTGCAGCATGATTTTCAGTTGAACTGAGAGATTTTCCCCTTCGCTACACACACACACAACTAAAAAACAACAACATAGTGGTGTCCCACTTAAAACTCCACTTCAAACCAAAGTGTAATCTATAGCGTGCAACAAGATGGGAGCTGCCTGACGCCATGTTTTAATGCGATTGGAAAAAAGTGTGTCGCTTCCCTCCCTCCTCTTGGATGACTTCAAAAAGTGAGCGAGGGAGCTGTGTGATGTTTTTTTTTTGGGATGGCAGAGCTTTTACTTTGACTCTTTCATCTGCTGGGTGACTCACTCGCTCGCTCTCTCCCTCCCTCTCCGCCGCCGGGCCCGATGGTGCACTGAGGAAACGAGGAGCTCGCAGAGATCCGGGCATGCGCGCACGGAGCTGTGATGCCAACATATACCAATGGAAGGCAAATCCAAATTTAGCCAATAATCTGCACAAAACATCTTAAACTTTACCCTCCACCCCTCCCCATAAAATCAGACCCCTTGCCTTGCCCCTCCAATCTCTTTGTCTCCCGGTTAGTCTGTCAGTGTGAGGTGAATGTGGGCCCTGTTTGATCATCCCCCAGCCACTGGTTTTCTCCTCCTCGCCTAATCCATGACCGACTGAATAATATGATTTGGTATATCTCCAAATGGCAGAGGACCAACCTAATAAGTCAGCAACGACAGGAGGCAAGAGAGAAGAACGAGACGTAGCTATGACAAATACAATGACAACAACCTTGTACCACCATCTTCCGGCTGAGAGAGAGAACAGTAAGCTCTCTGGAGGTCAGGATCAGAGCTAGAAAGAATGAATGGCTTCACGTGGATAAAATATGAACGAATGTATTCAAAACCAACCAAACAAACAAAAAATTAAACAGCTATCACATCTTTCTGAGTCGCGACGTGGAAGCTGAGACTTGTCTATAGTTTTAGCACCAAAAGACTGTGTTCTCCAAAGAAATGAGACATTTATGGACCAGTTTATGGCTGATAAACACTCATAATAATGATGATAACAAATGCAGTCCTCTAAAACACCACCGGTGGAATATTTCTGTGGCTCACTGTCACGTTAAGATATGCTTCACGCTTGCAAAAATTATAAATCTTTTACCTCAACTGCTATTCTGTTTGAGCAGATTTCTTTTCTCACGTTTTATGCAGTAAGCTGCTAATTTCCTACAGGCACGCAGAAAACGGGCACGTAAAGATTTACACAAACATTTTAAATAAAGAAAGCCAAAAAAAAAGTCTGCCAATTGGAGTTGTAAATTCTCTGAAAATTAGGAAAATCAGCCGTGTGCTTGTTTTGTACTAAAAGCATCTTGGGTGGTCTGATCACAAGTGCACGGCTCTAAATATGGATGGGAATGCAACACAGTGAAGGCACATCAGGATCCAAACAGTCAAACCACATTCGGTCAGGGGTGCATGCGTCCACACATGGAAAGTTGTGTGAAAGCAGATGCGCGCACGGCCACATAAAAGTCTGCACAGTCAGCGTAGTGCACAGCACAACAAACAAAACTTATATACACATGAATTCCTTGGTGCAAACAAATTTTTAAAAAGGTTTTCAAAGTTTGTAGCCAAGCTGAAGCACCCAAGGCCTGCAGAAACCCTGTTCTCCAGATGTAATACTGAAAACAAAAGAAAAACCTCATTTTAAAGGGATTGCAGCAATTTTCTACAAATTAAAATGAAATGTGAGTGTAGATCTGTATACGCTCTCTTAAGACTTGAAAGTATATGAAAATCATTCCAGCTAAAATGATTTCTAAAGGGAAAGATTTGGAAAATCAGGGATCAGATATCAATAATGTGTCGAACTATTTAGTTCAGTTCTGTGTTATTCTATCTTTATATCACCAAATAATAGCAGGAGCTAGCAGGTGAGCTAACATAGAGGTCAACAAGTAGCTCTGCTATACCACCAGCTTTTCATTATATGTGTGCAAAACTGTAACACCTAACAGCAAATCGTGGTCAAATCAGTTGTCATGACTGAAAAATACCGGCAGCGGCCAGTGCTAAAAATCAGCCTCACAGCAGACACACCTTTGGTATCAATTTTAAAATCCTACATCGCCTTGCTGTTAAGTTATCGCATTCACAAGATTTTCAGAAAACCTGAAAACTAGTCCAATATTTTTAGTAGATGCACTAATGTTATTAATTTCAAACTCCTCAAGTTATCTCATTCTCAAATTTGGGTGTCCATGTCATTGGCCTGCCTGTTTGCCCAGCAGAGTGACAATAATACCCCATCAGCCTTTTATGTCCGAGGGGTAAAAAACACAGTCACTACTGCTTTGAAAGGAAACGACTCTAATGCAAATAAATTCACAGCACCTGATAAATAGCGCCATTACACTTTTACATTTATTATTGTATTCACTTTAGTTCACAAAAAAAGTTCAGTAAATTAATATTCTTTGATGTTTTTGGACAATTTATGTTACGAAATTAGGAGATCAATGTTCAAGGCTGAGCCTGATGTTGCCTTACGTGTAAAACAATGATTCCCAGTCACCTTCTCAGACGGGAGAATACACCTTATTATACTTATTATACACTGAATATCAGATGCGAGCTTGGTATCAGCAGAAAGGTATCTGTATCAGACTGAAGGTTGAAGAAGTCGGATTATATATCCCTGCTTTGTATGAAAGATATTCTCAATTCCTAGCTGTTTGCAGTTAACAATGCAAAATAAATAAATAGATAAATACTGGCGGCTGCCAGTGTTACCTGGCAGTATAATCTTTAGCTGGTTCTTTAAGTTTAAGTTCTAAAATACCAGATCATCTCTTAGCAGGTTAAAAGATGTTCCACGCTTATTGTTTAATGTTAAAAAAATGAGCATGAAATATCTTTTAAATCCTCTGCAATCAAATTTTGCCCTGACCTGAAAATCCATACAGTTTTAGCAATTTAACAGCAGAGGGGTTATTATCATTCAGCCTGAAACAGTGGTGTACAGATTATACTGCACCATTGAGAAACCTGGGGAATAGAAAAGGGATGAATTGAACTAGGGTAGCATGGTGGTGCAGTGGTTAACACCACAACAAAAAGGTCCTGGTTTGAATCCACCATCTGGCTGAGTCCTTTCTGTGTGGAGTTTGTATGTTTTCCTCATGTCTGCATGGGTTCCCTCCAGGTACTCTAGATTCCTCCCACAGTCCAAAGACATGGAGTTAGTTGGGTTAGGTTAACTGGTGACTCTACATTGCCCATAGCTGCAAATGTAAGTGCAAATGGCTTTCTGTCTCCGTCTACAACACACTAGTGACCTGTTCAGGGTGTTGGATAGGGGGGTTACAAAGAGAAGCCTCTTCTCTCAAAAAAGAACATCTCAACACAGCACAGGTTTGTAAAACCAGATCTGAACAAACAACCAGATTTCTGGAACAATGTCCTTTGGACAAATGAGAATAAAGTAGAGATGTTTGACCATGATGGACAGCACTATGTCTGGGGATATCAAAACACAGCATATGAGAACAAACAGCTCGTACCTATTGTCGAGCACAGCACTGGAGGGGTGATGACTTGGGCTTATTTTGCAGGCACGGGACCATGAATTGATCTGTATGCCAAAGTATTCTAGAAAAAGACGTGCGGCCATCAGTTTGGCCCAGAGTGGATCATGCAGCCTCAGCATGATTGAAATGCTGTGGCATTTAGGAGAGCTGTGCATAACTGAATGCCCACATACCTCAATGAACTGAAAGCAAGACAATAAAGAAGAGTGAATGAAAATTCCTCCAAAAAAATTGAGATTAATAAAGTCATACAGAAAATGATCACTTCAGTTATTGCTGCTAACTGTGGTTCTACAAGCTGCTGACTAAAAGGATCTGATTAGTTTTTTCTGCTTCTGCATTTTCACTTAGCTTTTGTTGAATAAAAAAAACATTGCAATAAAATATGTGTTGCTGTTCACCTGAGGTATTTAAATTAGTTTGGGATCTGCTAAGGACCAGATTATTAAAAAAAAGAGAAGTCCTGGTATGTAAAACCTTGGAATTGAAATAGGGTGCACTTTCTTATTTTCATCACTATAAAAGGCTTATACATTTGCAGCATCGCGCCAGTGAGCGAAAACACAAAACAAAGCCCCAGTTCCAGTTAGGGGATACAGTCTCATTCACCTTCTGAAGCTAGGTAGCTTTCAGAGGAAAACCTCTCAGGTTAAAGTGAAAAACGTCCTTGAAGCAAACAAAAACACCTGTGAAACTAAAGAGACCAATTGGAAGGCACAGGCCTCCATGGTGTAGCTGTCTGATGCTCAGCCTGTGTGCGCCTGTGTCAGAGGATGACTGAGCTCTGTAGTGCCTTTCATGTCATGGACATCACATGGGGCACAGCCAGGGGGAAACTAGTGCAGTGACAGGAAGCAGTGGTTGGCTACTGCATGCCAAAAAGCTGCTTTCTCATTGGCTGACTTTGCCTTCAGGTAATTTTGTCACACTCGGTTAGTTTTTGATGAAATTCCCCGTTCCTTTGATGTGGGGTGCAAGTGTGCATGCACATGGACACTACCCTGTGCATGCACACACAGTCCTTTTCTACTACTTACCCATGGAAAGCTTTTTTTCTCCTTCATTTTTAATGTACACGTGTTGGTTATACCAACAATTAAAATAATATGAGAAAGAAGCTGGTGTATGTCATACAGATGCAACAAGGAAACTCAACATGTCTCTGTATTTATGCGCCCTCTCTTTTCTACCGGTACACATTCATGCAGATATAGTCAGGTCCACACAACCATATTAGACAAAATTCACACATCTAACCTCTTCTTGCAGTTCAAGGTGCTTTACTCTCCAGACTAAAGGTGAATATAAATTTTAATTTCCAAATTTCATTAAATTCCTATCAAACCTGAAGCCTCCTGATCTTTTGTCTTTCATTGTCTCAGAACTCTTGGCTGTATTAGCAAGCAAGGTGTGGCTATACATGGATATATACAGTTGTGTGGGGTGAAGACGTCCAACATAAAGACCTTTTCTCCACTAGACAAATGTCAAACTTCATATCCCTATTAAGCACCAGGTGGGGGGATTAATTAGGCATATTACCGTGATCACGACTACATTGTAATGCAGTGTAGTATTCTGATAATATCTTATTGTGGGGTGTGGGGTGAGTTCAACTTCTACTAAGCACTGAGTGCAAATATAGCTGGTGTTTGACAAGAACCTGTTCATATGCATGTGGTAAGAAACTGTGCCTCCAAGCTGCTTAGCGAAGGCTTCTGGTTAAAACTAACTATTTACAGAAAGCACAAACATTATAAGTCTTGCTAGAGCTTGAAGGAAGGGTTAAAGATATCGGTGAAGACTGAGAGAGAGAGGGAGAGACAGAGAAATGGAGGGTGGAGGTGTAGGGTAGAATAAAAAAGTCAAATAAGGAGGTGGTGTGCGTAAGAGGCAGGATTCATGCTCACTGTAGCCCAGAGATGAGGCGTCTTTATCAGGCACAGAAGCGGCTTCACAGACCCCTCAGTGCAGAATAGAGATTGAGAGGTCTGGGGCTGTGTGTGTTCACACATGTGCATGTATGTGTGTACACACACACACACACTAGCAAAGATAAGCTTCAATAGCATCCAGTCTAACACACCTCCACACACCTTTTCCTGAGCCTGCTTCCATCACTTTTCCTTCTCTCCTTTCCTTTTTGGTGATCAAATGCATTGAACTATCTCAACGTCTGATCTTATCTCCTCTGATTTCCTGCTTCTCATCATTTCATTCCAGAAGCTTTGCCCGTCTACTCCCAGAACCTCCACCAAAACACCGCTCCCCCACATCCCCCCCTGTATCCATCGCTCTCCCTTTCTGTCTCTCCCTTAAACGCACGTGTCTTTGATGAGAATCCATTCATGGATTTAATGGATTTCTCTTGCCTCTTTTTTTTCTTTTTTCAGAATCTGGGAGATGGGTTAAAAAAATATATAAATATATATATATAAAAAAGAGGGAAAGCTGGCCTGCTCAGCCTCTGCTTCCAAGAGCATGGTGGACTGCAGAGGACAGCATTTCTGTCTGCATCAAAAGAATGAGAAATTTTCAGCTTACAAAACAGGGCGAACGAGTCAATATGGATCTGAGGTCTGGCTGACTTCAATTGCATGTGGGAAAAAAAGAAACAGGGTGTAAGAAATAGTAAAAGTTTTCCCTGCCCACTGCAAAGTCAAACTTGGAGACAGATAAGAAAGTACAAAAAAAAAAGGAAAGTAAGATGTTCAACCTTGGTGAATCTTTTTTTGAAGAATCAACGTTGAGCTGACAAAAAGGATGGAGAAATCATTAATCTCTTCATGAAAGTGAAACTAGCGCATTGCTGATAGTGTTATCTGTCTGAGTTCAACGCAGCTTTGAATCCACTCCAGACTGCCCAGCAACTGTGGGTCATTTTTTTTCTTGCGTACATAAAAGACCAAAGACACACAGAGGAATTAAAGCGGGGCCTAAAAGATAAAACAACTTTTAGCTGAAAAACAGCCTTCGCATATCCAAAAGGGACTGATAGTAAATAGCGTGAGTTCTTCAAATAAAGATTACGCTGTCGTAAGCACACTCTCTTTCTCGGGTCTTTCTCGCTTCAGAATTACTGATTCTGTTTGCCATATGGAGCCAAAATGGCTGCCTGGGTGCTTCGGAGGTCCCTGCATTCCGGGCCTAATGCTGCACAGCTGGTGTGGGATGGTGTTTAATGAAAAATGCTCTCTTTGATGGGCCCTGCAGTAAGGATTAGTTTATGATCAACACCACCTTAGGTCAGCTTCCTGCTAGGCAAGCACAAGATTATGAGCGATTTCGCAACCGTGGGTCCAGCTTCTAAGGCGGCGAACGAACGAATATGACAGAGAGAAAGTAAAAAAGCACAAAAGCAAGAAAAGAAGATGGATAGTCGATGGAAGATTTCATTGAAGTACTTCCTGGTGCGTTAGGAATAGTAAAAAGCAATGCTGCACAATGGCTCTATTGAAATGCTGCGGTTTTCTCTCTACAACTGACCTTGCACATTTCAAAACAGTATATTCCATGATGATAAGTGGGTTACCCCAAAGACCCAAAAGTACAAATAGTTTTGATTTTGACAGCACTTATTGCCCAACTTTTTGTTTAGGCATATTCGGTTGATTTGATTGAGCAGTTCAGGGAAATCTGTCCTTAGGGTCAGATAACATTGGCCCATTTGTATTCTTAGCCAAATGCTCCGACATTTAAAACAGTTTCCCAGACTCGCTGCAGCCACAAACGTTCTTTACATTACCTGACCAAATGTAAGCAGTCAGGACTGGACACTGAGCAGTTTTTAACATGCCAGCTTTCTAGTTCGAAGTCTGATGTCCGAGTGAGCCTGTGACAACAGATCGAGAATTCACAGAAAGCAAGTGGACGCCGCGTGTCCCGCCTCCTGCGCGTTTTGCCCATGCAGTACTCTCACCTCAACCAAACTGCTCTGCAGCAATGAGAACGTGCTTGGAGTGAATGTCCCCCATTATGAAAGGGCAACTTCGTGCAATGTTCAGACTAAATACCCAGGGTTGTTGGATAAAATCTCCTAATAGCAGGAGATGAGGTGCCTACCAAAGATTTTAAAGACTTCGTTGTTACACCAGAAACTTTGCTAGAGCAACAAATCAGGTTCAGTAGATCTAACAGCTGATGTGAAAATGAGAATCACTGTTTTTAACACTCAGCCTCCAAAACAAAGCTTCTGCATCCCATCTTTCTTGACTTCAGGTACTGTTTTTAAGCACAAGGCTTCTATGAAACCCCCTCTCTTTTATACAGGTATACAACCTCTTCAGTTCATCCTCTTTTTCTCAAATTCACTGTTTAAATTATTCGAGATGTTCTGTTGCTGCTTTTAATGTTTTCCCAGGTTGTTTTCTTCTTTGACTTTTGGAAAACATGCAGATTCCCCACACCTCCTTAACCTTTACTACTCCAGGCATTCCAGTATTCATTCACCCAGTCAAAACAGAGTTAAAAACCCATATCTTATACTTTCTCACCTTCTCATGTGCAGCATCCTTCTCCTGCTGGTGGTTTCTCTCGAGCCGGTCCAGGGATGCCTGCTTGTCCAGGGTTGCTCTTTGCTTTTCCTCCTCCTGGAGCAACGCCATCTCGGCCAGCTGCTGCTTATGCTGGGCATGGGCCTTCTTGAGGTCCTCACGTAGCTCTGACAACTGGGCCTCCAAATCTGCAATTGTCTGGACAGAGATAAAAAGAAACCTGCTGAATTAAGTAAATTAAAATTAATGTCCAGTAATTTTTCCCCTCTATGTGTAGAAGGCCTTCTGCTCAGGCTCACACTGCATTTTGCAAAGGTGATTACTTTCAGATTTGCTGAGGTCATTATTTGAAGCTTTGGCCATGTTCAATATGAGTGTCCCACCATTGTAACACTAAGTACATCACAAAAAAATAAAAAGTCCACATTTTAAGTACAGGTTTCTTGTATTTCTGTTTACTGAGAATTGCATATTGAGGGTTTTTTACCATCTGTGTTGTCATGGTCCTGGATCTTAGACCCAGGGTTTAGAATTTTTGTGGGTTCATGACTGCTTTTGGTTTTGGGAATGAATTGTGTTTGAGTTTTATTGTTTGTTTCTTTTGTAACACCGGCTGTACTGTTGATACTTTTGCTTGATGTCATTTATATCTTCCAACAGAGCGTGTGCGTCTTGGTGAGGCAGTTTTTAGTGAGTTCCCCTTTGTGCTCCATTCTGTTCCAGTCAGTGTTTTTCTCCTTCAGTGTCAAATTCAATTCAATTTTATTTCACAACAACAGCTGCATCAAGGCACTTTATATTGACTTTGCATTAATGGAGAGAAAACTCCAACCCCAACAATCCGATGGAATCCTGTGAGCAAGGATTTGGCAAAAGGGGGAAGGAAAAACTCCCTTTTAATAAGAAGAAACCTTCAGCAGAACCAGGCGCACGGAGCCATCCGCCATGCGATGAAGCCCTTACCCCTCTCTCGACCTCTCTCAGCCTTGACTTTGCTCCGAAGAACGTTTTAATAGCACTGCCAGTGAGAGTCAACATTACATAGTAAGAATGCTAATAAGTACAACCCTCCACGGCCCATGAAACACCAGAAATAGACTGGTCTGACATGCTGTGAAGCTGCATCTCAAGAGTTTGGGAGATGTCAAAAGGAGAAGATAAGTCTACTGTTTTGTCAAACCTACATCACATATTTGGGATGATGGAGACTATCTGCAAGAAATACGGGTGGGGGACTTTACATTGAAATGCGCCTTATATCCTTACAGGTACTTGAGTTAGCTGTATTCACATACATTCAATACTGTAAACAGCAATGGACAGAAAAAAATAAAACACCTCGCAGGCATATTGTAATCATTTTACACAAATTACAAGCAATGAGTAAAGCGCATTGTAGTTAAGTGTAGGTGGATCTAAGATGAATTGCAGTGTTTCACACTTCCCTACCTGTATTGCATGTATTCCCCAGCTATTGCACATCCTCATTACTCTCCTTGGCTTTTTTCTTTTTACCGGTACTCCTCTTACTGTGGTTTGCACTGTGCGCTCAGGCTCCTGCCCCCTCCCGCTCCTCAAAAGCCTGGGCATCCCAGGACAACGCCACGTTAAGGCAATCAGACAGAAAGCGTCTGAAGTCTTTTTTAGCGGGCACTGGGGAGACTTCAAAGCAGTGTCACAAAAACAGGCAGATGTTGTGGCTGTGTTTCACTCGCTTCTACATTGGCACGAGCACACACACACACACAGATCCATTTGCACACATACAGACACACACATGCCTACACAGAGAAGCAGCCACACATGGCACACTGTCACACACATAGGTTGCCATGCAGCGCATTCAGAGAGAGAGAATGTGAGGTAAAACAAACAAACGCATGCACTCCTCTGCGTCCCACTCTTCTGTCTCTCAATATTACCAGTCTCACTGCTCCTCTAGTGCCTTCTTCAAGTGCAAGCAGCTATGAGATCTGAGCCCTCAAGAGTCTTTAATGTATAATTCTCTCTTTAACAAATGTTGGGAATGTGTCCTCCAAAAAAAAATCTTTTAATAAGTTAGAACATAATCTACCAGAACAGAGACATTGGCAATGACACTTCAGGAACTTAAGAGGCCAAAAGTGCATGTTTTCATTGGGGGGAGCGAACACAGTCGCTTCAAGAGGGCACGTGTTAGCAGGCTGATGGGGAGCTCTGTGAAGGAGCAGCTCTTGGTAACAATAGAAGAGTGTCAGATGAAATACTGGGTCAAACCGTGTCAGCTAGGATGACAAAACACTGGCAAAACAACCTCAGGGAGAGTGGTTAAGGACTGAATAAGAGTTCAATCAAGGGAAAATATCACAGTCAAGTGAGGATCAGTCTTAAGACTTTATCAACACTTATAAAGATTGTATTAAGATTCTCTAAAATCCTCTACGAGACCACAACTAACTGCTTTTTCTCCTACTCTCCACTAAACTGCACAGTGACAACCCCGCACAGCTAGGATGAGCAGTGATTCTTCTGTGAAGAAAACAAAATGAAATGAAGAAATGCATAATAAACAGGCCATTTACCATAATAAACGATGGGTATCTGTGAATATGCTTTATCACGATTTCACAAAACAGAAAACAAAATAATGAGGAAAAACGTGCAATCAGTTCAGTATATCTAACATTAATTGAGTCTCAACAGATTAGCATAATTACTCCGCTGGTATGCCAATTAGGCTCTTTTAGAGACTTTAATGTCAGATGTTAAATATGAAATGAGACTGTAACTGTAACCAGAGCCCGACCCTCATTTAAGTCGGCCGGTATCACAGGACGATAGGGACTCAAAGGTACAGTGCCAGAGTGTGTTAGATGGACCAAAATATGAAATTAAAGAACATAATGCAGAAAGATACAGATGGTGCTATCACAGAATCACATAGTCGGTCTAGACCAGTTCTACTCTATAGTTACTGTATACTGTTGTAGCACAATTAGCATTAGAGCTAAGAAAATGATGGAGGAGAGAAATCTGTTTGCCCATTATCAAGGGACCATGACAAAACCCTTTTCAGATACAGCTGTAACTAATAACAGCCGGTACATACTGGTACATACTAGCTTTATGTATTACAGTTACACCTAAATGTAACAGAGCTATAATTATTCTTAGCAGATTCACCTTTATGTTCCTGCAGACTGAACTCGTGAGCTGTGATAACAACGCAGGAAGTTGTTTTCATGATTTCCGAACTCTGAGAATTCAGAAAGTATCCACTTGCAAGGTCGAGAATAGCACAAGAACCACGCTGGAGGCATTTCTAATTAATGCCCTCGTCAACAATGTGAGCACTACCCCGTTTAGAGGCACCGCATCTCGACTCGCATCCTACAAGTGAGGTCTATAGTTTAACATTCTGACTGCAGGCAAAACTATTTATCTCTGCGCATACAGCTGGCAATATCCTATCTTATTCTATTCATGCAATATTAAGTTAACAGTTTCTTTTTTATGATGAATTTCTGTATCCACAGCTTTCTGACAGAATTTCAAAGGCAATTCTTTGGTAATAAAGGTGACAGGGTTGCATAATGTGATGTATAATGCATATTATTTACATATAAACACAAACAGAGTGCGAGAGATTTTTACTGAAACAGAGCTCGACGAAGTTTTGAAAATTTCACTTTCAGCGTGACGGTAACAAGTTTTGCCAAAGATGCATGCAGCGATCTCGACAATATATCACGACTATAACAACGCTTTTGGTTCATCGCTCAGAATTCTGGACTCTGGCATCATGTCGGGGTATGAACATAAATATATGGCGTCCTTCAAGGCGGTTTGGGTTAGAAGCGCCGACTGTTCACTTAACATCTAATTTAGTATCTCAGAATTTTGTAGTTGAACAGGATAACTGAAGCTGTTTGTTTCATCAGTGAGCGCTCATAATCTTTCGACTTGCGTAACTCTAAAAAGTGTTGTATGCAAATCCCCCCAAAAAACTAACCTACAAATATTATAAACAACAGAATAACTCTGCAAAGTATAAAGTCAAGTAGGACACACGCATGCACTGACGTGTGACATTTGACTCTTATAGGCAATTAAAATGTGTAGCTGAATTGTGTAATGAATGATTCGCTGTTGTCAGGCAGATAACGTGTGTGGCTGGAATCCAACATGTGATGTATGCACATAATAAATGGCTTTGGGGTTTGAAAGGGGAGCATGTTGTAACACTCCACACATCACAGAACATCAGCATTCGCTGATGACTTGAGGCATGATCAATAGCTCCCCAGTGAAAAACAAAAATCAGCTGAGTTCTAACATAAATACTCCCCCGTGAGAAAACGTGATGAAATCTGTTGAGAAAAACACAAACACAATGACACCTCAACTCAGGAGGATATTCACGTGCCACTGAAATCAGCGTGTAACAAAGATTTACCTGACAACACCCGGGGACCAATCATTTCCTAAATGACAACATGGAATGATTGAAACAACAAATGAGCCCCCCACCCCCCTTCCACACACACACACACACACACACACACACACACACACACACACACACACACACACTTCTAACTGCACTTTCTTGTTCTCTTGATTTTTTTACCTTTGACTCAGCCTGTCATCACCCTGTTCATTTGACTCATTTTAATCATGAAGCGCTTTGAAAAATTGACAGCATCATTATTTAGTCCATTACGGCCCAGAAGAAAGACCCCGCAAGACTCGCGCTCTCTCCCCCATGCTGTTTGAAGTCCAGATGGTGGTACGTTCCTTTATAAAAAAAACACAATTATTCGGGAAAATAATACCCATAAAATGAGTTTTGAGGGGCAGGTGGAAAAAATATGAACGATGGGGTTTTGCATAGAACAAACAATCCTGATGTTTGCAGAGAAGAAAAAAAAGAAACACACATACAAACACAAACTTCCAATTAATTTATAATGCTGGCCCTAGTTTTTGAAGTCAAACTCTTACTAATGTTTAACAATTGAAAAGCTTCGCAGGAAAAAAAAAAAAAGAATCAAAATAAACAGAAATGAATAAAAAAATAAATTATCGCAAATGTGATAGCACACAATAGCACACACAACAACATACTGAAATGTTCTGCGGTAAAATCCAATACTTGTTTGTTTTCTTTTATTATGGATATTTTACTGTTTAGAGGTACAAAATAGTAAGTTTTAGTAAGTATATAAACACACACACACTGCTAGAGTCTCCAGAATGGAAGCGAGAAAGTCCATGCCATCATTATTTGTGCTGCTTCGTCCTTTGGGGGGCATTAATCAGCTAACAAAACACGCTATGGGCAAACATGTTTCACCAGCAAGACATTTCATCAATTTAATGGTTCAACCAGCTCAAAATCTCTAGTTCATTCTGTAATGAGAACATTGAACCATGTTACTTTTTCCCCTCTCTTTTACAATATTTTCTCTTTAGAAATCCCGTGATTATAAAAGACTGATATGTAAACGTGTAAACAATGATAACTCCTTGCATATGATCGTCCTTTACGCAAACGTAGCCCCGATAACGCCGCTGACTTGCGACTACATAGTGGAAGAATCCAGAGTTTCCTGGATGATAAACTCTGGTGGGATGAGGACAGTGTGTCCCTGTGTGAGTCGACTCACTGGCTCTGCTTCTCAAACACAAGCCAAGAGACAGGAATGCTATTTATTAGTGTCCCACCACATCAAGGGGATGAGTGGGCATTACTCACCCTGAGAGTGTGTGTGACAGACATTAGCTGTTCTCTGTCCTTGCCAACTTTTTTTAGCTGCAACTGTCCTTCCACTGATTCAAGGAAGACTAAGAGAAAGTGAGAAGAGCTAGGCAGAAAAAAACAGGGGCTTGAGACCTATTGCCACAGCAAGCCTTTGAGCTATCTGTTATGATATGATGATGTTGTGACTGTCGCTTGATGATATTATGGTCCACTGTTGTCTGAGGGGGAGCTCGGCAACACAAAAAAAGAATGAGGTGTAACACGTCCTGCAAGGAATTGCTCCATACTGTCTGCATGCAACAAAAATAAAAAGTTTTTTAAAATTAAATTCTTATATCACAACTTTCACACATTGTTTTTTTTAAAAGAGACGCATGTAAACAGCCACGTGATATCAGTGTGGCAGAGCTCTAAGTGGAAAAACACAGCTACAGCACTGCAGTTGTGTTTAATAATAAGTATGTATATAATAGGCATATTTTTAATACATATGGGCTGACAGTCTGCCAGCTTGTGGCTCTTTTTTAACAGCAAACAGCACATCTGTGCATCTGCTCTCACACAGGAAGTCAAACCAGCTCACCCCCCCTCACAAACCATCAGTTATCCATCTTTCCGAGGCCTGAGTGAAAAATCCTGATTTCTGACGCTTTAACATCTGACATTAGGCAGGCGACTGATGTCTGCTGAAAATGCTGCAGGAGCAAACAGGAACTGAGAATATGAAATGAGGACTGGGGAAGTTTGCTTTTTGCTTTTTTGCTGAGATTGTGTGACTGACATTAGCTGAGATTGTGAGATTTGTCAAACTGCACGTCATGTTGACACGAGCAGGGCGACATGCTATCAGTGGAAGTGTCCTGTGGTGACGGCATCTAAAGAAACATCTCAGGTTTTTTTTGGTTAGTCTTTTGACACAGCTTCCAGCCTTGAAGATGGTTTATATTGCAATAACTTGGCTACTGTAGAAGTATACTGATATGGCTAAAAGATATACGGGGTCGAGAAAATAAAAGTTATAGTAAACAAATCCGAGCGTATCCTAAATATGGATTCATTTTCAAACTAAGTGGGAGCACTGCATCTAGTTTTAATGTTAAAACTCAAACCGTAGACACAGGATAAACTGATCAAATTTGTCTAATTGGGGAGGCTCAGGTGTATATTACTCCTTAAAGCATAACACTGCTGCATATTAGCTTTTACTAGGTATAAACTATTTCATTCTTATTGCATTTAAAGTTATTGTTGTCTTGTGAGGACAAAAACTAACCAGAAAATTGTCTAGGTTTGATTTCCTCGCCATTCGCGATGAGTGACCAGAGTCGGTGTGAGGAAATTCGGTCCACAAACGTAACAAAAGTCTCTCTGGGCTCCCATCGTCAGCTAACTGCCAATATACAAAATTCTCTACATGCCAATGTTCATTTCATCAAGAAGCTTGAAGAGTCAAATACAAACCCCAGCTGGGGGCTGGTTTGTCGAATGGCTCCCCACAGAGCTCCAGTCTTGCCCAGGCTGGAGAGAGGCGAAGACAGTGCGTGATGGGGTCTGAGATGAAACCCTGCTGCTTTGGTTAAATGGTGACCACATAGTCTCTCAGTTGTCAGGGATATCCGTTAATATAGACCCAAAATGTCATACACTCATTGTGGCTGACCATGCTGCAATAAGAGAATAATCGCTGTTTTCCGGAGGGTGATAGCTACCTGTGGTGAAAGGAGAATGGCAGGCAGAAAAATTCACTTTGGTGGGACTAAAAAGTGCTTTACAGGGCGTCCACAATTATCTAAAACACAAATTCAAACCATGGTTGTGGAATAAAAGCACTCAACAGCGTTGATTTCTTCCCCTTTACATAGATACCTGTGGGTCTTTTGGATTTTTGGTCTTTACACTTTACACAAAGCCTGCTGCGATAAAAAGTGAGTTAAAATACAACGGGGAAATCGTTTGAAGTTGGGACGGTGCCATTCTGCGTTTTGTTCATTCCATTTCTAAAAAACTTTTTTGTCGCGCGCAACATTGCTTCAAAACAGATTTTAATTCAAACGGCAGCATGTACGATCTTCTGTGTTCTTGCGCTGAACATACGGTTTCTAAAATTATTCGCGCCGCACATCAATATGTCTTGCTTCAAATAAAAAAGTATCTCAACCTGCTGTGCTTTTGAAACCCCAGGAAAACGTCAATGAGCAAAATACAAAATGGTTGTCCACGGGAGACCGGCGGGTCAGCGCGTGTGTGTGTGCGTGCGAGTGCGTGGATCAGTGGAGACCCCCTACCTGGGCATCGCGCTTCCTCCACTCCTGGGTGTGCTGCTGGTGCTGTTGTAGGGCGGCCCTGGCCTGCCTCTCCAGGCTGCTCACCTCCCGCTGGTGCTCCTGGACCAGGCTGTCCTTTTCCGCGCTGTGCTGCTGCTGTAGCCGCGTCCTCTCCTGCTCGTGCTGCATACGCTGCTCAGCCATCTGATTGGACAAGCAGGCAAAGAGAGACTTCATCAGCCAACACACACTCAGAGCAACCCTGTCGTCATGACAACTTGTCCATCCACCGATCCATCCATCCTTTCTTCGTCCTATTCCGTCAAACCCTCTTCCTGCACCCAAGAACCCCCGTGCGTGTGCCAAGCCAAATTTGGCGAAATTGGTAGGAAAGTGCGGGGAGGGGGGAAAAAAAGCGAGAAAAGTTTTGCCGCTTCCTCACGTCGTCAGAGGACGACATGATGTGATGTGTTTACATCTGGCTCGCTCCCCCCGCCCTCCCGCCTCTCCTGCCAATTGTACAGACTGGCCCTCCACGTCCCACTCCTCTTTCTTCAAATCTGTCCCCCTCGCCTTATTCTGGGATCGGCATATAAAAGAGCTGCGAGTTTGGGCTATGCAAGCAAGCTGGTAGGGGTTAGCCATCTGGCTGCAGCAACTACCCAATGCCCCATGCTATGCGCCTGACAGCATGTGAAAATCGGCTTAGGCAATGACTATGATGATTACTATAAACCCAAATTAGAAAAAAAAATGGAAAGAGAGGTGAAAGGAGAAGGTGCTAAAATATTCTTGGTACTGTATTATAATCTATGAATGAATTTAACTGACAGAAAATGCGCATATTAATGAAAATCAATTCCATTTTCTCAAAATGTAAATATCTATGCCACCAGAATGTAACTGAGGTTTATACTGCTAATGCAGTCAGCGTGTAGTAAGAACCTGCACCAACCATTCAATAAGAAGGCGTGGTTAGCAGTTAAAAACACCACAGCAAAGCCTTTAGTCTCAGCAGAGCTGCAATCACCTACACATAATACAGCAGAGCAAAATAAAACACTTCTAATGGGACGCAAAGCCCCAATTTTTCAGGGCTTAATCATCCTGTCAGCTGAACCAAGTCTGTATTCCATCTTGGCTGTAAGCGGAGTCACCTGCTGAGAGGTGAGCCTTGCCAGTGAAGCTCCCAGCCCCAAGCCCCCAAGCCTTTCCCAGGCTCCGTTCCGTTCCCACTCCCCCATGGCGGGGAGACAAGTGACCCCCACACCATCCCACCGTGCAGGCCCAGTCGGAGCCCTGAAAGGACAGCAGGGGCTTGGGGCCCATTTGCCTCCCTGCTTTGAAGCTAATCCCCCGCACATTGTGCATGACGGCACCCTACCTGGCCTGCCAGAGAAGCGGAGATCAACGGCCTCTGTGCCCGCTGCCTGCTCTATCCATGGTTATATCTTCCAACGTTGCCTGCTATTCAGAGCAGGTGATGAATGAGGGGCTATCTACAGGAAGCCGGATTCCATCCCTGGCACTGAGACGAAGGCCACAATAGAAACTTGATTTAGACAGCCAAGAATGTATTCCTCTACTTTTGGGAGAACTTCAACTTCAACCTCAGCAAATAGCAATCAAAGGATCACTGAATAAAAATGGATTTTATCTCTGAGGCTTAGTTGATGGCATGGCAGAAGTAAACAATTACACACACCCTCAGGATAACCTCACACACATGCCATTTTTCAGAACAGATCAGGACAGCAGGCAGGCAAACACCACACGAAACAAGCGCAACATGTTTCACATGCTGCCGATGATGATGTCTACAGAAAATTCTAGTGACAACTTGCACCGCCTTCACCTCCTTTCCCATTTAACAAAATAACACATGCAAATCAGATCCACAGCTAGAATGCATTGTCCCACACGAAGAGTCAGAATCATACAGCTGTACATTTTAGAGCTGAGGGATTGAGCAGCGCGCAGCTGCTTCAAGAACTCCCCAGCAGGTAAGAGAAAGTGGCGGAGGACGTCCTGACTTACTGTTCCTTTCTGCTCAGACTCTCGGCCCATGGGGGGAGGTTTGGAGGAAAGAGGGGATCTCGGGAGAAATTAGGATAAAGAATTGGGCAAGATGGTGGAAAAATCTTTTTAGAAAAGCACGGAGAGGAGATGACAGAGAGCAGACATAGCAAGGAGCCTGGCTGTGACATCACGTAGCGCCACTGTGGACTAGAGGATGCTGGATGCTGTGGTTCTTAAAGGGACCGGCATGGTGCTTATGAGGGAAGACTGAAACGGGTATGGCACAGCTGGGTGCCGTAGATACAGAGTGAGTCGGGTGTTACTGCACAGCACGACTCCCGTCAGCCTGGACTGACATGGTTGTGTATGTGTGTGAGCTGCATGCCTTCAAGCAGGACAGTGAGGTAATAGGCTTCTTTCAACCCTGGGGAGGGAAATCTGAAAATGTTTGGAAAGGCGGAGGGGAGAGGAGGGAGGAAAGCAGAGTAGAACAGAAGGCCTGTCTGGTCTCAGCAGGGGAGAATGGGGTGCATGAAGGCGGGTGGAGAGAGACTGAGGAACAGAAAAAAAAAGACACCTTCAATCTCACTACAGGTTTGTACTGCAACTGGCCACTCTATTTATTGCTGATATATGTGTTCAATATACGTATCGTCTTGTACATCTACATGTAATTTTGCCTCTGCACACAGAGGATTTTAAATTGACCATTTAAGATGTGACTCAAGTGCAGACTTTCACTTAAATCAAAGAGTTCAACAAAATTATCGCATTCACAGCCATTTTTATATGTTTTCCTTTGTTATTATACGACAAATCAAGCAGGTGGAATTGAACTTGGATTCGGTAGCTGTTCACTGATTCTGAATGACAAAGGTCATGGTTAGGGTTAGGCTGAAAGCCCCCAGAAAAGCTCCAGAGAGATCGCAAAAACTGCAGAAGTGGCCAAATCAGCAATCAGGTAGAAATAAGGAATGCGCTGCCCAGCTCAGCATCACCAAAAGAATTAAAAGACCATAGAAGACAATTAAAGTGGATGATTGTAGAATTCTCTCTTTGGTGAAGAAAAACCTTTCACAATGTCAACCCATATCAGGAACAGACTTGAAAAGCTATGTGTATTATTGCCAAAGTCTACAGCCAAGAACTTACAAAAAGGTGCAACCCACTCATTACACTCAAGAACAAGACGGCTAGATTAGAGTTAGCAAGAAAAAAAATGTAAGACTCCGGATAGTTCTGGGAAAAAAAAAATGGATACAATTTGGGCAAGATCAACATGTACCAGAATGAAGGTACGAGAAACAAATGTAGAAGAAGAGAAAAAGCTCATGATCTAAAACATACACATCATCTATCAAAGATGGTGGAGGAAGTGTCGTAGCATGGGCATGTATGGCCGAGCTAGAACTAGCAGGCATGTATGACCAAGTATAACCATGCATATTCATGTATGGCAGTGTAACTACGTCACTAGTGTTTATTGGTCATATGTCTGCTGATAGAAGTAGCAAGATGACATGGATGATGAACCAAAGTATACTGCAAAAGCAACCACAGAGGTCCTGTTCTTCAATGGCCAAGTCATTTACCTGATCTCAACCCAAAAGAGCTATTTTTCTGTTGTTGAAAATGAAACTGAATGTAGAGAGACCCACACACAAGCAGCATCTAATAACAGCTGCAGTAAAGGCCTATCAGGGGATCGCAAGGGAGGTTAGTGATGTTCATGGGTTTAAGACTTTAGGCAATCACTGACCGCAAAGGATTTTCATTTCATTTCAGTTTTAAAAACAATTTTTGTATTAAAAATTATCCTAGTTTGTGAAATGGAGAACTGTTTATTACATAAAAGACCGAAATTCCTGAACAGCTAATGCAATACTTTTATTATAAACTTTGATAAGTGTTTTTTTCCCTCCTGTATGATATACTTTTACCAAATTCTTGCAGCTACACATTCTCCCATAGATCTCAACATATTCACTGACACCAATATCACCGGTCGACTTGTACAATAAACCAGCCTGCTTTAGTATTTATTGTTCCAACCTAACATCTGAAGAAAGAGGCCGGTTGTGTATTTAAACTCTCAAGGTCGCGATGAGCCGTTTAATCTTGATACGTCTCCCAGACTGTAAGAGGAAGAGCTCTGTCAGAAACCACGATGTCTGATTGCCTTGGGGGTCAAGTGGAAAACAACTCCTTCGCACACAGATCCCCCCCCGAAGCTGCACTGGAGGGAGTGTTCTTTTGTGAACATCTGAATGAACTACCTTGACCCCAGAAATCTTGTGACACCAGCTTTTCTAGAGTGAAAACACAATGTACTCTCACACAGACACGAGAGAAAGGAAACAAGTCAAGAATGTGGAGTTGCTTCAAAACAATATATAATGCATGTCTAACATTAAGCGGCTGGTCACAGAGTAGCTCATGAATAATAACATGCCTAGGTGTAAAAACACCCCCCCTCCAAACTCTTTGTAGCAAATCTCAGCTCTCATATCAAAATCATAACAGAGACAGGTCCATTGTTTTCATGTATGTTTTATCTTTAAGACAAAAGCCTTTCTGATGTGCCGCTAACCCTATGTGGCTGTCTTCAACTGTCAACTGCACCCCCACTCAGCGTGGCAGTGGCTGATAATCGTCACTTCAATATTTCCTGCAAACCTTTGATCGTTTACCCGTTAGTTATGACTTCTCAGAACAATACGCTGTAGCTGGCATTCAAAACACTGATAAATCTTTGCATTTACTGGATGGTTACATGGGGATGACAGTGTCTTTTAGATGCAAATGCAATCTGTTTAATGGTTTAACCAGCAGTGTCTATTTATATGACGATTTATCGTTGCAGCAGCCAGTGAAGCGCTTTATGTCCCGGCCCTTTCTTCAGTTTCCGGGGATGTTTTGAAAAATATTTCAACACACTGTAGTCTTTATATTTAAGTGGTTTTAAAATATGCTATTTTTTAACATTTTATTTTATAAATGCCATTCTAATTACAAACCCAACTGTTCAGCCATGGAGCAAATCGATAATGAAGCACAGTTTCTCCATTCCTTAGATATAAGACTGGCCTCATATCCCCCCCATTTACAGCGATCTACAGCAAATTACACGCAACGTAAACTCCATCTGGCCTGGAAATGAGTGTAAGCATGCTTATTAACACAAAGGTTGAGTGCTATTTGGTGCCTGGAAAGCAATCATGTTGTGGATATAGATGAGGAAAAAAGAGATGTCACAGCCGTTAGTAATATCCACGCCCAAAACAAGCGTAGTGTCACATGGTCATAAAGTCTCGTATGGAGTAATTTAGATAGTTTATTTTTTATTTGGTATATAAATACTGTTTACATTTGTTACAGTAACAGAAATAAAAGTGACGCTCTCTGCCTCCTACAGTAAGATCAGCCGCCAACACTAATATCGGCTCCTGCGGTTTAATTGAATCTGCTGCGTCTCTATCAGCGAGCCAGATTTCAAATGGGTTGTGAAAATGGTTTCTCGACTCTTAATTGAAGAAGAGTGAGTGAGATGGGGTGATAAGCGAGCTACACATCTTCTATGCAGATTGCGTTACTTTTCAATTGGCCACGTTTAAGATATTTATTGAGCCGGAATCTAAGCTTAATCTAAAACATGCCCCTTATCATGAGAAATTAATCAGACGGAACAGATGGGGAGGAATAACAAGACTGCTCCAAATGGATGTCAGTCGCCCGTTAGCTGTCTCCAATAGACCGAGTGCTCGCTGATAATAGAGTGAAGATAACACGATGATGGCGATGACGGAGATGAGCACAGAAGTCAAGAACAATTGCACAGTGAGTTAGAAACTCACAGACCTGCTGCTCGAACTTCTGTCTGAGGTCGTCGAGTTGCTGCGAGAACTCTTTGGCCTGCTTCTCCCTGAGGGACCTGGAGCGCTTCAGGTCCTCCTCTACCTTCTCCATCTAAAGGCATCAGAAGAATCCAGCACATAAGTTCATTAATTAGTACACAAGCATAAGGCTGGTCATATACATATATGTATATTTAGAAATATCTCTGCAGAATCGCAAGTACAGTAAATCTCATACACCAAACTACCAGAATAACACCTGGGATCTGCAGGAAAGTGAGGCTCCGGGAATATTTGTCTTTTAATTTTCCTGTTCAGGTGACGGTAATCAGCAACAATTGGAAATGCAATTTACTCAAACGCCTCTGTATTTGGGCTACGCTGTGTGTAACGCTCAGGAAATGCAAAATGTGTTTTGATTAATCCATTTAAAATGCCGAAGCCTCCTTTGAACTATGCGCGCAACAATTTGATTCTGCGTGGTGCTTCTTCTTCTTCTTTTTTTTTTTTTTAAATCAAAATAGGGCAGACTCTTTCCTTTAAAATGAGCTCTAAAAGTGAGATGCTGATTTTAAAACGAGAGACAGACAGAGAGAGGAAGGGGGTGATACAGATAATCCATTAGATATAACTCTATCTGCAGACAGAGAAAGAGAGAGAAGATGACGAGAGGATGGATGGGTGATGGAAGGAAGGAAGGAAGGAAGGGGGGGGGGGGGAGGAGAGTAAAAACTTCTTTTGAAGTTCTTTCTGCAACATTAAAGCCTTAGCCTGAGAACGTGATGCAGCGATGAACAAGTGGGGTGGGGAGGAAAAGAAGAGGAAAGAGGGGGGGTGAGGATGACAGAGATGCAGGAGAGACTGCTCCCCTCTCCCATGGCTTTGATGTGGGCTGAGGATAAAGTCAGATTGGAGATCAGGATGCCAAGGGGGGGCTCAACGGGAAAAGAAAGAATGAGCAACAGGATGGAAGGATGAGAACATCAGAAAAGAGTAGCAGGATGAAGTGGCGCACCGATATAGACATTTTCCAAGGCATCGCTCGCCACACATGTGGCCTTGAATTCAAGTAGCAAGAACAAGAAAGAAAGAAGGCAAACAAAAGTTCTGTCTTCCTGTGCAAATATTTAAAAATATTCAGTGTTGTGGCACCGATCCAAAAGAGTCTACTCGCAATAACGCAAAAACTTCAAGAAAGTCCCAGCTTCGACAACACCTGAATATGCTTTATTACTTGAATGGGATCTTCTTCCTTTTTTCTGCTCAGATGCATCAGATGCAAGCAGCACACTTTCTTTCTTCTTCTTCTTCGCTTTTTGAAATACAAGAGGGTATTTTAAATTCAGGCTTGGGAAATAACGTTTAGTTTGTTTGCCCACGAATATCCAAAACTCCCACTCAGACATAATAATGATTAGCCATTTAAAATACATAAATAAAAATAACCAGCAACTAAAACTTAATAATCTCTCCAGCATTGGGCCCTTTAAAACATTTAGGACCACACTCGGTGCAGCCTGGTCAATACTGCACACACGCAGTATAGCCAGAAATGCTTGACAAAAGCGCCTATAGCTAAACTGACTAGTAAAACAGCATCAGAAGTTTTCGAGCCGAGTGCGTATCGATCGGAAGTCTCTCCCAATAAGCAGCAGCCCACGCAGCGAGGCAGCGCTGATCGCGAGGCAGGCCCGACGTACTAATTAGTCTGCTTGCTTAATGCGGCGACCTGCTCTCCTCTGGAACCTGACCAGCCTACGTCACGCCCACTGACAAGAAGAGAGTTCACTGTGCGATAGCGGTGAAGTGAATACACCTGCTTAATGAGCGGGATTACAAATAATTACATTCATCTGGAATGACTGGATGGCTCAAAAAAGGGCCTGAGGGTGATAATGTTCTTGGCTCTTGCATATAGATTTTTCAGTGTAAGAGCAAAGGTGCTGGAAAAATGATGCCTTGCAGAATATGTTCTCTGTGGTTAGGCTGAAAAAATATAAAGAGCATGTGTGTGTGTGCCCATTGTTCTGGTTATTGCCAAGCAGGCAGCTCACTCCGCTTGCGGTACAGCAAACCTGACACAGGGTTACAGTTAAAGTGTGTGTGCATGTGTACACACTAATCTGTTCTGGCACACAACAGGAAACACAAACATTGCACAAGAGGAATGTGCAGTCCTCGCATGAATATGGATGCATTCGTGTAACAGAAAACAGGTGTGCGTGGATGCCAGCCCGTGTTCGCTCGCATGCATTGTGATTACGGCGCGCGCTGATGTGCGTTATCGGACCTGCAGTTTCATGTCAGCGTAGGCCTTCTCAGAGCTGAGCTCCACCTGTTTCTTGAACTGCTCCAGCGCCATATCTGCCTGCTGGATGTGCTGTCTTTGGCTCTCCCTGGCTCTGTCCAGCTGGCTCTCCTTCTCCCTTCAAACCAAACACACACAAATGAACACACACTACATAGCCATAGAAACACAATTGCAGACAAGAAATCCAGAAATAGTTAAGAAAGAAAGTAAACTTTTATTTTTGTAGAACTTCTCAAAACAGTAGTTTCATAGTAAAAGACAGAGAACGAAGATAGACCTTAGAAGCAGAAAATCATCACTGTTCTTTTTGCATACACTCTATCAGGTTTGGTTGACCCTTTAAAACCTGAACTGTGAAATAATTGCCATATTATTTTGCAAAATTCTAATTGTTTGAAAATAGAGTATTTATGGAACCTGAGGACAAATTAACAAACGATTAAATAATGACATATTAATTTGCATATATGAGTTTTAATTTGCTACAGCTGACAATTTTTGCAATTTAATGATTATAAACGTATTGTGAAGTTTATTTAGGTTCACTGATAATATAGAAGTTTTAAAAACTCAGCAACACTCATGTATCAAACACGATAGACTGAGCTTTAATGTGGTGCTTTCTCTCGACATCAAAGAGTGAAATATTCAACAAACAACAAGTTTCTTTCCCATGTTGAACGATGTGTGAAGACTTTCCATGATCCTTCATTATCGTTCACCCTGTTTTAAATTAAAATAAGTCACTTTGTGCATGCGGTATAGCCTCGCTCATCGGAATGCGTGGCTGTATCTCCCAGGCAGGCGTGCCGATGCTACTGCCGGTAAATGTCAGGTCACAGTCTTCCAAGAGGAGAGGGACTGACAGGCACACTGAGAGGGATGGCCTCATACTGAGAACTGTCAGAGCCCAGCCAACAGGCCCAGCCGCAACATCATATACAATGTAGCTGTCAAGCTTAACGCACAGAAGGTAGGTGGGGAAGGGAGTGTGTCTGGGCGGAGGGATACAGAGTAGAAAAAAATGACAGCGCTAGAAGCCAGGGAAGTGTGTGAAGGTGTTATTTTTGTAAACAGCTTTTAAATTTCTGTCCATCCATCCACTACACCTGCTTATGCGGGAGGGTAGAGCTGGGCAGGAGACACGTGACACCACGAACAGGCTGTCAGTCAATCACGAAACTGACACCAGACAAAGTTGCTGCTGACATTCAAACCTGGAGATGCAAATGAACCGAAATATTTTTGGAGCCAGGCTAAACTTCTTGCTCTAAATTTGCACCTCTTTGCATATTTTTTGGTTTATTAACCGATTTAAAAAAAAAAAACTGAAATAAAGGCAGACATAAGAAAATACACAGCTATATGAAAAATATTAAAAACTAAAAAATTACTAAAGAATTAAAAATAAATATACAACAGACTAGTTGACACACGTTTGCTATTATTATATGATTCTATACTCAATATTGTGATGACAAAACTCTGTTGTCACCAATGACTTCGACTCAGACTTGACTGTGAAAAATAATGCGCAAAAGCACGCACATCTGTTCTGCCACCTCCAAGTGTTTGTCACATGATACCCACAGTAGATTTCGAAGTGTTGGAATTTGGCAGATTCACTCATCTCTTGCATGACACTTCTTTATGAAACCATGTTGACAAAATCCAACCAAAAAAACCCCCCACAAACCTGGAAAATATTATCCCCTTACACTCGTATAACGTTCGTATTTTAATGACGCCACACGTGCTCCTCACATGTGTGGCGTGCACGAATATAGTCTGAATAAACAACTTAAGAATTGCGCACCCAGGTTTAAAAACACCAAAAAACAGATCATAATAATTTAACGACAGCATCTGTTATCCATGTACAGTGCATAAATGGGACTTTGCTAAAAACAGAATTGCGTGAATTGATTTAATTTTCACAAAAAGTAACACTAAATGTGCAACTACAACAACGGGTACATGGACTGCAGCTACTATTTCAACCCTTCAAGATGCTTCATCTGATTCAAGCACAAAGAGCACAATATCAGGGGGGACAGTACGACTGACTGTGCACTTTTTCCTCTTTACAGTGTGCCTTATGCAGTGCTTTGAGTATAAGTGAATGTGTGGCTGTGTTTTTCTGCTCCCTTGTAAATTGCTACTCTAAGAGGGTATGGATAATTATTCCCTCTGGACAGACAAGCAGCAGCGAGAATGAAATTCTGGCCAGTGGGACTTTAAACCAATTAGAAGTACAACTATTACTAAATTACAACAGGCACACATCGGGTGGTGGTGGTAGGGGGAGGCACTATGCTCCGTGCATTTATCTGTACTTCACAAAGCAGGAAGGCTGTCAAAAGCAGCATGATTATGAGCATCCATGCACAACTTAAAAAATAAATTAAATGAAAAATTGGAAGTACATCTAAAGAAAGGCATATAGTGGTTTGCAGCTTTGTAAAGTGGTTAATCTCTTCCTGTAATCAAAGAAACAACTTTAGGTGTTTATAAAGACAGAACTGAAACTGAGGCGATAAAACCCCCCCAGCAAAAACAGAGGAGGCAATAAAATAAAAAAAATTTAAAAAAACAAAACAGCAGAGAACAAAAGCAGAGGATTGAGAAAGGAATGTGCAAGCTTTCTCTCCTCTTTATAGAGTTCTGTCTCTTTGTAATTTTGGTTTCTCTCATGTTGGACATCAAACGACAAAGTGTTTTTTTTTTTTTTTTGCCTCTTTCCCAATTTTGTGTACTCTGTAATTATTAATCAGTCTCGTTGCACGACTGCCTTCCGGACTCAGACAGACACAAAGGATATGTGGGGAGACTGAGATGGAAAAAAGAGAAAAAAAAGAGGAAAAGAGAGAGGAAGATGGAAAAATGGATGTCACAGAAATAGCAAGTTTTTTTTAAAACTTCCAAGAGGAGAGCGTAGAGAGAGAGAGAGAGGGAGAAAAGAATTGGGTGTGTGTCTCACTTGAGAGACAACTGAGCCTGCGCGTGCGTGCGTGCTCACGTGCGTGTACAGAGACCTTTGTTCATGAGCCACAATCCCAAACTCTCTGTGTGACTGACAACTCTACTCAAGGAGTGCACTATGAGTAAGTTGGAGCTGGCTGCTGGGCCTATACCTCAGAGAATACACAGGAAGAAAAAAAAGTGACTGCAGCTAACTTCAAGTATGTGACAGATTGAAACATATTATGCTCTTAAGCTGAGGAGAGCAGGTGAACGCTTGGCCTCTTCGGGGAATCTCGGGAGCATAACTGTGTGTGTGTGTGTGTGTGTGTGTGTGTGCACGTGTGAACGTGTGTGGTCACTACAGCGGTAGACAGCGTGTCACCATCAATAACAGAGCAACGAGGGTGAGATGAGAGGACAGCGAAAAAGGAGTCAAGGAGGCCTGGCAGAGAGAAATGGAGAGGGAAAGGGAAGGAGAGGGGTGCCAGCGCCAGGGCGGCCTGTTGGCTTTAAATGGATCTCTGGTCAGAAAAGTGGAAGGAGAGGAGGCTCAAATTAAAGATGTGCCTTCGCTAAAGAGGAAGTCCTCTTATCCCTCAATCCTTAAACAGCTGTTTAAAGGGGAGGAAGAGAGGGCGGCAAAGAGAGAAGAGTGTTTGTGTACTAGAGAGGGTGAAGGAGCTTCCGCCATCCAGCCGCCTGGCAGACAGGAGGGGTGCGGGGATGCCGGCATATTCCGGACTCCTCTGACCACACGGTGCCACGTGCCGCCTGTGTGAGTGCGCGAGCACATGGCGGATACACAATGAAGTTACTGTATATAGGCTCACGCATGCAGTTGACACAAAAGCACCCGCTGACGTCTGTGCACAAAGACGAAACTCTTAATTGCTTATGCAAATATTCTTTTCATGTAAGCAAGAGCATTTAAGAATTGTATGGGCTGTGATGTGGGTGGAGCAGCACATGGAAAAGACTGACAAACAGACCAGAATGCACGCTTGCATGTGGATGCCGCTGGTCTCTAGCATAAAAAGCCAGAGAGTCAGTGTGAGTGTGTGTTTGTGTGTGTGTGTGTGTGTGTGTGAGAGAGAGAGCCAAGTGCATGTGAGTGCCTCCACATCTGCGTCTGTGAGCTCATCCAAACGGAATGATAACGAATCCACAGACACATCAAAGGGGCTCGGAGAAAAAAAGCGAGAGCACATAAAAAGAGAGAAAATGCAAAACTTAAATATTCAGCGCCCTCTGAAGAAAAAATAAAACAGGCTTGGTTTTCATCTGCATCCCCAGAGAAAGAGAAAGGGAGAGAGAGTGGGAAAAAAAAGAAGAAGACAGAAACAGACACAGAATAAGAGACAGACCACAAATAAGTGAACACAAAAGAGAGATAGCACAAGGGCAAGAAAATATTAAAGGCAGAAAGGGTAGAAAAGAGGGAATAGAAAACAGAGCATCGTCGAGCTGGATGGCTTTAAAGCCAACCTACAGTTCTGGCCTTGTTTATGAGCAGCATTTCACTTTAATAAATTAAACAAAAAAACAGCCACAAACGTAAAGAGCACAGCCCTCCGCCTACAGTGGCATCTACACATGTAGTCGTCCGCGTGCCTGCAGGGAACAGCTGCCTCGGTAGCATCTTTAAAGACATGACTGTTGACCTTTATTTTTTTAATTTAAGCCCCAACCTTCTAGCAGTTTGCCAAACCCCAAAGATTTTGTGGCAAAACGATGAATCAAAGATGCAACAACTAAGTTGAATAATCAAAAGAACAACAAGCGGTTGCTCAAAGGCAACCGCTTTCCAGTTTTTCTCAGTCAAGCTGAATATGAATTTGTGGAGCAAAAATAAGACACATCAATTGGCCAGTGGAGATGCTACATTTTGAATATATTTCAGTATTTTCTGATATATCTTAGACCAGATCAGTCACAGAAATACGCGACAATGCAATAACTAAGTAGCTGATTTCCACATCTCGGAGAAGTTGCAAAGGGAATCGCTTTGGAGTGCTTTGCTCGAGAACTAGAAGGATATGACATCTGACATGATGACATTTCAAACTTTGCTGTGAAGTTTATGCTCTCGCATAATCCCCGGAGAAGAAGAAGAAGAAGAAAAACGACTTTACCTCACACTAGTTAGTGAGTCGTACCTCAAAAACACCTAAACACCAATAAGGAGAGAGAATAATGAATCTGGTGCAACACACACTGGCAGTAGCAGTATGTAGGTGGATAAACATGGTGGGTGGGACGGAGCAAAAAGACAAAGAACAATATATGTTTGTCATTGTTCAAACCAGCTCTGGAGCTCGCTCAGTTCCAAGGCGTTAAAGAAAAAGTTGTTCCCTCCAAACAACTTGTCGCTTTAGTGTAGCGCAGACACGCCGAGGGAAGGCTGTTATTTGTGCTCTCTATACATCCGATTCAAACTACAGCAATAAAAAACCAAATGGAGCAATTTTTTAATAAAAGTTTGAGATAAATCTAGGAAAATGTTGTTCTAAGTTGGTTTTCCTGTCTCTGCTGTTGGCTTAAAATGCTATTTGGCTTTACAAATTATGCAGACTACAATGGAAACATGCTAAATCAACTAGGCACAAGTCCCTAAAGTGAGACTACTGTATTTACATATCCCAAACATAATGCAGTGGAAGATGAAGTTGAGTGAAACAATGAAAGCCCTGAAGACAATCCGTGCAGTCTGAACCATCAGCTCTAAGCGAGCCTGCTGGTCTAAATTCAGACTCTCAGCGCAGATTTGGAAGAAAACCAGCTTCGCGTAGAAATGCCAAGCTTGGTTTCGAGTGACGACCGTGAAAGCAGAGAAAACCAATTAAAAATCATTAAAGCAGGATATTAAAATGTAAGACCATTAAGTGATGGGGTGATTAAATATGACAAATAACAGCTGAATAACAAATAACCAGAATTACTGCTCATTTTTATTCATTATCTACTTTACTAATTCAGTATTCAGAAATAGGAGGAAATACTGGTTAGACTGACTCAGTTATATCCTTGCAGTGCTATCTGATCATTACAAGCTTGAATAATAAACATACAAATAAGTATTCATTTAAAAAAAATCTATCAAAATCTATTTAAAGGACAGAATATTCATTTTGTCAAATCTGTGGTATTGAACTGATTCTTAACCCATTCCCAACTCCCCCTTTCAAAGTAGTTATCATGGGAGTCAATATTGAGCCCCACTGAAGCTTCTCAATATTCAGGATCCATACCTCCACCTGCTCCTCCTGCACCTGAACATTAACCGTGCTGCTGGATGGCCCCTGCTTGGCTACCTCTGGTCCCTCTCAGGACCCCATCCCTATTTCCCTCCATCCCTCCTGTCATGGGAGAGGAATGCTGAGAAAGATAAGACCACTTCAAAGACACACCCAGTTGTAGAAAAAGTGTGCGCACACACACACTAGCATGAAAGAAGGCATTGGATGAATCCTTTATCTTTAAGAGTAGAAGGACATGCATGAGGGACCCTATCTCATGCATGCATATGGGTATGCACAAGGTGAACAATGACACGCAGCCAGAAGGAAACACACGTTGCCAAGAGCTGATTAGAGAATAAACAGTGAAAAAAGGCGACGTTTCCCCCCCCGAAAAAGAAGAAAAAAAAATCAACATTAGTAGGGAAGCGACAAACTTTAAACTAGAGATGGATTGTTAAATAAATCAAAGACTGAAACATCATATTAATGATGCCGCGTGTGAAACTGGATAGCCGCTCACAGTCAAGTGCTACTTCAGCCACTCCAAAGTGTAAATAATCAGAGAGACAAAACCAAAGTTTGCACCACGCCTTAGTAAAGATGTGGTTTTGTTTAACGCAGCTGGGATACAAGTTCTAGGAAGGGCGGCATAAAAAATAAAACGATGCCTGCGTCTCAGAGAGAAAAGAAACGCCATAATCTACAACCTTTTTCTTTTTCTCTACTCTAAAAATTTGAGTGGTTTTCTATTTTCCCCAAATTGTGATTTGGAGGTCGTTGTTGCAAAGCAGGCAAGCTGTTCCCCAGATGAGCTCCCTCCTCTCTTTACTACCCCATCCACAACCACCACTATCTGTGGTGTATCTCTCCATCTCCATGCTAATGCCCTGTAATGATCTGAGGCACGTTGGGATGAAAAAAAAGGAGAGAAACTTGTTCCCAGCGCAGCTTTGTAGTGCTTTCTGTTGTTGTTGCCATAGTAACACAGACCAGGAACTCAAACTGACACAGCAATGCTTATTTGCATGACAGGACAAGAAGATCATATTCTTCTTAGACTTTGAATGGGTATCACTTACTTATGCTACATATGAATAATCAGATCCATTAAAAATGCACAACCAGCAGTCGCATCAACTTATTAAGAAAAAAATATAAATTTGTGGATTTTTTAAATATTTTTTTTTATATAGGCAAAGACTGTTAATAATAAATCTATGTTCACATAGTCTGCATGGATCATTGTGCATGCATTATACAGATGCATGTATCGCAGAGTATCTGAAGGAGGAGGTTTCTTGAGCAGTTCTATTTGTTTAATTTTATCATTCATCCTCCAATCTTCTCACACACACACACACACACACACACACACACACACACACACACACACACACACACACACACACACACACACCCACCCACCTGCGTGCGGTCTTGCTTTGACTTTGAAGTTCTGCTGGATCGCCTTTAAAGGCCGTCAGTGTTGCCACGGCAGCAGGCAGGTAGCAGACATCAGGCTGCTCAGTGTGTTCGAGAAAGTGTGTGCGTGTGTATGCAGCCTGAGTATTTAATTAGCTAAGAGCCCAACGGGCCACTTGCCGTTTTCAGTGTTTAAACGAGGGAATGACTGGCTCGTTACTGATACTAACAACAAGGATAATTTATGCACAAACGGATCCGTCTGCTGTGTTTAAGGACGTTCTCTGTAGCTGGGCTGACAATGACAAGCAAACAATAAGAAAACACAACCATCAGTGTCCCCTTATGATATTTACACCGATATTTACTAAATGCTACAAAAATGTGTTTTTTTGTTGCATCATGGTGACTGAAAGAAAGGAAGAGGAGTAACAACCATACAATCTTTTCCTCAAACAGCCACAGTGTTATTGTTAGTGTTTGTCTAAGACCACTTTGACCATAGAAGAAGAACCCTGGAAGACCTTTGGGTTTCTATTATGCTACAACAAACAGCTAAAACCCACTCGGGGTGAGTGATGGCACTGTGACGAGCTTGGGCCATGTATAGCTGGAACTGGAGCTACAGTTGCTGAATAGGCCGAGCCGGCGCTCTGTTTAATTGTGCAGAACATGATCTAGTCTTGCCACAGAAACTATAATCTGCTTGTGGCCAAGTAATATGGCCCTGTATGGGATTAATTACCCAGTGGAATGTACTGACTGGCTCGCTGGTTGGTTTGCTGATTGTCTGCAGTCTGCTGAAGTCGAGCATTTCAACATATGCAGCTCTGGATAGAAGAGAGTGTTGAAGCTAAAGGAGTTAGTGTTGGATGTGGCATTTAGAGTAGATTACATGTTATTTTTTATCCATTCCTTTAATAATATTTTCCTCTATAGTAGGCATTCTGAAACATTGTAGCTACAAGTTTAATTAACAACACTATTTAGGTGTGGCTACATTCCATTTAGGTAAAGCTGTTTCATTGCCCTGCATTTGTGCACTACAATAACTTCTTGAACCACGCAATGTACGTGAGCAATCATTATTGGAAACAGTTAAATCTGCACTTTCAACGCTCAACACAACTGCCTCGAAGCAGGAGCTGCAGCAGTATATCATGCTGAAAACATAGTCAATGTGTTTGCAAAGCGTTGTGTATTTAACAATCAGACAGGCCCAAAGAAACACTGACATTCCTCCCCTTCAGACATCCTTCGCCACCATTCGATTGCGTGTCCTTAAAAGTTGTCACAGCAGTTGTCTGAATGTGTTGCAGACACATTAATGAAATGCACATGCTTAAGACTCCATATGTCTTTGAGCTTCTTTGTGCAGCTCACTGAAAACTTGATTGTTGTGGACCACGGGGCTCCACAATCTTTGTATATGTGCCTTAGACCAAACATACCAACAACATAGCATTATTAATGTTATTAATACTTCTCATCTTATCCTTCATTGAATCCTCATCCTTGCTGGATGTCGTCACTTAGTCAAAATGTTTGACACTTTTCCACAGATGCTGGAGAATATGGCTCATCTTGGACATCTTTTTAATACTGATCGCCTTTCATACTTCATACATACTTCTTTTTTCTTTTTTTTTAAACTTGAGCCACAGTGAGTTTTACTTTTTACTTTTCTTTCTTAACCACTTTTAATCCAGAGGAAGCACTTAATCCAATGCCTATTTTGTGTCTGCACTAATTTTTTGAACATTTCTAAAGAGATATTAGTGACTGAGGACCAGTCTGGATGGCAGAAAGGGTTGAGGGCGCACATACGCATAGGTCTTCCTTCTGGCGACAAAGATGGAGAGAACTAAACAATCCAAAAGTGTATTTACCCTTCACTAGAGTGACACTGACAATGTTCATTAATCGTATGAGTATGTCTGAGTGAAGCAATCATGTATATAAATGACAGAATATGGTTACTTTAACAGATTTCACAATTGAGCAATGATGGGTATCTCACTGACTTAAAAAGAGCATATTTATTGTTAAATACTGTGTTACAGGCCACCCTCACTTACTCCTGTGGGAAATATATGGCTTTTTAGTTTATTCAAAACAGCTGTATGCTGCATCTGGAAACAGGACTGATGAGAATCATGAGACTGAATTGAAACAAATTGCTGAATGATGGTAGTAAGCTGAGTGGAGGCTGAGGAAAAGTGAATTAAACAAGAACTGTTGGTGGATTCACCGCACGTCATTACTTTGCCATTTTATCAATTGTTGATATCAAATATTGATCAGTGTAGCGTTCATGTTTTTTAATTTTCTTGACTCAATGTGCATCACCCCATAACACTCTTTAATATTAACCAATACCCAGGCTGTTTCTCGTCCATTAAATATCAGCCGTATGATTGTGTCAAAGTCGACAGTTTTGTTTATCAGCTTTCATTACTATAGAGACTACTCGGTTTATACAATAGGATTAGATTTGCCAGTTTTCATCAAGTCATCGCAAACACCAGTCACATGTGAAGCTCTGAGACTTTCAAGGCTCTCAACTCAGTACTAGTTTCAGTTATGAGAAGAGATCAAAGAGAGCGCGCAAGGGTTGACTTGTTAAAGCCAAACTCCGCCTTAAAACAGAATTCATACACGCTGTTTTTATGATCAAAGACTCAAAGTCAGTAGACATAAACAACTCCTTTTAATAAAGTCTGGAGCCACAAAATCGAGGCCCAAATCTGTGAAATTAATGACTCTTAAAAAAAAAAAAAAATCATGCTTGCTAACATTAGACATGTTGGAAACTTTGCTGCCGGTTTCAGTACAGATAGTGATAATGCACCGTGACTCTCCATGTACCTGCCACAACGGCAATGTGACAACGTCAGAATATGACTGGGTTGGTATTGTGTTTGTGCCTGAAAATCTGCCTGATCGTCCTTTTACTCCTCATTCTGTTGGATTTTGGAAAGACATCTGATGCTGAAATGCTGATGAAGTATCTTAAACAGACTAAATAATTATCAATGGAGTCTAAAGCATAGACCCAGGATGTAATTACCCATGAAACGTCTTTAATTCAACACAACTCTCTGTTTAGCCTTTTCCCATCATACCTGAGTGCTTCTTCCAGTTTGGCTATCTTCCTTTTAGCCTCTGCCTTTTCCTTCTCTGCCTCAGTTTGAAGTGCCAAAACCTTAGACAGATAGAGAGGGAGAGAGAGAGGAAGAGGGAGCGAGGATGAGAGTATAGGAGGAACAGAGAGAGAGGTGCGAGTGAGTGCAAAAGCAGACACCATCAAACATCACTCAAGGAAACTCTTCTGCCTGTGACCTTGTGCATCTGGTCTCATCTCTTCTATCACCCCATCAAAAGTAGCTGAGCCCATCCCGCCTGCCTTAGAGGGCCTCTCAATCTGAATCTATGGCAGCCATATGGGACCTTCTCATGTCCAGATACCATACCACAGTCTCCTTCTTGTGTATCCTTTAGCACTCCTCGGGAGCGGAGCGAGGAATCTTTCCAGAGTAAACAAAAAGGAAAATGAACAACGGACTTGTCTGTCTTTCATTCCCCCGTCACCTCGTGAAGCAAACAAAGAAGAGGAAAAGGTAGGGAAAAAAAAATACAGGTGGATTACGAGGGCAAAAAAAGAAAGAAATACACACACACACACACACACACACACACACACACACACATACACACACACACACACACACACACACACACACACACACACACACACACACACACACACACACACATCAAAAGCAATCCACTGAGGGAAGCTTAATTTAAATCCTCCTTGACCCCAAATAAAGAACACACATGCCTGCTAAGTTTTTGCAGGTGTATCACTCACAGGCAGCCAGATGTGTATGCCAGCCTGCCACCAAGATGTGGCACTTTGAAGATGACCCAGCTGCAGTGTGGAGCTTAAACCTGATCTTTACCTATGAAGTCTGGCCTGGCCTAGTCTGGTCCAGCTCAGATCATTAACAATAGCCTTTGTACTTTATGCTTTATGGCTGCTCTATGGCTTTAAAAGGGGTCTCTCAAAGGAGAGGGGGTAATCAAGCACAGGCCTGGGTACAGAGACAGTGCATACTTCAGACAGACACCCCCCCCCCCCCCCCCCAAAAAAAAAATGTTTATTTCAATTTGCTTCTAACTTGTTTCTTATTTTTACAACTTAATAATTCTTGTTCTAAATTACCAACTTACCATCCTGCCTTCCTTTGCGCCAGCCTAACATCTACCTGTTAACTGAGGCTTTTAGGATTTTACAAGAGCAGAGAACCATGAGGAACATGCGGCTCCAAGCTTTGATCTCCACTAATCACTTTGTTCAGGGGTGGTTTTGATATAATGACAGGAGGTTACTGAGCTTGGCAGATGGATTTTTCCTTATGGAACAGGAACACACTACCTTTTTCTCACAGCTGATCAGCAGTTCATCTTTTTCCTGCTGAAATTTCATCTCTTGATCCTGAAAGGAAGCAGAGTCGAATCAATAGGTCAGAGAGAGCTGCTAATGACAAGCACTTTTAAAGCTCGTATTGTTGCAGTGACGAAACAGAGGTTTAAAATGAGCGTCGCCACCCGAATCATATCATACCCTGACTTGTTGGTGTCTTCGATGTTCACTGTCCTCGAGCTGCTGTTTGATCTGAGCCACAGTTTTCTCTAAATCTGCCATCACCTCAGAGGCCTGCAAAAGAGAGTGGAGAGATTTGCTAAAAGTTGTGTGTTATTAATCAGTCAGCAGCAAAATTTAGCAGGCCGAGGGAGATACGTGTGAGTGTGTTGTGGTAATGTGAACCTTAGCAGCGGAGAGAGCATGCTCATGGTGCAAGTGGCTCAAGTCGGTCTCGTACTTGACTTGGAGCTTCTGCGTGGCCTGCTCATGCTGCTCGCTCAGCTCCTCCTTCTCCTTCTGCAGGATCATAATCCTGTGAAAAGCTAACAGCTTGACTCAGACTTCACGAAAGAGTTTCACACATACAGATCCGTTTCTATTCATACACCATTTTTACTGTCCATCCGCTGCACACTAGCAATAGATTACATAAAGCTTTCTTAAGATGTGAAGAAGACATTTAAATTAAAAAGCACATGGCAGTAAAACCTAGTCATGAAAAGCTGGTTAGTGTTGAAAAGCTTTCAATATTAGCACTAGCTACTCTTCTCCTCTTTATCTTTCAATCCACCCCTATACCACACGCCAAACAGGTTCATACCGTCTGTTGGCCTCCTGGAGTTCAGTGCTGATAGATGCAATGTGGATCTCCAGCTCAGCCTTCTCCTGTGTCACTTTCTGACGCAGCGTGTTGCCCTTCTCCCCTTCTGCTGACTGCTGTTTCACCCGGAGCTCGAGCTCTCTCATCGTTTGCTCCTGGACACACAAGTTGTTACGAAATCAAACAGCTTGAACCGCCAAGGGCGTCAGCACGGGAAAATGAGCATAAGTCAGAGGATCGCATGCTCCACAGAAATCAGGTCACTGATATGAACGTATCGAAGCTAACATGTGGCTAACAGTGCAGCTGAATGATCCTCTCACTTCACTCATTGACAATAAATGATAATTACTCCAAAAATGTGTAATACTATTACATGCTAATAAAATTTGTAGCTGAAAATCCTTCCCTGCTCCACATGGCAAACTTTTAGAAGACCCCTTTGTAAGAGAAAAGACGAGATAAACTTTACTGTCATGTAAGCATACGAAGACTCAAGTTAAAAACAAACAAAAAAAAACAACTCAGATGCACATGTTTCTAGTCAGCTGTTGTTCCTCTGTTACATTCTGGCTACTGTTTAAACTTATTACCCAAATTGAGACATAAGAATAAACTCATAGTGATACCAGCTGAAAATGTAAAAGTTAATGAATGCTTCCATAATAGCAAACTGCACAGGCCGCATTTTCTTTCTACAATTCCAGTAACAGACAATAATCAGTTGTTAGATGGGTCAGTGTGTGAAAATTGCCTGATATTACTGGCAATTTCAAAGTCTAGCCACATCTCTTAAATTACTGACATTTAACGCTGGTGGCAGTAAAGTGCTGGTACATCAACATAGGGCATCATAAAAAGCCTATAACTTCATCGATTTAAATATCTGAACATGGTGATCCTGCATCAGATCAAATGACTCCAGCATACACAATGACAGCGTTGAGGTATTTCAGTCTCTTTTCCACTGTCAAAAACTTGATCAAGATTCAGACTTTCAGAAGACAATGATCAAAGTCCAGCCTAAACAGACAGCTTCTTCCTACACTGTTTTGATTAAAAAGAACTTCCCTTCCCTGCCTACTGTCCATCAACATGCACATATGTGTCTTCGTGTGTGTGTATGTACACATGACAGCGTGGAATGCAGTGTAGGCGGGCCGATAAAGGCGATGACGGGGCGCTGATTAAAGACGGAGCGTGCTAGTTGATCTAGATGATGACAGAAGATTGCGATGACTGAAGGTGGAGTGACGGGAAAGGCGGGGAATGGTGCGTTTGAAAAGAGTATGCGAGCTGCGCCCGGCAAGGCTGCTGAGAGAGACCTTTGTCTTTGTGTTAGCAGTGTAGGCCGTTAAGAAAAGGAACAAGGAGTCTGTGTTGTGCTGGGACGCATGCTGACACTTAGCTTTCTGGCAGGAGATGAGAAGACACGTCTCCATACTGAAGCCTGACTCGGCACACCTGGACCCTCAGTGGGGCCAAAATATGTCCCCTAATTAGGTGTTTTAGAAGGAGAATGACTTTGTGTGAAGTGCAGACTAAACTAGATTATGAGCTACGCTCCTCTTCGAAGATTTTGAAATGATTAAGCCTTTGAAGAGGGGGGGAAAACAAAACAAAACATGTAAGCTGTGACAAAAAAAGTCATAAAAAGTGATGGACGACCTTTCACAATATTTGTATCTGAACTACAGCCAGCAACTGGAAGGCAGCCTGTATCATCGCTCGTCTCCTGAGGCCACGCATATTGTGCTTCAAATTCTAATAATAGAATTTGGTTAGACTTACAAAAGTCCTCATAAAAACATCACTATAATACATATATAGAATAAGCAAACACTATTAAAGGAAGAGGATAGAGTAAGGGGGAAATAGTAAGCTTGAGGAATAAGTGTCCAGCAAATGTTTTTTTAAAAGGATTAGTGCCATCTTCAGAAACCAGTTATTCTGTATTTGTCTAAAACAGTGTTACTAATTATATCCTATATATAGGAAAAGCCCATTCAATCAGTGGAATATCAGCAGTGGAGACAATGTGGCACTGCTACAAATGCATCTCTATCTTTACTTGGTTTGGACGTGCACGGACTACTGTTAAAAGCTTGGCTGGTGCAGATAGCAGCTTGTCTTTATTTTCAAACACCTACTCAGTCACTTCTACCTGTTCTGCCCTGCGCAGAGATAAGAGCCAAAAACAACATCCGAAGTATCTTTTTGTGATACTTCTGTTGGAGAGAAACTCCACAAGGCAGCGGTGGGCAGATGAACAGTCTTTATTTCATTTGTTATTAAGCTGCATCCAGTCTGCTGTATTTGAAGGGAATGAATCATCGACTTGAGGTTGTCCTGGATTGCTTGTGTTGCGTGTGATGTGAGCAAACTTTTCATATTGTGTCCTGGATATAAACTTAGGATCTACATCTCTTCGGCACAGTGGTGCAGTGGTTTCCAAACACATTAATGTTAGGTTAACTGGTGCCAGGCAGTCAGCCTAGGGCCCATAAAAGGATCTCTGGCTCTCAGGCCAATTTCATGAAGCCTGCTTCTGATTGTTTGGTGTGGCAGTGTTCACCCTGTTCGTCTTTGTACAAAGGTAGCAGATACCGGTCCTCCTGATAGATTAAGGAACTTCTATGACCCTGTCCAGCTACCCTAGAGTAACTGTCTTTCTCCTGGAATTGCCTCCATGCCGGGGAGACATAGAACTTCCTGGCAATGGCACATGTGTGCCGTAACAAGCACAGGCCTAGGTACAGAAGATTGAAAGATGTTGGACTACCACTGTAACCTCCGTATGGTCCAAGCATTGTCTACCTCTAGTATTGGTGGCTGGTGCTCAGGAGGTAGAGCAGGTCATCTACTAACTGGAAGGTTGGTGGTTCGATCTCTGGCTGCTACAGTCTGCATGCCAAAGTATCCGAGATATGCTCTTGGGGTTCACCAAGAGCGTTCACTGGCATCGTGGACTCAATTTGGACCATTGTCTTTGATTGTTCGATAGAAAGCACAGGTAGGAAAAGCATAGGAAAAAGTGCTTGTATAAATGTGTGACTGATGCATGTTGTATAAAGTGCTGTGAGCACTACAGTTGAGTAGAAAAGTGCTATATAAGAATCAGTCCATTTACCAGCAGTGACACCCACAACAGCCAAATGCACAACTAGTGCATGGTGATCCTGCATCAGATCAAAAAGTGTTACTCTGATTTCTTCGAGCAGTGTATTTAGTAGAGGAGTAGCACTGACCACAAACAACTACAATGTGATTTGCTGCACAAAAGCACATGTTCAGCATTACTGGAGCTCACTTCTATTTAATGAGGAGTATGGACTGAAAGGAAGATTCATCTGGATATTGAAAGACTCAAGAAAGTCAACATGGGGCAAAATGAGGCAACTCCAGCTCTAAAGGATCAAGCACAGAGACAGCAATCGCTGACAAAAAGGTGCTGTACCAACTCACCTGAGATAAAGACTACCTTCAACACATATCCTCAGCGTGTGTTTGTGAATAGCCCAACACTACAGGAGGACAGCAGCTGTTACAGTGACAAGGGGCCTTTCCCCCCAATTTCTTGGACCTTGTCTGGCCTTTTTTTTTTTTTTTTTTTTTTAAATGGGGGGGGGGGGGGGGGGGGTAAATCAACCATGAACCATTCAGTATTTGCAGCCTCTTAAATGTGGCCCTGTTGACAGACTAAGGCCAGAGGCAGCGTGTGTGTATGGCAACACATGAACACTGATACTGATAGAAACTGTATTTATGAAACACGTGCATTCAACTGGCCTCTGGTGTTGATGGTCCCAGCTAATGAAATGTGCATAGTCCCACTTAAACCAAAGTCCTTTCATAAGACTTCAAAGAAAGTGCAGCTTTGGGAGGTGTGTACGCATGTGTGCACGCACATCTTCAAGCACAATCATGGCAATGGGTAAGATTTAATACATACTTGGATCAAAGACCTTTTTAAAGATGACAGGCACAAGATATGAGAGTCATTCTTGGCCAGAGGTTAGAGAATGTCTCCTTTCATTTCAGCCACTGAGTGTTGTGGGTCCCTTTTTTCCCCCCTGATTAGCCATGCGACAGATGTATACATTTAGAACTAACTGAGGAAAGACTTTTTAGCAGAAGTAAATCTAGTCGCAGAGAATCCTGTTTGTTCCAGTGAAAGGTGGTGCTGAGCATAGAAAATAATCTGCCTACACTAAGCGTTTGAACACTTGCATCCCCTGCTGCTCTTTAGGATGAATCTCTGAAAGCTGCTCACACTATCTTAAGTATAAGTCGTGATCACAGACAGATGGAACAAACATGTGCATACAAAAATAAATAATAAAAAAAGTAAGGGAAAACACGACAAGTCAGGTAGTTAAAGTCGATTTACACAAACACTCACTGTGTAACTGATGGACACAAAAATGTGACTAAGTTAACCCAGAATAAAATACTAAATATGTTGTGTTTTATATGCTCATCATGTGAGTTTTACACTACTGTGCAAGTCTTGAGCCACTCCTCCTTTCTTCGCATTTTGCTTCCAAGAAGCCTGCTTGCATGCCCAAACCCATGGCCACACTCTAAAGTCGGTAACTTTTGTGTATTTTCATTTCTTCATTTGAACACAATAACACACTTTAGTTTCCAATAAGTTTATTGATTGGTTTGGAAAGTTTTTATATTTGATTAGATATTTGAGTTTAGGGTTCAGTGGTTTTGATGTTCTTCTTTGGTATTTAGTTTATTAACAAACTAGCCTGTACTGCATGGTTTTTGTGGTTTATGATTGTGTTTTGTTTAGTTACCCCTCGTGTGTCATAGTGATGTGATCAGCCATCATATATACCCTTGTGTGTCATTTCCTGTTTAGGTCAGTTATGTTTGTTTGGGCAGTTGTTTGGTTTGTTAAGTTTGCAGTTCTTTGCCTGAGTTAAGTTTTGTTTCTTTGACCTCTTTTATGAGCTCAACATTTATTACTTTTGTAAATATAATTTTTAGGGTTAAATAAATGGAAACCCTATTTTTCTAATAATTCCTAGGACTCCTCCTACCCAACTCAGCCCATCACACTGGCCTTTTAAAGTATTTCTTTGGCATCTGATGCTTATTTTCAGTGCAGTCGCCATTCCTGACCCATTTTTGGAGGAATGTTTTTTTTTCTGGTTCTTAAAGTCACTTAACACTGACCTACAAATCATTAAAGTATTAAAAAAAAAAGCACCTAACTCAATGGATGATCCAGTGTCGCGTCTACACATAACTGACAACTTAGCAAAAGAACAACAGTATCTTTAGGTCCTTTATTTACTTGCTGCCAGTCACACCATTTGTTTCCATTTCTTTAGTTAGTGGGAAAAAAAGAGGAAACTGGACAAGCAGTGGACAAAAGAAGTGTCAGGCCTTAAAAACTGTCCAAAGCAGGTGAACGGTATCTGAAAGTCATGTCAGCCAAGACCTGACAAAGGACCTGAGAGATGTATCTGACCCTTCATCTTATCCATCTACTGTTAACTGAACCTTCATCAGAAGTGGTCTCTGTGAAAGGGTGGCTGACAAAAAGCTATTCTGAAGGAAGGGAGACAGACAGAAATGGCTGAGATTTGCCAAATTCCAGAAAAGTGTCTGAAAATCAGTAGTAACAGGTCTTGTGGAGTGATGAAGCCATAAAAATAAAAATAAAAAATAAATAAAAATCAGTTATAAGTATGTATGGACAAGGTCAGGAGAGAGGTTTTCACAGCCATATGTAAAACATGGTGTAGATTCTGTATTTCAGCCCTAGTGTTGGGGATCTTGTCAAATCTGATGTAAATATGAATCAAGAAAAGTACAGTCAGATTTTGATCCATCATACAATATTATATGATTGGCAACAACTTCCTTTTTTTTGTTATGACAGTGACACCAAATACACTGCCAATGCAGTAAAGGGATATCTAAATTGAAAACCACTGAGCTTTCTCCAGAGCCTGGACCTCAACATTATTGAAGCAGTGTGCAATCATCTTGACAGAGAACAAAAAAGGCAGCCAACATGCGAAAAAGAGCTTTGACTGTCCTTCAAGAAGCCTGGAGAACTATTCCTGAAGACAACTTAAAGAAATGACAGGAAAGCTGCTTTAGATAGTTCAGGCTGTGGTGAAGAACACAGGTGCTCATCCCAAATATTGTCTTTCAGTCTTGTTAGAATTGTACAAGCTCTGTTTTTGTCCTATATACCGTATATTCATTTATGTTTGCACGTTACAATACATATTTGTGGCTCAAAACCTTTGCACAACACTGCATCTGTAAATCCACGGGACCACTGGTTAAGTAGGAGTCTTCCAGCACATCTGCTACTTTGGTATGTGCAGCAACACAAGGTCCAACATAAATCAGGGTGTGGAGATTAATAATTCAATGTCAGAAAATCACATCATTGGTCTCAGCAGACACAACACACAGCAGCTGCAACAAAAAACACCAACAGACTGAGTGCTAACACAACATTTCAAAGAAGCTGCTCCAGAAAATTATTTTTTGTCTGAAAGTGTGCAGAGCAATTGATCCTCAACACCTCAAATCTACAGCCAGAGGCAGATGGTGTTGTTTTTCCTTTCATTTAACTTGTAAAAAGATGACTTAAATAAATAAATAAAATGATGATGAAGTCGTCTATATCAATCTGAGCTACTGTAGCATCTTACGCATCTCATGTCAACAGTGTTATAAAATGTGACACATGCATTTCAGGAATAAAACATGAAATGGTTGCTTAACTATAAAAGTAGAAAGAAGATACGAGGCAGTGTCGCACACTTGACTGATGAGCTGCTGTGATCAGACATCCAAGCATGTGTAGTATTGAACTGGGTGTCATTGCATACAGTTTAATAAGAGTAACACAGCAACTATGGGTGAGTAACACCCACGTGTTTCATCAACATACTGTTTGTGCACATAGTACACAGATTAACAGAAAGCCAGAAAAAAAAACAGCTAACAATATTAGTAAGATTAATCTTTGCTGCTGTATTAATGCAGTAAAGCTGACACATACACACACATCCAGACTCACACATGCCTGTTTCTGTACTCACAGTTGCTTGTGACTGTGCATTATAGTCAGACTCCATCTTAGCCAGTCGGATGTTGGTGTCCTCCAGCAGTTCCTGGATATTCTGTGTGTGTTTCTTCTGCAATTCAAACTTCTCCTGCTCCATCTCTGTCACGGCAGCATGCAGCTGCAAGGGCATGAAACATCTACATGTCAGTCACAGATGTTCCTCGCCGCGATTCCAGTCATTGATGACTGATCAATCGTTTCTCTTTTAATTTTTAAAAGTATAAAAACACTTTTCAGCAATCAGAGACCCCATAATACTCTTTTTTTTAAATCAATTCCATCCATTCTCTGCCATTTATCCTTTTAAGGGTCGCGGCAGGCCTGGAGCGTATCCCAGCTGTCTATGGGCGAGAGGCAGGGTACAACCTGGACAGATACCAATCTGTCTAACCAATTCATTATATTAAAAACACTCGATGAAGGACTTGTTGAAGGACTTGTGGACTGATGAAGAAATCTCATATCTCACAGTCAAATGGGCTTTTAGCTTCAGACTTCCACCAGACCTTCATGCCATACTTTCTTTGTTTATAAAGTATATAGTGACTGAAACTTTTGGGCTTCTGGGTAACAGTTACAAAATGACATTTACGTCACACCTTGTAATGTTACATACATACACTCAACAGCCACTTTATTAGGTATACCTTGCTAATAATGAGTTGGCCCCACCTTTGCCTTTAGAACTGCTTTGATTCTTAATGGCATAGATTCAATGAAGTGCTGAAAACACTACTCAGATTTTGGTCCATGCTGACATGATAGCATCACACAGTTGTTGAAGATTTATCTGTAATGGGAATCCCACTGTCATTGTCCAGTTACACCACTACCGGTAGGGCTGTGCGATATGACCAAAATCTCATATCCCGATATAAGAATTCTATCATCCCGATAACGATATAAATCACAAAAATGTAACATTTTCTGTAAATTCTGTGAATCTCGAGCAGCTCGACTTGCGGGAAGTGTTTCGAGCTGCGCGTCGTGTACCTGGAGTCGAGTGTTTTAACCGATGCATGAAACTATACATTTTTAGACATACTGTAAGTTGTAACGGCCGCCGTATTCTTTGTGAGTATTTATTACACGGCGTGCTGCGGGGAAAAGCCTGTTCTAACGTTTGAGTCTAAGGTTTATTTATTAGCACCTGGCGGCTCTTTTTTGCTTCTCATCCGTAAATAATCTGCTCTTTCATGTGATTCAGTTCATTTTGAAAAGTCTCAACAGGATCTTGAACTTTATTGTGAAAGGTTTATGTGGAACATAAACAAGCGGACACGCGATGGTGTTACCGTTGTTGTTGCTAACGACAACGCATAAAAACAGGCGCTTGTCCGTCCGTAGTGTGGTTATATTAAATATAAGAGAAAGAGAGAACTTTAAGAAATTAATATAGCCACTACAGTGACCATCAAAACTATGAAAAAATATTGCCGTAAACAGTTTATTTTGCGACACCACGAAACAAACGATAGCGTAAAATGAAACAATAGACGTTTTTATATCGTCATCCGATATATATCATTATATCGAACAGCTCTAACTACCAGCAGCTAGAAATATTAATAATACAAGTATGGCCATTTTCCTTTGAGCTCTGGCCTCATGTATTCTCTGTAAACACTAGAAATCGTTGCGTGGGAAATGTAGATCAACAGTTTCTGAAATACTCAGATCAGCCCTGGCACCGTCTGCCACCAACAACCATGCTGTTTAAAGTCACTTAAATCACCTTTACTCCCCATTCTGATGCTCAGTTTGAACTCAGCAGGCCGTCTTGACCATGTCTATGATGGACCATGTTCATGAAGTTGAACAGGTGTACCTAATACAGTGACAGTGAGTGCATACTTCCAAAAAGTGGAGTTAGTACCGTCTGCTTCTTTAGATGTGCAGTATCTCTTTTTGAACAGGGTTAAACATAATTCACATTTTTTTATGTGATCTGAGAGAAAAAAAAATGTTTCTATAACATCATTTAGCACATGCTGAGCGACCCTGAAGAGATGAGTGTAAATTTCATTAGCATCTTATTGAGCCCCCACAGCTGAGCTAGCTGGAGCTGTAGGAGTGAAAAGACAATTTACCTAGGGCACAGAGCATTAATTTTTCAGCAGTGAAAAAACCCACACTAACTTAAGCACCACATGAAGGAATGAGGTACAGCCTGGCTGCTTAAAGCAAAGTCTGCTTGTCTCATGCTAACAAACAGTCTTCCTCTGGCTCAGGGCTGCTTACACGGCGTTGGCCTGTAGAATTTCTAAGCCCTTCAACTTATCCTCATACCTTCTTCTCCCACTCGTTTTTTAAAGAGTCGGCGCTCTGATCCGACATCTTCTTCAACTCTGCAATCTGCTTCTCTTTGCTCTCGCAGATGACCTGGGATTCTCGCAGCACGCTTTGAACTGCGGGTAAGCGCAGACACAAAACACACAAAAGAGCAGTCAGGCCCTGCCTCAGGGTATGAACAGATGGACACATGAACAGACATGCACGCACACTTGTGCTCGACTGATGTGCTGTCAGGAAATCAATGACAGTAAAGATTTTGTTTCTATTTGAATGGCTACTATTTCTTCTGTGCGACGCAGTTTTATCATCGGACACTCTTAAAGCAGACACGTGAGAAAAGAAAGGAACAAGACCAAAAAGAAGGATATCAAGTATAAAAAGACACATAAGGTGACTGAATTTTAGATTGAGCAGCACAGCTGGAGAGTGTCACTCTACACCAGTGCAATCCTTTGTGGAATTGCATCTTTTTAGGCTTTTTACTCCGAGTGGCAGAGACACAAGTACAAACATCCTTCATGTTAACCCCGCAATCATGTGACCTCTCACCTTTCTTCTCCAGCTTACGGATCGTCTCCTCTGATTCTTTCTGCTTGGTCCGGTGAAGGCTCTTCATCTCCTCAATCTCACCATTTTTTCGGTCCAGAATCTACAGATGGAGAGGGAGACACTGAAAGTGTATTCGGCTGTTTTTCTCTTACTGCCAAGAAAATGGCATCTGTCATAGCAAAGCTAAAGCTATTAAAGTTTTCGCATGCAAAGTTCACAAAGTCTAAATTTAAGTAAGCACTATGTGACCCAGATATAAAAAAGGAAAATGCAACCGCCCACACTGAAAGACAGCGCAGAGACCCTGGAGTTTTTGACAACCAGCAACATTAAAGAAGTTTTGTTTTTTTTGTGCAGAGTTTCTTGCTTTGTGAGCTCATGTATACTGGTCCCAGTAACAAAGGCGCTTGTCGACTCAGAAATCGAGAGAAAACCAACAACACACCCGGCAGAACATTATGTTATTTACACGGGTGCACATAAGTGGTCCGCATTCGCTGTCAAAATAAAAGACGCGCACAAGTCAAGAAGTTGCAACGCGCGTTTGCGTCCATATAAAAAGCACTGTTTTTGTCCGCTAGAGTGGGATTTTCACGGCACATTCCGCACCACATCTCTGTGCGTTCATCATTTGTTTGAAGCCAGCTCACCTCCTGCAACCACTTTTCCGAGAATACGCGCTTCTTTTGTGGTTCGGACTCCTTCTGACATTTCTTTGGAGGTGGAGGAACACCAAAGTAATTGCTTAAAGGAGCTTCTTCGACATCTTTAAGAGTTCTAAACAAATGTCTGTCCTCCTCCAGAAAATCTTATGTATGCAAACACGCGTTGCAACTTCTTATCTTGTGCGCGTTTTTTTATTTTATTTTGACAGCGAATGCGCACCTGCGGACCACTTATGTGCAGCCCTGGTTATTTAGCTCTCATATTGCAGCCACAGAAATTCTTTTGTCCATGAAACCATAAAGCTGCACTTTCTTTTTGCCTTATAGTCTGATTTGTCATAACTTTTCCGTTTTGTGGTAAGCTTTTCTTTGGCTGTCACTTCTTCACCCTGACCTGTCTTATTTGGCTCAGCAGAACTAAAATGTATATCCTGCTGCTTTTACACACACACACACACACACACACACACACACACACACACACACACACACACACACACACACACACACACACACACACACACACACACACACAACGGTCAGCAATTCTCTGTGCGATCAACCTCTCATATGTTTAAGCTTGCTGCGGGAGATTTCACTTGTCATGTTTGCATAGTAAGCTAACGATTGATAAGACGATGTCAGAGGAATTGGTGCGCAAATTATCATCACTCACCAATCAGTGCTGTCGCTCTCTATACACAGTTCGCGCGATTGCAAAGTGAAAGCAAAAAACAAGCGCAAATTCAAACGCGATTTCAATATGTCACATATTGACAGTGGCTCATCGATGCCAATGACATAATTACCCAGCTACATTTCCGAAAGAATGCAAAAGCATTGACATATATTTTTCCTTCCTACAATAGCCCAACGGGCAGGGCAGAGATCGATTTTGGTAGCCCGACTGGAAAAATCGCTAGCCCCGGGATGTCGGGCTAGCGATTTTGCGAGCCCTGTATCTGATTGAGGAATCACTCATGTTTGGAAAAGAGAGTTTATTACAGAGAAATGGCTCTTTCCAAAATAAAAGCTATACTATACGCTTCTTCTGGGCTATATTCTCAGCAGCATATTGTAGCGGGTCAGGGCTGTTCGGGGTTCTGTTTGTACAGTTATGTTTTGTTCATGTTGCCATAGTGACGGGTGACGCCCTCTCGCTGCGACGGTGTGTCCTTCCGGGGTCAGAGGGCGCCCTGTGTGTTGTTGTTGTTGTTGTTGCTGTGCGGTTGCCGCGCTGAGCAGTTAGCTAGCGGCAGTGTTCTTCTGCAGATGTCAATAAACGGCTGTGCTCCCTGGCTAGCTCACAGGAAGCAAGACCAAACGACACCTCCGTCTCCTCCTTGTCTGAGCTCGCCACATTGGTGTCAGAAGTGGGATGATGGTGGCACCCCATGTTCTGACCCGAGTGACTTTTCCCCCGCCGGTCGTGACAGGCCGGTGCAGCAAAAGAAGGCGCCTGGACATTTGCAGGACTTTGTGTGGGGTAATGGGGTCGTCGGGGACGACTGACCCCTTAGGTAGGGACTATGTACACACATTCCCAGATCTCTGATGTTGAACTTCTACAACTGTGCCATCAGCAGCGTTCTGACGTATGGATTTCTAGTGTGGTTCCCCAGCTGCACCAAGGCCGATCAGCAAGCACTCCAGCGGGTGGTGAAAGAAGCTGGCAGAATTATTGGAACAAGTCTGCCAGAGATCAGTAATATCTTCCCCACTCGCTGTCTGAGGAGGGTGCACAGTATCCTGCGGGACCAACATCACCCTGCGCGCCACCTTTTCCATCTGCTGCCCTCAGGGAGAAGGTACAGGTCTATACAGGCCAGAACATCCAGACTGGCCAACAGCCTGTATCCACAGGCTGTGAGGCTCCTGAACTCTCTGCCCCCCTCTCACGGACAATAACCATATCCAACTTCTTAATAGCAATGAACTGGTCTGCATTGGTGCATCATATCTTTATTCTCTTCCCCCTCCTGCCCCCCCCCTCTTTCTTAAATAGATAACTATCATATCTGATATCATATCTCACAGTACAATAATATTGAATGGGTTGCATTGTTGTATTTTGTCATGTTTCTCAGGTCTTTGTCTGAATTTCTACGAACATTATTGCTAAGGATTGTCTTATTGCATTGGAGTCACACTGGGTTAAATATGTACACTTGGGTTTTAAGGGGTATTTATTATTTTCTTCTTTTTTTGGGGTTGTATGGAAGCCCCAAACGCAATTTCATTGTTCTTGACAATGACAATAAATAAATAAATACTAAATACTAAATAAATACTATGTAGCGGGTCAGGGCTGTTCGGGGTTCTGTTTGTACAGTTATGTTTTGTTTATGTTGCCATAGTGACGGGTGACGCCCTCTCGCTGCGACGGTGTGTCTTTCCGGGGTCAGAAGGCGCCCTGTGTGTTGTTGTTGTTGCTGTGCGGTTGCCGCGCTGAGCAGTTAGCTAGCAGCAGTGTTCTTCTGCAGATGTCAATAAACGGCTGTGCTCCCTGGCTAGCTCACGGGAAGCAAGACCAAACGACACCTCCGTCTCCACCTTGTCTAAGCTCGCCACAATATTAAACATATCAGGTCCCCATAAGGAGAATCATGTGCTAACGGCTGTCTAAATGACTCGGGTAAAGTTTGTAGCATGCTTGTTGTTTTTGTCTGCTTCCACTTGTCTTTGCACTAAGATGATGTCGGCGTAAACGTGCAGTCATATTCGTTGTGTTCCCACTAGTGCTGTCAGCGTTAATCTCGTTGAAATGACGTTAACGCCACAACACAGCAAATCTCCGTTAACGAGCTACCCCTGATCGCCCGTGCCTGAGGCTAGACGACCAACACGTTAACGAGCTAACTGCGCTAACACACTAGTTCCCACCCATGTAATTGAGCATTGCGTGGCACATCCAACATACTGTTTTACTTTAGTCCATGACTCGCTTACCTTCAGGGTCATGCCTCACATGAAAACCAAAATAATTCCAAACGCCAGATCTGAATGAGGGTGGGGGAGGTTCAATTTGCCATGTTGCAAGGAGAGCTTAACTTCTGTCTCGCTGGCTTGCCCTGCGCTCTTCCTTCTGACGATGCTGTCTGTGTTGAGCGCTTAGTGGATCTGCGCTCGACAGTGCAGCCTAGGCGGAGTAGTCCAACGCAGATTCACTGAGCGCTCAACACAGACAGCATCGTCAGAAGGAAAGTTGATAAAATAAATTACAAATTTTGTATTGTTCGATACATATGCCTACCGAACCGAAAGCACTGTATCGAATGGTTCAATAACGATACGAGTATCGTTGCACCCCTAATATTTATATATGAATATATTCTTCAAGGTAAACATGTGTTTGAATCCGCTGGACTGTGGAGTTTGCATGTTCTTCCTGTGCCTGCATAGGTCCTCTCCAGGTACTCTGGCATCTTCCCAGAGACAGCCAGGTGCTGCCACTCAAATACATTTGATTGACTGACCACTAGCAAGTGTGATCACCTTCATCAAAGTTTTAGCAGTTTGCTGATCTGGAGCATTCAGATGTGTGTTAAAACAATGCCATAATCTTCCCAGGAAGGTCAGACCACACAATACTGGTCAATACTGCGATACCTACGTTTGGCCAACCAGCATATCAGCACAAACACTTCATACCAACTGCAAAGCACGGTAGAAGGGTGATGATTGGGCTTGTTTTTCAGCCATAGGATCAGGGCACATAGTGCAGCCACCATGAACCAAAGAATCCTCGAGGCAAATGTGACGCTATCTGTCCGACAGCTAAAGCTTGGCTGAAACTCGGTTCTGAGACAACAGTGATCCTAAGCACGGAAGCAAATCTACAACAAAATGTTTGAAAAAGAAAAGACTTGAGGTGTTGCAATGACCCAATCAAAGATTAGACTGTGGTGGGACCTTAAGACAGGTGTGCATAAATGAAGGCCTGCAAACCTCGATGAACTGAAGTAACGATGTAAAGTAGAGTGTGTCAGAATACACTCGCAACAATGTGCGAGACTAATAAAGTCAGACAGAAAACCATTGTTTCAAGCTCATTTTCCCACATGTTTGCATAGAGCCCTATAAAAAAAATTTTTTTTCCCCATGACTACATAAAAGGTTAATTGGTGATTATAAATTGTCTGTTGGGGTGAATATGAAAAAAGAATGATTATCTGTACATGAGACTGGCACCCTGTCCAGAGAGTACGCTGCCTCTTGCCCAATGACAGCTGGGATAAGCTTCAGCCACACTGCAACCCTGATATGAAGATACAAAAAATGAGAGAATTTAACGCCATACTAGCTTAACGGTGGTGACGCTTAAGTCTTCTGTTTATGGATGCTAATGTAAATTTATTATTAATTTCGTTTTTAAAAAAGACAGAAAAAGAAATTGTTTGTCTGCTATGAATCATGTGTTTATCTCATGCATGCCTAAATTAAAGGCTGTTATCTGTAGCAACATGAAACACGCTGTATGGCATTTCACTGTATGACTTCATTCATTTCATCTTTAATAAGCACATCCATTACTTAGGAGACTACGTGCAAAGTGTGAGAAATGGCAGCTGAATGAAACACCTGTGCTAAGGCGCAATGAGGTAACTGCATCTGCTTCCTGCTGCCATCTGTAAGTAATTAGTTAAATTAGGCCATGGAGAGTTTCTCAATTACTCTGTTGCATAATATGCATATATATGTAAGTGCATTCTGCAACTGGTGAATCTATCTGCTATGCAGATGGTGCCAAGCAGACTGGTTTACTTTATAGACAAAATGAATCCAAACTCAACAATCCAAGTCTCATTTTATCAAATCTACTTGAAATATCATTCTGAACCTGTCTATAAGCTTAATGGATTTTTTTGGCTGTATTTTTAGGTTTGGGAGTAATGCCATTAACAAAAGGGAATAAATAGCGTTATTTCAACAACAGATGATGCTCTGGCTGAAATGGACCAGTGGTTATTTTTCCATTAATTCCCAAAGCCCATGAGACTTTAGCATTTTGTTCAATTTAAGTGCACTTATTAGTCCAGTCTACCATCGTCTCTGTGAGTGAGAGTGTGATGGGAGAGAGATGAAAGGAGGATAGGGTGACTGGAGCAAAGTTCACAGAGCATTTAGGGATACCCATTTTTTTTTCTCCATTTTACTACCCTAGAGGCGTTGTTGTCATTTCCACTGAACAAGCCGATGACACAGTGTCAGTTCCAGAGAGAGTGCACCAGACAGTGGGAAATGGCAGCTTTTAGGATGTCCATTTTAGGATTGAAAATACATCCTATGCCGGGGGAAGGGGATCCAGCCTGGCTGGCTCTGACTTTGACCAATACCATCACTGGAAGAGGACAAAATTAAACTGCAGAAGAAAGAACCAACAGAATCTGTAACATATGTAATTTAATCTCAGTGCCATTTATAACATATTGTACAGTAAACAGAGATTTGCATGTTAATAACATAAGATGTTCTTCTGCACTTGATTTTATCAAATATTTTGGAACTACTCTCACCATGCTTTGGATTTAAAGCAATGGGACAACGACTCGTAGCCTTTCAGCAGCCGATACATTATTTATAAGTAGACTAATTAAAACTAAACCTAGCTTGTCCACTTTCCATCCGGCTCATCAAAGTCCACCCCTGAATAACTCCCCTTTGAAGCTATTATGGGGAATATTGGGTAACATTCAGTGGAAATTAAATTGGACATAAGTTGCAATCTGTATGTAATTAAAGAGAGAGAGAGAGGGGGGGGGGGGGCAAAAAAGAGCTGGCTGTCATCCTGTCTCTTGTCAAACACTAAGATGCAGTGGGCATTTTAAAGTAGGAAGAAAAGTAGAGTGTTTTTTTCTGTTTTATTAGAAGCTTGTGTGGCAGCAAAGGAAAGTCATAGTGAGTATGTGACAGATCCCAGGTGCTTGATCTGCAGCCTAACTGACGGGCACCGACTATAATGTGAAATAAACCAGCTTTATTGCTATTTTAACCAGCTGACAAAAAGCTTTGAAGAGGTGATTACATGCAGGATGGAGCGCTAAGAAGAGGACAGACTCATTCCTTTACTTTTCATTAGCCACCAAATGAGAATCAAGATCAGTGACGGGCGTAGGTTAAACAGCTCTCCTGAGCACCGAAGTGAGCGGGCCTGTCGAGAAAAGAACTGCACAGACTATTTTCACTCATGTAGAGGGCATTATATTAGCACCAACTTTATATGATTAAAAGTTATCTAAAGACGTGACCATAACAAATACAATCAAAAAGGAGATTTAGCCATGTTCACTAAAGGACTAAATGATTATCGGTTCCAAATTGGCTGGTCTGAGTTTTTCAGAAGCCAATGATTTGCTGGGATTGACCCATTAAACAATCTCTATGATTTGCGAGAATGGTCAAAAAAGAAAAAAGAATAGAAAAAAAAAGAAAATATCCTGTGAGCAGCATTTTTTTGGTTAGAAATACCGTGTTAATGTCAAAGGTCAAGGAAAGATGGCCAGACTCAAATAACCACTAGTTATAACCAAAGTATGTACAAGAGCATCTCTGAAATCACAACACACTGAACCTTGACCGTGTCACGGTCCTGGGCCATGTGGGCCCAGTATTCTTAGTTTCTTGTATTTTTGTATTTCGTTCCTTATTTAGGCCATGTTTCCTGAGTTGTCCTATTGTGTTGTTCCCTAAGTGTTTTCCCTTCGTGACTCTTACCCCCTGTGTGCCCCTCTGTGTATTTTTGAGCCCTCGTCTCTCTTTGTGTTTATTCCATGTTTCCCCTGACCCAGCGTTTCTAGTTCCTTGTGATGTTTGTAATATGGTACTTGTGTGATTTATTCTATGGCTTCTAGTTTTGATCCCTTGCCCTTCATGTCTCTCTGTGTCCCCTCTGTTCTGTGTAATTGTGTGTCTTTGCATGTTTGAGTTTGTTTTCTGTCCCTCTGCATTGTGCATTGTGTTCTCATGGTTGGTCTTTTGTTACTCCCTCTAGTCTAGTTTCTTGTGTTCCAAGCTGAGTATTTCCCTCCGCGTATTTTGGTTCTTAGAGTCCTCTGCCTTATGGTTTATGTCTCTGTGTTTCTTAGTTGCTTTCTCCACTGTGTCAAGTTTGCGTCTCTGTATGATACTTCCTGTTTTACTTTGATGGTCCATGTCTTATGCGAATGTGTCCTGCTTTGCTTGTCTCGTCCAGCCTGATTACTCCCAGCTGTGCTCTCCTTCTGTGTCTCATTCCCTCGTTATCCCTCTGTGTATTTAAGCCCTGTGTTTCTCTGAGTCAGCGTCGCATCGTCCCTCATGCTGTGTGTGAGTCTCCCCGTGTCTTCTGGTATGTGTTACCATTAGCTCTTCCCAGTTTAGTTTTGCATTGCTTTTGTATCACTGTTATCGTTTGTCACCTGTCAGCAATAAAGCTGCATTTTGAGTTCAGTTCTGTTTTCCCGTGAGTTTGCGTTTGGGTCCTATTTTCCTGCCTGCCACACACCGTTACATGACACCACGAGGCTACTGTTTACACAGGCTCACCAAAATTGGACCACAGAAGATTGAAAAAATGTTGCCTGGTCTGAGGAATCTCAGTTTCTTCTGCAACATTTAGGTGGTGGGATCAGAGTTTGGACATGGAGAACACGAAAGCATGAATCCATCAGACATTGTATGAACAATTCAGATTGGTGGTGGTGGTGACAACTGACCATTAAACCCCACAGCCTAGATGAGTATTGTTGCTGACCATGTCCATCCCTTTATGACCATGGCGTAACCAATCTTCTGAATGCTGCTTCCAGCAGGATAATGTTCCATGTCACAAAGCTCAGTTCTCAAACTGGTTTGCTGTACAGGACAAAGACTTAATTGTACTCAAATAGTCTGTCAGTGTCAATATGAATCAAAATCTCTCAGGAATGTTTCCAGCACCTTGTTGAATCTAAGCCACAAAGCATTACGGCAGTTATGAAAGCAAGGGTGTCCAACCCAAGACCAGCAACAATACTCTGTCAGTGCGCCCCAGGGCAGCTGTGGCTACAATGTAGCTTGCCATTGCCAGTGTGTGAATGTGTGTGTGAATGGGTGAATGACTGAATGTAGTGTAAAGCACTTTGGGGTCCTATGGACTAGAAAAGCGCTATACAAATGCAGGCCATTTACCATTTATTTACCATTTAGCTACAGTAGGTGTACCTAATAAAGTGTCCAGGGAAGGCATGTTTGTCACTTCCCTATAAGAGCTAGCTAAACACAGGTCAATAACTGCCATAATTAAAAATATCCAAACAGCTGGAAAGTTACAATAATTGATTACAATAATTAATTGAGTACACACTAAGCAAGGACTGTGAAATATGCAAAAGCTTTTGTTCTTACTTTCTCAACCTCTGCATCGTGTCTCTGCTGCATCTTCAGTTTTTCCTCCTGATGCTTGGCCTCCAACACTTTGATCTTCATCTCGGTCTGAGAACAAAGAGAACCAAATGCCATATGTAACATTTAAAACACGTTTAAAACCGTGATTTAACTTTTGTCATCCTACCACCAAATATTATGAGCAAGATATTTTAACCACTAAAATCTGTGTCCCAACTGTTTTACAGACACGACACGGAATAACAGAGCCTGTCTGTCAAAGGTAACATAAATCCGGATGATACAGTTACAGCATCTCCCAAACAAGTGCAGCTGATGATCAAATAAAACCACATTAAACCTTTAAAAAAAAAAAAAGATTTTTCCACACACAGAGAGCTTCAAATGTGCCCAACTGTTTGCGCTGCTTATTTCTGTGTTAGGGCTGGGCTATCATACAGTTCACGGTAATACCGGTGTAATTTTGGGCAACGATAGGAAAATGAAATATCGCCATAGAATATGGGTAAAACGTGCATGCGCAGTGCCTATGTTTACATACGCACATGGCAGCGACGCGGAATGAGAAGAACGAAAGTGGATCGTTAAATGAAACGGATGAACCAGAATTGGTTTGTAAAAATGCTGCAACTTCAGTGGTGTGGAACTGGTTTGGCTTTCGTCCGTCAGATACACAACAAAGCACTATTTTTGGTAGCGCATGCTAGCGGGCCGTCGTTATTACCGTGTTGTTTGGAAAATACGGCACACTTAAAATCAATTCTTTGATTTTTCGGAAAATCGACAGCGTCCTTTATAATCCCGTGTGCCTTATGTATGAATTCTGGTTGTGTTTACTGACCTCAAAAGGATTTTATGTACACGGCGCTTGAAAATCTGTCAAATGTTTTAGTACGACTTTGCTAAGCTACGAACCCGCACTGCTTGATGGATTGTCGGAGCATTACGGCTATAGTAGGCAGGTGCCTCGCGGAGTGATACGAACTGTGCTTCAACATAATATTACCGTATTGTGTGTGTATAACCTCTTTTTAAGTTTTGTGGATATTATACATGGTTATGCTGAGGATATGTCGGCCAATTTCCACTGGAAATGCCTTTTGGTTAAACTGTCAGCAAGGAATTTGCACTGTTACGTTTTTATATAACTTTAATGCACATAAAAAACAGCTGCTTGTTTAAGTGAAAATACATTGATGGGGTTTTTTGCACTAATAAAGTTGTGGAGTTGTGAAGTATTTTGTCTAGTGTCAATTATATCGTCAGTTATATCGTTATCGCCAATTTTCAAATGTATATCGTGATAAATATTTTAGGTCATATCACCCTGCTCTACTCTGTGTACACGTTTGTTTACAATAAACAAAGTAAAAACCTGTTTGTGTGTAGTTAAGTTAATCATGCAGGGAAAGGCTGCTTTCATTCAAACACTGTTTTCAAAGGATCAAAAGTTCAACGTTGTCACGAGCATGTTGGAACAAATCTCCTGGAGCTAGAGGACGTTCACACACTGTAAAACAAAACCCTAATGATTCGTCACTTTCTGTAATTGACTCAAACAAAAAAGAAGAAAAAGAAAAAAAAAATCTGTGTTTTTCATCTTCAAAGAGCCATTAATCATCACACAACTACATCTGAAGGAGAGAGACAAAGCTACAAAATGACAGCTTTTTGACAAAACGTGGTTTCTAAATATTTAGTGGCTTAAACTTAAGCTAAGAATTTATTGATTTATAAAGCTGTCTCAGCTTTATAAAGATATAAATGTGCTTTTTACACACTTTCAAAGCTAAGAAAAGAAAACAGAAAAAAAGAAGAAGAGGACACTTTTTGATCCATAGCCTAGTCTTACCAATAAGATGTGAAAGTATGAGCAGATAATACTCTAAGCCTTACAGTATTAAGGAATTTGTACTTACAGCTTTTGACCTGTGCATCTGTGGTCCAAAACACACTGTATCCTACCACTATTTAGCTGCCACTAGTAACAGTGATCATCGCTTTTATGAAAACACTCACTAATAATTACCTCAGAGATGGAGGTTATGTTTTTGGTAGCGTTCGTGTGCGTGTCATTCTGTCTGTAAACAGTATAGCTCAAAAAGCTTTGAATTCATTTGCTGAAGACTTTATAAGGATGTGGATTGGGCCTGTGTTAACAATCTATTAAAATTTACCTTACATCCACCAACACCTCCCATTCACATGGATATCAGAACATTACCCAGGTAAGTGACACACCTGGTCCATCCATGTGATATAAAAGGAAATGTCATTGATCAGACCAGGCCACCTTCTTCCGTTGCTCTGTCCAATTTGGATACTGTGGGGTTAGCAGCTATGCAGCCCCACACACAACAAACTAACACATTTCCATCATAACCAGCATTAACCTTTTCAGCAATTTGAGCTATAATAGCTCGTCTGTTCGACTGCACTGCGCAGGAAAGCCCTCGTTCATCACATGCTTCAGTGAGCCTTGGCTGCCCATGACCCCGTCGCTGGTTCACCACTGTTGGACCACTTTTAATAGATACTGACCACTGCAGACCAGGAACACCAAATATAAGCTGCAGTTTTGGAGATGCTCTGACCCAGTTTATTCAGCCATTTAATTTGGCTGTTTCCAACTTGCTCAAATCTTTACACTTGCCTATTTTTCCCAATTTCAGCATCAACTTTGCGGACAAAATGCTCACTTCCTCCCTAATACATCTCACTAGCATGTGCCATGATTAAGAGATAATAAGTCACCTGCCATATGTCATAATGTTATGCCTGACCCATGTAAACGGGTCCTCCTACCCATTAGAATACACATCAGTTTAATGCTAAAGTAATGTTTTCTGCGAATAAAGATTTCTGTTCCCAGGCCTTCACCAGTACCAGCTTGGAGACTGCCAATAAGAATAAACCCACAAAACCAATAAAACATATCAAACCTCTTTGTGTGAGCGTTAAAATTAAACATGTGTAAACATAAACTGGCTGGATAAGTAATGAATTCATTACTCAAACAAACCAGAATTTTCTATAATTAGCTACTTTTGGCTACTCCCTTATTTACAAGGGGTCGCTACAGCAGGTAACTTTGCATGTTTGATTTGGCAGATTTTACAACCTTCCTGGTGCAACAACCATACAGATTTGTCTCTCTTTCTGGAGACAGGGTGACCTTGCAAAGGCTGATGTCAATCTGTCACATGTCATGGAATAATAATGCTATTTTTATTCCACCTTTGGAAAAAGTATTTCTCACATTTTCCTAGTTAGATTGCCGTTAAGTGCCAACAACACACGGAGGCACAAAGAAAGTCTTTGACACAAGGATGACTGACCATTTCCTTTGATGTCCCTACTCATGTTTAGTCACTGTCTGTTCTGGTGGCTTAATCAACCCTAAAGCAGGGTGACAGTGTTCCTCCTTTGAAAGTGTGGCTGTGTGTATGACTATGTCAGCAGTTATAACGTCCCAGGGCTAGATCATGTTTGTTCTAGTCATCAAAAACTATTAAGCAGAAAATTCCCACAACATTACTTGGCACACTCAAACCACATTAGACCTTCTCTCTTAGAGAGAATCAAAGGGAAGTAACTGTGATGTCTGAGTACAGACATGATTTAACTACACAGGTGTTTAAGTGTACACATACAATACAATAAAAACACCAACAACATACTAAACATATAAAAAATTATAAATACATGTCGGCAATTCACTTTACAATGTGAGCCGTGTTAAAAATAAAATTCCAACTAAAATACTTGAATTGCCTTCTAGACGATTCTCCTCATTATTGTATTTCAGCTACACTTAGACACTGTATCCTTGACAAAGCTCTGTTAAGTATTCTGCTTCTTTTTTCCTTGATTTACTGTGCCATTGAGGGGACCACAGGAGACGTGTCAGAGAAGAAAGGAAAAGGCAAAAGAAAAGGAGGGGGTAAGAAAAGACAGAGGGAGAGATGGGGAGAGAGGTAGCAGTGATTGAAAAGCAAAGGAGTTAGTAGAGACCTGATTCTGCCCTCCCCCCGTCCCCTCTACTCCCCAAAAAAAGAACGTGTGGGGGTGTCACTTTCTCATCCTCTGTTCAAATGCTCTTTGGAGAAAGTTTGCCAAACTAGATCAGGGGTGTCTGAAACTTGTTTATAAAAGGCGTCGGTGAAGGAAGGAGGAGGGGGGATGTCGTACACCTAAGGCTTTTGAGACAGCTTCAATCAGCCCAACTGGGTGGTACAGCTTTTTCCCTTTTCTCTTCTTCAGAGTTGTAGCGAGCGCTGTAAGATGCCATGTTTTTTGACACTTCGCTCTTGAAAGGATGAGAGGCTAGAGAAAGAGAGAGAGAGACGGAGGAACGAAAGCGAGGATGGGTACGAGAAAGGGAAGGAGGTTGCTTTTTCTGCTCTCGAAACCATCGCGGGGTCAGGGCCTTTTCCCTCGGGGGGGACGTGTTCACAAATCGGCTGCTAACTGTTTAGGCTCCACAAAGCAAGGTTGCATTTGTGCATTTCCTTCATCGCACTTGAGATGTACAATGTCCCGGTGCGTCTTTCATCCTCAGTAAACACAGATGCTCTAGGATAGTCGGTATACAGCGCTGCACTATCTGCTCAGGAGCAGCTAGATGCCATTTCCACAGTCTGACAAGAAGTTAATTTACTGTAGTCTGTCCAGATTGTACAGGCTGGATAAAAACTTTGGCTAAAATTCGACTCTGACATGTGAGGAAATAAATAAATAAATAAACCGCAGCTCTGAATACAGAGTAAGTAAACACACTACTTAAAAATTTCTAACATGAAAACATCAAATACGCAAACTCAAAAGCTGAGCAGTAACTTCATCATCTTGGAACACTGCAGATCCTTTATATCTTCCAGCCTGAAGCGCCATACTGAACTAGTCCCTTTAAAAAATACTAAGACTCAATAGGTTACTCTTTTTTTTTTTTTTTAGCTTTGAAAAGCGATCAGATAAGGCAGGCTATGGCCCTCTAAGTCACAGGCTGTGAGCTCAAGCTCCATCCTAAGGGTCTTAGAATAGAGAGACTGCATCATTATGGCATCAGAATCCGAAGCGTACTGATCTTCATTCAGGGAACTGTGACCATTAGAATGGTACTGCTTGACACTAACACACTGCCAATCCCTCAGGTCAGGTACCAAGGGGGGGGGGGTAGTTTGTAGACAGCATGAACGCACAAACTGCAGAAGAAAGTCTGGGTAGTTTAGTCAGTCTGTCAGTATGTTCCATAATTACAAGACTTAGGCCTATGTATAGCGTAACCTGACTCATCAGTCGACATTTACCGTAATTGAATTTCCAAATAAAGGCCCAGCCCTCTTAATGCTAAGCACTGCTAGAGCGCGCTGTAGGATTAGCAGGACTTTAGCAGGACATTTTCCACATTTTCCCCTGTAAGTGTGCACATATGTATAAGCTAAGTTACTTAAAGCAATGGCAGCTTGCAGGGAAGTTTCTCAGCTGCCACTCATTGTTCCACAAGGGAAAAAAAAACAGTCTGCATTTTTAGTAATGCAGTCAGTAGATTAGCAGGAGGATGAGCTTGGTGTGAAAGCTGAGATGTTCGTTAAGCTGCCACCAGCTTAATGGCATGTGGCGTGTATAACACTTTAAACCTGGGTAAATTTCCAACTATGCTTTAGGGATTACGGGGAAGTGATGTCACTGTGATTTCCCAGACCTAACCCAGACAGCCACGGAATAGCAGAGATTACGAGAAAAGTTTCTGCATGCCGGCAAAGTCAAAGGGCAACATGGGTTGACTACGAAGAAGGTGCTTTACCCGTACAAACCTCGCAGTCTGTAGATTCAATGTAACAGCTCATGTTTGACTCTTACCTTTTGCTGTAAGTCTGTGTTTTTTTCAGCATTTTAAATACCTCACTACAGTGGCCACAGACTGGTCCAAAACACAAGCTGCAGCTTAATACTGTGCCTGAATAAGGAACTGCTCATGGTATGTTCCATTTTTTAAATAAATAGTACAAACAGCACTCCCATCATCGGGTAACTGACTGACTTTGAAATTCACCTATGTGGTACTTTATGCTACGGTCACACTAGGCCAAATAGTGGCTAGATTCTGCAACACGATCATAAACGACTGCGACTGTGCGCCTTTGAAACGGATGAAATGGACTCGGACCGGGTCCGCTAACAACTCACAGTTACAGCTGCTGTCTTCTGAGTTACTTTGGTGCATCAAGACAGCGATACAACAGCAATAAGACAGATTCAGTCTGCTATCAGTTTGCGACCCGATGGGGCCAAGTTGGAAATGACACGTGTAACTGTGATAATGTGGCGGTTAACTGTGCTACATTGGTGAAAATTGCAAATCTTTTATTGTCTACATACACAAAACTTTGCACTTTGTTTACAATCAGATTCCAGCCAGAACCCCACAGATCTAAAACAGAAATTCCTCTACAAATATCAAAGTATCCAGAGAAGGACACGTATGAGTGCAACAAATTACAAATTGTTGGTACCAAATGCATTTGTTGTCCATCCGTAATGTAGTAAGTCTAAATCACATACGCTTATATTTAACAATCTAGATGCACTTTTCTTAGAAAACCATAGTCTCAATACAAGTTGAGACTAAGTGCAATGGATTTCCTGGACTTTTAGTATTTCCCACATTGCTAGCATGTGACCTCGGTAAACGGCCGGCGCCGTTTGCCATGGCTTTCTTCCTAAAAATCCATGCTCATATTCAAGGCCGTTCACATATGAACTAAATCTCACAGCTCACACCAGTGTCAGACTCGTAATATACTGTGCGCACCAAAAACACTAAGCATATGCTCAAATACCACTTTCACAAACATCAAAAACACTGAATGTCATAAACATTACACTACACAATTTATTGACGGACAATTATGTCGCACTGCACTAGATCACACAGGTGTATCTAATAAAACGGTAACTCACTGCATTAAATATGTTCTGCTGAGGTAAATTTATATTCCCACCACACACGGCTGTATGGAGCCAGTGAGCTAGTCTGAGGTGGGATCAAACAGCATAGGACGTGGCTTTAATGTTTTCATAATGGAGTTGCCTCATTCAGTCAGTGCACAGAAACATTGCCTGACTGGTAAAAGAAGATTTACATCCACCGATCACAAACAGATCCTTGTCATGAGAGACCAACAAACCAGACCATTCTTGTCCAAAATGTCCTGTATGTTTTTCCAGCCAGTGCTTACTGACTGGCTGCAGGTATGAAAAGCCATAGCTATTACAGACAAGTCATGCTCAGTTTTATATTTAACAGTGCATTAAAAGGTGGATGGTGGGAGGAATGTGTGGGGGTTCGGGGAAGTTTGGGAGGAGCACACGGGACTTCAAAGCATGTTTTCAGAATAGGATTTTCAGCTTAAATCCACATAAGGGAAAAAAGTGTCATCACTGGGAACTTGCATTATATTTGTCTTTTTAAGAGGCCTTGGCTATTTCAACAGTACAAACAGTATGTGTGTGTGTGTGTGTGTGTGTGTGTGTGTGTGTGTGTGTGTGTGTGTGTGTGTGTGTGTGTGTGTGTGTGTGTGTGTGTGTGTGTGCGCGCACGTGGCTGTGGGGGCGTTTAATGCCATAAAGCAACAAGAGAGCTTGTCCAGCAGAGTGTCTCTGACTGTGTTAAATTCTATGCTGTAAGCAATGTCTGTGTCAAGCGGTGGCTTCATGTTAACTCGCTCACTAGCTGGTGAAATAGTTTGCTGAAAAGTTCAACAATAATAACATACATTATATGAAAGCTGTCAGCCATTAGTTTTACAAGTCAGTGCGCCCCAGGGTGGCTGTGGCTACAATGTAGCTTGCCATCACCAGTGAGTGAATGTGTGTGTGAATGGGTGGATGACTGAACGTGTAAAGCGCTTTGGGGTCCTTAGGGACTAGAAAAGCGCTATACAAATACAGGCCATTCACCATTCGCCATTGTTGTGGCTACTTAATGTATATGTACACTCACTGGCCACTTCATTAGGTGCACGTTGCAAGTACCAGCTTGGCTTAATGGCTTAGAATTAAAATATCTGCTGGAAACATTCCTCAGAGATTTTGGTCCTTATTGTCATGACAGATTTGTTGGCTGCACATCCATGATGTGAATTTCCCGTTCCACCACATCCCAAAGGTGCTGTGTTGGATAGAGATCTGGTTATTGTGGAGGTCATTTGAGTACAGTGAACTCACTGTTATGTTCAAGAAACCAAATTTGAAATGATTTGAGCTTTAGGATATGACAGAAGAGGGGCACACTGTGGTCATAAAAGGATGGACATGGGTAGCAATAATAATCAGGTAGGCTGTAGTGTTTAACAATACTAACTTGGTACTAAGGAGCTCAAAGTGTGCCAAGAAAATATCCCCCTTATCAATACAACACCACCAGCCTGAATTGTCGATACAAGGCAGGATGGAGTCATGCTTACATGCTGTTTACAGCAGATTCTGTCCCGTCCCTTTGAATGTCTCCTTCCCTGGTTGTAACGAGTGGTTATTAAGTGTGCCTATGCCAAAAGGCACACTTATTACTATTGCTCGGATTTATTATTCTTCTTATTATTGTGTGGATGCTTTAAGCATCCACACTATTGAGTTCCTGTTTCTCTTTATTCTTTATTGTGTGGATGCTTTAAGCATCCACACTATTGAGTTCCTGTTTCTCTTTATTCTTTATTATTGTGTGGATGCTTTAAGCATCCACACTATTGAGTTCCTGTTTCTCTTTATTCTTTATTATTGTGTGGATGCTTTAAGCATCCACACTATTGAGTTCCTCTTGGGACTTCCGTACACTTTTTGGCACTTAACTACTTCCACAATTTTCAGTCGATTTTCACCGTTCAAATTTTAAACTATTCTGCTATTTCTGCTAATGTGTGCTATGTCTTTTGGTATTTTTCACTATTATACTTTTTAAAATATTAAGCTTAATTTGTCCCATTGAAATGAATGGGAAACTTCTGCAATTCTGCTAAAATTTGCTTGTTTTCGAAACTTAACTACTTCCTCATATTTTCACGTAGAACAAGCATTCAAACTTTAAAATGTTCTCAAATTATTGGGCTATTCAGGTATAAATCAGCTTTTTCAAATCTTTTACCGTTTTACTTTTATGCCTCTTAAAGTTTTCAGTTGCAAAATTGTGATTTTTCACAAAATACATGCGTTGTTATGGTTGCTATGCACTTGGCTTCCAGTGTGCCACTGAAGGTTTTGCAGTCTTCTCTTCATGTCCGAACAACTTCTTGCTACTTGCTCAATTTTCACTCAACTTCCACAAATTATACATCAAAACGTAGGTATTTTTGCTGGCTTTCCGAAAATGTCACTATCATTGTTGTGGGATTTATAGAATTTTGGCAAATCTCCTCAGACCAACACAAAGTCGCAAAACTCTCCATAGAAAGTCAATGGAGAGCTTGTTCAAAATCACCGCTTGATTTCTGTAATGAGAGGCATATTCCAATCGTCATATCTCCTTAACGAAGCAAAGTTAAGACATAAGGCTTGTCCCAGTATATCTTCAGACACTCCTGACGCTCACAATTCAAGAATTTTTTTCTCACCTATTGCCGTTCTGAAATGAGTTAGACTTGTTTGAGAGTAGGAAATTTGTCCTTCGCTCAGATTTCTTCAGATTTAAAACTCTGGAAATGAACCACTTTTTTCTCTCGTCATATCTTTTTAATGGATTTCCACAGAGACCTGAAAATTTCCATGATTGTTCACCAAAGCCTGCTGTCTCTTACGGTGAAAGAATGATATCGATACTCCAAATAGATTTAGAGTTAGAAAGCGTTGTTTGAGGGCAAGTCAAGGCAGTTTTTGCTTTGCTCTACTCAGTTATGGTGCATTAGAAGTCAAATATCTTTAATAATTCATATTTTAATGATAAATTGTCAACACTTTAAGATTCCCCCATCTCTTCTGAACAAAACGGTGTAAGAATGACCGTTCTAGCCCCTACGGTTAGGAAATTATGGTCATTTGTTTGAGGGGAGTCGTCATTACGAGAAATAGACTGCAAAAATCCTGTGTCTCTTTGTGCTGCGTGCACCTGTTTTGGCGGGAAAAAGTGCACAGGCTCTCTGATTGGTGGATTCAAATTGAGCAGCTCCCAGGCTGCTTGACTGAGCATGAAACTTGCTTCTCTCTCCCTGTGTGTGTGTGTGTGTGTGTGTGTGTGTGTGTGTGTGTGTGTGTGTGTGTGTGTGTGTGTGTGTGTGTGTGTGTGACAGAGAGAGAGAGAAAGCCTTTTTATGGGATGATCTCATTGTAAGATTCAAATTCAATATATTTAGACTGGTTGACTGAATTGGATCTTGTGTGTGAGAGAGAGAGAGAGAAAGAGAGAGAGAGAGAGAGAGAGAGAGAGAGAGAGAGACCCTCTTTAGGGCAGCATCTCATTGTTGGAAAAAATATAATATATTCAGACTGGTTGACTGGCATAGACCCTCTGTGTGTGTCTCTCTCTCTGTGCATTTGTGTATACATATTTGATTTTGTGTGTATCTGTTGGCTGTTCCTTCTTGTTTTTTAAATTTATTTTTATTTCTTTATTTTTTTTTCACAGGTGAATAACAGTTAGTTTTGAGGGAACTTAACCATGTTCCGTTTTTTTTTCAGCTTGTCATCTTACATTTTCCAGTATTTTCACTTAAGTTATTACTATTCTGTTCAATCATAGTATTTGTTCTAAATCATTGTTATTATGCTATATTGTAGTATTTCTGCTAAATCATACTATTTCTACTATATTATATTTTTCTTTCTAAATATAGCATTTCTGCTATATAATTGTATTTCTGCTATGTTATAATATTTGTGCTAAACCAGAGTATTTGTGCTGAAACATGGTATTTCTGCCAAATTATAGTATTTCTGTCAAATTATAGTATTTGTGCTGAAACATAGTATTGATTTAAAATTACAATATTCATAGTTCAACACAGTGTCTCTGGTAAATCACAGTATTTCTGCTCTGTTGTACTATTTTTCTAAATCATAGTGTTTCTGTAATGCTTAAGTATTTTTGGCTAAATACATTCTTTCTGTTATCTTATATTATTTCTCCTAAATTCTTGTATTTTTGAGAAGTTATCATGTTTCTGGTAAGTTACAATATTTCTGCTAAGTTCTGGTATGCTATTGTATTTCTGCCAAGTATTATGTTTCCTCTAAGATATTGCAGTTCTGCTAAGTTATTCCATTTTAGCAAAGTTCCTTTGCTTCTGCAAAGTTTTTACAATTTCTGCAACTTTTCAGCCTTTTCAGCTAGTTTTTGCATACAGCTTCAGCTTTAAAGCATCCACACTGCATTTTCGCAGGAAATGCTAATTTTTCTAGTTCTAGTTGCTTCCGTACACTTTTTGGCACTTAACTACTTCCACAATTTTCAGCCGATTTTCACCGTTCAAATTTTAAACTATTCTGCTATTTCTGCTAATTTACGCTATATCTTTTGGTATTTTTCACTATTATACTTTTTAAAATATTAAGCTTTTTTCCTTTAATTTGTCCCATTGAAATGAATGGGAAACTTCAGCAATTCTGCTAAAATTTGCTTGTTTTTGAAACTTAACTACTTCCTCATATTTTCACCTAGAACAACCATTCAAACTTTAAAATGTTCTCAAATTATTGGGCTATTCAGGTATAAATCAGCTTTTTCAAATCTTTTACCTTTTTACTTTTATGCCTCTTAAAGTTTTGAGTTGCAAAATTGTGATTTTTCACAAAATACATGCGTTGTTATGGTTGCTATGCTCTTGGCTTCCAGTGTGACACTGAAGCTTTTGCAGTCTTCTCTTCATGTCCGAACAACTGTTTGCTACTTGCTCAATTTTCACTCAACTTCCACAAATTATACATCAAAACGTAGGTATTTTTGCTGGCTTTCAGGAAATGTCACTATCATTGTTGTGGGATTTATAGAATTTTCGCAAATCTCCTCAGACCAACACAATGTCAGAAAACTCTCCATATAAAGTGAATGGAGAGCTTGTTCAAAATCACCGCTGGATTTCTGTAATGAGAGGCATATTCGAATCGTCATATCTCCTTAACGAAGCAAAGTTAAGACATGAGGCTTGTCCCCGAATATCTTCAGACACCCCTGACGCTCACAATTCAAGAATTTCTTTCTCACCTATTACCGTTCTGAAATGAGTTGGACTTGTTTGAGGGTAGGAAATTTGTCCTTCGCTCAGATTTCTTCAGATTTCAAACTGTGGAAATGAAGCACTTTTTTCTCTCGTCATAACTTTTTGTTGGATTTCCACAGAGACCTGAAAATTTCCATGATTGTTCACCAAAGCCTGCTGTCTCTTACGGTGAAAGAATGATATCGATACTCCAAATAGATTTCAAGTCACAAAGCGTTGTTTGAGGGCAAGTCAAGGCAGTTTTTGCTTCGCTCTACTCAGTTATGGTGCATTAGAAGTCAAATATCTTTAATAATTCATATTTTAATGATAAATTGTAAACACTGGAAGATTCCCCCATCTCTTCTGAACAAAACGGTGTAAGAATGACCGCTCTAGCCCCTACGGTTTGGAAATTATGGTCATTTGTTTGAGGGGAGTCCTCACTATGAGAAATAGGCTGCAATAATCCTGTGCCTCTCTGTGCTGCGTGTGTAAAAAGATGCACATGTTTTGGCGGGAAAAAGTACACAGGCTCTCTGATTGGTGGATTCAAATTTAGCAGCTCCCAGGCTGACCTAGAAACTTACTTCTCTCTCCCTGTGCATTTTTTTGCTGATTTTTTCATTTAACAAGTATATTTGAGGGACCCTCAGCATGTTCATCATTTTTTCAGCTGTCCATTTTGCTTTTCCAATTTTTCTGTTTAACTTATTACTATTGTGCTAAATCATACTATTTCTGCTATTTTATAAGATTTGTGCCTAATATAGTATTTCTGCTAAATTACAGTATTTCTGCTTTTTATACTATTTGTGCTAAAACATAGTATTTCTACTAAATGTAGTATTTATGCTTAATCATACTATTTCTGCTTTTTATGGGATTTGTGCCTAATATAGTATTTCTGCTTTTTATAGGATTTTTGCTCAAACATAGTATTTCTACTAAATGTAGTGTTTATGCTTAATCATCCTATTTTCTGCTTTTTATAGGATTTGTGCTTAATATAGTATTTCTGCTAAATTATAGTATTTCTGCTTTTTATAGTATTTGTGCTAAAACATAGTAGTTCTACTAAATGTAGTATTTATGCTTAATCATAGTATTTCTATATATTTCTGCCAGGTCCCCAGGCAGCCAATCCTCTGTGAGGACTTAGACATTCAAATTTTCAAATCAGGGCCTGCACGGTTTCCCAGCCAATCATATATGTGTCCTGAGGCATTCAAATTTGCATATTGGGGCCTTCATGGCTTCTAAGCCAGCCAATCATATCTGAGGGCTGAGGAATTCAAATCCACAAATCAGGGCCTGCACGGCTTCCCAGGCAGCCAATCATATATGTGGCCTCAGGCATTCAAATTTGCATATTGGGGGAATTCGTGGCTTCTAAGTCAACAAGTCATCCATGTCGTATATCTCTAAAAATTCACATTTTAATGATAAATTGTTAACACTGGAAGATTCCCCCATCTCTTCTGAACAAAACGGTGTAAGAATGACCGCTCTAGCCCCTACGGTTTGGAAATTATGGTCATTTGTTTGAGGGGAGTCCTCACTATGAGAAATAGGCTGCAATAATCCTGTGCCTCTCTGTGCTGCGTGTGTAAAAAGAGGCACATGTTTTGGCGGGAAAAAGTACACAGGCTCTCTGATTGGTGGATTCAAATTCAGCAGCTCCCAGGCTGACCTAGAAACTTACTTCTCTCTCCCTGTGCATTTTTATGCTGATTTTTTCATTTAACAAGTATATTTGAGGGACCCTCAGCATGTTCAGCATTTTTTCAGCTGTCCATTTTGCTTTTCCAATTTTTCTGTTTAACTTATTACTATTGTGCTAAATCATACTGTTTCTGCTATTTCATAAGATTTGTGCTTAATATAGTATTTCTGCTTTTAATAGGATTTGTGCTTAATATAGTATTTCTGCTTTTTATAGAATTTGTGCTTAATATAGTATTTCTGCTTTTTATATGATTTGTGCTTAATATGGTATTTCTGCTAAATTATAGTATTTCTGCTTTTTATAGTATTTGTGCTAAAACATAGTATTTCTACTAAATGTAGTATTTATGCTTAATCATACTATTTCTATATATTTCTGCCAGGTCCCCAGGCAGCCAATCCTCTGTGAGGACTGAGACATTCAAATTTTCAAATCAGGGCCTGCACGGTTTCCCAGCCAATCATATAAGTGTCCTGAGGCATTCAAATTTGCATATTGGGGCCTTCATGGCTTCTAAGCCAGCCAATCATATCTGAGGGCTGAGGAATTCAAATCCACAAATCAGGGCCTGCACGGCTTCCCAGCCAGCCAATCATATATGTGGCCTCAGGCATTCAAATTTGCATATTGGGGAATTCGTGGCTTCTAAGTCAACAAGTCATCCATGTCATATATCTCTAAAAATTCATATTTTAATGATAAATTGTCAACACTTGAAGATTCCCCCATCTCTTCTGAACAAAACGGTGTAAGAATGACCGTTCTAGCCCCTACGGTTAGGAAATTATGGTCATTTGTTTGAGGGGAGTCGTCACTATGAGAAATAGACTGCAATAATCCAGTGTCTCTCTCTGTGCTGCGTGTGTAAACAGAAGCACCCGTTTTGGTGGGGAAAAGTGCACAGCCTCTCTGATTGGTGGATTCAAATTCAGCAGCTCCCAGGCTGACCTAGAAACTTACTTCTCTCTCCCTGTGTGTGTGTGTGTGTGTGTGTGTGTGTGTGTGTGTGTGTGTGTGTCTGTGTGTGACAGGGAGAGAGAGAGAGAGAGAAAGCCTTTTAATGGGATGATCTCATTGTAAGATTCAAATTCAATATATTTAGACTGGGTGACTGAATTTGATCTTGTGTGTGTGTCTCTCTGTGCATGTGTGTTTCCTTATGTGTAGATATTTGTGATTGTGTGGCTGTTATAGATTTTTTTGCTGATTTTTTTCATTTAACAAGTATAGTTGAGGGACCTTCAGCACGTTCAGCATTTTTTCAGCTGTCCATTTTGCTTTTCCAATTTTTCTGTTTAAGTTATTACTATTGTGCTAAATCATACTATTTCTGCTATTTCATAAGATTTCTGCTTAATATACTAGTTCTGCTTTTTATAGGATTTGTGCTTAATATACTATTTCTGCTTTTTTATAGGATTTGTGCTTAATCATACTATTTCTATATATTTCTGCCAGGTCCCCAGGCAGCCAATCCTCTGTGAGGACTCAGACATTCAAGTATACAGATCACAGCCTGCACGGCTTCCCAGCCAGCCAATCATATCTGAGGTCTCCCGTTTCCTCTCTCGTCATATCTCAGCGACAGATGTACAGAGAGCAATGAAAATCGCAGTCAAAGTACACCAAAGTCCGCTGATTCAGCCAGTAGAAGAATTATGCTTCTAGTCCACCTAGTTTTTGAGTTACACACTGTTTTGTAACTCCAAAAATGGCATTTTTCGCCTCTCACCGCGATCTAATTCTGACTCCTCATCAGCCTGTTTTTCAAAACGCCTGCTCTCTTTCCCAGTGGCGCAGTTGGTAATGACACGGGTCTGCAAGCCAAAGATCGTGGGTTCGATTCCACCTTGGTCAACATGTTTTTTTTCCCTACAAATTAATACACTGTCACAGACCAGTAATTCATATTCATCATTTATTACAATTCTGCAAACCTTTATGATTTTACCAGCTTTTCTAATATAGACCTCACATTCTTGTTAACACTCCATGGCACAAATACTCTTCCCTTTACGCTCTGTGTATGTGTGTGTGTGTGTATCAATATTTCTCCCATTTTAAAGTATTACTCCTCCATAATTGTATTTCTGTTAAATCAAAGTACTTTTATTACATCTTAGTACTTCTGCTCAATCATAGTATTTCTGCTAAATGATAGTATTTCTGCTACTTTGTGGTACTTGTGCTAAACACAGTATTTCTGCTAAATCATACTATTTCTACTATATTATATTTTTCTTTCTAAATATAGCATTTCTGCTATATAATAGTATTTCTGCTATGTTATAATATTTGTGCTAAACCAGAGTATTTGTGCTGAAACATAGTATTTCTGCCAAATGATAGTATTTCTGTCAAATTATAGTATTTGTGCTAAAAAATAGTATTAATTTAAAATTACAATATTCATAGTTCATCACAGTGTCTCTGGTAAATCACAGTATTTGTGCTATGTTGTACTATTTTTCTAAATCATAGTGTTTCTGTAATGTTTAAGTATTTTTGGCTAAATATATTCTTTCTGTTATCTTATACTATTTCTCCTAAATTCTTGTATTTTTGAGAAGTTATGTTTCTGGCAAGTTACAATATTTCTGCTAAGTTCTGCTATGCTATTGTATTTCTGCCAAGTATTATGTTTCCTCTAAGATATTGCAGTTCTGCTAAATTATTACATTTTAGCAATGTTCCTTTGCTTCTGCAAAGTTTTTACAATTTCTGCAACTTTTCAGCTTTTTCAGCTACTTTTTGCATACAGCTTCGGCTTTAAGCATCCACACTGCATTTTCGCAGGAAATGCAAATTTTTCTAGTTGTGTGGATGCTTTAAGCATCCACACTATTGAGTTCCTGTTTCTCTTTATTCTTTATTCTACTTTATTCTAGTTGCCACTTTTTGTGCTTTTTTTGGCACTTAACTACTTCCACAATTTTCAGCCGATTTTCACCGTTCAAATTTTAAACTATTCTGCTATTTCTGCTAATGATTGCTATGTCTTTTGCTATTTTTTGCTATTATACTTTTTAAAATATTAAGCTTTTTTCCTTTAATTTGTCCCATTGAAATGAATGGGAAACTTCCAAAATTCTGCTAAATTTTGCTTGTTTTTGAAACTTAACTACTTCCTCATACTTTCACCTAGAACAACCATTCAAACTTTAAAATGTTCACAAAATATTGGGCTATTCAGGTATGATTCAGCTTTTTCAAATCTTTTACTGTTTTACTTTTATGCCTCTTAAAGTTTTGAGTTGCAAAATTGTGATTTTTCACAAAATACATGCGTTGTTATCGTTGCTATGCTCTTGGCTTCCAGTGTGTCACTGAAGGTTTTGCAGTCTTCTCTTCATGTCCGAACAACTGTTTGCTACTTGCTCAATTTTCACTCAACTTCCACAAATTATACATCAAAATGTAGGTATTTTTGCTGGCTTTCAGAAAATGTCACTATCATTGTTGTGGGATTTATAGAATTTTTGCAAATCTCCTCAGACCAACACAAGGTCTCAAAACTCTCCATATAAAGTCAATGGAGAGCTTGTTCAAAATCATCGCTGGATTTCTGTAATGAGAGGCATATTCGAATCGTCATATCTCCTTAACGAAGCGACTTTAAGACATGAGGCTTGTCTCCGAATATCTTCAGACACCCCTGACGCTCACAATTCAAGAATTTCTTTCTCACCTATTACCGTTCTGAAATGAGTTGGACTTGTTTGAGGGTAGGAAATTCGTCCTTCGCTCAGATTTCTTCAGATTTAAAACTCTGGAAATGAACCACTTTTTTCTCTCGTCATAATTTTTTTTTGGATTTCCACAGAGACCTGAAAATTTCCATGACTGTTCACCAAAGCCTGCTGTCTCTTACGGTGAAAGAATGATATCGATACTCCAAATAGATTTCGAGTTACAAAGCGTTGTTTGAGGGCAAGTCAAGGCAGTTTTTGCTTCGCTCTACTCAGTTATGGTGCATTAGAAGTCAAATATCTTTAATAATTCATATTTTAATGATAAATTGTAAACACTGGAAGATTCCCCCATCTCTTCTGAACAAAACGGTGTAAGAATGACCGCTCTAGCCCCTACGGTTTGGGAATTATGGTCATTTGTTTGAGGGGAGTCCTCACTATGAGAAATAGGCTGCAATAATCCTGTGCCTCTCTGTGCTGCGTGTGTAAAAAGAGGCACATGTTTTGGCGGGAAAAAGTACACAGGCTCTCTGATTGGTGGATTCAAATTCAGCAGCTCCCAGGCTGACCTAGAAACTTACTTCTCTCTCCCTGTGCATTTTTTTGCTGATTTTTTCATTTAACAAGTATATTTGAGGGACCCTCAGCATGTTCAGCATTTTTTCAGCTGTCCATTTTGCTTTTCCAATTTTTCTGTTTAACTGATTACTATTGTGCTAAATCATACTATTTCTGCTATTTTATAAGATTTGTGCCTAATATAGTATTTCTGCTAAATTACAGTATTTCTGCTTTTTATACTATTTGTGCTAAAACATAGTATTTCTACTAAATGTAGTATTTATGCTTAATCATACTATTTCTGCTTTTTATGGGATTTGTGCCTAATATAGTATTTCTGCTTTTTATAGGATTTTTGCTCAAACATAATATTTCTACTAAATGTAGTGTTTATGCTTAATCATCCTATTTCTGCTTTTTATAGGATTTGTGCTTAATATAGTATTTCTGCTAAATTATAGTATTTCTGCTTTTTATAGGATTTGTGCTAAAACATAGTATTTCTACTAAATGTAGTATTTATGCTTAATCATAGTATTTCTATATATTTCTGCCAGGTCCCCAGGCAGCCAATCCTCTGTGAGGACTTAGACATTCAAATTTTCAAATCAGGGCCTGCACGGCTTCCCAGCCAATCATATATGTGTCCTGAGGCATTCAAATTTGCATATTGGGGCCTTCATGGCTTCTAAGCCAGCCAATCATATCTGAGGGCTGAGGAATTCAAATCCACAAATCAGGGCCTGCACGGCTTCCCAGCCAGCCAATCATATATGTGGCCTCAGGCATTCAAATTTGCATATTGGGGAATTCGTGGCTTCTAAGTCAACAAGTCATCCATGTCGTATATCTCTAAAAATTCACATTTTAATGATAAATTGTTAACACTGGAAGATTCCCCCATCTCTTCTGAACAAAACGGTGTAAGAATGACCGCTCTAGCCCCTACGGTTAGGAAATTATGGTCATTTGTTTGAGGGGAGTCCTCACTATGAGAAATAGGCTGCAATAATCCTGTGCCTCTCTCTGCTGCGTGTGTAAAAAGATGCACCTGTTTTGGCGGGAAAAAGTACACAGGCTCTCTGATTGGTGGATTCAAATTCAGCAGCTCCCAGGCTGACCTAGAAACTTACTTCTCTCTCCCTGTGCATTTTTATGCTGATTTTTTCATTTAACAAGTATATTTGAGGGACCCTCAGCATGTTCAGCATTTTTTCAGCTGTCCATTTTGCTTTTCCAATTTTTCTGTTTAACTTATTACTATTGTGCTAAATCATACTGTTTCTGCTATTTCATAAGATTTGTGCTTAATATAGTATTTCTGCTTTTAATAGGATTTGTGCTTAATATAGTATTTCTGCTTTTTATAGAATTTGTGCTTAATATAGTATTTCTGCTTTTTATATGATTTGTGCTTAATATGGTATTTCTGCTAAATTATAGTATTTCTGCTTTTTATAGTATTTGTGCTAAAACATAGTATTTCTACTAAATGTAGTATTTATGCTTAATCATACTATTTCTATATATTTCTGCCAGGTCCCCAGGCAGCCAATCCTCTGTGAGGACTGAGACATTCAAATTTTCAAATCAGGGCCTGCACGGTTTCCCAGCCAATCATATAAGTGTCCTAAGGCATTCAAATTTGCATATTGGGGCCTTCATGGCTTCTAAGCCAGCCAATCATATCTGAGGGCTGAGGAATTCAAATCCACAAATCAGGGCCTGCACAGCTTCCCAGCCAGCCAATCATATATGTGGCCTCAGGCATTCAAATTTGCATATTGGGGAATTCGTGGCTTCTAAGTCAACAAGTCATCCATGTCATATATCTCTAAAAATTCATATTTTAATGATAAATTGTCAACACTTGAAGATTCCCCCATCTCTTCTGAACAAAACGGTGTAAGAATGACCGTTCTAGCCCCTACGGTTAGGAAATTATGGTCATTTGTTTGAGGGGAGTCGTCACTATGAGAAATAGACTGCAATAATCCAGTGTCTCTCTCTGTGCTGCGTGTGTAAACAGAAGCACCCGTTTTGGTGGGGAAAAGTGCACAGCCTCTCTGATTGGTGGATTCAAATTCAGCAGCTCCCAGGCTGACCTAGAAACTTACTTCTCTCTCCCTGTGTGTGTGTGTGTGTGTGTGTGTGTGTGTGTGTGTGTGTGTGTGTGTGTGTGTGTGTGTGTGTGTGTGTGTGTGTGTGTGTCTGTGTGTGACAGAGAGAGAGAGAGAGAGAGAGAGAGAGAGAGAAAGCCGTTTAATGGGATGATCTCATTGTAAGATTCAAATTCAATATATTTAGACTGGGTGACTGAATTTGATCTTGTGTGTGTGTCTCTCTGTGCATGTGTGTTTCCTTATGTGTACATATTTGTGATTGTGTGGCTGTTTTAGATTTTTTTGCTGATTTTTTTCATTTAACAAGTATAGTTGAGGGACCTTCAGCATGTTCAGCATTTTTTCAGCTGTCCATTTTGCTTTTCCAATTTTTCTGTTTAAGTTATTACTATTGTGCTAAATCATACTATTTCTGCTATTTCATAAGATTTCTGCTTAATATACTAGTTATGCTTTTTATAGGATTTGTGCTTAATATACTATTTCTGCTTTTTATAGGATTTATGCTTAATCATACTATTTCTATATATTTCTGCCAGGTCCCCAGGCAGCCAATCCTCTGTGAGGACTGAGACATTCAAATTTTCAAATCAGGGCCTGCACGGCTTCCCAGCCAATCATATATTGGTCCTGAGTCATTCAAATTTGCATATTGGGGCCTTCATGGCTTCTAAGTCAACAAGTCATCCATGTCATATATCTCTAAAAATTCACATTTTCATGATAAATTGTCAACACTTGAAGATTCCCCCATCTCTTCTGATCAAAACGGTGTAAGAATGACCGCTCTAGCCCCTACAGTTAGGAAATTATGGTCATTTGTTTGAGGGGAGTCCTCACTATGAGAAATAGACTGCAATAATCCTGTGCCTCTCTGTGCCGCGTGTGTAAAAAGATGCACCTGTTTTGGCGGGAAAACATAAACAGCCACTCTGATTGGTGGATTCAAATTCAGCAGCTCCCAGGCTGACCTAGAAACTTACTTCTCTCTCCCTGTGTGTGTGTGTGTGTGTGTGTGTGTGTGTGTGTGTGTGTGTGTGTGTGTGTGTGTGTGTGTGTGTGTGTGTGTGACAGAGAGAGAGAGAGAGAGAGAGAGAGAGAGAGGCTTTTAATGGGATGATCTCATTCTAAGATTAAAATTCAATATATTTAGACTGGTTGACTGAATTGGATCTTGTGTGTGTGTCTCTCTGTGCATGTGTGCTTCCTTATGTGTACATATTTCTGATTGTGTGGCTGTTATATATATTTTTTTGCTGATTTTTTTCATTTAACAAGTATATTTAAGTGACCCTCAGCATGTTCAGCATTTTTTCAGCTGTCCATTTTGCTTTTCCAATTTTTCTGTTTAACGTATTACTATTCTGCTAATTCATACTATGTCTGCTATTTTATAAGATTTGTGCTTAATATACTATTTCTGCTTTTAATAGGATTTGTGCTTAATATACTATTTCTGCTTCTTATAGGATTTGTGCTTAATATACTATTTCTGCTTTTTATAGGATTTGTGCTTAATCATACTATTTCTGCTAAATGTAGTATTTATGCTTAATCATACTATTTCTATATATTTCTGCCAGGCAGCCAATCCTCTGTGAGGACTCAGACTCATATCACATATCAGGGCCTGCACGGCTTCCCAGCCAGCCAATCATGTCTGAGGTCTTTCGTTTCCTCTCTCGTCATATCTCAGCGACGGATGTACATAGAGCAATGAAAATCGCAGTCAAAGTACACCAAAGTCCGCTGATTCACCCAGTACAAGGATTATGCTTCTAGTCCACCTAGTGTTTGAGTTACACAACGTTTTGTAACTCCAAAAAACTGCGTTTTTCGCCTCTCACCTCGATCTAATTCTGACTGCTCATCACCCTGTTTTTCCAAGCGGCTGCTCTTTTTCCCAGTGGCGCAGTTGGTAATGACACGGGTCTGCAAGCCAAAGGTCGCTTGTTCGATTCCACCTTGGTCAACATTTTTTTTCCCTACAAATTAATACACTGTCACAGACCAGTAATTCATATTCATCATTTATTACAATTCTGCAAACTTTTGTGATTTTACGAGCTTTTCTAATATGGACCTCACATTCTTGTTAACACTCCATGGCACAAATACTCTTCCCTTTAGGCTCTGTGTATGTGTGTGTGTGTATCAATATTTCTCCCATTTTAAAGTATTACTCCTCCATAATTGTATTTCTGTTAAATCAAAGTACTTTTACTACATCTCAGTACTTCTCCTGTATCATAGTATTTCTGCCAAATGATAGTATTTCTGTCAAATTATAGTACTTGTGCTAAAACATAGTATTAATTTAAAATTACAATATTCATAGTTCATCACAGTGTCTCTGGTAAATCACAGTATTTCTGCTATGTTGTACTATTTTTCTAAATCATAGTGTTTCTGTAATGTTTAAGTATTTTTGGCTAAATATATTCTTTCTGTTATCTTATACTATTTCTCCTAAGTTCTTGTATTTCTGAGAAGTTATCATGTTTCTGGTAAGTTACAATATTTCTGCAAAGTTCTGCTATGCTATTGTATTTCTGCCAAGTATTATGTTTCCTCTAAGATATTGCAGTTCTGCTAAGTTATTCCATTTTAGCAAAGTTCTTTTGCTTCTGCAAAGTTTTTACAATTTCTGCAACTTTTCAGCTTTTTCAGCTACTTTTTGCATGCAGCTTCAGCTTTAAGCATCCACACTGCATTTTCGCAGGAAATGCAAATTTTTCTAGTTATTCTTATTTTCCTTTTTCAGCCTGAAATTTCCGCGCGTAACTCATCCCACAGTTTTGACACAAGCTTCATATATGTTATATCATTTTGTGCGGCTGGATCAGGAATGGTGTGCTATGACTTTTGGTGTTTATTACTTCTATAGTTTTTTAAATATGAATATTTTAATGCAAGTTTTTGCCCATTCAAATGAATGGGAACGAACGAAAGTGAAACTTTACTTACTTTGTGGTGTGTTTGCTCACTCACTTAATTTGTGGTGTGTTGGCTCACTCTAGTGGTATGTCCCCGTATTTGGATTACCATAATGACAACAATATGAACGGCGCGCACAGCGTCGGTGCTTTCAGGAACCATTGGAATTCTTAAGGTTGCACGAAGCATTGAATAGTTACGGTAACGGCAAGGGTGTATGCTTGGTGGAAAACTGCATATCCCACAATTCAAAGCACGCCTCTACCAGTCAAACAATGGCGGCTGCCACTTGGTTTAATATATTCCTCTTATTTGTGTTTCTAGGTCACAAAGTAAACTTTTAAGATATATTCAGGTGAGAATGTAGGTGTGTAAACGTCAAATATCTGCTCGTTTTGTCAAAACATCCCATATTGGCAACAGATTTTTCACGATGTTTGCTAGCTAGCCGGCTAGCGCCGCTTCACTCAAAAGCACCCAGGCTTGGCTTTCAGTGAGGCGTCTCTAACTCCTTTCATCCCCGATAGCTCCGCAAACAGTCTTTGTCTTAGCTGGACTTATTTTTCGTTTATATGGGCCGATGATGCTGGTCGATGAGGAAAAACTGAGTTGTTTGGTGGTGGCTAACGCGGAGCTAGCTAGCCACCAGTATGTGTCTCTTTCCCCTCATATGTGGGGAAAGAAACATGTGAGGCGGCCGCCGATCGACCGGTTTTCAGGTGAGAATGTAGGTGTGTAAACGTCAAATATCTGCTCGTTTTGTCAAAACATCCCATATTAGCAACAGATTTCTCACGATGTTGCTGCTAGCCGGCTAGCTAGTTCGGCCGGCCGGCTAGCCGGCTAGCTAGCTTGGCTAGCTAGCGCCGCTTCGCTCAAAAGCACCCAGGCTTGGCTTTCAGTGAGGCGTCTCTAACTGCTTTCACCCCCGATCGCTCCGCAAACAGTCTTTGTCTTAGCTGGACTTATTTTTCGTTTATATGGGCCGATGATGCTGGTCGATGTGGAAAAAATAACTGAGTTGTTCATATACCGGTGGCTAGCTAGCTCCGCGTTAGCCACCGGTATATGTCTCTTCCCCTCGTATGCGGGGAAAGAAACACCGATCGACCGGTGGTGGCTAACGCGGAGCTCAATCGTGGATAAGGGAAACCCAATGCAGGAGAAGCAGGCGGCTGGTGAACTGAATTTCAGGTAAGACGTTATTAACTGCACTCTATTTTGGTCAGATATAAACCGAGTTTAGGTGTAGTTTATTTTCGTTGTGCTGACAGTTACAATAACTGTACTGCGTGCTAGCTAGCACGACGGAGTTTCTATACAGCTGTGCGCGCTAAGTTACTGATTTTGAACTTTATGACAGCCTCCCCTATTTTCAGGCGAGAATGTAGGGGTGTAAACTTCAAATATCTGCTCGTTTTATCAAGAAGTCCCATATTTTATCAAGAAGTCCCATATCTCTCACGATGTTACTGCTAGCGCCGCATGGCAGCTAGCTGGCTAGGGCGGCTTGGCTGACACCTAGGCCGGGCTGACTGATACCCAGGCCGGCTCACGCTCTTGTTTCACCGCCGCATGGCGGCTAGCTGGCTAGCGCGGCTTGGCTGCCACCCAGGTCGGGCTGGCTGACACCCAGGCTGGGCTGGCTGACACCCAGGCCCGCTCACGCTGTCGTGTCACCCCTAGTCTTTCGTGATGACTCTTGGTTGGCTGCTGGACTTATTTTTCATTTATATGGGCTGGTGATTCAGTATGAGTGTCCGGTGAACTGAATGTCAGGTAAGACGTTATGTATATGTAAGGTAGTGACTGGAATAAGTCACAAGGTGTCGTTGTTGAGCTGCATATATGTTGTAAATTTTAGCAATTTTGACCATTTGTCCTCTGCAGGACACCGTAGTTCAGATTTCTCGTTCGCGTGGGCGCCATCTTGGTTCAGTGTTTACTGTGATGTGCAAAGGTAAGCACTGTCAGTGGCGAACTGCATTGGTTTTGTTTAAAAATAAGTGTTCCACTGTGTAAAATAGCGGTTTGTCATTTAAGCCGAGCATATATTTTGTTTATTGAGAGGTTCATGTATTGTCTGATGAGAGTATGAGACAAAGATATACTTTTCTTTCTTACACTCATATAAAATATTTAGTTTTTATTAAATAGTTATCTGAATCTTACAACCAAAGTTTGTATAATAATACACAAGATTGGCTGTAGACCATTGTTAATCATTCAGAACACTGTGTAAAAATAACAAAAAACAAAAAGTGAATGAAAAGTGCATAAATATTTATTTTACGTGTTTGATGTGTGTGGCAGGGCGTGGTCTACAGTGCCGCTGCAGGGGAGGTGGACCCACCTCAGCGGCATCTGCAATCACACCTCTCAGGTGTAAAGTCTGTGCTCTCTCTGCTTTTTTTTTTTTTTTTTTTGTGTATGTGTCGGGCTATGAGATGAAAAGCTACAGCCGGCTGTGTGGGTACAGCAACTATGTGTGAAAAGTAGGGCTGCCACGATTTGTCGACTAGTCACGATTACGTCGACTATCAAAATCGTCGACGACTGATTTAATAGTCGACGCGTCGTTTGAAACTTTTTACGATCACAAAAGACGCAGGAATAAGTGGCAGGATTTAAGAGTGTAATAACGGACTGAAACAGAAGATGGCAGCATTGCATGTACAAGGATGTCAGCTACCGTTAAACCCCGAAGAAGAAGAAGCAGCTGTGTCCCAGAATTCATAGCGCGGCCCAGCGCAGTTTCCAACAATGGCGGCAGCTAGTTAGTTTTAATGTTACTCTTATTATTCTTTCTGGGTCACAAAATAAACGTTTAACATATTTTCAGGCGAGAATGTAGCTGTGTAAACCTCAAATATCTGCTCAGTTTATCAGGACACCACATATTTTCAAAAGCGCTCCGTTTTCGGAGACATCTGTTACCCACTAGCTCGTTAGCGAGCCGGGGGCTAGGCTCACTAGCGCCGTGAGAACACCGGACTCCCCGCAAATCGTTTTCAAACCCACCGCCGTCTTTCGCTACTCAGGTTAAATATATATGAGTCACTTAGATAACTTAAAATGTTATTGTTTGGCTTTTTTTTTTTAGTATTTTATTTGTTCCTGAGTAAATCAGTTTGTCTGAGATTAAAGTTATAGTTTTTACACAGCTGAATAAACGTCAAGCAGACAGCTGATTATCAGAAGTGTGAGATGCTCCAGAATATACTCCAGTGTCCTGTTATATTTTAGATAGCAAGGAGTTTATTAAACTTCACCGAAACAATCTGCAAATTTCATTAAAATTTAATAAACTATCATCTTGTCTTTATTTTTAGTTAGCACAGACCTTAAACACTTAAAGCTGTAAGCTAATGATAGTTATATAAGAGCAGATGCTGCTGGTGCAATAAGCTGTAGTTTTACGTCTAATGGATGATGATCTGATTAGTCGACTAATCCCAAAAATAATCGGTGACTAGTCGACTATCAAAATAATCGTTTGTGGCAGCCCTAGTGAAAAGTGGTCCATAACGTAATGCTTCAAAGTGTGTTCATGCAAACATTGTCGGGTCTGCTTATGAACCTCTGCGCACAGCGTCTACAAATTGGGGCTGTACGAAGTCACCTCATACTATACTATACTGATTAGCGGCGGCATAGGCACACTTAAAATTTCTTCAGAAATTTTCGCTTTCTAGTTTGATTTACTGTCTCTTAAACCCTAGAGACCGTTGTTTGGGAAAAATCCCAGTAGATCAGCAGTTTCTGAAATACTCACACCAGCCCATCTGCCACTAACAACCATGACGCATTCACTGAAATTACCTTTCTTTCCCATTCTGATGCTCGGTTTGAACATTAGCAGGTCATCTTGACCATGTTTCCATCCCTAAACTGATTGAACTGATGGACCAAACCAAGTGGCCAGTGACTGCATAAAGTATGTATATTCTCAGTTAGTGGCAAATGTCTCTCATTCTGGTTCATACCTCTTTGCTCTGTAACAGTTGTGCACCCTGATCACTGGCCAAGTTACTCTTCCCCCCAAAGCTTGACTTGAAAATCTAAGGAGATATAGTAAAGAGAGATGTGGGAATGAGAAGACTCAGGAAATCAAAGACAATTTTCTTCACGTAACAATAAATAAAGTACAAGAGACCCCCTGACAACTTACTGGTGACAAGGGAACGGGCTCCTCTCGCAAATACCTTGGCTTCTCAATCTGAAAGAGTAAACAGAAAAACTTTAGACCTCTCTTTGGCTCCTTCCTCTCTTAACAAAGCCTTACCACTACCTCCACCCTAAGTCTGCCATAAACAATGTGGGGAGCACATCAAAAGCCCAGTGCTATGGCTGAAGCCTCTTCCGTCAACTTGTGTCTGTTTAGAAAGGCAGAATGCGTCGGGACACTTCAAGGCTTTGTGTGTGTGGCGAGCTCTGTTTCCGCTCTTGGCCTCTTTCAGCTGTCCCTTTTGTCAACACTCAGGACCGCTAATCTCTAAGCTATCCCTGGTCCATTTACTGTCACGCTGAGACAAATGTGTACACATCCCTGCCAAAACACTGACACAGTGTATTCTTTGATTACAATATGAAACACAGTAGACTGAAAAAGAGCGAGCCACTAAACCACCTGAAAGTAAGCGGGTCACGGTCCATGTCTCTCTGCGGTGTTACATCAATACACCTCACTAACTGTGACACAAACTGCAAAAATATCTGCTGCTTGACAGCCTGCTGTTTTTGCTTGCACTATTTGACATTTGTTTATGACCCCATTACTTTCTTGTGAACTCGCACTATCATACAGCGTTTCGCTCTGATGCACTGGGGCTGTCTGTAGGGGCTGCCAACTAGCAGCAAGATCACGGCTTTTCAAAGCAGCAGAGCCGACTCTAGAGATGACAGCAATGACGCCCAGTAAACAGTTCTGTTGCTAATCTCTTCAACATAGCAATGAAGGAGGAGAACAAGGAGGAAGAGAAGGAAGAGGAGGGAAGTGTGGGACTCATTCGATGTAAAAAAAAAAAGGGTGGGGGGGGGGGATTTAATGCCGTAAGGTGGCACGGCCCACGCAAAGCTAATCCAGAATGAATGGGAAAAAACAGGACCTGAAAAAACCTCAGAGTTTGGGCCTCAAACGTTTAGAGTTACAGTATGAGGATAAAGACAAAATCTTTGCTTTAGGGTGAGTAACTGTGGCTCCCTGCTAAGTCTACACGCAGGTAAAAACAGGTCATACATTTCACTGCAAGTCCTCAACAAAAGGAAACATCCGAGTTAGACCGCTCGACATAACCAGCGCTATAAAAAAAATAAATAAAAAAAAAAAACCAGCGCTGCGGTGGTGGGTGCAATGATGTGTGATGAATTGCTACTTAAGTCTGGTGAAGGCCAGAAAACAAATTCACATTCGCCAAGTGATGAATCAATCGATAGTCTTCTAAACTAGTGCCCAGACTGAAAACAAGAATGGGATTTTCTTTTTATATCTACAGACAGCCAGTCATCACATTTGATTGAGCACGGCCCACAGGGCGAGGAAGACATGCAGACTAAATGCTGTGGTGTAATGCTGGCATGGTGCAATGCTAAACTTAGACTCCGTACACATGTATGCCTGTGCACGTACTCTTGCCCTGCATGCCTGCCCACACACACACACTCCTCTAAGCATATGTTTGTCCAGCCTCGCAGCTGGCACGGCGTCCTGTGTCATTGAATCCTGACGTGGATGGATGGATGGACGCACAAGAGGAACAACACTCCAAATCGCAAGGGATGGCTCTCCAGCCAAAAGAGAGGCCATGATTGATAGCTTCCTAGTTTTGGACTGGTGTTGAGCAAGTCGTCGGCACAGCCCTTTTAACCACAGACAGCCAATGGTAGGAGCAACAACTGAACAACTGTATTACATGTGACACAAGTTTAAAAAACTTCTGCCTACAGGTAGTCCTGTGCATATTGCACCCATCTCTAAGGTAGCAAAACTCCCATTTTACATAAAACTAGCTGCTCTAACACACAAACCACATGAAAGTTAAAAACAGATGGAGGTCCAGCTGACTCAGGTTTTGTGTCGAGCTTTCCAAGTCTGAAGCAATTTGTTATACACTGTCCGGTTACCACGTTACCAATGCTGACTGCACTCACTTTATTACATCAGGGTGAAATGAACAACAAATCGATATGGACTGCTTCAGAACATCTAAAGAGATGCTAAAGATGTTCCAGATAAAATGATGCTCAGCTGTGCAGAAATTTCATAGGCGTCGGGCACTTTGAGGCAGCGCATCTATAAAAACTTCTATAAACTTGAGCAGGCCTGTGTGTATTTGTGTGTGAAGGAACATCTGTTGATTTGAAAGATGCAGGCTAGGGGGAGGGTTGCCAAGCAATGCCTCTTATCAGCGTTTCAACACAGAGGAAAGCAGAGCAGCGCGGTGCGCGGCTTCACGTCGGCTGATGGATGCCTCAGATTACCCCTGTACCGAAAGAGAGAGGGAGAATAAAGGGGAGGTAGTCACAGACAGACGGAGAGGACAATGGATTGGAGAAACGTGCAAAAAGTCGGAAAACAGAAAGGGGAGATTTTGCCAAAATATTAGTGGAGAAAGGAGAAAGTCAAAGGTAACAAGCATGTTAAAGAAAACAAAACAAAAAAACAGAAGAAGAAGAAGAAAAAAAAGACAGTCGAAGGGTCATGCAGGTGAGGAGATAGCAACATATGAGGGCAGGGGGCATATCAAGCCCAGGCCTGATGCACTCAGATAGAGAAGATAAGAATGATTCACACATCTTCAATTTCTCAGTTTACACAACCTTTCTCTCGCTCCCCGTCCTACCCTGACATCCTACAATAGCGCCAAACTGCCTAAAGGAAGTGTTTTCAAGAGAACACAGGTGAAAGGCCTCTCAACCCTTTGTTCGAACGGTGCTGTTAACTCTGCGTCACTGCACTACTGATGCGGATGTACTTAGGTGCTCAGACTCACTGCTGTCACTGTGGCGAGCAACAGCACGTTTGACAGCTGCATGTAACAAAGAAGCTCATGGCATGCCCCTGGACTCACCCCCAGGTTCCAGCTGTTGAGACGAGCCTCCAGGTCACTGTCATCGGGAGATATATGGTTTGGCTCCCCATCCACCTGAGGAGGGGGGGGGGGACAAGGGTGGGATAAAAAAGAAGGGTATCAACAGCAGGAATAAAATGGAAGTTAAGATGGTTGATATGTTTTCTGACAGCGCTCTGATTGGCAGTTTGGCCAGAGGAACAGGCGGTGATGGAGGTTATCACTGCCTGCTGACACAATGTAATTTCTCTCTTAGCAACAACAAAAGGGCTCTTTAAAAGCTTACAGATACACAGTGCACCCACATGTGTTTAACTAACAACCCTCTACTCCCTTGTTATCTCCATTTCTCCACCCTTTGCTCCCTCGCTCTCCTCCCTCTCACATACAGCGCTCCAGATGTTTGGCAGTTCCACATCATTTCCGTCACACAGTAAATTCCGCAAGAGGGGCATATGTGCAGCTCGGCTGCCTGTCATTCTTGTTTTTCTCCAGCCATTTGTTTTACGACGGGGCGCCGGATTTATTTTATGCAGGATAAGTTGAATGCTTGCAGGGGCTTTTGTTGATACAAGATCAGTTTACTCTAGTCGAGGTTGGGCAGCAAGGTTGAAATGGGGGAAATATCTAATAAAGTTGAGAGAGTGATAGGGAAAGGAGATATGTTGTTGAATTTGATTAAGATCTCGTGGAGTGTGGACCTTGGGTGTACCTCAGCAGAACTGCACCGATGCAAAGAAATCGCAGAATGGAATAGCTTGGGATTAAATGCCCTTTCTGATTAAAAAGGCATTAAGGTTCCAGAGCCTCGCCCTCAAACAAACATTTCGATATCTAGGAATGCTGGGTATGCAGGCCACCGGCTGTTCAAAACAGCGTGCTACATTCTCAGAATTGCACCATAAATTCAAAGCATTACTTTTAAATACAGTACTGTGCAAACATCTTGAGGCACCACTTATTTTTTAAATATTTTGATACCTAGAGGTCAGACTTTCATGTCATTTTTGTTAGTGGTCTTGAGCAATAGTTCTCCAGGCTTTTTAAAGGCCTTTCAAAGTTCTTCTTTGGACATTGGCTTCTTTTTCATTAATTTTCATTCCAGTTATACCTGACCATTTTCACAGCAGTGTTTTTATTTGTTAAGCCACTTAACTGGCCTATGAATCATTAACCAAAAAAGTAGCTAACTTAATAGAAGAACCAGTGTTATGTCTGCACATGAAGACATGAAAGGAACCGATTTTTAAACTGTAACTTTGGCCTCTTTATTGACAGTCTGATGTAAACACCACAATTTTTTTCCTATTTCTTTATTAGAATATATGAAAAATAGAAAGATAACATAAGTATAAAATAGTATTTTTGCACAAACAAGATGATTCCCGCAGATTCCCACACTATTAGCTGAAAATGTGGCATATCTCAGCATGGTGTGCAGTCCATCCATCCGTTGTCTTCTGCTCATCCTTTTCAGGGTCGCGGGGAGGCTGGAGCCTATCCCAGCTACCTGGGCAGGGTACACCCCGGATAGGTCACCTGTCTGTCACAGGGCTAACAAATAGAAACAAACAACCATCCCACCCACATTCACATCTATGGGCAATTTAGAATGACCCTAACCTCACTAAACCACGTAAACATAGGCAGAAAATGCAAACTCCATACATAAAAGACCCAGCCAGTTGGTGGAATCCAACTCAGGACCTTCTTGCTGTGAGGCTGACTGACATTGGCTTAATTTCTCAGTACGACAATGGTTCCAAACAACTGTCAGTGTGTGAAAGCATATATAGGTCACTATCAGTCATGGATTCGCCTCCACCAGAGCTCAGACCGTGTGGGATGATTTTGACAGAAAACAGAGCAAACATCCAAATAGGAGCTTTGAATGTCCTTCAAGAAACCTGGAGAACTATTCCTGAACACTACTTAAGGAAATTATAAGAAAGCTTTCCTAAGAGAGTTCAGGGTGTGTTGAAGAATAAAGGTGGTCATATCAAGTATTGGCTTTAAACCTCCTTTACAAGCAGTGTTTTGGTTTATATCCTTATATAATTCCATGTATTCTTTCTACATCAATAAATCACTGCACCTATTTCCCACTTTATAAGGAGATGAAGGGTAGCTCAAGACTATCAATAAACAGGACACAATATTGACAATGTCTCTCAGTGCAATGTGTTTTGCATCCCCTAGTTTTCACACACCTTGGAGGGAGGAGAGAAAAAAAAAAGCACACGGATATACCCCAGTGGGAGGATTCTAACATGTAAATAATGGTTCACAATCATGGATCATAACAAATGCAATAACAGCGGACAGCACCACAAACTGCAACCTGATAAAGAGGTGAAGGAACACCTTTTTAAAAAAACAATATTACAATCATAAAGAAGAAGTTGTAAAGCTGTTTTAAGCTGCACACATTATGTGTGTCAGCTGTGAAGACATTATCGTCATTTTTGCGAAACAGAAACTTGCGGGCACAGGGATTTTCCTCCGACTTCATGGGGAAATGAGTTTAGGAATTCCCAAATTGGTCAACATTAAAGAAGAAAGCAAAACGTTGGGTCTGCTGTTTGTGTTGGCAACAGCAGCCTGGTTGCTGTTAATATTTCATGTCTCATCAACGCTACCTCGCAGGGACCTATAAATCTAATTGCTGAATCGTAACACAAACATGCCGGGGAAGTCCAGAGGTGCGATTAGAAATTCTGAAGAATAGCGATGAACTAACCATTCTTGTAGCTTGTCTGGGTGATTGTCTCAGTGGACTGGAAGACACGGGTCGTGATGCTGCCCTATCCTCATATGGCCTTCTCCTGGAAGAAAAAATTGAGAGACAAACACAAATGTAAAAGGTTAACCTACAATATGTGTGTGCATATCTCTGGAGTCTGCTCAAATCACTCTTTGCATATGAATGTGCTTGCATAGGCAGCCTGCCTTGCCATTTGCACAGATCAACATCTGGCACTGGCTGCATGGTTTGTGGCCTGCACTTCATCCCATCTGAACAATAAATGTCTCTGCTACACATCAGTCTGTTTCCACGCACAGCCCACGGGCACCAGTCTATGACATGTACAATCGCTTTATAATCGCATATCTCAATTGATGCCTCACATTGCATCCGTCATGGTTTAAACAAGCAGCCTGATGTGGAAAAAAGCTTATATCCACTGACACACATGCAAACAAGTACGCACACACATACATACTCCTCATTCTCACTATTGCCTCTCTCCCACACGCACGCACACACATCTGCATAACTGAGCTAACAATCTCATTAAGCACTGGCGCACACAAGGCACTTAAAGCCCACTGATGCTAATTAAATGAAGATGTTAGAGAAAGCAGGGAGATGTAGGACAACAGTGAAGAATAAAAGAATAAAAGAAAAGCAGCTATCATCTTATAAAGACATCCCATTTCATTGTAGAGGGCACTGTTTCACACTCTCAATGTGGAGCCTCTGGGCATCCTATCACTGCTGTTTTTTTTTTTAGCATTCCTGGTATTCTAAACCTCATTTCTCATGTCATTTAAATGTCATGTCAGTAAACAATTAGTATTCAACTATCGAAATAAATTTAAAAAAATACAAAGATGCCTGGTTCACTATCAAAGTGGCATGTATTGCCAATAACTAATGCTCTCGGTTGTGTATTGTTATAGTCTGGACCTGCCGGTTCAGATAGAGGGAGAGGAGGTGGAGGTGGTCAACAATAGGGCTGTGCGATATGACCAAAATCTCATATCCCGATATAAGAATTCTATCGTCCCGATAACGATATAAATCACAAAAATGTAACATTTTCTGTAAATTATGTGAATCTCGGGCAGCTCGACTTGCAGGAAGTGTTTCCAGCTGGGCGTCGTGTACCTGGAGTCCAGTGTTTTAACCGATGCATGAAACTATAGATTTTTAGACATAAGTTGTAATGGCCGCCGTTTTCTTTGTGAGTATTTATTACACAGCGTGCTGCGGGGAAAAGCCTGTTCTAACGTTTGAGTCTAAGGTCTATTTTTTTAGCACCTGGCGGCTCTTTTTTGCTTCTCATCCGTAAATAATCTGCTCTTTCACGTGATTCAGTTTATTTTGAAAAGTCTCAACAGGATCTTGAGCTTTATTGTGAAAGGTTTATGGGGAACATAAACAAGCGGACACGCGATGGTGTTACCATTGTTGTTGCTAACGACAACGCATAAAAACAGGCGCTTGTCCGTCAGTAGTGTGGTTATATTAAATATAAGAGAAAGAGAGAAAGAAGAAATTAATATAGCCACTACAGTGACCATCAAAAGGATGAAAAAATATTGCCGTAAACAGTTTATTTTGCGAAATAAATGATAGCATAAAATGAAACGATAGACGTTTTTACGTCATCCGATATATATCGTTATATCGAACAGCCCTAGTCAACAAGTACCTCGGGCTGTGGGTGGACAACAAACTGGACTGGTCATGCAACACAGAGCACCTGTATAAAAAAGCCCAAAGCCGACTGTACTTCCTCAGGAGGCTGAGGTCTTTTAACATCTGCAGGAAGCTCCTGAGGATGTTTTATCAGTCGGTGGTTGCTGGAGTACTTTTCTATGCTGTGGTGTGCTGGGGGAGCAGCACAGCAAAGAAGGACTCATCCAGGCTGGAAAAACTGATCAGGAAGGCTAGCTCTGTGGTCGGCATGAAGCTGGACACTCTGGTGACAGTGGCAGAGAAAAGGACACTAAAAAAAATTGCTGGACATTATGGACAATGCTGGGCATCCTCTGCACATGGCCATAAACAACCAGAGGAGTCTGTTCAGTGACAGTTTGCTTCTCCCAAAGACAAGAACCAACAAACTCCTTTGTCCCACACGCCATCAAACTGTTTAACTCCTCTCTGGAGGGGAGAGGGAAGGGAAACAGGGGGACAAAGGAGGGGGGGGACAACTAAGCTGTAGTGCCTTTTCACTGTGCAATACTTTTTGCTAATATTCAACGGTGCAATAGACTTCAATAATTGAAATGTGCAATTCCCTTGTATTTTTATTCCTATTTATGTTATTTATCCATTTTGTATACTCTTTATTTATATATGTCTCTGTATTTATATATGTGTATATATTGTATTCTGCTCACAGTCTGTAACTTCTGTCGGTGCTGTACTATTTGGAAACCGAATTTCCCAGAGGAACCCACCTGAGGGATTAATAAAGTTTTTATCTCTAATCTCTCTAAGACACATGAAGGGAAATGGACTGCTTTTTAGGTTCACAAAACCCAAAAGGCTTCTTAAGTTCTGAAAGATAAACTTGGGTGTCTAACCCCTAGTGGGGTTGCCACCTTGGAGCATGTCTTGACAGTCATTCGGTGAGTCCTTATAGTCACGAGCCAAGTTGTGAAAACGTTACCATATCCTGTCATAATGTGAGTAATTAAGGTCATCTGGGTAAATGTGTGATCATCTTATTATGATGCATCCCATAAAAGAGACCTTGGTCTCAATAACAGATCATTAAATGAACCTAAACTCATTGAACTGATAATTAGTGCAACTGTATCACTAACAGAATTGCTTGCATAACTTTTGCAACAAGTTTAGACAATTAGAACTTATCCTATAATTTATCTTTGGTGGCTTTGCCTATCATTTATTATAATGGACTTGTCAATCAACTCTTTGTGTAGTATCTAGGTATAGTTCGCTGATTTATGCGACATTTTTGGCTAATATTTCTTTGGGAATTACCTTGTTGGTGTAAAAATACTATTTCATGCCTACTGAACTCGTCTATCAATGGCATTTTTGTAGATTCAACTAGAGCTGGGCGATAGAACGATAACGATATGTATCGCGATATAACTTTTACTCGATAGAGAAATTAAGCTATCGCGATAGACCTTGCCGCTCTTGTCCTCTTAAAAAAAAAAAAAAAAAAAAGGTCAGCCAATCCAAATTAAGTAGCGCAGAGCCGAACCAATCACAGCCGCAGCGTCACGTGGCGTGACTTGTTACAGCACAAGTGCCAAGCCGCACGTGTGTTTGTTTGGGAAGCAGCCAGCGGGTAATGGAGCCAGCGCGTAATGGAGGAAATGAGTGTGCCGACTAGAAAAATCAACCGAGCGTGACCGAAGAGAAAACAGATGATGGTTCCAATGCCGGAGAGATTGTCGAACGGAAGAGCCATAGAAGCTCCGTAGTGTGAAGGTATTTCGGCTATTTCAAGTCTGACAAAAAACAGAGTAGCGTGCACTGTAAATTGTGCCGAAAGCAAGTCTGGAAATACAATAAACTGGTGCATGCGTCACACTGTGCGCCACGTTATTGTTTCGGTGAAATGAATTTCTACAATACTGTTACTGTTAATTCTACTCTCTGCAGTGTTTAAATGCTTACATACACACACAGTTACTGTCCCTCCACACATACGACTCGGTTCTGCTTCTATGCCCCAGCTTTGTTTACTTTTTCCCACCGAGGCTTCTAGACTTCTGATTGGCCAACATTTCTGCACGGTTAGGAATCTAGCGCCACCTGCTGCTTTGGCATGTTCATAGCAGCGTTTTCCTTCATTTCTGCCTTTATGTGTGGACGGGATTATTTTTTAAAACGAAAAAGGAAAATCTCCGTTTTCAAAAATACCCGTGTACGTGTGGACGTAGCCTCAGTCTGACTGGAAGCGCTAATTCGTCATTCGGCTTTTGTCAGACTAAAGTAACTGTTAAAACTGTTTGAAAAGCTAAGCTATACAACAAGGAGAGATTGAGAATTTCCTTTTAGTTCTCAGTTTATTTGATATTGACAAAAGTTAGTCAGTTTTGTCTGTTCTTCTGTAAAACAAACTAAGATTTATTTTTAGAATTAATATTTTGTTTCTAAGTGGAATTGACAATTTAGTCTGTTTCGTTTGTTCTATTTTGAAACTTAAACGCTTTAGCGGCTGCCTTTTGTGTAGTTTGCAATATTTGCCTTTATTTATCTGAAAAAGTCTCATGTTCCTTAAGTACATCTACCCTGTTGAACTTATTATGGGAAATAAATATTTAAATAAAAACAAGCTGCTGATTATTTCACATTTTACTTGTGAGCAACGGCACATTTAAATCTTACAAATATAGTTATTTGGCTTATATCGTGATAGATATCGTTATCGCCTGAAATGAAAAAAACATATCGTGATATGAAAAAATCTCATATCGCCCAGCTCTAGATTCAACTAAAGATACTGGAACAAAAGGCTATTAGCAACAAAGAGGCTAAAAATACAATTTAAAATTAGTCCATTCATGTTTAGACAACACTCATGCATACCATTAGTTTGTTGCCTTTTTATGCTTGAATGATTTATAGGTTAGTGTTAAGTGGCATAACAAACAAGAACATTCCTTTGCAAATGGTCAGATACATTTGACTGGACAATCAATGTCCTAAAAAAATCCTTTGAAAAAATCTTCAAAAGACCTGGAGAACTATAGACCAAGACCACTTTAATAAATGACGAGGAAATCTTCCTCCTTGTCTGCTCAATACTTCTTCACTGCACTGTATTTATCATGTTATTAAGTTGTTGTACCAAAGAGAGTGGCGTAAATAGGATTCTGATCTAATAACACACTTGTAATTGACACTGGTGATGTTACAACATACTGATTAGATGTAGAAATGATTGTCCCATTTCTTTATATGTAGCATTTACAAAATAGTTCATTTTGGAGTGTTTAATAGCTGGAAGAAGTCCGGTAGCGCTCGAGTCTATTTCATATGTTACAGCTTCTGTAGATGCAGAGTTGATTTCACAAAAACATGGCGCAGTCTAATATCACTTCTGAGAAACTAGTCAGTGGATGTCAAGAATGAACTGAAATGAATGCTTTACATCACTCACAATAAATTCCAATATTGTTTCATTAGTCTGTGAATAATTATGTGAAGACACTTCAAAAGAAAGAGTTTCCATCTCTAAGCATGTGTCCACACACACACACACACACACACACACACACACACACACACACACACACACACACACACACACACAGAACATGGATAAGGGGGCCAAGCTTTGCAATTTTGGGCCTCTAAGTCAACAGGTGGATGAGGATAATTGAATCAGATGTGTCTGGAGTCTGAGGCCCAGAGATCAAAGCAGTGGCAAGTCAGGCCAGAGCTACACACACACACACGCGCACACACAAGAAAATGAGAAAACCATGTAGACCTTCAGAAGCTGCAGCTTGGCTGATTAAAGAAACCTGACATCCATACACCAGTCTGACCTCCAGGTGCAGAGCCAGTGGGTCCGGGTCTCAGGCTTCGGGCACCCTCACTAAAGCAGTCTGACCTTGGGACACTAACATCCCTCTGCCCCCACCTATTCTCCACCATAACCCTACACCACCTGGAGGGGGGAGAGGGGGGGGACGACAAAAGGAGAGTGGGGGCCTGTGAGCACGAGATGTGAGGCTTTTCAATCAACATCAACAACTGACTTCAGAAAATGCAGAGGATTTATTATCCATCCTTTCAATTTAGCAATGAAACATCTTTAAACATAAGACATTATATGAAACACAGATTATGTTTTATATGATCTGCTGACCAATGCAGATTGGCTGCTTTTATGTCCCACAGCATTGCTGTACCTGGACTGCTGCTATATACGAAGCGGTAGCTCTATCTGGTGGCTAAATAAGGAATTAGAAATACCACAGCTTAAGAGGAAAGCATGCTTGGAATTCAATATTTCTGACTAATGCTACAAAATATTATCAGCTAAACACACACATATACACAACATGCCACATCCACTTGTGTGTGATCTCAAAACCTCCGAAAAAAACCAGCACAATTTTACATTTAGACATTGAAACCCGAACCGGCCAGCTTCAGAAGCTAAACGTAGCCCTGCCTATCACCTGACTAATGGTGCGTGAAACAGATCAAATGCTGCCACATCACAGGGAGGGACTCAGATGAGTTCCTTCTATTTAATCTTATCTAAATGAGAGAGACACATAAAAGGACTCTTGGTCTGGCTAATTTTCTCCATCAGGACATTAGTCTGTGATCTGAAGGTCTTTCATGGTCTTATCCTAATCAGACACCATGGTACTCAGCAGTCTGCTTGCCACAAAAATCCCCTCTATCCACACCCTCTAAAGCTGTAACTAACTGAAGGTAGCCACACGTTTTCTTTTACATCATCTGTAATTCAAGTTCGAGCACCTACTAAGCAAACAGATACAGGCCTATGGCCATACATGGATAAGACTCATTTAAACAATATGAGCAAGTCATATAAAATAAAGCCCAGGAGCAGAGACAGTTTGGAAAAGACACCAGGGCTGATGCAGAGAGTTGGTAGTTAACCAAATCAAGATCTTTTGTAACTGTGGGAAGAAACCCACAAAGACAAAAGGAGAACATGCTTGTGCCACACAGCAAGGCCCCACCAGGCCTCTTTGTTCAAAACGTTCACACCCGTCTCGCTGTGAGGTGACAGAGCTAACTACCACGCTGCCTAATCATAATGACTCCACAGCCGACAGAAAAACTTTGAATTAAATATGGCAGCGGCGGGCCTGTGCTTCTTCTTACACAGTGCCCTGGTGTATATTAAGCTCTCTTTAATGCACTTACAGTGCTCTCTTTTTATTATGCTAATGAGTTTATGAAGCCACTGGGCGGTGATTTGCCTTTCCTTGTTAATTGCAGTGAAAAATCAATGAGCCATTACTAACGTCACTTTGTTGAGCTTCTGAACTGCCTTGAGTCAGATGAAATATCTAAAAGCATGCTAGGATGCTTAATGTTTTAGCGAGGCGTGTTATACACATAGATGTATACCTGAGCAGCACAAGCGTCTTTAAAACACAGGCCAATTTTAAAAGTCAATATTTTTTTTAGGCATTTGACTGATGTTCAAAAAGAAATGAAAGCCAAACAATTAAAGAAAACGGAGAACATACTAATGAGCTACCAAGCTTTATTCTTCTCTTTATCTGCTCTGTGGGGGTTACACCTCAAGTTCAACAATTGGTAAAGTGTAAAGAGGGGAGGAACAGAAAGATGGATAGAGAATACGAGAGGTTCATCCTCTCATGCTGTTTTGAAGTATTTCTCTTTGAAAAGTCAGAACGGACAGCTCACGCGGACTGATGCAACAACTTGGCAATGTCTTTGGCTTTTTCAGACAGCGCTGCTGAGCAAATACGATGGGCAATCATTCACAAAAGCTGCGTGTATCCAGTTTCACAGCAAAGTTCAGTATTTTAAGTCTGGTAGAAGAACTTTAAAACAGAATGCTTCAATAAATACCTTATACATTAGCACCTTATATATCTGACAAAAAAAATGTTTGGGTTTTTGTTTTCCCACTTTCTTTTTTATAGAGAATTAAATTCAAAAGGAGAAACAGGAGGAAGAGCTTACCAATCATGCAGTAACATGCCATCATCCTACTATACATACCAATTATTGTTTGAACTCTCATTTCATAGAAAACAAAGGACATGATTGCCAGGATGTCTCGCTGCCTTTTTAATAAGCAACTGAACTTTTCAAGAGATAAAAGATATTATATTTTATATGCAAATGAGTTTGTCTTTTTGTTTGTTTCCCACTGAATCAGATTCTGCTCATTTATCAAATGAGGAAGCAGCTTGCCAGCTTAATGCAAACAGTTCTTTAATGCATCAAAAGCACTGTCAAAAACACTTAAGATCTGTCTCACAGCAACTTTCTTTCAGTGAGACAATATTTATATTGTCTCAATATACACTTGGTAATTTACATAGCAGCTTCCTGCTATAGAGAAAAAAAAATCCTTAACCACTTAGACGCTGTTATCTGTGTTAGGAGACACTGCAGTGAAGCTGCAAATTATTCACTGATAAACCTGTGAAATACATCAGAAAATACGTTCAGCTTCAAACGCTAGCCCTATCTGTTTGTATGCACTTTCTATATGCTGGTCAGTCAGATCACTGAATTAATTTCCATTCATACTAGCCTGATCATGTATCACTCCAGACAGGAAGCAGATCAAAACTGAGGGGTTTTAAAAATCTGTATTGTATTTAGAGAAACCTACAAAGCAGACTGACAGCTCTTCATTGTGTCGTACTGCAAATTATACACTGAACAAAAAAAAGGAATAAATAAGCCTAGCTGATGTAGGGGAGGTCACAATTTACCACAACCGAAGCCAAGACTAGACTAGAACCAAGAACCCACTTAAGAAATAGACCATGTAAAACTGATCAACATCAGTCTTTAAAAAAAAAAACCCAATACCCAATAAGAACTATAATGGGATGCCCATGCATGATAATATAGGCAGAGATCATAATCACTAACTCCTGATGCACACACAGGCCTTTTATTTTGGAAGCAAGCCTGAAATATGACAGAAACCGCTCAGTTCAGAAAAGAGAAACAACAGTTACCCCTAGCAGGCGTTTAAGGGGAAAATGTTAAGGTACTTAAGCCAGGCAACACCCACAATTGCTGTGCAAGCCATTTTGCAACCTGCTACCATCCCTGCTCCACCTTTCATTCTCAGGCAGTGTTGTATCTGTTCCCATTGATGCCTGTTCTGTTCTGTGTTGTCAGTCTTGCTGCGGCTCTCCTCACTACAAGATTTCCATGCAGGGAGACAGATGCCTTCCTGGGCCCAGAAAGCCCCACAGCCATGCCACCAAAAATAAATTAACAGATGGAAATATCAGCTTAAAACAAAAAAACAAACAAAAAAAGTGTAGGTGTCCCGACTGAAAGAAAGTAAACCATGAAAATGCATAAAAAATAACTTTAAAAAATGTTTTAAGGAATCCTTAAAATATACATATACTCCAATTATACATTATACATTAGGGGTCAGCAACCCTGGGCACGCGTGCCACAGTTGGCACGCGAAGGGTTAACTGATGGCACGACCATAGCTGGACTGGCCACCGATGATTTTTTTTTTTTTTTTTGTAACGGTATAAACAATAAAAGATGGTGGATTGGCCAGATGCTGGCAGATGTGTAAAAATAACTCAGTTGTTTGGTGGTGGCTATGGCGGAGCTGCCACAAGAGGCCAGGTGGATGAGGGAAAGGTGAGGCAGGAGGAGGAGGAGAGACCCGAGGCGGCCACCGGTCCGAGTGTCAGGTGAACTGAACTTCAGGTAAGAAGTTATGACCTGCAGTCTATCTGGGTCAGATATAAACCAAGTTTAGGTGGAGTTTATTTTCGTTGTGCTGAGTTTTTACAATCAGTTACAATAACTCGTAAGGCGTACTAGCTAGCATCACGGAGTTTCTATACAGCTGGGTGAATGCTATGATTTTACTGATAGTGAACTTTATTTTATTCATAAGGTTAGTTAGTAGAGTTGCCAACCGTGCTGTAAAAATGGAATCGTCCCGTATTCAGAGAAAATATCACGCGTTTTGTATTGAGCTGAAAAGGAACACAGTTTGTCCCGTACTTCAGCTAGAATGGAAAAGACACAAAGCTGGATTTATTCTGCTTTTTTACGGTGTCAGCTGCCTCTTCTTCTCTCATTCAATCTTGAAACTGATCAATGATCAGCTGATCGGTATTTCTGACGCAAGTCCCGTTTCTCCTTTGTTTATCGCCCACTTTGCGCCAGAAAGAGGAAACCAGCAGATGCCGCACTAAACAACAACAGCACGTTTAAGCTTGATCAGCTGTTGTTAGAATGTATTTAATACTAATTTCTAGTATCGGCTGATGTTTGCTGCAAACACAGCTGTAAAAGCTGCTGGTCATGATATCGGTTTGGATATGTGGTCAGAGGGAAACATGAAGATGAAACCAGGAGATGTCCTTACTGAATCATCAGGGCTGAACAGGTGATGGAGAAACAGGTTTACCTTTTAGGTGGCATGAATGAGTTGAAGGGAAGTTATGAACCGTTTCTGAGAGACAAATAACACCAGGATCCTTTTTTATGTAGCTGACAGCTGGTAACTGTGCAGGGGCGGGTCTAGCAAAGTTTTGCCAGGGGGGCCACGTAGCGCATTAACAGGGAAAGGGGGGCACAAAGAAATACTTTTCTTTCTTATTCTCATTTAAAATGTCTAGCTTTTATTAAATAATTATCTGAACTTACAACCAAAGTTTGTTATCTGATGTACAACGTATAGAAATTATACATATGTCAACAAGACAGTGTAAATCACTGTCACAACAGCATTTGTTTTTATTCAAAGGCTTTATGGCTTTTCCTATAATACCTGGTGGGCCGGTCTTTAGTCAAAATGCCCGGGCTGATGTTTTTGTCCCAGTCCAGCCCTGGGCACGACATGCAGTGAATTAATCTGAGAGGGTGCATTAAAAAATAAATGGCCGGGCCAGCGGTGCACATCGCAAATTAGCTCGCATAGACACATTAGTTGTGCCGCGTCTTAATGATGGTATCTTAGCTAACAACCCCAACTACCAGATTCAACTTGTAATTGGCTAAAAATCACTTAGCCTAGTGGTGAGAGGGACATTGATAGCTGGCAGTTTTTTTCAAGCGATGTTGAAATTTCCACATTCCGACACTTCAAATGCTTCAGGAGCTCTCCGCTCAGCGCAGTAACTGTTAATATAGAGCGTTATTAAATTTATTGCTAATTGCTAATATGGCACATTGACTTCTGAGGAAATTTTAGATGGCACTCGTCACCAAAAAGGTTGCCTACCCCTGTTATACATATACTCCAACACAATTAGACCTTGTAGGTCATCTTCATTGACAATACCTGTGATGATCTTTAACAGGTGTAGAACTGGGTTTGTCCTTAAACAGATCCATTGTTAAACTGTCATCAGAACAGCCACTCAGCTCCCCCGTCACCCAGTCGGGCAGGCTTCTAACACCGTGCTCCACACTCAGGCTGCTCAGTGGCTCATCAAAGTAGATGGACTAGAAATTAAAATTAAGTACAAGGTTCAGAAGATGAAGGTTCGGTTGGCTAGTTATAAACTCTCTGTTTAAACAATCCACTGCAATAGTGCATATAAAGTACCAGTCAAAGGTTTGGACACACTCACTCGTTGAAATGAATGGGTGACAGTTTTCAAACTTTCTGAAGTGGTTAAAACCAGTTGTCAGCACAGGAAAATATACGACTTGTTGAAGCAATAACTCTTACCATGTATGTAGGAAGTGTTTTAAGGCTTCCTGGCTCTGGTTTGCTGGTGAAAGGCCCATCCAGGACCCCTCTTTTGAGCATCTGAAGGAGCAAACGGGCATACATGTTGCGGTTCTTGCGACCAATCAGACCTGAACCACATGTGGCTGGGTCGCACAGCTTCTTTATCCATTGGGCACAGCGCTGACGCTCTGAGAAGACAAGGAGAGAAAGGATCACTAACCATGATGTAATAACTTTTTTTTTTTGCAATAGCGTTTATACATCACTATTATATTTAATCATTAGTAATTATTCAACTTTGGCTCTCTCTCATTGCTTGCCTTTTGTCCTGTCTCTCGTCTTTCCCTTCAACCCCCAACTAGTTGCAGCTGGAGGCATCGTTCTTTTAAAAGGGAGGTTTTCCTTCCCACTACCAAGTGCTTGCTCACAGGGGACGGCTGATTGTTGGGGTTTCTTTTTTTATATTGTAAGTCTTTTATATTACCATGTAAGCACCTTGAGGTGACTGCTGATATTAATTAGTGATGCATAAATAAAATGGAATTGAAAACTGAATGACATGACTAACATATCAGATACAGGGTAGTGTGGAGGCTATAGCCATTCACAGCTGTCATTCGGTGCAAATTCACAACAACAAAAGCGGGTTACGGGTTGTTAGTCTAGGGCTGTTTGTACTTGGGGTGACTGTGGCTCAGATATTATAAGCAGATTGTCTGGCGAGCTGATGGTAACTCTGTCATTCCACAGGTCGAAGACTCCTTGGAAGAAAAACTCAACCCTAGCTTTTACCTATGTCTAAATGCTTAAAGCATTCACACACATTCACACTCGTATGGATGCTTTAAAGCATTTAGACATAGATAAAAGCCCTGTATGACCGTGTGTGTTATTGGGTGACTGAGACTTGTAGTTGTAAGCACTTTGAGCAGAATTAAATTCAAAAGAATGACTATTCAAGTACCAATCCATTTACCATTTAAACCCGGTTTGAAGCGTAATGCATAGGCAATAACGGCTCACCTGTCTTGCTTGGGTGTTTGAGGACATATGGCTTCATGTCCAGCAGAAAATGGTCAAACTCAGTGTCCAGTCTCTCCGATGACAGCTCATATTTGCTCATGGTGATCTATAAGAAGTATGCAAGTGAAAAAAGACACTAACAACGAGTACGCTGTGCTGCTTTGTTGACAAACACTACATATATTAACATTAGTTAAACAGTGATCCAAAGCGGAAACCTTACGACACATGGCAGCATGCTAACATTAACTAAAATAACCAGCATATTTAAAAAACCGAAACTCTAATTATTAGCTACTTGACTGGGACGAGCAGTGCATTAGCAAACATGTTGCAAATACCGTTAGCCGAGCTAAAGCGAGCAAACGTAACGCTCGTCCTTTCCTCTCTTACGGTTTCGTTTGGCTTTCACGAGCAGAACGAGAACGCGCTAAAACAGGGCACACTGTTAGTGAACATGTAAAAACTTAACCAAAAAGCGGCGTCCCCTGAGCACTGATTCCGCCGCTCAAAACGGTTCAAAACTTTAGCGTCCTCCAGCTACGCAACATCCGTTTTCCGCAGACATGCAGCGTCTCCATGTTGCCATAGAAACACGTCTCCTTTGCGTCCGTAAACGTACATAAGTATGTGTACATATTTGTCCCTGGCATTTTACAGCTTAATAAGTTTATTCAATCATTTATATGCAGCTCGTGGTCTCTGGTTTGCTCACACCTTTATTTTCCAGCTTGTTTTAAGATACGTCTATAAAGTCTATTCTTAAAGGAGATTTTTGCCTGTGGCATGAATGAATATATATATATATATATATATATATATATATATATATATATATATATATATATATATATATATATATATATATATATATATCAGGCCGAGTGGTATCAAATGCAGTCAAATCTTTCTGCACTGTAGCCACGGATGTATCAGATCTAGCTCAAGTCCACACGATGGCGCTAAACGCCCGCAGTTTTATTTGCATTCAGTAAGTGATGGACGTTTCCTTCAAGTGATCCTCGTATGTTTTTCTTACTCCAGTGTAAAAAGGAGCAGAATAGTAAAGCCATTTCCTAGCTTTTTTTCTTTTCTTTTGTTTTTATTTAGCACTGGTGAAACTTTTCGGAATCCCAGCTGATGGTATAGAGTCGTTTTTAACAAGTACAGCAAATAAGGAAATAGTTGGGTGCTTACAGAAAATCGAATCCATAGAGAGTGCAATTTGCGCATTCTTTTAGGGATAATTAAATATAGTTGACCCATTCTGATGTACCATTAGTGAGCATATGTTTTTACTTTGCTAGAAAATAAAATTGTCTTCCAACACATAAAAAATACACCTTTTGCTTCTTTAATTTCTTTGCATATATTATGCAAGAATCGCCTCTGATTAATCGTGCGCTGAACTTGGAGTGAAATATTCCCACGGTACGTGAAGGCGGGCTTCTCCGACGTCACTCCGAATGAAAAAGAAGCGCTCAGCTGTGGTCCAGGCAGAGGGAAGGCGTGCGGTCCGTCTACAGCAGGCAAAGCTCCAGCACTTGTCCAGAGCTGTGAAGAGACAGGGATAATCACTCAAAAGAAATCGGTCGGGACAACACAAACTTGATTGTGTAGTTTTTGTTTTTAATTTGGGGTTTTTCCTCCTCCCCCTTCCCCAATTATGGCTGACCATCTTTTACATTATAATGATTCAGCTGGGGTTGGGAACAGATTCGCCCGCAAAGGTGCTTTGCGGCAGAAAAACGTGCATGAAGTGAAAAATCACAAGTTTACTGCGAGATTTTTCAAGCAGCCGACGTTCTGCAGTCACTGTACAGACTTCATTTGGTAAGTGTCACTCATGCACACACACAGCGTAATATCCTCGGTCACTGCCATTTGCAGTGTTCAAGTTTAAATGTACCTGTGGCATTTTGTAGTCAAGCTTTCATCGAATTGAATGCATGTCATTAACTAGTTTTAATCAATATGGAATAAAGTGACTCCAACTTGCTTAGCTTTCCCCGTCTTTTTGTTGCAGGGGCTTTGGGAAACAAGGATTTCAATGCCAAGGTAAACCACCTGCATGTCTGCACTGATGCATTTTTTGGTGGAGCCATAGACTCAGTATATAGGCACACACCCCTTAACTGACAGTCACAATTTGCCTGAAGAGACAAGTTAAGCGCAATACAGCCACTTTCAGCATTAGCAGTTGCGCAATAGTGATCGTTTGAGGTATAGTAGTATGAAGAGAAATATATATATATATATATATATAAATAAATATAAAAACAGCCTGGAAAGTAAACACTTTAAACATAAAAAGGTTTATTTTTGTCAAAGAGCACATCTGCAAGCAAGAAAGCAGAAGTTAGTATTTGCAGATCAGAAACTTTGAACTGTTAGAGTATTTCAAACATTAAACATTTAGTTTTAATATCCTGGACAACCATTTCAATGGTCAGCATTTTCCAAGTTTTGTTTGAAATAAGCATGAGCATATCTTTGAGTGTACTCCCATGCCAAACAGTTCGGCTGATTAGCTCTGTGCAGGCCGTTCGACACCTTCCATGCCATTGGGAGGATAATCCGGAGTGTATCTGGTTTTGCTTTGGACATACCTTCCTCTCTGGTAGCTGCTTCTGGACCGGACAATATATCTTGAAGGATGTGGGTTATGAAAGATCGGTTGATAACCTCTTGACGGAGCCATGACACTCTGGTAAACCTTGACCCTTGAGGGAACCTGGACCCACAGGGGGCTGAACACTGCATTTTGTGGCCGGGGGAGCATCTTATTAAATTTAAGCTTCCTGCCTCCAAAGAACTTCGAAAAAGCAAGAACCCCCCTCCAAGACTGAGAGAAAGGCTGGGCTCGTACGTTACTCGGAGAGGATGGCTTCACTGATGTGAAGGTTTGCCCAGTTGCAGACCCCCTGCTCATGTAATCGGCCATAATCAGTGCCAGGACCAGTACTTTGAGGCTGGGAGTTTTCAGAGGGATACCGAAATACTTCCTCAAACACAAGACTGGGTTTCTTTCTTGAACGATAGCTATATCCACTGGAGACTGTGCCGACGTCCTGGCCTGGGTAATCAAAACCTGAATCAGCCACCCCATTACCATTGCTCACTGGTTCAGGCTGCCAGGACTCATAGCTGCGAGGTGCCACAGCCTGAAAGGTTGAGGATGAAGCAGGCTCATAGTATGCAGTTTGACCAGTGCTTGTCGAGAGGGGCATAGTGCTTGCATAAACAAATGACGCAGAGCGAGGCATTACAGCAGCTAATTTGGGCTTTGCTGGGTTAGCTACCTCAGAGCTGGACTTTCAAGGGAATAGGAGTGGCTCATTAAGGTTTACTAGCCCCCATTGTCTTGTCTCACCATTAACAAGTCCCTCTATCTTTGGTGCGATTTGTGGGTTCGCTTGTTTTTGTTGAGTCTGCTGCTGTTTAGTCGAACGTTTGTTATAGCTTTTGTACACAAATCCAGCTTGCTGGTTGTCTGCAGCCTGCTGGTTACCCTGATCCGAGGTCAAAATGTCATCATCTCCATCATCCACTAGGTCACGTGGCTCTGCTTTATTTGGATACATATATCCATATCTATGCCCATAGCCTGTAAAGTGAGAGAAAGTTTATATAGAAATTGCAGAGTTTAGGCTTAATGTCAAAATTGAGAAAAGCAACTACCTTTTATAGTTGGTGAACCACCATTACTATCAAATGGTAAAGAAATACAGGAAACCCTGTAAGATAGCCAGACGATGCCATCAGATTAAAGTCTCATTTAGAGGTAACTGGAATAAATTGTGCTAACATCAACAAAACATACCAGAAAATGAGTCCAAGAGCCATGACTGTTAGCTGAGAAGCAGTAACCTGTACTCCTCAGACAGTATGGCTTAAAGGCAAGCAGATTAGATCTAGGACCTGAGTGCAACCTCTGTCCTGTACAATACATCCCTCTGTGCTACTTTTCTATACCGGCACTCCAGTTCTTCATTAACAAAGACCACTTTCAGCTGCTGCTCACGTGGCAATTAGTGGTCAGGTTGTTAACAGGTGTGGCAGCTGAACAGCACCACCCTCTCTGTGGGTGTCAAACGTCACCCTTGTAAACATGTTTCCAGTGTAGACAGAACTATTCTGATTATTTGGAAAACACTGAACGTCTTTCTTTCTTTTTTTCTTTTTCACTGACCGAGAACTTTGTGTCTCTTGAGTCAGGTTGCAATATATTCCCTGAAATCAACACCCCCGTGGCCCGCCGTCTTTGCCAGTTTTAGATTTCTCTCTTAGATATCCAACACTATGGCAACAGGGCGATGAAGGAGGGAGACAAAGATATTACAGTAGGAGCAAAGTTTAATAGTTATTACAGGGGTCAAAGAAAACTTAAGTCACCAATTGGGTTGCTTAACAATAAAGAAAATAATACCAGGAGTCGACCAGTGGAGACATCAGCACACTCTGATGTAAGAAGTGCCCAGGCTGCTGTGCACTAAGCAGAGTGGCAATCTCTGCTTAGTGCAGTCATCCAACTATAGTACTAAAGTGTTGTCATGGCTCAATCAGTACCTCGGTGTTTAAGGACCTTATTTCCCAAGGGATTTACTGTAGCAGATGTTATTTTGGTGTAGATTTTACACCAGATGCCCTTCCTGGCAAAAACCCTCCCATTTATCCAGACTTGGGCCCGGCACTGGGAGCACACTAGCTTGTGACCCCTGAGGCTGGGTTTTGTGTCTCTGCCCTGCCTCAAACCATGGATCTTAATCACTGCACCACAGAATCACTTCCAGTACTCTTGGATGTAAATAACATAAGGATGAAAGAGTGGGGGGGAAAAAACGTCTGCAGTGATCAATGATAGAACATTTCATGTCTATTCAGTTAAACTGGCGTGATAATAAAATGAGCTGCGATGAATGGTTAAGTGTACCAACTTTAACATAGTTTTCATCTCATGCATGTGTTGATATTTTTGCACCAAACTTACTGAGTCATTTTGCAGAGTCATGCAAGAAGATCTGCGTGCTCCTTGTCCTACATCTGCACAGCCACGCCTGACCTTTACATTTTCTAATCACTAACTCAGACGTCCCATTCCATTTTAAGAGGCTATAGTAGATGGGAATGTTATGTGCATGAACATTCATATATATACATGGCGTGCACGGGCTGAGCTGTCTGCTTGCAGTGCTAATTGTCAGTGAGGAGTGAATGCATCTTGGAGGAGGCTGACAGAAACACGTTCTCGGATGCAGAAAGACTGTGTTTTTGAAAGTGTCCAAGCGAGACAAGCTTTGCTTTTTGAAAACTAAAAATATGATGGTTATTACGTGGAACAGTAAAATGGACAGTTGAGATACATTTTTGTTCAAATATTGATTCCTTTAAGCTTTAAATCGAGGCACGAGTTCTTTTTTTCTCCCTTTGGTAGTGCAGACTCATGCACAGAGCTCCAGAAGGGAATCTCTGTGGAGCTGTTTCTCTGAGGCAGGCATGTAAAGTCACATACTTGTGCTCCTACAACACTGGCAGTCATTGTGATGCTCGTATCTATGCTGGCTAAAGGTGACATGTGTTACTGACATAGCACTCAGCCTCTGAGAGTTAATGGAAAGGTGATGTAGCAGAACTCCTGGAATCCTTCATCTTTATCCTTTTCCCAGCGTGGCTGATAGTTTATGATTTCGTAGGCGCAGGCAGATTAACGGCTGCCTAGAGCTTCCAGATAACATTTTTTTTCTTAATAATTCTCCTGTGATTACCCATCCTTACCACACAGTGGCAAATCCTGTCAAAGTATGGTTATGGCAAAATAAATGTTTTTATTACTGAAGTGATCTGTGTAGGTGTGGGACTAAACCCCTGCAGCTCCCAGTGTGGTGACTGTTTATTGCTAAGCATAACAAAGGTAATGTTGTTTGAGGTTATCGCGCAATGCATTTTTTTTTTTTCATTTCATTAATGCAGAATGAATCACTCATAAAAAGATTATAAGTGATACCTTTTTTGCTGAGCAACCTCGTATCTACTTGTGTTTTCCTGAACACGCACGTTCACTGTAACCTACTTTATTTAAGGCCACCATAGGAACACTCAGGATGTGACTCACCTAAAACACCTTGTTATTTACAAAGCGCTCTTTACGATGCGCTGTACAGGGCAGTGGTTAGTGTACGTGGAAAATGCTGTGATGGAGAAACATCAGCAGTGATACATCCTGTCAGATGGGCGCGCTGAGTTAAATTCGGCACACCAACACCATTATACACTCAACCTAGACGTCACTACCCCGTACCTTCTCTCCCTCTCCTGTTGTGCCCATTTGTGTTTACGTATTCCCATTCTATTTTTTTCATAAATTTATTGTGTTGGGGGGAAAAAAACTGATTTTGGCAGAATGTAATATACATGAACTGGCCACTTCATTAGTTACACCTTGCTATTAGTGAGTTGGTTTGACCTTGACAGCTTCGTAGTTTTCATGTGGCTTAGATTTAAGGTGCCTGAAACATTCCTCAGAGATTTTGGTCCATATTGATAAGACAGCATCACACGCTGTTGGTGCTCTACTGAATTGAGATCTGGTGGCTGTGGAAGCCATTGGTGTACAGTGAACTCACTGTCATGTTCAGTTAATCAGTTTGAGATAACTTGATGAGTTGCTGTGTGACATATTGCTTGCTGGAAGCAACCATCAGAAAATGGGCACACTGTGGTCATAAAAGGAAGGATATGATCTGCAGTAAAACTCATTAGGATGTGGTGTTTAAACGATACTCAATTGGCACTAAGGGGCTCAGAGCATGCCGAGAAAATACCCCCACCCTATTAAACCACCACCAATCTGAAGTAAGGATGAATCCATGCTTACATGTTACTTGCACCAAATCTGACCCTACCATCTGAATGTTACAGCAGAAATTAAGACTCATCAAACCAGGCAGCGTTTTTCTAACCTTCCATATTGTCCAATTTTGTGCCCATGTGACTTGTAGCCTTAGTTTCCTGTCCTCAGCTGACAGGAGTGACGCTCAGTGTGGTCTTCTGTTGCTGTAGCCCAAATCTGCTTCAAGGTGTGATGTGTTGTGCGTTGCTCTTCTGCATTCTTTGGTTGTAACGAGTGATTATTTGAGTTACCGTTGCCTTCCTATCAGCTTGAAGCAGTCTAGCCATTCTCTTCTGACCTCTGACACGAACAATGAATTTTCACCCAGAGAACTTCCACTCACTCATATTCATATTCTTTCTTTTTCCATCATTCTCTGTAAAACGCTAGAGATGGTTTTATGGGGAAATCCCTGCACATCAGCAGTTTCTGAAATACTCAGGCCATGCCAGTTTCACCTCAGTCACCTTTCACTCAAATTGTGTTCACTTAAATCACCTTGCTTTTCCATTCAGATGATCAGTTTGAACTTCAGCAGGTCCTCTCGACTTACACTGAGTTACTGGCATGTGACGGGCTGATTAAATATTTGCTTAAACAAGCAGTTGAACAGTCACTAGGTGTCTAATAACGTGGCCAGTGAGCGTATGTATCTGAGTATACTCCGGTAAATATTGTATCCACAAGTAATGCTAAAGATAAAACCAAATGCAATCTCAATTACTTTTTTGGGACAGTATGCTGCGCCTATGCGTGTTCTCAGATTTTGAGTTAAAGTATATATATAATATATAAAGCGTGTCTATTATTAGTTTCTTTGTACTGTTCTTCCTTATTTACCCTTATACAATGTTCTCTGCTGCTACTTATATATAGAAAACACTGTTTGTGCCTACGGCAAACACACAGCTGAGATTATGCTTTAGTCACAGGTCACACACGTTCTTTACCCCAGATGGTAAAAATTGCATTTATGCATCAAGGGAATTAATCAGATAAAGCTGCAGAGTGAAAACCAGCTGTCTTGTTTAAAGTATGATCTGGTCCATTTAACATTTTCAGTAATGTGAGTGCACTTGTTGATAGATAATGCAGAAATACATAAGAGGCTGTTTTGCTGCATTAGTGCATAACATACAAGCGGACGGGCGTTGGAAATGACGTGACGAATGTTTGTGCGTCTGCTTGGATTGAAAAAAATGTATTAAACATGAAGACATCAGCATCAAAATGTGACTTGGACACAGCCCCGATGTCTCGGTGTTAAACAGTTTCTTCTGTTCCCTGAACTTTCCAACACGAGATCGTCTCATTGAAAGCGGTCCTCTGTGTGAGCGAGTGTGCATCAGCTTGTTGGATCACTTGCCACCGTGGCGCAGGCTCTGCTATCCCTTCTTGCCTCCCCCCCCCCCCCCCCCCCCCCCCCCCCACCTACTCCTCATCCTTTGAAGTCGTGGAAATGACTGTGCCATCTGGAGAGTTGAGGAGCCATGTTTGGAAGGAGAGCACCATGTCTGGACAGGCAGTTGGAAGAAGAAGAAAAAGAGAAAGAAGCGGTAACAGTGTAGAAAGGGTGGAAGGACGCTAAAAAGGAGGCAAAGGTGAAGGCATAAGTGCAACACTAAATAAACACAGGAAGATGTGTAATTGTATGGGTGGAAGTGTGAGGGTGAAGAGATGGTTAAGTCAAAGAGGCCCTTTACACATTTTGGCTTCTTGCTGTTGAGCTTTGGCAACGATAGAGCAAACAGTGTGACTACTCAGAGCAGATGAAAGGGAGCAGAGCGAAAACAGGGGTGCACAATATGTCTGCGCGGTGACTGACTGTAGCCTGCGGCCAAGTTACATTCAAGTAGCGCTGTCTCAAGTGCAGAAGTTGTTATTAATTAACAACATACTACCTGTTCTAGCTGATATTGCAGCAGGTGTTGTGAGTGGAAATTATATATCCTTTCATTTTAAATTGTTTTGACAATTTGCATCCACGGAGTTGTAGGAAAGTGTGCACAGCTACTTTGTCTTTGTTGTTAGATCAAGAAATGGCAAATTAACATTTAGCACAATCATACTGTTAGAAATGTGACAAATATCAGTCAGATACCTCCCAGATACCAGTACTACTACTTTAGCAATCCCTTAGGCAACATGTTTACATGAGTTTTATGTAAATTTTAGATTCATTTGAATGACATATTTTAACATAATTAATATAATAAGCTTCATTTAACGCATATTTATCAAGTACCTATTAAGTAATGTTATGTATTTTAAAAAATCTGATCAATGATCTTGCATTGATTGTCCACCAGAGCGCCCCCTGGTGGACAATCAATGCAAGATCAACACTCGTGTCATAGTTGGGGTGAGATTTCTCCAATATCATCTTTATTTTTTTTCACTTTTCATTCATTCATTAGTCTTTATGAATGCCACTACCAACAGCTAATATCAAATGGCTAATATCAGCTGATTGTATTGGCATGCTGGTAAACCAATCAGGCTCTGCAACCATCCACCTACATGCCTTCTTTGTTTGAAAGATGACCAAAAACAGTCAACAATAATGTGTAAAAAAAATATAACTTTGTATTTAATGTTAAAGTTAGAGTAAACAAAAGAGACGAGTCACGTGTTCTTTGAAATCTTTCCACACATCCTGTTCTTTTTGTGCTTGTCTTTTTTTCCTAAATGATAGAAAGATGCTAAAAATTTGAACCAAGTGTTGTTGGCACTCTTCCTGTAAACTGTTTGGCTATGAGGGGAACTATATCACCTTATGTTTGGTAAACCTGCATTTAACTAGAAAGCAAAGATAGCAAAAGACAAAATTCGAGCTTCATACAAGAGAAAAATGTGTGAGTTTGCCTTAAAAAGTGACTTACGCCTGACCCACAGCTAGATAACTTTGAAGTCATTGTCTGTGCATAAAGCCGGTGTAGCGATTTACACATTCACCTGACAAGGAAAGATCTCCACTTTAAAACAGAAATCACTTTGGGGTTGCGTCAGGATGCAATGCAGAGCTAGCTTCTGAGGTGACCCCTTGTGAATAAGGGAGCAGCTGAAAGCAGCTTTCCGTCTGTGCATAAAGAATTGATTTTATGCATTGATCTCCAAAAGCAACATTCCTGCCATTTATATCCACTGCTTTCCTTAGAAAGGCGTGCATGTTGCTTTGTCTAATCTCCATGTTGTCTGTAGCGCTTTACTTTCATGGTGGTGTCTCCATAATAGCAACCAGTGTGGCTTTTGTTGTGATTGGAATACATTTGCATACCAACTGCATCCAGTTTGCCCACTCTCAGTCCTGACCCGGCGACTGTTTTACTTCTCATCAAGGGATGATATCGTTTTCACTTTGTCAGATGAGCGCACTGGATGTGGGTTCCTCCACTGCTCAGTTGGTACATTTGCTACCCCTGTGGGCGACACGTATGTGTCAGTTAGCAATACGAGGGCCGATATGCCTCCAAAGAGACCGCCGTGATGGTGTAGGTGTAGAGCCAATCAGTTCCTCAGCTCTGAACGGAGCTGTGGACCTCATTAACCAATCAAGGAGCAGAAGCGTGGGGGCGTTGGAACATGACGGAGAGACCTGCGCGGCTCCTGATGGGGAGCCCCAAAACAATAAACATCTTACACAACAGCAGGCTGAGACGCAGCGCTGCTCCTCTTAAGCTGTTGAGATCTGAAGGGGCCTCCTGCCCCACTGTGCTTGGCGTGTGAAGATGGCCTAAATATGTTAATTCATTAAATCATGTTTTGGTTGCTCTACAAACAACACCCAAGCTTTGTTGCTTCACTCTGATATATATATTTTCTTTTTGGAAACATCCCTGTGGGTGTTGTATTTACTCTGTCACATTTGCATGAAATAAAACTGAAAGTTTGGGTCCTTATTTAAGTATTTAGAATTACAAGATGGTGAGGAGTCTCCATTATGAGCTCTCATGAATTCTAAAAAGTTAAGTTGGAAAAAAAAGAAATGCAAAATAAAAAAGAGAAAGAAGTCATTCTGTTGTATATTATACCTTGAGCTATTTGAAAATAATTTTTTTTTTTTTTTTTTTTTTTTTTTTTTACAGCCAACACTTTTTTTCCCTTTTTGCTCCCAGATGAATAACAAAGTGAAACGCTAAATCAGGGAGAGCATCCAAGTTTCACTTCAAATGTCTGACGAAACTATTTGGCAAACGAAATTTCTCAAGTAGTTCCTTGATTGACATCAAAATCCCACAGCAGGCCTTTCAGTTTCACTTCAAACTTGATTTAAGCCATCGCTTCACAGTTATCAAGCTTGAAGAAAAGAGAGTATCTGCTTGGGGCTAATTAGAATAGTTGAATGTGGAGAAATCACGGAAACATTCTTTTAATATATCAGCGATTTTAAAAAACCCTCTTTCAGCTCAATGGCATTAATTACACCAAGAGTGGAAGCTTAGCTGGCCTGGATAATTATGTGTAATTCTGTCTCTGCTTCACAGTCAAAAATGCCCAGTCTCCCCCCCACTATTGAATACCGGGTCTCTCTGTTGCCACCGCCCTCCTTCATTTTCCCGCTGTCTGTCTGTCTCCCTTTCCTTTCTCCCACCTTCTCGCTCAACCACTGTAGCAACAAAGTGGGCCATTTCCATTTTGTTATCATGGTAACGGCTCCTCTGGGCAGTGTCGATGTGCGTTTTATGTTATCTGATTGCATCTGCGCTCGATGATTAACCCCCCACCCCTCAGTCTTGTACCGTATATACAAATGATTAAAGCAATGACATGGCAGAGCTTTTCATAAAAAAGGCATCTGTGGTATTTATAGCAAATTTTATAGCAAATTTGCCTTACAGCAAAATGTCACATAGTCAAATAGTATGAATCATATTATCTTAGAGCAGGTAGTGTTTTCAATTTCAGCAGATTTCGCAGTGCTATTTATGGGTTTCAAAGGTCATTAAAGTCTCACACTGTCAAATATATTGGTTGTTACTGTTCTGGGGGGAATTGGTAGCTTGTCAAATTGAATTGTAGGGCCTTAACAGCCATGCCCAGAAGGCTTTTTTAATCTGTGCGCCAGTTAGCACCCCTAAATACAGAGGGTTGTGAGACTTTCTTCTGTTTCACTGTTAAGAGGATTGCCAAAGTGTGCGTTCTAGACAAAGAGCTCTCATTAAAACTCTGCAACATAGAGAGAAGAGGATGAGGAGGAGAGAGGATTGGGAGTGAGAAGGAATAGATAATGACGGGAAAGTGTTTTAAGTTTCAACTTGACTGTGATTCTCCTCCTACAAGGCGGTGATGATGTTTTTTTGATTTGAAGCAGCCACAGTCAAATAGACATTGATTGAATTTGATGAAAATTCTATTAATGCAAACTTTGAACGCAAAATGAAATTAAAGTATGTTCATCAGCCATTAGGTACTCACTAGGTATACCTTGCTAATATCTGTTGGACCCCATTTACCTTAATTCTTCGTGGCACAGATTCAACAAGGTGCTGAAAACATTCCAGAGATTTGACATGATGGCATCACACAGATGCTACAGATTCGTCTGCTGTACATACTGAGAATCTCCTGTTCCAACACATCCCAAAAGGACAGTTTGAGAAACCAGTTTGAGATGATTTGAGCTTTATGACTGCTAAAAGATGGGCACGGTGTGATCATAAAAGGATGGATATGATCTGTAACAATACTCGGGTAGGTTGTAGTGTTTAAATGATGCTTAGTTGGTACTAAAAGGCCCAGAGTGTGCCAAGAAAATAACCCCTACACTGTTACACCATCAGCAGCAGCTTGAACCCCAGGATGGATCCCACTCTTAACTGACAGAAGTGATACCTAGTGTAGTCTTCTGCTGTTGTAGCCCATCTGCTTCAAAGTTCAATTTCTTGTGCATTCAGAGATGATCTTGTGCATACCTTGGTTGTAATGAGTAGTTATTGCCTTCCTATGTGGTTGCATTTTTTTTTGAGTTTATGAAATACTTAGACCAGCCTGTCAACAACTATACTTGTGTGGAATTTGTGCAATGTGATTGGCTGATTGGATATTCATGTTATTGAGCAGTTGAACAAGTTGAAGTGGCAGCTAGTGTATAACAATGCAAAAGTAGTAGAGTAAGGGAGTTCTTTGTCCCTACTCTTGCCAAATGCTTTCCCATAGGGGATCATTGAGATTCTCTCTTTAATGTTTTCTTGTTTTTATACACACATGCACTTATGTGCACACACACGTACAATATTGCTTTGCCAGATTTGTGTTTATTCAATAAATGAGTGCGGGTGTGAGAGACATCTGGTAACCTGCCCTGTGTCATATCTTGTAAAACAGTTTTGATTTACAAGATACATTTTCCATATCTTTTCCCTCATGTTCACTCGCTACTGTAAACTCGTGCCAGATATGGTGTGCCAAGGTTACCATGGTAACAGTGTTTGGCCCTCGCACTGCCTGTGATGTGCCAAATCTCTGTTACGTAGTTTACCCTAGGCAGGCCCTTCCCCGTTTAAAGTCCAGTAACACAAAACTTCTTCCAAGTGATCCTTAAATGATGAGTCAACATTGAAATCACCTCTTCAGCTTCCATTTAACTAATAAAAAGGGGTCTCAGTAGCTTCGACAGTGCCTCCGTGAGTCTGTGCGGCTGGATCGTTGCGAGCTCATCAGACAGTCTAAATCAAGACCTTAATGAGGCGAGGAAATGCCAGACCAACAGCGCTCGCTGGCCGCACCCTGAAGCACAACAAAAGGAAGGATGTCATTTTCATTTTCAGTACGCTGGCAGACTCCGTGCAGTATTGACCACCGCAACTCCAATATTTCCCCGTTATCAGACTGTCTGAGCAGATCAAGTCACAGTGTTTTGCTTGCATAACACAGTGTCATCTGGTGACATTAAAAAGGGGTCTCTTTGGAGGCTCGGCAGCATTACTCAGCTGAGAGTGGGTAGTTAATTGTCAGGGAGCTGCTTGTGTGTTTTTGCTGAGACACAATGCAGTGTAATAAGATGACACTGTGTTTTAACAAACAAAGGCAAAAGAGCATTGGGAGAGGCCTCGGAGGGAGAAATAATGAAGACACCGAAGACAGAGGATATGCATGATTATGTTTCCCTCTTTTCCTCTTCCTTGTTTTTACTTCCATCCCCCTATTCTTTTCCTCATCTTCTTACAATCTAGTCCTTCCCATTTGGGATGCAAGTTGAGGAGGCAAGAAGGAATCGCAAACATCTGAGGCAACATACATTTGACAATAACAAGTAATTTTCTTGTGTGCACCACCTGGGTCTGTTATGTTCTCTACGGCTATTGTATTATAGCCTCTGTAAGATAAATGAAGCAGTGTTCATAACAGCTCCAGCAGCCATAGTTAGGATTATCTATGAAGGGAAGCTCTTCCTGCAAGCTTTCTGTCTCCTTGAGATGCATTTTAGGAATGGACACATCCTTCTGAGGTCACTTTCCAGGTCACAGGCTGGAGGACAGAAGACAACCAGCACTTCTCACTTCTTCGCTTCACCATCTCACCTCTGTGTGTCTGTAAACGGCAACTGAGAGTGGCAGGAGCAATAGCAGCACTGTGATTTTAATCTTTGTGGCTTCCAGAAATGGCACGGAGAGGAGAGGCAGAAGAGACATCTGACAAGATCCAATAAACGGCTGGCTCGGTGTTGCCACAAACATGCTGATAACGTTCTACCACACTGGCTGAGCATCTGTTACAAAATGACTTTTTCTTTCGCAGTATTGTGCCAGTGTGTAACTCCCCCCCCCCCCCCCCCTCTCAATGACTGGGTTATGCTCATGTGTAACAGCTCAGTCTGTCTTTGCATTCATTTTTAGTTGTTTGACCCATGTACAGATGGACACGGGGCGAGCGCCTATCGGTAAAAGCCCGTTCTTTTATCTCAGCAGTGTTCTTATAAGGTGGAAGATGGCAGCGCGTTAAACCTTCCTTCATTCATAATAGATGCTGCCGCAACGATTTATATAACAGGACACTATCAGTGCAGAACAGAAGACATTTAACCCTATTACTGTGTATAGGGCTTATCTCCCTAAACCATCAATTGCCATGACAGTGTGTTATATGTTTAGTGTCACTTGTTACAATCCGTCTAATGGATCAATAAGGCCACTGTGTATTTGTGTGGATTGTGCAACGCTCAGCAGTCTGTCCTGGACAGAAAGACTTTCCCCGGGGGATTTCAAAGCAGAAGCGTTCATCTTTACGTGTCTCACCACTCCAGCTGTGCTTAATGAATTCTGTGGTGATTACTCCCACGGCTATTTCTGGAATGGTTTTAAGTCAGAGATTTCAGTCTTGACCCACATAAGGTGAGTACAATGTGCACTGCACTCAGGAGGTTTTGGAGCTCAGTGGGTCAGAGTCTTACACCCTGCATGCTTGTGTGCCACCGAAGGTATGAGCACCGAGAAAAGATACGATTTGAATGTAACATCATCACCGCTATTCTTCAATACTGAGAAGACAAACACTCTTTTTTTACTGTATTTTCTCCATAACTGATGTAACACTGATGTATTTGACTTTTATTGTGACAGCTGTCAGTTAATCATAGTGCTGGTTAATCAGCCCATTATTTTCCTGAATCTTTTCCTTTGGGAACAGCGGGAAAGTTTTAGTCATTTCCACCAGTCTGGAGTAAGATGTTTATGTAATTTTATCAGCCAAGAACAGAAAAAATTAAAACACAATAATAAGAAAAAAATCTGCAGATGAGATGCGTGCAATAGTGTGGCCCATTTTCATCGACGGATAAGTCAAATTAGCAGCATATTTTTACATTAATGCTCTACCAGCTGTCTTTTATTGTTATTTACTGTATCTGATCCTTTTAAAGTTTCTGTGCATAAAGCTAAGCAGGAGAGATGAGAAAGATGCTGATGAAATAGACCTAAAAGACGTGTGTGTGTGTGTGTGTGTGTGTGTGTGTCAGTCAGATGGACACATGGGATTTTCCCAGCTTCAGAATAATATTTATGCTATTTCTGTGCAAGGACAAAGATGCAGGAAGACAGGGCAGCAGGGAGAGAGAGGCAGAGGGTTAGAGATTGTGTGCCAGTTTTCTGAAGCGTGTGTTCCTTCTTCCTGCGCCTGCTGTGTGTGCATGTATGTGTGTGTGCGTGAGTGTGTTGGTGTGTATGTGTTTGCGTGTTTGCACAGTTTGAGGGTCACCCAGGAAGAGACTGCAGCGCCAATCTTAGTCATCCTCACACCTCTCCCCTTTTTACCTGACTGTCCATCTGTCCACATATTTACCACCAGAAACAGATTTCCTGCTGGAAGCAAATTCAAGTGAGCAAATTGTACCTTTACATGAGGCTACAGTAAACAGTGAGCAGATAGTGTGTGTGTGTGTGTGTATGGAAATATTAACGAGTTTAGTCCTGCCTATAAAAGGCAGAAGGCACGGCTGAAAATGGTACGGAGGCTCTACTGTGTTTGAACAAACACACACAAACAAAATGTGTTGTTGATTCCTGTTCAGCTGTGTTGTCCATTTGAACCAGTAAGCATATTCATAAATTATCAGTCTGTCTCAGAGCTCGGACTACTCTTAAATCTGGCCCAATTTGTTTTTGTTTCTTCTCCTACAATATAGTTATAAAGATAAGATAAGATAAGATAACCTTTATTAGTCCCACACGTGGGAAATTTGTTTTGTCACAGCAGGAAGTGGACAGTGCAAAAGTTATGAGGCAAAAAATTAGAATACAATAAGAATAAATACAGTACACAACTGTACAGAATAGAATACTATATACAGTAGAATAAAATAAAATAAATATACAATAAGATAAGAATAGAATACAAATACTATATACAACTGAGTAAAAATACAACGATGACAGAAAGGATTATTGCACTTAGTATTATTGCATATGTATGGATGTGTGTGCTTGATCAGTTAAAGTCTTTGTTGTGGAGTCTGACAGCAGTGGGGAGGAAAGACCTGCGAAATCTCTCCGTCCCACACCGTGGGTGCCGCAGTCTCCCACTGAAGGAGCTGCTCAGTGCTGTCACAGTCTGCTGCATGGGGTGGGAGATGTTGTCCATCAGGGATGACAGCTTAGCCGCCGTTCTCCTGTCACTCACCACCTCCACTGGGTCCAGAGGGCATCCTAGAACAGAGCTGGCCCTTCGGATCACCCTGTTCAGTCTCTTCCTGTCCCCAGCAGAGATGCTGCCGCCCCAGCAGACCACGCCATAAAAGATAGCAGAAGCCACAACAGAGTCATAGAAGGTCTTCAGGAGTGGGCCCTCCACTCCAAACGACCTGAGTCTCCGCAGCAGGTACAGCCTGCTCTGCCCTTTCCTGTAGAGGGCGTCTGAGTTATGAGTCCAGTCCAGTCTATTGTTCAGATGAACACCAAGGTACCTGTAGCTGTCCACAGCCTCAATGTCCATACCTTGGATGTTCAGTGGTTGCAGTGGAGAATGCTTGTGCCTGCGGAAGTCTACCACCAGTTCCTTGGTTTTACTGGCGTTGATCTGGAGGTAGTTCAGCTGGCACCAGTCCACAAAGTCTTGGGTCAGACCTCTGTACTCCTTGTCGTCCCCATCAGTGATGAGGCCGACTATTGCAGAGTCATCAGAGAACTTCTGCAGGAAGCACTGGGTGGAATTGTGGGAGAAGTCTGCAGTGTAGATGGTGAAGAGGAACGGAGCCAGAACCGTTCCCTGTGGGGCCCCCGTACTGCAGACGACCCTGTCCGACACACAGCCCTGAGTCCTCACATACTGTGGTCGGTCGGTGAGGTAGTCCAGGATCCAGGTAGTGAGGTGATGGTCCACTCCAGAGTTCACCAGCTTGTCCTTTAGAACCGAGGGAAGAATGGTGTTGAAGGCACTGGAGAAATCAAAGAACATGATTCTCACAGTGCTTCCAGCGGTCTCCAGGTGAGCGAGGGAACGATGTAGGAGGTGAATGACGGCATCATCCGCTCCAATGCCGGGCTGGTAGGCAAACTGAAGTGGGTCCAGTGATGAGCTTATTAGGCGCCGAAGCTGAGCCAGGACCAACCGCTCCAGGGTCTTCATCAGGTGGGATGTCAGAGCCACCGGCCTGTAGCTGTTGAGGTCCTTGGGGCGTGAAGTCTTTGGCACTGGTACAACACAGGAGGTTTTCCAGAGCTGTGGGACTCTTCCCAACCTCAGGCTCAGGTTGAAGAGGTGCTCCATCACCCCACACAGTTGGTCCGCGCAGGACCTGACGACCCTCGAGCTGATGCCATCTGGACCCGCTGCCTTCTTGCCATTAATCCTCCTCAGTTCCCTCCTAACCTGGGTGGTTGAGAGAGACAGGCTGGAGCCTTGTGTTGAGTGTGTATTGGATGCTGTTGTTGGGGGTGGGGGGGAGTGAGCAGGGTGAATAGAGGAGGTGTGAAGTGTCTGAGGTGGAACAGCAGCAGTGGGGGTGGGTGAGTCTGCAGCCGATGTTGCAGACTGTCTCATGGTTGAATCAAATCTGTTGAAGAAATGATTCAGTTCATTTGCCCATCTCACATCCCTCCCAGGCAGAGAGTTCTGCTGTTTGTGGCCCGAGATGGTTCTGAGGCCTCTCCAGACTTCACCAACGTTGTTTTGTTGAAGCTGGTTCGTAGTATCTATGTAAAGTATGAATCAAGTCCACTGTGCAAATTCGCCACTTTCATGTTTTTGAAAATCAGCATTTGCAATGTACATTCATGTCTATCAACCATCTGTACACCAGCACGTTGGATTTTGGCTAGTTCACGATGACAGCCCTTTTATATGGTAAGGTAAAGACCCTATAACATTAGAAAGAATCTCCAAGAATCACATAACCTTAGTGTTAGATTTACTGTTGGCGTGGAAAGGAAAAACTCCAGCAGAACAGAAACACTGTGGGAGAAAGAGCAAGGGTTTAATAATTACAAATGAGTAAATGTTGTACATATGATAGTAGATATGATACACAGGCCCCATTCACAGAATTAATTGGACAAGCAATTTCATGGCCAGCTGCTTATTTCATTCTTTCAATGGTTAAGACAAATAACAGCAAGGTGCACACTTTGGAGCCTGAACAGTTCTGAAAAATAAATATTTGGAAAGATTTAAACCAAGACTAGCCTGTACCAGAATGATGGGAAGAGAAAAGTGTGTAGAGAGAATCTGAAGCATCTGCCAGACATTGTGGAGGCAATGTTATGTATGGCTTGCCAGTAGTGTTTATGTTTGATGCGACTGTTGATAGAAGTAACAAGATGAATTCTGAACTGTACATGGCTATATTCTCTGATTAGATTCAGCCAAATACTGCGAAACTGCATCCATATGGATAATAACTTTTGGGACTCTTGGCATTCTCTCTTGTGAAACTCTTGAGTGAAACCCAAGACTTTCACTCTTGATGAGAGCATCTCAAGGGTGGAAACACAGCATTTGGTAATGTTGATGAGTTCTGTACTTCTGGGAGTAATTGACTGCAAAGAATTTTTATTCAAGTATTAAAAATAATCCTTGTATTTTAAAAAAATGTTTGTTCATCCAATTAATTTTGAGTCTCTTAAAACGGGGGACAATGCATGACATGTAACCTGAAATACTTTTCTTAAACCACTTCAGTTAATATTCAAAGCCTGCACTTAAATCACATCTTGATTCTCTTATTCAAAATACAGTGTGGTGTTGTACAGAGGGGAATGTACAAAAATTGTGCCATTGTCCAAATATTTGTGGACCTAACTGTAAATGTCAACAGCTTGTGTACTATTTCCATGCTGCTCCTATGCCAAATAGAAGAATCTGTTATTTCCTGTGGCTAAGCTAGTTAGCTTCTAGCATTTTGTAACATTTTTAAAATACAGAGTTGAGCTGGATATCTTTTTAGCCACTTTTATTTAGGCTTTTCGGTCTTTGTTGCAATATAACAATGGAGAAAAGCTAGGAAAACTAGGAGAAAGACCAGGAGAAGATGAAACGTAATGGCTTCTGGGCGTATTTAAACCCGGGCCTGTGCATTAGCTTCACAGCATATAGGTTGACTGTTATTATTCAGTGACCTAAACAAGCAGCTGTCTTTTGCTACTTTTTAATCTAAGATGCCTATGTTGCTTAAAATATAGTTGAAAAATATAATTTGAAAAACTATGTAATGTACATATATAACTGTAAAACTAGCGATGTGCCAAGCCATGCTAATGTTAAGCCATGTGGAGCTGTGCCTCATTTAAGCATTCTTAAGTGAATACGTTTATAAAGTCAGCAAAGATGCACAGAAAAGAAGATCAGACACCAGCGAGGGAGGATAAGAAAGACAGACACAACAACATTGTCATCCCCTATGGGATCTCAGGAGAGTTTTCTCCAAGCACGACATCCCAGTGTACTTCAAACCCAGCAACACACTCAGACAGAAACTGGTTCACCCGAAAGACAAAACTCCTAAACACAAACTTAACAATGTGGTGTATGCTGTACAGTGCAGCGAGGAATGCCCAGACCTCTACATCGGAGAGACCAAACAGCCACTTCACAAGCGCATGGAACAACATAGAAGAGCCACCTCCACGGGACAAGACTCAGCAGTCCATCTGCATCTAAAGGACAAAGGTCACTCTTTCGAGGATGCCAACGTTCACATTTTGGACAGAGAGGACAGATGGTTTGAAAGAGGAGTGAAAGAAGCCATTTATGTCCACTGTGAGCGACCATCTTTGAACAGAGGCGGTGGTTTACGACACCAGCTGTCTGCCATCTATAATCCAGTTTTGAGTTCCCTCCCCAGACGCCTTAACGCCCACTCACACCCTGGGCCATCTGACCTCAGGAAATCACATGATAGGGTGTGGTTAGGTTTCACAATGAGCTCACCCGAAACCCTGGCTGATTGTGACCCACACCCGCTTTCAGACCTTGGCTCATGTGATTAGGTAGAGGATCATCAGGGGGTCCTTTGTCCCTCTTTGGGGGGAAACTCCCACTGGGTTTAAATCTGGGACTCTCCACCATTTGACCTTAGAACTGAAGAAGCTTCTCGGGTGAGAGGTGAAACGTCTTCAAGCAACTCAAAGAAGTCCTGACGCTTTTCTTTCCAAGCTCCTTAGACTTTAGTGAATACTATGTAAAGGTTGGTTAGGTAAATAGAGACCAGTGTATCTGAGGAGTCGAGTTTATTTTTCCTTCATAAACCAAAAATTCAGTTCATTTAAGGTGTCAATAGAATTAATTTGGAAACTTGTTATTTGTTATCCCTAATAAATTGAACTGGACAGCAAAGCTTTCTTGGCTGGCTGAAAACTCCAAGGCAAGAGTGCTTGAATTATTAGTGTTTTATCTGCTGAAATGCTTTGGTTGCTATGATACATGATGTACATGAAAGCTATGCATTTCAGATACTTTATCGAACTGACTGCTGCTGAATCAGTAACCACAAAATGTTCCACCGAGCATTATTTTCCAATTTGTTATGATAGCTTTTGCAATTTCATTTAGTACAGGCAGTGAATTTGAGGGTTTCTTAGTGTTTTGACAACCAGGAAAAAGAACTAAGGCAGTGGATCTGACTGTGAAAACTGCGTGCTCATTGGGTATTGACTTGTGATTAACAATTGAACAAACTCTGGAGCATTCTCCTTTCTATACCTGAGAATTTAGAAAATCGACTTGGTGTTTTGTTCCAAGTCCCAGGAGCGTTTTCCCATAAACTTTTCTATAGGACCGGAACTCTTTTCACAACCACAGATATATCCCCACAATGACTCTTTTTACACCGTTCACCTTAAAAGTAAGAAGTACTGGGAAAAACAACTCTTCTGGACATAAAAACAAAAATAACACATGCACTCACACAAATATTTAATCTTACATAGATATAGTTCATCTTGAGTACTCTCACCCCATAGTCTCTTGTGGGAGATGAGAGGAGGACAAAGGCAGGAGAAAGATCCCAACAACTCCAACTCCTAATTGAGGTTGACTCCTCGTCTTTCCCAGCCTCTCTGGTCCACTCATGGCAAATATAGCAACATGCACCACAGGGGAGAATGAGTGCTTTGCAATCATGTTTTTACTGGCATTCCTGTCGGCGAATGGAAGATTTTTTTCCCCCTTTGATCCTTTGATTTGGGGTCTACTCTGGAGTTGATAAAATTGCAAGGGATTCTGTTACTTAGTCCTTTCTGTTTATATGTAAAAGTAACCTATGTATCCAGAGGCTTTATATATTTTTAGCTTTGAATAAAAAAAGGTAATGAAAGAAAGCCAGAATAGCATTTGACTAGACTGAGATGCAGTCATGAAGTGATCAGCAAGACATAGAGTCTTAACTAAATAAATGAAAGCAATGAAGTGTTATTTTTGCTGCCCTAAAGTGTAAGACGGATGTGTGTGGGTTTGAGGGGGTTGCATTGATTCTTACCAACTGTTCTTGTATTTATAAGGCACCATTGTTGGAATATTGACTTTATGAAAACAGAAATATGACCAATAAATCTTGTTTTATGTGTTTTGTATTAAAAAAAATGGTGATTTTTAAAAAGCCACACATAGGTTCAGTATTTGTTAGACATGCAGCGATCCAGAATTTTGTTGAGGTCTCAAATGGTGATAATAATCTTAATAATATTTTTTTCCTGTTGTGTCATCATACTATATTGTACTAAACTGCATCATAAAACTATAAAGAAAAATTTGGTGTCACCAGGGTGAAATGCCTCCAGAGTGCTGAGCCTGCTGTTTGCTACCACCATGGATCCCGAGCTGTCCTCATTCCCTAAAGTATCACCCCTTTTCTGGTCACAAATATCATGTTTATTTTTAATTAAAGGGGTTTAATAACAAATGTTAAATTGGCAGAATGTTTAAGAGACCAACCAATCAATCTCTCTTCTGGTTCAGTGATGCTGAACCAGAAGATGCTGACTATGGGCTTGCATGATAGAAGCAATCAGCGTTACACAACTTTTCCAGTCACCAAAGAGCTTGCTCATAGGAGCTCATCTGATAGTTGGGTTTTTTCTGTCTTCTCTATATTATTGTAGGGTCCTGAGGCACCGTCATTTGTTGCTATATAAATAAGATTTAACTGGACAGTAACAACAGCAGTAGCAGCAACAGTAAAAACAACAGTGATACCCATAATAGCAATACAACAGCAACAATGATCGTAGCAACAGTAATAATGATAAACAAAACAAACAAAATGCAAACAAATGATTAATTGCAAGATAAATTTGCATCAGGTGTACATTGAAAATGTAGGAAATTTCCTCCTCAGTCAGATTTAAACAGCCTTTAAGTAAATTTGATATAATTTCATTGTTCTCACCACTGACTAGACTACCAGCCTGCTATTGAATAGACCTATCAGCTAATGATTATAACTACAAACAATGATTAAATGTAATGAATTCATTTTAAAATAAGTCTATGTTGTAGTGACTTTCTAGAGTAGTGGTTAAAACATTTGCTTAACACACAGACTAAGAGGAAACAGGACTCCAATTGCTCTAGTGGCCCCTTGTGATTAAGGAAACGCTAGATGAAGAAATGATGATTGTTAGAGCTTTTGTCTACTAACCTTACTAACTGCAATCTTTGACTATTCAAACAAAAAATATGTCTGCAACTAAGCAAAACCACACGAGAGCAGAAAATGCATATGTGAGTTTTGTACTTGTGTGGATTTTTCTGCATATCTGCCTGAAATGAACATGTGGTCTTGCTCAGTTGCAGACATGTATTTCGTGTAAGTATTCACACTCTGCAGTTGCTATTGCAGGTACAAAAAAAATAGCAAAGTGTCTGTCTACATAGAAGTAATACTAAGCTATATATCAACCACATCTCATGTGGCAAACACACACGTCAGGACCACTGACACTTACTCCCATACTATACACTCACATCTGTATACTGAAGGGCTACAGTGTCCTAATGCCCGGTCTCTTTCCATCTAGCAGATAACACAAAAGTGCATCAGCACTGCGACACACTCACAGGCTCTGTAATGCAAACTGAATGTCATGCAGACACAGTGGCCTTGACAAGTCAGTTCAGACTGTGTCAACAGCTCTTTGATTCTGGCCGGCTGGATGGAAAGAGCAGATCCCGCTGGAACGATGTGGCAATGGAAGCTGTTGAGAGAAAAATTAGGCCTCGATCTGTAAGAGCAGCTCTTCACCTGTAGCTAGAGAGGGCCAGTAAGAAACACGGTGACAGAGAGGCGAGCGAGAGAGGTGGGCGTAATTGTATCTGAAAGTGAGGTTAACCACATACAGGCCCGCGTATTCAATGGGCTGAATTACCCAACTGTGGAGAGCAGTTGAAATGAAGAGAAGGATGCAAGGCTCAAAACCACTTCAGAGTATTTTATTGTTACACTTTTGGTTTCAATATATGCTTTGTTTTAGCAAAAAGATTTGTTCCCAATGAACCATTTACACTTCTGAAATAGCTGAATTTTGAAAATAATAAATAAGAATATGGAATGGGTGTGCTTTTTTTTTGCAAAGGTACCAAACCAGGACCTTCTTTATTTACAGGTATGAAAGGCCATAATTGAGCAAACATATCCTAAAATCTACTCTGTTTCTACAGGTTCAGTTCTGACTGCTCTAGTCCCATTAAATAAAAACCCCAAAATCCATACAGTGTAAGTCTAATGCGGAGACCCAGGTTCGAGTCTATCAAACCGTGCACTGTATATCTTTTTCCAACTTTCCTGTCCCAAAAGAGGCTGAAAAATAAGAACATACTTTTCGCAGCTCCAACTAGACCTGGAATTTGCATTCTGCCCCAGAAATATTTTAGTTTTCTTTGATCTGAAAAGATGAAAACATACCGCTCATGTCTCTGTGCTAGGACCACATTCTGGCACAATCTGGTGGCTTTAAAATAGCTTTAGATCCTCAACTTTAGTGCTAAATACTTTCAATGTTATTCACAAGCTTTTACCTAAACACCTACTCACATCTCAGAATATAAGTGCACAACTTCCAAAATTATATTGCATAATGTAGAGCAGTACAGAACGTGTATAATTATGTGTATACGAGGAATAATATAAGAAGTCCTGCCCATTATTTATTATAAACAAAAGGAAAAAAGTCACACTGTAATATTTTTTGCCCACCCTTAGATGTGATGATGGCCATGGCATTATGTTGATATGCCTATGCAGTGTCACAACTTTTCATTTCCATCTGGCGTTTCATTCATTCTTTCTTTCTTTTTCTTTTGCGTTGATAATGGCAAAGATGGATTCCAGCACATCCCAAAGATTCTCAAACGGGTTTAAGTCTGGATGTTTTGGTCTGTTCATCCATGAAAATGATGTCTAATGCTTCTTGACCTGCTCTTCCACAGTTTGAGCCTAGTGGATCCCGGCATGATCGTCTCAGAATATGCCTTTGCCACTAGGGAAATAGAAAATGTTGATGGCAAAACTTGGCCGTTTAATATATTCTGGTCGTTTGCAGACTAATTTTACCTGGGCACATAACATTACTGAACATGCACCTGACCAACTGAAGTATCCCCTGATTACAACACTGCCCCCACTGGCTTTTAAAGTAGACACTAGATATGATGAATGTATCACTTCATCCTCCGAGGCACTCGTTTGCTTAGTTAAATCCAGGTGGTGACTTTTGTTTGGCTACTTAATCTTAATAGATAAGATATAGGAGAGAGCTATATTAGGTGTATCATGTAAGCAAAATCTTTTGCATGTATATGCTGATGGGTGGATTAATTTTTTTTATAGAGCCAACCAAAAAACTCATCTAGCAATCATAAAATTGCAATGGAGGACTGCATTGGTTAAAGCCCTTTCCTTTTAAGCTCGAGATATTTAGAAACTTTTAGCAGTGTTAATGTGTGGGGAAAGCAGGAAGTTCTTGGATTTTGAACCCTGAGTGTGAGCCATTGTCTTCTTTGTTGATACTTTTCAGAGTAAAGCTGCTGCTCCTCTAAATCAAATGGAGGCAATTGTGGTTGATCGGGCATCCAACTAGGGTGCCTCCTCTTGACGCACCTTAGGTGAGACACTTCAGGCATGTATAGCAGGAGGAGATCTCAGGGCAGAACCAGTGACACGGTGGATAGATTATGGTCTCTCGTCTGGCTCTAGAATGCCTTGGTTTCCTCATAGGTGAACTGGAGGAGGTAGCTGGGGAGAGAGACGTCTGGGCATGTCTGCTTAGACTGCTGCAACTCGGATAAGTGATAATTGGATGGACAGACGGACAGACAGACTTGTTACCTCGCTATATTGTCAATTCTGGCAATAATTTTTCAAGTAGGGCTAAGCTTCCCTGAACAGTTGCTTTGGAGTGTTCGTGCTGGGGAAGTTAAAGGTTTGTTGCAACAAAGTTCAAGGACATGTCTTGCAAGAGTGCATATTGTTTACATTTTACAACTGGGCTCACCAGTCATTAGGAAATGCTACATAGACTTTACCTAATATGTTTTAGATCATCATAGCTGTTCAGTGTAGATACCCGTTATTAAAAACACGGGGTGAAATCTACACAAATATACGAAGTACAAGATGTTCTATGAGTTTTTTGAGTAGATTATATAGGTTTGTTTTCACAGTGGCGGTGCTGGAAAAGTAATTGTTGAAACTGAATGGGGAGAAAAAATTAAAGATAACAGAAAAAATAATAAGAAAGCACGGGGTGGCGTGGGAGGTAGCAGGTGCTAATTGAAACCATCTTGCAGAAAGCACAGAATGCCATTTCGCCACAGCTGCTGCCTTTCGTTTTTTCTCTCCCTTATTCAGTTCCAAATGGTATGAGCCATGCACTCGACAGGCTGACTAATCGCTCCGCACAGCCTTGGATGCGGGGCGTGTGGATTAACTAGGCCAATTAGCCAGGCGCAGAGACGCCTAGTGATGAGAAGAGTCATGCTCCCTTTCTCAGCCGAGTGCCATTAATCAGCAATAAAGGGGCTGAAGCAACACTACAGTTTACTGACTGCTTCTCCTCTTCTTACAACGGCCAGGTTTTACTGGCTCAAACCTCTTGACCTCAATACGGCATGACTGTGTTTCTCTGGGGCTCTGCAGTTTTTGTGCTAGAGAAACACCCAGAAGAGCTTAAGAGAGGGACAGAGTGTGAGTGTCGGGTTGTGTCAGTGTGTGCGTGTGTGTGTCTGTCTAAAATCTGTTTAGGTCTGCATCTTTGAAGAGGCTGTCTTTTTTTTTTCTTCTTCTTTTTTTTTTGCCTGTCCCATTTGGTTCTTTAGCCGTCAGAATTGTTGTCTGAAGACCAACAAAGATACCCAATGGATTTACTTTGCCAAATGGATCATCACGGCCTTGCCGTATTGGTCCATTTGATCGACCTTTGTTGATATTATTTCTTTTATTTTATTTTCAGTTGTTACAGACGGGAGGAAAGGGAGAAAGAAAGATGAAGGAAAAGAAAAACAGAAGGGGAGAGGGACAGTGAGAAAGGGCACTTAAAAAGAGAAAGTAGAGAAAAAAAACTCCTGGATCACCTGTTGAGAGAAAAAGAAGAGAAAACAAGCAAAAAAAACAGAGCAACATACTAAACACAACAGCATCACGTTAATCTAGCTAAGTGTAAACAGCAGGAAATACTAAATATTGAATGTTGTTGTGTAGCAAGCAGGACTGACAGCGCACAATGTGCTTGGAAATAGCAGCCAATAAAGGTGTAGTTTATGTCTATGAACAGTGAACACCCGTGTGCACACCTGTGTGGATCAGTGCGCTTGTATTCAAAAGGTTTCCCCATGTAATGGTCTGCTAGAGGATGTAGAGAGCCATAGCCCTGTCCCCCAGGGCATGAAGCAGGCATGGAGGAGATCCAGGCTCCAGACATCCAGAGGCCCCAGAGTGCGAGAGCCCAAGGAGGACCACCGGTGGGGCATCCGTGCCACCCTCCTTTGAAGGGCTGAGGAGAGCCCCAGATGAGGGGTCACCCAGTAGCCATGGAGCAGAAGCCAGAGGGGGCTGCAGTGACGTGCCCGCCGGCTCTGCCGGCAGCCAGCTGTGCCAGAGTGAACCGAGCCGCAGGCCCAGAGGCCGGAGGCCCGAGGGCCCCCTTTGCCCCGGAAGAGGCCTGACCGAGCAACAGGCACTAGGCCCCGCCAAGTAGTCACCGGGAGTGAGCTGGTACATACCTGAGCGCCCAGCCCCAGACACCAAGACCCACCAACGCACTGACCCCTGAGGGCATCAGTTACCGGCAGGGAGTGTGGTGAGGGGAGATAGGCCTTCGGAGGGCCTCGGAGTTCCCAGAGAGGTGGAGTGGCCCAAAATAAAAAAAAAAATAAAAAATCTGTCCATCTGTGGGTTTTCTTCTCACACCTGTGTGTGTGTGTGTGTGTGTGTGTGTGTGTGTGTGTGTACAAACTAAGCATCTAATGCATGCAGGAGACTATAGATAGGTATTTTTGGCATTCCCCTCCATGCATATCTGCATGTATAAATGCATGCGCATTTGCATATGTTGTAGCAGAAGGCAGACCTCACAGCGAGAGCCTGTCCTGTCACCTGCTGTGGAGAAAACTCACCTGAGCTGACCCAGAATCAGCTCATCAGCCGATCAGATAGGAGGCGTCTAACTACTGACTCACAACACTATTATACACACCCACGCTTAATTAAGTGCATTTGATTAAGCTTTTATCATGTGTATTAACACCTTAATGCCTTTTATCACCCTGGTGTTGCATAAGAGTCAAAAGTGACACATTAACTTGAAACTCATAGTTGTGTATATGTATACCTGTGAGAATAAACAAACTAATTTACTGTAAAAAAAACCCCACTTGTTATTCACAAAAAATACCCAGTGTTTCATATTTGCAAAAGGCCAGGATGATTGATCCTAATTTAGGCAGCATCTCTTCACCTGACTCCAGTCTCCCAGCACCAGCAGAGAAATCATGATTCATGTGTACAGCATATTTGCTATGATTCACACTTCTTAACCAAAGCACCGTCAGGTATACTTGTTATTAAAGCTGACTTCTTGTTCCAATCCGCTACCCGCAAAAGGTGTTTTTTATTTTTTTGTAAGTCAGTCATCGTGTTTGTACCTGCAACACAGTCATCGTTGTCACTGATCTGATGCCGCGGTTTCTGATCAGCGGGGAGATCTTTGATGTGCTTTCTAAAAACAGCTACTTGGAGCAAATCTTGAGGAGAGCAGGGCCTGTATTTAGAGCAGAGTGTAAATAAATTCCTATTTTGCTCCTCCAGGAATCATGATTTTTGAAGTTAAGAATAAAACTACAAGGGAGCTGCTATAGTTCAGTTTAGAGCAGGTGACCCATTTGCCAGGGGGTTGCACGAGCCTGGCTTTGAGTCTACCCTGGACATATCATTCCCTGTTTTCCTGTCTATTATCCTATCAAAATAAAACATTTAAAGGAGTTAAACTTCTCAATATTCCCTGATAGAAACATTTATACCTGACTCTCACCCACAACATGCCTTTTGTTCTGTCTTCCTCCCCCCAGCTCAAACCAGTCCCAGCAGGTACATTTATCAAAGAAAGGCCAGATTACATGCTGGTACTTCAGCGCTGTTGAGGAACACTTAATATCATCATAAATGCATTTCACTCGTCTTGTACAAGAAATTTTAAAGCAACCCTGCTCACTACATTTATGTGAAGCATGCGAGAATCTGAGCCAGGTGAAGGTCATGAACGGAAATCAGTGCTGGCACATCTGTGCAGCAGGCGAACCAACCTGCTAAGCTGCCACGTTTTATCAGATGTAACAGCTGGCATTACAGCCCTGCAGCAGCCTTCCTGCCTGTAGCGTCAGATAACCTATGGTCAGTAGTAGCAACTGTTATATAATCATATTCAGTGAGTAAATGTGTTTACATCCTAAGTGGTGTTTATTTCTAGCACAGAGCTAATCAAGGTGTTTTCTATGGAAAGTTTCATTTGGGCACTTCTCACTTTTTTCTACTAGAGATAAAAAACAACAAATTGAGTGAGAACTGAGGAGAAGCAGCTGAAGCTGAAATGAAGGGGGAAAGAAGTGCATTATTTGTGGTTCAGGTTGTTCTCAGCAAAAACCTTAGCCTTGGATTCGTTTGTCTTCAACAAATTAGTCTAGGACGTGCAGTGCCATAGGAGCAGAAGATGTTCTCATGTTGATGTTTGGTATCAGAGTCTCCCCCGGCACCAGGCTTGGACTTGGCCATGACCTTTAGCTTTTGCCTCGTTGCGTCTTCTGTGTGTAGGTTGAGCACGCAGAAGTCCTCTGGCAACTGACTGCGTCATAGCATGAATGCAATATTCAGAAAGAAAGATTCTTTCTTTCTTAACTGTAGACACTCGCACCTCTTATTAACAGTCATTCTACTGTGAGTTCTAAAAGCTAACCAAGCTCATGACATTACTATTGCTGTGATATCTGATCCATATGCAGACAGAGGGTGCTCTAAGGCAGACCCCTGCAGACAGTACATCGCTCGCTGAAATGGGGTTGGGTTTAAATATATGTCCAAGCGTGTGTCTTTGTGAGTAATTGAGAAGACAAGAGAACGAGACAAAGTGGTGCCCGATGTGCGCGTACGTGCTGTGTGTGTGTCCTGTGTGACTGAGATCAAGCGAGTTTAAGGATGAGTGTGTTAAGACGTCCCTGATATATGCTTCATTACTGTGCACATTCAAAATGTGTACAACCGAAAGAATGTAAAAATGCATCTGCGTACCTATATGTGTGCGTTAACCCGTGTACTCGTGAGTCTATGTGTGCACATGAGTGCATTTGTTTTCAGAGTCATATTAAATTCATGAGGCAGTATCACCATTTCCCCTGAGTGACTCAGAGATGTCTAGCAGCCAAACACTCCCACCTTTAGTTTAAAATAATTGATCCCTTCCCCCTGTGGCCATCCTTTATACAAACACTACTACTGCTGCAAAGAGTGCATATTTGACTGAGTGTGGTCTATTTATCATTCCTAATAATGCACAATCTTATGTGATTGTCTAACAATGCAGAATATTCTACCAAAATATATTATGAGGGTGTAAATAAAGCTAAAATTTTGGAAAATAAGAAGTCTGCATCCATGCTAGCAACTAAATGGCAATATTAGCATACTGACATACAATCTAGGATTTTTTTGCCGATGTGTGGCATTTATAACAGCAAATAAATTATAATGAAAAAAATACATGGATAAAGAAGAAACAGGTGAAACACCCTTCAAACATCTTGTTGAAGTGGCATAGTTTGTCCACCAGAGGGCACTCTGCATGCCACAAACACAGCAAACCAGCTGATCCAAACAGAGTCTTTGTGTAAACTACTTGTGTAAACTTCTGGTGAGGCCAGCAAACACTCTGGCAATGAATTCCTGTATCCTGTATCTATTAGAATGGAAGCTTGTTTCCACCACTAAAAACCATTTTTTGCCTTGTGTTATCGTCTCAAATTTTGACTATTGTTGGTTATTGTTTATATATTGTTGTTGGTTCTGGTGACAACCCTTCCATACCCTAGTCAGAGTTTCTGAATGCTAATATGAGAGAAAAAAAATCTTAAAACTAGAAAAACTAAATTAACATCTGACAATAAACAATGGTTTCACGCTTGAATTTCAACAAATCTAGTTCCACCTGTGCTTTATGTTTATCTGCATGCAGCTAAAGCTCATTCAAATGTTATTAATCAATACATATCAAATAACAAGCTGGCTGTGAATGCAAACAAGGAAGCTTCTGGTACCAAAGGTCTCATGGCTTGCCTATAGATTCTGCATATTCATGTGCAGATTTATTGAGATCAGTCTACACTGTACACTAATGAACCAACTGCAATCCCAGAAGCTGTAATATTGCTCCTGGCGTGAACCACTAAGGAGATATATGGGGAAACACACGGAAGTGTATTATAACAGATGGAATTTCCTCGACACGTCTGGTCTGGCTGTTTAGTAGGTTTATTTTAAAAGAGGGGAATGTGTGAAACACAAACCACAACATGCAAAACATGAAAAGAAGCTCGTACCTGGGGACACCATCACTGCTCTGTGTGTCTACTCTATTACCCATCCAGACATGCATACCTAAAGACAGATCCCAGAAGGCAGGGGGCCAAGATGATAAATGCCATCAACTGTCATCCTGCAGTGCAGTGTGGATGGAAACTAGGAGAGGCCACCGAGTACTAAGATGCAATCTGACAAGGCCAGCATCACCTTGAACTCCATCTGAATTTCTCCAACCAATCCAGTGTCCTTAAACCATGTTCAAGGATACTATCGCACCACTACTGTGCTGAACCTCGGCTAAGGTTTTTCTTTCCTGTTTTCTGCAACTTCCCACTAACAAGCAGAAATGTCTTATGTGCACATTTATAAACAATTGCATTTGCATGCATGCATATTCAAATAGCAGGATGTTGTGGTGACAGTAATAATTGGTAGGCACAAACAGACTTCTGGGGAAGTTTTTTGCAAATTTATGACAGGAGAAAGATTATAATGCTGTTTTCTGTCCTCATCAAATCTTATCTTTCACTATCTTCTAATTCCAGCTCTATTATTTCTCCATTCCGCTCTCATCTTCTGTTTTCTTTTTCCTTCAGTGGTCTTTGTGAATAGCTCTATTGTTGCTTTCAAGGTTACACGCTCATGTAAACTCTCTGTTTGCGCCCTTATTGTTGCATCTCTGCCTTTTATGTGCCCATACTATGCATAATTGAATGTATGCCCGGAATCAAATTTCCAGGCCTTTGTTGTAGCTTCAGCACCGTTCATTTCCCCCCTCTCCATGTAGATGCTGCTTGCCGGTATATTGCACATGTACTTCATTTCTTAGTGGCAGTGTCAAAAACAGAGATGTATATACTGACACAATTTAGTCGGCAACAGTGTTCTCACAGTTATAACTCTGATCAAGTCTATTACTTGGGGCACATTTTTACCAAATGGGCAACTGATGACTTTCCTGTTTTTAAAATCTCAAATGACTTTTATCAGCTCACCTCATAATTATATAAACAACTATTTGATCCCCTGGCGAGTTTCTAAGTTTGCTCACTCAAGCTTCGAGTTGAGCAAACTTAGCAATCAAGAAACTGAAAGGATTTGGAAAGTTTCTGGAAAGAGTAGGGGACCAAAATCCTTCACGAGATGAGTTCAAACCTGGTGACCAACTACAAGAAAAATCTTCCCGCTGTTCTTGCCATCAAGGTTTCTTCCACAAAGTACTAGGTGATGTTTTCCTTACTTACAAATTCAGCAGGAGATCAATTATTTCCCCAACTGTATACAGTATGAGGCCTCAGTCACATAGTCCTAGAGACCAGTCTGCGACTCTGTGGCTACCTCTGACTGCTACGGCTGGGCTCGGAGTACCAACTGGTCTTCAAAATAACCATTGAGTGGTTGTGAAACTTGAAAATTTGAGAATGTATAAAAGTTCCACCTTTTAAAATGTGTTGGTTGTAGTAATAAGGCACAACTTTAACACTTTTTCCAAGTTTCACAATTTGATGGTTAGTTAACATGTCTTGCAGAAACCATGCAAATCTCCTAGAGACTAAAGCAATTGCAAACAAGCAAAAAATTGGGACCCTTTAACGGTCTAGAACAGATGTCCAACTTTGTTTATGCATCTATGGATTCTGTCCGGAAATGTGATTTCATCTGGTCATATTTTCGCACGATCTGATGCTGAGCAGAATATTGGAGATTTCTATATTTTCCAAAAGGTTGCTCAGTCAAGTGGTAGAGCCAGACTGTTCAAAACCTCTAACAAGCCTCTTTAAATCCAAATGAACTCATGCATGTTGAAGTGTAAAAGCCAAGGGTTAGTGCAAGTAATCAGGATGGTAAAGTGACTCATGGATATAGTTTCTCCCTGACCTTTGAAGTGCATCAAAATTTGACGAGAACTTGACACAGGCTAGAAGTTCGTCTGTCTGCCGGATGCATTGTGTTGGCTCGTTTGTACATGGTTATATTTCAGCTTTTTCCATATCTGTCATTGAGTACTTGCGCAGGCTTGTGGCAGCAATAGCTTTTCATTCATCATTCTCAGTTTCTCACACACATGCCGGCCTCAGATACGTTGATGCGGCTGGATGTCTGTATCAGCGCGTGCCACTTACAGCGTCCACCAGGCAGGTGAAAGAGAAGTGCAGGGGAAATGTCTTTCCTCACATTTTCACCACGTCACAGTTCAGTACACGCTGTTCCAGCCCTGGCCAGAACCAACCCTAAAAATAACTAAGAGAGGACAAGAAACCTCTCTTTTCCTCTCCGCTCCTTTTCTCTGACATTTGTCTTGCATCAAATGACAGAAGATCTGCTGCAGAACGAGCACAGTCGAGATCAGGGTGGAGGGGACAAAAAGGAGCATTTTACACAGTCACGTGCCTGCTTGGGACGAAACCTGTCTTTGTGTTTATTTAAAAGATACTGCATTATGAGAGGCTGCGAGCAATTCCCAGACAGGGCTAGGTGAAGAAGCTGTCACCCAGCATCACCTCGATAACATTTCATAGCGAAAACGATGAGCTGTTGTTTGAGCAGCATTTCTAACTGGAAGCATCCATCTCTACAGTCACGGGAACCCCTGTGGATTTGTTTCCACCTTCTCTGCCTGTTCATCCATCGTGTCACACACTTCCTCCTTTTCCTCCTGCGGATCTCAGATCAAAGCTTCTTTTCTCTTTGTGTTCAGATGCACTCTGGGGGACCTGGATTGATTGAATGTGTCTGGAGGGTATTGAGTTGGTTCTGTGCTGCCCGTGTCCTGCGCGCTTTCTCTCCCATATCTCCACTGCAAGCTTTTCTTCTGGGCAGGAGCACATCATAATTCTATTAACGGTGGCTCGGTAGATTATCAATTTTCCCAGATTAGCCAGAGCTAAATACACACTTGAAAGGATCAGAGGAGAAGGGGTAAGGATGTAATGGTATGTGTGAAACCATGCCACCTATAGAGACAGGCACTGGGATGATGCATATAAACATGTGCTTTCCACCTTCTGCACACACGCACGCTTGCGAGAATGCTTTTATGTTGTGTAAGCTGCTTTATAATGCCAAAGCCCCTTATCTCTGTGCTTATGTAATTAGGCTGGTAAAACAAAGCCCATAGTAATTAATCATAATATCCCTGACGATACAGTATGTTACTGTCACCTCTGCTCCCGCTGCTTTACATAGCTCTCCCCGCGAGAATGAAACCATTTGGAGACAACTGCTCTTGTCACTACTGAGTTCGTCAGTCACATCCCTCTGAGTCACCAGAAAGATTAATTCTAGTGCGTTTTAGTTCTCCTCCAGCACTTTATAACAAAACTCCTTTAACACAGGAGAAATAGAGAAAATTATTTTCTGTTACTTCAGTTCATAAGATACTGTGCAAAAGTTTTGAGCTACCCATCATTTCTTTATATTTTCTTAGGGAAATGTGAAATGGGTCCAGTGATGTATAAACATAAATGGAAGAATATAAGGCAAAGAAATTCAAAACAAACAGTTTAACAATTCTAATGAGCTTGAAAGTCAGTATTTGGTCATCTCTTTAACAAAGCTTCAATAATGTTAACGTCTGGGCTCTGGGGAGGCCTGTCCATGACTAAAAGTGATCCATTATGTGCTTTTTCTAGCCATGTGTGCTTTTACTGCATTGGCAGGGTGTTCGGGATCATTTTCCTGCTGAGAAATAAAGCCAATCAGAAGCGTTTCAGATAGTATTACATGGTAGATCAGAATGTGCTTATATTTAATAATTCCATCAGTTTTGACAGAACCTTCACCATGTTTTACAGGTGGGTGTAAACTCATTGTTTCACTCCACTCTGGATTTCATCACTCCAGAAAACCTGTTGCCACTGATTTTGAGACCAGTTCTTGTGTAATTTGGCACACTTCAGCTTTTTCCCTCTGTTTACCTTCCTTAACACTGGCTTTTTGACAGCTAACCATCCACTAAAACAATTTATGAGATATGCTAAGTTTATGCAATAGTGGTTTATTACTTGAGTTAGGTGTTTTTCCTTTTTGCTTTAGAGTTCTTGTTTTAGTTGGGTATTATGTGGCTTGACAAAAAAACCAAACCAAAACAGTTCTTTATAAAATGGTCAGATACAAGAACTGGAAGCAAAATGGGTGGAAAAAGCAGCTAATGTCTAAAGAAAAGCTTTAAAAGACCTTCTGAAAAGCTGGAGAACAATTTCTCAGGACCACTTAAAATTTATAATAAAGCCTGGCTCCTTGGAAGAAAATTCAATGAAGTAAGGGTTGACTCAAGACTTTTGCACAGCACTGTATAGATGGAAATTACTGAGTGCATGTAACTTCCCATAAGCTCCCAGAGAGCTTCAGTGTTTCAGCCGCGGCAGCATGCAGTGTTGGCTTCTACTTTTGTAAGACGGCTTTTAGATTTATGTGTGTATCATTCTGTGTGCATGCACATGAAAGTCAATGCCAAGGATTATAGTTGCAGAGAAGCACAGTCTCTGACTTGTGTAAGTGTGGTTAAGCTTTCCTGACACGTGCACACTCTCCTGGACTCAGGCGCACAAGGTCCAAAGCTAGATTTATCCCTTCCACTATATTCAGCTTAGGTGCCCTCCTTCACCTCTGAACTGGGATCAGTGTCAAGTCGGTCAGCTCAGCTTACCAGCAGACATTCAAACGGTCAGGGATCAGCACTAAACAGAGGCAGTAATGGGCATGTGGGTGTGTAGCCGAGGGTGTGAGGAGTGCTGATGGACGGGCAGAGAGAGAGAGAACTACAGACGTCATTACACGCGTGATTCACATATTGTTAGTAGGCTGCAGGGAGAAAAAGAAAAACCTGATGATTGCACTCAGAATTAATCCTGCTGAGTAAAACTCTGTGTTAGAGAAGATGAAAATACACGCAGCAGATTTTATGTGCTTTGTGCTTTTCCTTTGCATCTAAGCAAATGTTTTCTTAATTTGAATGACGGCTGAGTGGGCAGGATGTGGGATGGGAGGACTGAAAGTTTGACTTTTGGGCAAGTTGGAGGTGGATATGAAGTGGGTATGAATGCCCTGAGGTCAGCACCAAAAAAATTACTAATATAATCAGCATGCACCGATAGGAGAAAAATGAAATAATAAAATGTTGAAACGCTCTTTCAAGAAGTCTAATGTGAATTCAACACTGGTGTTTTTCAGTTGCTTTGAAGAAAAAAGGGACCTTGATCTCACCTTTTAGAAGTTAAAAGTAAAAAAGATTTAAGGTGGTTGGGTTGGCAAATTTGCATTTAAATGATCATGCTATCTGTTGTGTGAGCCCTGCCACATCAAGGAAACATGTAGGCCATTTTTGGAAATGAATCTCCTCCAGCTAAACAGTCATCTAAAATTCAGAATAAGACGTGAAATAATATCTGACACATTGATACAGATCTAGCAAATTCATTTTTACATATTCTTAAAGACTCGATCAAAATAGCTACGTCTTTGGTGAACAGTAGATGGATCAACTCGGTTTTGGTCGCCCGACCGGAGATATCGCTAGCTCCGGGACGTCGGGCTAGCGATTTTGCGAGCCCTGAACTGAAGGCCCAGATACATCTCTTTTCCCTATTTCTTAAGAATATGATTTCAGACACCGTTCATCTGTAGTGTTTTTTTTAGCCTTCTTCTTTTCTCTTCTTTTGTCTTCCAGTTACCTCAAATCTTTTAAGGACACACTGCACACCTTGCCGAGATATGCCAAATTTTTGACTAATAGCTCTTTGGGAATCACCAAAAACAAATTATGTGGCTTTCCAACAGGCTGCTAATAACACACTGACTAAAGCATCAATTTAAAACTGGTTCTTTGCTACGTTATCTGCTGTATGTAGACTTAACACTGGTTCATACCTTGACTTGTTTTTTTTATGATATAAACAAATGCAGGATGGCTAAAGACTAGCACTGTAACTTGGCAAGTGAGGGACACTGATAAACTGTATGGGTTCATCACACAGACACAGATACCTGTTACTACTGTAAGTACTTGTAACATACAAACAAAATGTAAAAATGTAACTCCTAAAAACTATTGCATGTAGACCTCTAGAATGTTTAATAGAACACCTACGATTCTTAGGTCTTAACACGATGAATAAAGTTTAAAAGTCCAGTTCAGTGAATCGGCTTAGTGAGGTCATGTCAAGCTAATCACTAGTGACTAAATTCTCCAATCACAAACATCTGTCATGCCCATTGAAATGTATGGCTTTACCTCTCAGAATTATTGAAATGAGTATGTTGCATAAGCATTCATTTTTGCTGTAAAATTGGCTTTTCAGTATAGGAGTCTATGGGGATTGAGTTGCTTTTGGAGTCGGTCTTGAGTGTACATTTGAGGAAGTGCAGTTTTTGGTGCCTCCCCATTGGCCTAAAGTTGTTTCTTTGGCAATTCTAAGGATTTAGTATGTATTTAGCATGCTAGCATTGGATACTGTCATTAATAGACATATTTAGCAGCATATCATACTTATGTGATTATTGTGTTTTTATTTAGTGGTGTACAGAATTCCAAGTACATTATAGTAATAAGATGACAGCGTGGTGATAGCATGTATCCTGAAGAAGCTGAACTACCTCTGCAACCTAAAAGGGCTGATGGTAGCGTCTAATGCTAGCAGGAGTGACTAGGCTACTAGCAAAAGGCAAAGCTACAGAAAAATCAGTCAGGACTAACAGAAAGAGAGCAATGGTCTGTGAAAACCACCTATTAAACCTTTACTTTTTGGAGGTTCTCCACTCTGCCTAATGTAACTTTTAATTTATACGAAAGAAGGTGAAACTGATTCACAAAGGTTTCTGCTTCCTAACTGGACATAATGATATCCCTGAAGTTTAACTGACTTTGTGTTTATTGTGTGATAATCAAGTGCACCCTTAATATAGTTTTGGAAATTCTTTTTCACAACAGTTTTTAACCCAGTTAACTACATCAGTGAATCCCATCTCAGTCATAGCATTTTATGTGTGCGATGACAGACCAAAGATTCATATAGCAATATTGCAAGCATGGATGGACCTGATTTCATAAATCCCCACTGTTTGCATTTACACCTGTACTGAGTGCCTGGTTTGGCTGTTGTGTACTGTACATTATGAAAATGACAAATGGCACAGATGACAGCTTCAGAGCAGGGATAAATCACTGTGGGCTACTATTTTTGCTGAGCTTTGTGTGCCATCCCCTCCCTCTCTGCTTCATTTTGTGTTTATTACTCAAAGAGATGAATTCATACTGTACATTGCCACCAGCTCGGCACTAACCACAGGCAAGAACACAAAAAGAAATCGCAGTTGATTATTAGTTTAGGATTAGGGCTACGCTAAAGCGTTATGTTGAAGACGCTCACAGTTATGCTAATGATCTCTAAATGAGTATCTAACTATCTATTTGAAAAGTATCTAATTAGCCCAGCAGAATGATACAACTGCCTTTCAGTCAAAACCCCTGCTGTTTCTTGGACGGCAGCAAACTAATTTCTCTTGTTTAACCAATGCTTGTCAGATTGTCTGGCAACTGTGTGGCTTTGCTGGCAGAATTACAGACAAAACCACACATATATGATTGTGGGAGAGCGCAGTAGTGCACATGAGCAAGCAGGCAGCTTGACAATGAGCGAAGCAGACAGATTGTGTGAGAATGGATAAAGAAGAAAGAATGAAGAATTTCAAACAATGCAAGAGAAAAATACTGTTGGGTACAGAGAGTGAGAGACGGAGAGGGAGTCAGCTCGCGCGCCAGCTGTCACAGATGTCCACATTTTTGCTCCCCCCCCCCCCCTCCAGATCAGCGGCAGAGTCCAAATGTAAATGCCACTATCGCTGACTTGATAGCAGCGTCAGATGTCATGTCAGCCGTGTCACGCTGAGTGACACTTTGGTATAGGCGGATCCCATTTCAGTGGGAGACAATGATACAATTGGTATCAACCCCAACAGCTTGTAAAGAGCCGAGAGCTGCAGAAACATTTTTTGAGTGGGTGTGAGTGTGGGTGTACACATGCATTTCAGTCTGTTTGTCTGCTTGCATTTGTTTGTGACAATGGACAAGTACATTCCTCTTTGTGTCTCCTTCTATCTCGTAACTGTTTGTCTGAAACTTGGATTGACGGTACTTTTTTGTGAATGCAAATGTTTTTTTTTAAAGAAGCAGATTTTATGGTTGAATGGCCTTCATAAACTTGTAAGACAAAACAGCTCACAATATTGTGCCATAAGTTGTTCCTGTAAAACTCTCTGCTCTTTCTTCTTTTCTCTCAGTTTGCTGTTTCGTGGTCCACAAACGGTGCCATGAGTTTGTCACCTTCTCGTGTCCCGGAGCCGACAAGGGTCCCGATACAGATGTAAGTGAATGCTTTGCATGACTCCAGGTTTTTCTGTGCATACACCTGAGTGCATCTATCTGCACTCCCAGTCAAATAATATATATAGCATATGTAGTAAGTTCTGTGACGTGTCACAGCTCAGTGTGATTCTGTGTGTAAACACTGAAGTAGGAATTAATTACAGGATTTATCCACTATATTTAGAGTCTCCACAGAAAGTGTAATGAAGAGAGTCCACAAGAGTAAAGCATGAAAATACATGATGAGTAACTTAGCCCAGCATAAATTAACATTTCCTTCTATAATGATGTGTTCACAAAACATCTGCTGAAATAGCGATGGGTGATATAACCTTTACCGCACTATTTTTGTTAGTTATATAATCCCACAGAAAAACTACAAAAAATGAACAAATTAAAAGCAATATTAAATCTAACCCTGATTCAATCGTTTCTCACTCCATTTACAACCAAAGCGAACATCAATAAGGAAAAAATGCTGTAGGCCTAATGTAGGTAAATTAGTATATACAATGTGGTTCTGTCTCAGAGTTGTTTAAATGATCAACATTTACCTGTCTGTAGCGTAGCTGTTAGGATGTATTTAATGTAGGATTTGATAGATTTATTGGATGTGATGATGAAGCTGTCAGATATAAAAAGATAATAAAACCTCTCTCATGTGTTTTAAAATCTTTAAAGACTGCATTCACTTTTAGACATTATGTCAAAAATATCGTACTAGTACATGCCAATGTGACAAAATTGTCAAGTTTGTGCCTGTGCATGCTTTTGGCTGATAAACTTGACGATATTGAGAAAAGTATCAAAAACAGAGGTGGTGGATGTTGCTAGTTTGCTGGAAATGGGTCATTTTAGCTTGTTGCTAGGTAGTTGCTAGGGACACATATAATTGAACTTTTATGGATATAAATGAGATTTTTTTGTCTTGAAATAAAGATATTATAGATGCATAAAGGCCAAACCCAGGTCATTTTGGCCTATTACTCGGTGGTTGCCAGGCAACGTTGTGACATCCTAATATGGCAGGCATAATTCAGCTTTTGTGGATATAAATTAGATGGTACTGTATGAAACAAAAATCATCCGATGTTTTTGCAAGATGTTATATGTACGTAAATGCTAAAAGCAGCTCATTTTATGCCGTTGCTAGGCAACATGATGTGTCGCAATGTAGATAAGAACCTTCAGGTGCCTGAGATGTACCTGCCAAATTTGGATGCTCAGCTCCTGACGGTTTGGGAGGAGTTCACGGACGAACAGAGAGATTTCTTGTATTGTAAGATCACTGTATTGATTTTACAATAGTGACTATATTGAGTCATTCATCTATTTGTAGTATAAAACATGTGAGGCACTTTTTGTTTGTTTTTTGCATCTACACATCAGGTGTGATAACATTATCCCTCATTGGTCATCTTTTATGGTAAATGGCCTGTATTTATATTCTTTTATTCCTCAAACTGCATGTGACGCTGTCTGGTTCAGGGTGGTGTTGGAACAAAGGTCCCTCGGGGTACAGCATCCTTGTCAGGGGCGCACGTGCGACCCTGCTGTAACAGTTGAACCTCAGCCTCCCCTTTCCGCCGGCCATGATGCGATCTGTCCTTGGTTAAATAAGAGGTGGGGGTCAAGCACGGCCACACCGCCCGCTGCAAGAAAAACACTGTAAACTCCCCATCCTGTCAAACCAGCTCTTCATCTCCAGCTCTTCATCTTCTTTAAGTGGGCAAACATAATACTCCAATTGGGCTCTGGTGTTCTCACATTTCAGCTTCACCAGACTGAAAGAACTGCTAATGAATGCTCCCTCGCAAAGCCGATTAGAAGACTAGGAGCACTCTCACGCTAATATTCTCTCACAAACTGTAATCAAAAGCTTTGTTTTTAATGACTGCATTGTCTCAAATGCTTGATTAACTCCTGCGACAATACTCTGTGATCAGCACCTCCTCTCGAAAATTTCCGTGTTTTCTTCATTAAATAACATCTAGGGTTGCCAACTCCCTGAAAAATAAATAAGGGACACCTCGTGGCCAGGGCCGGGCGACCCAGTTGTCTTCACCCTTCCCAGTGTGGTGAATTTTCTAGCTCTTTTTTTGTGTGTGAAATTATTTTTTTTAACCCTTTGACTTGAATTTGATTTAAGTAGATGTGTATTCTTTGTGATATGAACACATGTGAAACAAATGATCATTTAGCCATTTATTTTTAGCTCAAAATGACAACATTAACACATAAAACAGGTCTCTTTCTTAAACAGAAGCCTGTCATGCTTAACTTTTGAGAATATAAGTAAATCTTTCTTTAAAAGAACTCTGTCCTGCTTAACTTAAAATAATAGAAAACAATAGAAAGAAAAATATTCTTGTAACAGTGCACATTTAGTGCATTTAGTACAATTGGCTTCAGTTGAGGTATTATTTCAGCTTTTCTAATGCTAATCAGCTGCTCCTGTTTGTAAACCCGCTTGTTCCCATGATTACGCATCTTAACTCATCATCATTATTCATCTGTGTATTACTTTTATGTATTAGTCATCTATTTGTTGTAATCATCTATCCTTGCAGTCGTTTATTACACAAAATAAATTATATTATCACACTTCTGGCCACATAGCGCTGATATTCACTGCACATGCCCATATTAACTTTTTCCAGCCAGGTGTTTTCCTTTTCCCATTCTTCCCTTTCTCTGAGGGGAACAAACATTGCTGCTCTAACGCTGGGCTCACACTGTGCGGTTTTAGGCCCATTTTGAGCCGATTTTTGAGTGATCGGACCGATTTTCAATCGTGCAGTTTGAGCAGGAGCTGAATAACGCGACTGAAAAAATCGCACAGTGTCTGCCCAGCTTTAGGTGTACTGTCGTCCGAGACTTGCACCGCAGTGACGGCGTTTGTTTCCCTGTTGGCCATGCTTCTTGTTGTGGTCATCTGTTGTCTTCCGGTATTTTCTCCGTAAGCGACCTTTCCTCGACCAATGAGATGAGCGGTAATCTGAATTGTCATACTCGAATTGTCATAAGTGTGCTGTCAGCTCATTGGTCACAAAGCAGGAGAGGGGCTGGGAATTATGTTTTCAAACAAAGCGTTAATTCCATAAACATTTATAGACTACTTTTGATTCTCACTGTATTACGGGACAAAGTGCGTCCCTTATTAGCTCAATACGGGACGTGTACTTTTGTTTCTAAATACGGGACGATTCCGTATTTTAAGGGACGGTTGGCAACCCTAATAACATCAAACGCCATTAAAGTGGTTTAAGAAAACATAAACCCAGTACAGTTTGGTGAAAGCGGTTACATCCCAGGCAATCAAGAGAGAAAGAGCACATCTTTAATGCCTGGTGTTCAACTTTTTATTAATGCGGTTACTCTCTGTTGGCTTCTCTTCATCTCGATTTAACTACTTTAACAGTCATTACTCATTTCTCCCACCTTCTGAGGCCCATTGCTCATTTTCTCTAGCACTCCTGGGCTGTTTCCTTGTTATTCATCCATGTATCTCCTCGACTCTGCTCTGTCTTCATGCCTAACTATTCCTCTCTATCTTTCTGTGCTTCTGTTATCTCTCCCTCCCTTTCTCTCGCTCTTGCTAACATGTACACCTACATTGCTAGCTTGAAGTGCTCATTGTGAGTTTTGCCATGTTGTTAGCGCCCATTATCCACCGGCTAGCTTTGGCAAACGGTGAATAGGGTATGAACCTCTTTGAATTTCAGTGATGATACAGGACTTACTCACCGACAGAGCTTTAAAAACCTGCAGAGCACTTCATTTTATTTAATTCCATCAGTTTTTGACACTTTCCTAAATCAGAACAATTTCCACGCATAATAGTAATAAACTAAAGGACCAAGCGGCCAGTTGGTCGGTGGCTTCAGCAAGCGCAGGAAAAAAAAAATCTCACACCTTCTCCCTAATGAGTATATATGATTTTACCATCATGCACTAATGCATTAAGAAGTATCTGCGTTTAATAGTGACAATGACTCACTAGCACCTGTTAATCCCTCCCTCTCACCATCACTCCACACACTCCCCCATCTCTGCACCTCAGCTTCTGATTCAGCATGTGTGGTGTCAAGGCTCTCTGAGTCTGGCTTCAGGCTTGGAAACACACACACACACACACACTCACTGTCACTTTCTCTCTTACTCACGCACACACACACACACACATACACCCTAAGTCCCTTTTGCACTGTGGGTTGAGAGTGACCCTTGCACCAGCCTCGGCGTGCGAATGGCGTCATCTGTCCAGCAGATGCTTTGATCCACTCGCAGATTGACATGGAGAAGACAGAGAGATGTTCAGATTAGCATGTGAGTGAAAGGCGCCCTCTCTCTCTTTCCTCTTTCTGTTTCTCATTCAGCACACTGAGGCGTAGGCGGTAAATAGTTCTGTATTATCAGTCAAGGATCACTCTGAAACCTGTGAATGAAGGTGACTCATTCACGGAGAAACAATATGGATTTCACAACCAGATTACATTTTCACAATGGGCCCAGATCTTTGACCAGATCAAGTCTTTTTTGTGATTTCACTTGATTTCATTGACAGATGTGGTTGCTGTGTCTGAGGAGATTATTCTGTTTCTCTCCAACCAGCCTTCTGATATTTATTTTAAGAGTCAGCTCTGCCATCTTTTTTTTTTCTCAAGCTGTGCTTCACTTTAACTGTGCACAATCAAAGCCTTTTTAATCTTAGTATATATGACATATCCATCTTATCATCACCCCGTCAGTGCAACCATCATCTTTTTCTCTTGGTGAGTTGTATTATCCTTCCCAGAGACTCAGTGGCAGCATGTAACATTATATTTTTCACAACTGATTGGTTACATAACTTTACCTCTTTTTTAAAAAAAAAAAACATTGAAGCTGTAAAATATTTAAATTTTTGAAGTTTGTTTTGCTGACTAACAATTAGAAGCCTTTTTTTTTCTGAAAATCTCCCACACTTATTCCGTTATCTAAAATGCTGGTTTTGTTCCAGTTGACTGTTTGTTTCATCTGTAATAAGGTCCATCTCCCAGCTCTGTAAATAAACTTGAGGTAATGTCTGCACAAACAGCTGGATCAAAACTGCCCAAAACACTCTTCTCCCATGCCGTTTCCTAATCTTCTGGGAAAAATCTGACATCATTATCCCGACCAGCTGGATGTTGTCCAGCTTGATGAAATGCGATGACTTATTGACGGATCACGGACTGGACTTACTGCAGTGCTACAGCTGGTAACACCGTGAATGGTGAAAATTTTTGGTGGTGTAGTTGGCGGCTATATTCCAACTCAGTATCACATTAGGATGTGTAAGAGCCATTAATGTCTCTACTGTGATGTGGTTTTATTTTTTACTAGCTTTGATGTCATGTGAGAGTTAAATTTCTTTCTCTTTCCTGCCTCAAGCGAATGCTAAAGACAGATTTGCAGGAATGCAATGCGTTTGTGTCTGTTTGCGTCGGTTTTTACCTGCAGACAGCTTCGTAGTGTGTTGTCTACATGTTGTAGTGGTTTATTGTCACCAGGGGGCAGTGTCACAAACAACAAGTCTCTTGCTTCTGCAGCTGCTGGTCATTTTTTAAAAGTTTCTTTTTCACATTTCTCCCATTTTTTTAACTCCACTGTCATCCTTTTAATTCTCTAGACCACTTTTCAACCAATCAGCATTCCTCCTATGCACGATGTCATTTACTTTGAGCTACGTGCTGTTGGTTTTTATGGGAGGACTGCAAACAGGCACGTGTATGGCAGCATTTGCAAATAAAGACCCTGCCATGCTTGAAGCTTGCAGACTCTGGCTGTGATGCGAATGTGCATGGACTGGTAAACTGGTTGTGACACTGGATGAATCTTAGCCAGCCACCAGAACTACAGAAGGCTGACTGGGGAGAACATTAAACAGTGGGGTAAAGCAAATTAATTCATTAATCTCATTCATCTCCACCAGTTCTGTATAGTGTACGTGCACAGCTTTTTGGCCTAAAGTATGTTGCCACTGTGATGCATTCATGAGACTTTTACAATTCCCACACTCAGAAAGTATCTATGTAAACCAGTAAGGCCAACTTGTACCCTCTGCTCCCCATGACAGCAGCCATCAGTGCTCGGGCTTGTTGACATTCTGACTCTGCTGAAATCTACACTGTAAGGGAGAGCTATTAGCAACTGGCTCTGGTGAAAATGAGGATGGTGTCGAAGAAAGCTGAGAGAGAGAAAAATAATTGTAAGTATGAATTTGCTAGTGAGATCACCACAAGCTCGGTAGTTCTCAAGAAAGAAAAGTGCTTTGTGGATGAGCTAAAACAAGACATTGAGAGGGCTGTGTGTCAGTCAGAATACTTATGTGTGTGCGGGAGACTTGAGCTAATTAATCAACCTGCACACATGACTGTGTGGCACTGAAAGTACACTTGACTTTCTCTGCCTTGGTGTGTGTGAGTGTCTGCTTATTATGCCACAAGAGGTGGATGTAATATCACAAGCACCTGTAGGCAATTCAGCACAAGAAGCGTGTAGTAAATACTAACTGAGGAGTTCATCGTTTTCAGTTTTTGTTGAGACTCTGCAAGTGAAGCATCCATTACTTTAAGTTCATTTAATGTGTTGAAAAGAAAGAAGAGGGATGAGGTGAAATTTAAACTGGAATCATAACTGTGAGTTTCTAATCTGTTTCATTTGATTCTTTTTAAGAGTTCAGTTTTCCCCTCGATCCATTATTCATCTGGTCATGTTTCGGCTGTGTGGCAGGTGGAGGATGGAACCGTATGCAGGACTCCAGAGGGAGAACGTAAACTCAAAAAGGCCACTTTTATTGCTATACTCTTAAACTTGAACATGCAAAAATACAATAACACAAGAAACTCGAAACCTCAGAGAGAGTACAGCGGTGACACGGACCACACAAGGTGAGAGGGAACACAGCACAGTAAACATGACCAAGAAATGACCAACATTTCGTTCTGGCTTGGTTTTCATCGCATTAGGTGTGACCTTTTGGTCACAAAAATAACACCAACTGTCCTGGTGTTTGTGACACAGGTGCGTGTGTGTGAGGTTTAACCCTTTCTTGTTAACTGATTACAAAACAGCACATCTAAGTCAGTGTTTTTGGAGTTCTGCAAAAGCAATGTGCCAAGTAGCGTAACAGTTTTTGGTAGTGCAACGGGTAAATACGGGGGGTTCTATACATACACTTCAACACTGATGTTGACGACATGACTGTAAGTGCAAAATCACTCACTGCATGCTGAATCCCCCCAGAGATGCTTATGTTGTTAATGTTGCATATATTTGTGCTGGAAAAAAGCCCCAATGTGGCGGGCTTTTTTTTTTTTTTTTTTTAATTGGCTGGAGGAGACTACCTGTAGACTGTCATCTTCTTACTGCCTACCTGTATGGAGGAAAAGAGCCAGGGCATCACGACGTAGATGAAAAGAGTCGAGTTTCTGCATGTTTCTGCATCACTTTGACACATTGACAGTTGGTGAGCTGAAACATGGCAAATCCCCTGTTCCTTCCATCTCCTCCCAATGCTGTTGGCAGCTGTGACAGCTGACTGCTTGTTTTTTTTTTTTTGTTTTTTTTTTACCCTGAAAAGTTGCAGTCTCTGTCCTCATACAGTTAGTGTAGTAGCCCAGTTACTCTCGATATCTGTGTTCCCTTTATTCCCTTTTACTGTTACTTACTTAAATTTAAAATTGTCCTTTAATTCACTTTCAAACTCCTGATGTTTTCAGATTTCTTTCTAGCTGCTATACATCACATACATGCCAAAGTGCTTTGCTATAGCATTAGGCTCGTCTGCCGTAGAATACAGTAGCCTACATTTTAGCAGTGTGTCGCCCCATTAGTCTCCCAGCTTCGAGCCATTTCCTTCCCATCAACTCAGCTTTGATCTGCAGCAACAGCTGTGTAAGCTAGCCTAACACGCTCGCAACAGAACGTGGCTTACACAATATCAAATCCCTCTACATGTTAATGCTGAAATGCACAGAGAGCAGATTACAGCTTAGAGAGCCGAGCCTCACTCGGTGCGTCAACACGTGCTGCAGAGTTCAGCCCAAGAGCGGGAAAAAGATGATGAATTAACTTGACATATACTCTGTGCAGTATGTAAGAGAGGAAGGTCAAAAAATGAATCTCTGCTGTGTGTCATTAACTCAGCGGAACAGATCGCCTCTTATATTACTGACATCGTGATTATGCAAGGCCATGACACTGAGGGACACGAGGCTGCTCTCAATCAAAAATCACAATCTGCGTGTTGAGTAGTAAGCAACCTTACTTTAGGCTGAACAGATGTCCCGCACTGAGACAGCCTCTGGTAATTCCACACAGATTGCTCTCAAAGAGAAACCATGTGGAAAAACATTTTTCTACTTTCTGTTTTATTATTATGATTAAACCAGATTTGTTGATTTGTTTTTGGGTTTTCAGCAGTTTTATTGTTCTGTGTCAAACGATACAAATTAAATTTATGCTATTAAGAATGTTAGGTATGTTATTATTGATGAACATATTAGCACATGCATACAAATTTAGAAGATTTTAGTCAAAAATATTCCTTTTATTTGTAGAGACCCTCATGGGAATAAGCATGGGAATAACAAATATGTTCAACAGGTGTGTCGATGTGGTCATCAGTGTTATAACTTTGTCTTTTACAGCAATCTATTAAATCGTGCATAACAGAGTTTGTACAATTCAAAAAAGCTTGAAAGTCAATATTGGGTATGATCACCGTTGTTCTTCATCACAGCCTGAACTTGCTAAAGCTGCTTTCATGTCAATTCAGGTAGTCTTTAGGAACAGTTGTGTTTATAGTGTGTTTGGGATGTCGTGCTAAAAAAATGAAGCTGTTCCTTTCCAGATGGTATCGCATGATGTGTCAAAATCTCACTGGGCTTTTCTGCATTCATAAGCCCATTAATTTTGAGAAGGCCTCAACACCACTGGTTTAAATGCAGCCCCCAAATCCTCCACCATGTTTTACAGATGGCTGTAAACGCTTACTGTTGTACCTCTCTGACTTCATCCATCCATGTTGAACCAAAAAATTTCTTGGCTTTTGTTTGTTTGTTTGTTTTGGGCATTTTTCATATTGCTTAAAAATGTGTCTAAAGATGACATTTAAAATTTGTTACTTGCTAATCTCTCTGTGTGTAGACACAGCACTAGAGTTTGGTCCCTTTTTTATGCTTGAATTATTCATAGGCCAGTGTTAAGTCACCTAATGAATAAAAGGACATGCCATGACAATGGTTAGACATAAAAACTGGACTGAAAATCAGTGAAAAAGCAGCCAAAGTCCAACAAAAACTTAGAAAGACCTTCAGGAAGGCTTTAGAACTATTCTGCAGACCACTTAAAAAAATATAATAACATCTGGCTCTTTCAAAGAAAAAAAAAGAGAGAGAGAGAGAGAGATGGCTCAAGACTTATGCACAGGCCTGAATGCTATGTTAATGACATGGTGTGCATGAAACCACGTAGTTTAACTATCAGAATCAAAAAGCTCAATAATCTCAGATGTCTGAACAGCTGGAAAATTTGAGCAATTACATTAGCTGCTGATTTAATTAGAGATATCAAATTGCAATCTGGAGTTATCAGTATCATGCCTGCTTTCATAAGCCCACATGGTAGTTAATGCATTTATTTAGAGCTTGGTGAGGACACCTGAGGTTATCCACATGCTGTCCTTAGGCAGGATTCAGTTTTATACAGAATAGGAGTGTTATGGTACTTCCAAGACCTTCATCTGTATACAGAAAGTGCATGATGGGCATGATAACAGCGTCACTAAGATGCTATTTATGGCTTTTAAACAGCCAGCCTTGCTCACCTAATTGCACAGGAAATGTGTAAATCTCATCTGCAGTAAATGCATTTTATTGATATCCCTGCCATGTTTACACTGTGCTTGAGTGTGAGTGCATAGACACACTTGGCTTTAGAAGTTTTTTTGTTTTTTGTGCTGTTGATATGGTGTGTGAAATAATACATCACACATTGCCTAAATGCAGCGTATGTAAATGTTGGAGTGTGCCAAGCACGGTTTTTACGTGACTCTCCCCAGCCTGTTCTGGATAGAGAGGGAAAGCACTCACACAGTGAAGCACACAGTCTGCTTCTCCTCGCCTCCGGTCTCTTTGCCCTTATTATCATCCAGCTCGTGTGCACTAAAAAATGGCCAGCTTACCCAAACACCCTCAGTGGGGCGTCTGTACTGTAGCGCAGCCACCGGCTGACTCCTGCGATTGCCTGCTTCTGTTATAGCAGTGTTGTCCCTGCACAGCAGTAAGTATAGGGAAATTTAGAAGACCTGAGCTAGTAAGCCAATAAGTCAGCACCTCTTACACACTGCATCTTAGTTTCAATGGCAAAAAACTTTCAAAAAGTATGATGGCACAAAAAAGAGGGAAATGAATTTGTATAAATTAGACAGAAATAGTTAAAATGTTTTACTATTATTCTACTACTACTACTCTTCCATTGGTTGTTTATGATATTCCCTATTTTGATATTACATAGTAAATGGTAAATGGCCTGTATTTGTATAGCGCTTTACTTAGTCCCTATGGACCCCAAAGCGCTTTACACATTCAGTCATCCACCCATGCACACACACATTCACACACTGGTGATGGCAAGCTACATTGCACCTGGGGCGCACTGACAGAGGCGAGGCTGCCGGACACTGGCGCCACCGGGCCCTCTGGCCACCACCATAGGCAATGGGTGAAGTGTCTTGCCCAAGGACACAACGACCGGCAACCTTCAGATTACAAGACAAAACCGCCAACTCCTGAGCCACGACTGCCCCACAATAATGAAATGCTTTTGTGTTATTAATTATAGTAGTATGGGGGGGGGTTGGTTTTGTTTTGTTTTTTGTTTAATTGCCAGCTGAGTAAAACAATTGTGATTTCAAAACAATTCTGAGGCCATTTTACTTGTTACCAGTAAAAACAATATGGTAATAACGTAATATCTTTAAAAATAGTTAAACTACTCTTTTTAAAAACATTTTTAAAGTAAAATTCAGCAGATCAAGCCCAAATGGTAAAAGTGAAAAAATCTTCCTAACAATCTTAGGAAGAGAGATTTTTTTCTTCATAAGTAAAGTTTATTTTTTGTTAGTTGTAGTCCATAGCTAGTTATGTGTACACGTCATCAACTTGTGTTCTCTTCAGTTTTTTATGCTGTCTTTGCAGTTGCAGTTACACCCTTAACCCCTGATTTTCTTGATTTGCTAATAAGCAAGGTTGTGACAAATTGGGGGCTCATCCGGGATCTGGTTGCACAACCTGGCTCGTAACACCCCTACAAAAAAGGTGGACACACTGTTCAGCAGTTTAACAAAGCAATTTTTAAGGTGTGCAAATCAGTAAGATTGGGGTGTAGGATGTGCATGGGTGTAGAAGTGTTTATTGGTGTTGCAAGTGCAAAGAAACTAAAGAGAAACCAAGCTGTTACATGGCATGGTGACAAACAGGTAGTTAAGCGTGAGGCAGAAAGAAGCCAACCATACATTTATAGTCATTTATAGAATGCGGAGCTCAGGTGTTTATAGCTGGCACTACTTGCTGAGCCCTGCCATGCTTGCTAGAAATCTGGAACACATGCAGAGGATAAGGTTGAGACTAACAGTCAGGCGTCGTCACATGTTTTTGTTAAACTAACAGGTATCCAGTGGAGATAAGAAAAAGTGATGTGGCTCCAGAGCTGCTGGACCAGAACTATTATTGCCACTAAAAAATCTCAGTTAATTTGTCTATTTTCTGTTATGTTTAGCTAGATAAAACAGCAAATGTGGCTCTAACAGCTGAATAAAGCAACACCAACTGTCTTCTTTCGAAAGACAACATATTTAATAATGTGATTATGCAACACCGCTGCGTTTGTGTTTTCACTTCTGCTGTATACTTGTTCATACTCCGGAGCATGTATGATAAGTGGCACTTCCTTCTACTTATTAACAGTTATTAGCTCATTAAAATCTGCTTACAGGCGGAAAATGACAGAAGCCTCCTTCCTAAATAAACCCCCAAGACCTGAAGAGGAAAGCAAGCACGGGAGGTGGAAATTAGTGCGAACTAATTATGAAGATGGCAAAGATTTACTACAGAGTTTCAGAATAACAGCTGTGTTACTGCTAATAAAGTTCTAAAACTCTGAAAAATTATAGGCGTAACTAAAAGCTACATAATATCAGTGGACACAGAGATTAAATCCTCAGACTTGTTTCATCCCACACAGCTGGTACGTTATTTACAGGACGCTTGGTTTCAAATATTGTTTAGATTAAAGAGTCAATGAGCTAATGACGATACATTTCCCCTGAACAGTTCTTCCAGCTTTGTGTGACCAACGCATTTGTTATGGAGGGTAATTAAAGCGTGATCATCTTGAAGATTAACACAGATATTATATCAGCACAAATGGAAGGATTCATCTTCCTTATTAACATGCAATGCATGGCCCATATGTGCGGCTTCCTCTTGGAATTTTAATTAATGTGGCTAGGTCATGGATGAGAATTAATTTTCTCCTTTTAATAAGAGGAAATCGAAAGCGGAGAAATGTGTTTGCCCAGAGTGCAGCTGCTTTTGAAAAAAGAGAAATATTCACATCCAGATTAGTGGGTTGCCGTACCGGGGGCCTTGGGCTTTTAAAAGTAGCCTGAAAAGTTAGAGAGGTAGCTAATGTGAGATGCTCACAAGAAATGAAGGGTGGGAAAAAGGAACTATGGAAGTCGAGCAACGATGGGAAACATAGGCTAGAAAGGGAATGTCTACAGTGTTGTTGTTTCTCTAAACGAAAGGCGAAATGGAGCAAGCGCCTGTAAGCTGGAGGGCTTTCTGCTTGTGGGAAGATGGAGGGGAAAGGAAGGGTGTAATGGGGGAGACAAAAGGAGGAGAATGTGGTTTATAATATGCTGTTTGTGTCAAAAGGACAATCCTTACCAGGCTGTGATGAGCAAGAGGAGGAGCAGTAATCAGGGCACAATGGAGATACAGGCAGACGGTAGTATAATTAGCGTGCCTGCAAATGGGCCTCATGGAGACCCCACATGGTCCATGACTGGCCTTAGCATTCCCTCATACATAAACATACTGGCAGTTACTGTAAAGACTGTATGATGTTATGTCAGTACAGTTTATGATGATATGTGACTTTAATTGGCATATTTCTGCTAGAAACATCTAATCAGCCACTCACATGGCAGCTGTCCAAGGTATGTGGACATGATCAAGGTTACCTCCTGAAGTTCAAACGTAGCTTCAGAATGTAGAAAGCAAAGGTGATTTCAGGTGACTTTGAACATGGCATGGTTGTTGGTGCCACACTTGCTGGTCTGAGTATTTCAGGAAGTGCTGATCTGCTGGGATTTTGATCTCAGAGGTCAGAGGAGAATGGCCAGACTGCTTCAAGCAGATACGAAGGCAACAATATCTCAAATAACCACTTGTTACAATCACAGTGTAGTGGCTTTCGTAGGGTCTTCCTTGAAGTAAGCAACTTGAAATAAAACTATAAAGAAAGCTCAAATCATTTCAGACACGTTCCTTGAACATCACAATGAGTTCAGTGTACTGAAATGGCCTTTGCAGTCACCATTTGTCAATCTAATAAAGCACCTCTGGGGTGTCATGGAACAAAAGATTCTCTTTATGGATGTACAGCTAACAAATCTGCAGCGACTGTGTGATCAATATGGACCAGAATCTCTGAGGATTGCTTCCAGCACCTTGTTGAATTTATGTCATGAAGATTTAAGGCAGTCCTTTTGATATATATATTTTCCATTTTCACAGTTATTACCACAAACATGGTAAAGCTGCCACATTTCATTAGATAATGTGGACTGTATCTATTTATATATAGACCATAACATTCAATCAATAAAAGACAGATGCATGTGTGGCCCCTCAGCTGCGGTCATGAGCGGGCGAGGAAACTGTGTAAAAGGTTACTGTTTTAAATCAGTAAATCATTACTGTCTGTACTGTTTATTAGTTGCCATGACCACTTGGTTGCATTGCTTTTAAATTATTTATGCAAGTTTTAGATTGTTTTTTTTGTCTCAGTCAAGTACACACACAGTAACACACCCACACAGATACCTGCCCCAGTTATGTCAGTCTGAGCCAGTGCTTGTGGCTGCAATGTTACTGAAGAGACGAGTCGCTCAGAAAGGTAGACTGTCGAGGAGTTTAGCCTCCCCGACATGCTTGCATCTCTTGGGTCGAGACTCTGTGTCATTGTGCCCCTTTGTACTCTTCACACTAACCTGGTTTGATCTCTGTTAAGTTGGACTTTCTCTTCCTTGAGAGGTTGGTCCATTTTGGGGGGTTTTCAGATGCCACTTTTGTAGAGGACTTCAAAGTGGCTAATAGAAACTCTGACCTTTTTAAATGGGTTATTTATTTTCCATTATGCTGATTGCATCAGGGAACCTCCATTGCCCGAGTTCACCAACCTGGATAAAAACTTTTGAGGTGTGCAATCCAGCAGTCTCCTCAGATAACAGCAAAATCGTTCTTTTTCTTTTGCTCTAAGACACTTACTCAGTCTTTAATTATTCCAAACACACAAGCACTCATCAGTGGATGTAATTGCCGAATGAACGGGAGCTCATTTAGTGCAGACAGACTAAAGATTGTGCCAGATCCTGCTCCCCACTGAGGTGAAGGGTAGAAGATGAATAGTCATAAAGCCTGCAGTCTCAGCAGGTGAAAGACTTGGAGTGGCCTGTTGGGAAGTCTTCGAGACGAGGAAGCTAACTACTGAGCCTAACCTGATTTAATAACTTAATGACAGTGCATGAACACTTCACCGCTGAGCGTAATTTCATAAAGATCAAATTGAGTTTCGCCATTGATGATTAATGTGCACAACAACCTGGATTGCGGAGAGATTTAGTATTATCATATGTTCATTTCTTATTCAGATGTCGCTGTCATGGCTCTGTTGGCATCCAACAAATTCCACACTGATATCAAGACTCATTTTGTTGCCTGACATTAATAAACTAGAACATTGAGTCTGGATTCAGGTTCAGTTTTCTCATGATGAATGCATACGTGCTTACTTAACCATCAGACGTCTGTAATTCTGTAAAGATCTGAATCCCAACCTTCATGCATCTTTCTCGTCTCCCTTTCCTTTGACCTCATTCATCACGTTTTCTTCAGGTTCATCACTTCTTCCTGCAGCTCCTGCAATTTGCTTTTATTGCCGTTCAGTCATCATGAATGCGACCGCAAACACTGACCAGGGACATAAGACTTGCTTTGCTGTCATAAAGTCAACACTCACGCACACACAAACACTCGGTGCAGGTGTGTGCTGTCTTAATCTCGCTCTGCCTTCAGCGTCTCCTGCATGTGAAAAGCATTTGGTCAGCAGCAGCAAACATTTCTGCCTATCCAGCACAAGACAGGAAATATGAGAGGAACTTAAAAACTTGCTTTGATCTGTGCGTTTATATTAATAACTGGAGAAAATGGGGTGCACGTAAAGTGAAAGGTGTTACTCTTCATCATGAACCCACTGAGAAGTATTCACAGAGTTCCCCGGTGGAGCCTTTCAGCATCTTTCAGGACTGCATTATACCTGCTCTAATTCATTAATTTCATTCAATGAAGCTGCCATCACCCTGGTATTGCTCATATTGTTTATTTCTTAGTTATCGGGTGTCAGATGACCCAAAAGCTGTGGGGTTTTATTAGCTCACTGCCACAGTAAGATTTTAGTAGAGCATCTGGGTTACGCTTGGTCATAACTCATAAATGTTGCACTGCAGATTTGTTTTTTTATATCCTCCAAATGGCTCGATTTGCCTCGAGCAGTGATGACTCACAAATGACAAAATTAATTGCAAGTAAAAATCTATTAAGAGCGCTTCAGAGGAAACATTTTAGCCAATGGAAATGTGCAGAGGCAGCAGTGTCGCCTCACACCAAGGTCCTGGGTTTGACTCCACTGGCCGGCCTGTGCGGTGTTCGCATGTTCTCCCCGTGTCTGTGTGGGTTTTCTCCGGTACTCCTGCTTCCTCCCATAATCCAGAAAAATGCATATGAGTTCTCCAGTGATAGCTGGGATATTACAGAGTGACCCTAAATTGGTTTGGCCTGCTGTCTCAAACAAATAGTTAATTTCAGGATAATAACACAAAGCACTTCCATTCCTGACTCTTACTGTCTATCAGTGATCTTGAGTGAAGCCACTAAGGCAGCAACTTGTTGCCATCTCCTGTGCTTTTGAGTGTCCATCTTCTTATTCAGCATGTAAGGATAAACTTGTCTATGATACCTAAGGTACAAAAAAACTAAATCGCTCATCAGTATTGAATCATAAACTAAACATATAACTCCATTAGCACTCCTGAATGGTTTCAGCCATTGCTGCTTTCACCACACTTGCCTCCTTTAGCTCTTTAAGCTACACAACAACTTGTCTAGTTAGCATGTCATTGCATAACACACCTTAGCGTAGCAGTCTCTCCTTGGCTATTAGGGTTCAGTGGTCTTTTTCCTTAATCTGATCATCCCATTATCCTGGTGCTCCATTACCAAAAGTCGATACCATTATTAGCTCTTGAGGGAGTCATAAATAAACAAAGAGAATATTGTATATCCTCCGATTTTATTGCATTATCCCAGTGAAATACAATTGAATATCCATTGATGTATATGAAAACAGCCAGATGAATGTTAATGCTATAAAGCGTAGGCAGCGTAATCAAACAACAACACTGATGCCCAGGAGACTCAACAATAAGCCATATTAGCTTCCCTGATGAGCCTATTTAACTTGGGAACATACTCCAATGTGCTGTCCTGCACTAATGTCACTTTGCAGGCTACAAAGCTAAATATATGGTTAGCAAGAATGCAAAAGTGCATGTACCTGCATGCTCTACAGATATTGTTGTGGAGCTTTGAAATCACTGTTAATAACACGCAGTCTACTGCTTATTTACTTTTCAAACTGCCTTTGTCAGTCAAGCACAGACTGTACATGTCAGCTTGTGACACTTCCCCCAAAACATAAGCAACTCTTATCCCACATCGAATGGCACATTAACAACACACTGATGTTGCTGTAACTAAAAAATGCAGTAACTAAATGTCATTCAAACTTGATTCTGCCTTAATGTATCCTAAAATAATGTCAGTGGGATATGCAAACTTATTAGACTTAATATTGTTTATTCAGCTGCTGAGATAAATAAGATCAACAACAAACACTGAAATGCCCCCTTTATTGTTAATAAGAACTTGACTAAGGTGAAAGCATAAATATAGTATTATTTAGCACTTCAAGATAATGAAGTCAGGCAATTGAATTTATTAGATGAATAAATTCAAAGTTCTATGAATAATTTATACACCCACAGTATATGAGGTGTGTGTGTACTTGCATTCATTAGCGTATGAGCCTCTGCATCTACTCATACCTCCTTCTGCCTGTGTGTGTGTGTGTGTGTGTGTGTGTGTGTGTGTGTGTGTGTGTGTGTGTGTGTGTGTGTGTGTGTGTGTGTGTGTGTGTGTGTGTGTGTGTGTGTGTGTGTGTGTGTGTAATTGCAGACCGGCTGGTAAAAGGTGTGTGTTTGCAGGCAGACGGCAGCCAGGGAGCTGACCTATTCCGTAGAATGGAGGCGGAGGCAGCTCAGTGTTTAATGTCACCACCAGGGAGGGACCACAGGAGAGATGGGGAAGGGGGCGGCGGGGGGTGTTGTAGGTTTATTGCTGCATTTTAGTCCAAAAATACATGTTCTTTTCCCCCGTGGATGATGATCTTTAAAATCGGCTAAGAGGTGTCACGTACCAGCTTCGCTTTCATGAAAATGACTCACAACCTGTTGACTTGTTTACTGTAATAAGGCCTTCGCTTATTAATGCATCATTCACCTTGACGGACCCTTCACAGCATGCCCGCAATACATGCTGAGACATTTAAAATTATCTTAAAGCAAATATACTTGACTAAAACTTCCATGCGTTCAGCTATAAACAGAAATACTATTTTGGGCTCCAAAGCAGTTTGTTTACATTCACTATTTCCACTGCTTATGTCTAATTATTTAACCAAACCAGTGCATGATGTCTCTAACAGGTCTTTCTAACCATTTGTTCTTATTTTCAGAGCTAAAATGCTGTTGTTTTTTACAGAGCCACTGGTTTCAAAGAGATAGGTCTCACCATTGCCTAGGTGCTTATCACTCAAGACCCCTTGGCATTGCACTTAAAAGCCTTGAGGATTGTTTTTAGTGTGCAGGGCTTCTAAACCTAACCAAGCAGCAAGTGGAAATCAGAGTAAAAAAAAAAAAAGGTGTGGAAGTGAAACTAATGAGCGATCGAAAACAAAGTGAAACAGAGATCCAAAATGGGGAATGAATCACTGTCTCCTGGGAAATGTCTCACTTAAGCCAGCACCAATGCTCCTGTCATCTAATGAGGACATTGTTTTTTTCCCCCGCCTTAATAATGTGCTCTCCACTGCTGATAATGCCATCGTTCCTGTGTGTATTGTGTGTTTCCTGTGACTTCTAATACACCAGAATGTGTCCCCCTCGCGCTGTACAATAAAATTATGTCAGCTTCCACATACTCCCCTTCCTTGGCACTTTTGACCATAACAAGTCTATATTGGCACTTTTATGTAAAAACTATACCAACTTAAGGTCCTCTTTTCTTCTTATCTTTAAAATCTTACCACATAATTATTTATCAGCTCAGAAACTTAAACCGTATTTTTGCATCAGTTTCTGAAGGCTTTGTTAGCTTGGTAGGAAAGATTGGTAATGTAAGATATTTTATACTTTGCCTTTGCTGCTAAGAGATAAAAATCACGGTTTTCACAACGGTAAGAAGTCTTGGACCAGTAAGTGTATTAGGCTTAGCAAAGTGGCTATCTAAGATCTAAATCTCCAGCTAAAACAGGGCCATCGATTTTTCTCCTGAAGCAGCAGGGGTGAGATGTCATGCTGAGGTCTCTCAAACAAAGCCATCATGATTTGTGCTGCTCCACTAGGGATGTCACCTTATAGGTCTTTCCTTCTCTCTTAGCTTCCCTCCTCTCCTCCTCACCTCACTTCTGGGTTCACTTGAAGAAGATTACCTAATGCTGTATTTAAAAAAAAAAAAAAGAAGTTTCGTTGTCTGTGGCTGCACCTCATAGGAACATTTAGGCATTTAAAGGTTATATGAGTGCGTATGTGTGTGCAGATATGTGTGTTTGTCCATGTGCTGCTTTTTGTGCTTTAGCTCTTTAAGTGTGTGTGTGTGTGTGTGTGTGTGTGTGTGTGTGTGTGTGTGTGTGTGTGTGTGTGTGTGTGTGTGTGTGTGTGTGTACCTTCAGTATTTCGCCAGGGGATATTTGGGCTTTGGGGGAGTTATATGACTCAAGACTGTCTCCCCAGAGAACAGACACAATTGCCGCCCTACTTTATAGTCTCAGGTAGAGCACAGTGACACATCTGGCATTTGCATAGCTACTGAGTTGCACCATTTTACAAAAAGAAATAAGTGAGATTTGCTTTTCCTCTACTGAAGATTAGGCCTTCTGCTGGGGAAAGGATGTGTGAGCAGATGGGAAATACTTCAAGAAGATGAAACTGGTCACATCTCCCTTTCTTTGTAGTTCTCTGTCTTCTGGATCTCTTTTTAGAACAAAGGTGTCATGGCCAAATAAATGGCCAAAGATGTGAATAAAATTAGTTCTCGTCAGGGTGCGGTTGTGGCAGTAGATGATGATAGTGATTTCGGTCAGCCTCTTATGGTGATTTTTTTTATACCTTATTTCTCTTGAGATTCATTTTAAATTTAATTTCGGTCACTATATTTTCATTTAACTAACCCCTGCTTTACAGATGTGTGGGTCATGGGCAAACACAAATAACTTTAAGGAAGGTGGCTAATGCTGCTTTAATGGTGCAAGTTAATTTCACTCCACCGTGCCCTGGAGATTTCATGATTGGTTCAGTTTGTCTGCCTGTTTGATGGTTTTTAGCAGGTTTACTCAAAAAGTTATGGACATATTAGCATGAAACTTCTACCAAAGGTGGGGCTTGGCACGACTTAAAAAATGATTACATTTTGGAGTCCTTCCAAATCTAGGACGGAGTTGTCAAACATATGGCCTGGGGGCCAGAATCGGCCTGGCAAAGACTCCACTTGGGCCCACTGGTCAGCTTTGGAAATCACAGAAATGTTCCTTTTTTTTTTTCTTCTTCTTCTTTTTTTTTTACAGTGAATCCACAGCAGAAGGGGAAAAAAAGAGATTTGTTTTCTAAATTAACTAAAACTTTATTTTAAAATTACAGGACAGTATGGGCAACAAACTACCAGATATTTTTCTGTAATTTTACACATTTGTCATGTAGTTTCACAGGTCCGGCCCACTTAAAATCAAAGTCGGCTGTATGATGTCAAATGAGAGTGACACCCTTGATTTAGGGTTTTTGGGCATGGACTATGCACGACTTTTATATCTCACCAGGACAGCAGCAGCTGATACTTTAAGCAGTGCTGCTGCTGCAGCGTTGCGCCTCATCGTTAGGTCCCTCCTCCTAGGCTACAGACTTGTTTCAGTATGTGCTTACGTCTGCTAACCATGAGCACCTGACATGGAGACAAAATTAGGTGGCCATTGCTATTTGTCTCTCATCACAGTTGCACACTGGCCAGTTTCTCTTGCACCCAGCATGTTATTCGCTTCATGTGTGACTGCTCATAACATTTCAGCTTGGTGTTCACCTGCTCGCACTGTTGTTTTCCCTTGCTTTCAACCTAACCTGTTATTTTCTTGGTTGCCAACTTCCTCTGCCAGTCGGTGCAAACATGCTGATGCAGGCCCTACACCCCACGGTGGCCCCATCTCGAGCAGTGACGAGAGGAGCAACACAACCCTCCCTAACTATTACTGTGGGTGACTCATCCAACACCAACACAGGAAGATGAGGAGGAGGATACACAGGAGACAAAAACCACCCGCTTGAGTTGTCACTTTAAATGCACCGAGCTGTTGGGGATCCTCCATAAGAGTGAATCCCAGGCTTTTCAGGAGTGGGAGGACGTCAGTGGGACACCTTACACCGTGCATTCTTTCAAATTGCATACTAACTACTTTCTCATTTATCTTCTTCCAGACTTTTTTCTGTTTTGCCTTGAACTTGTTTTTCTTATCTGGTTTTACAAAACATCTCGTCTCTACTCACTACTACTTTTACCTTCCTTTGCCCCCTCCACACCTCCCATCACACCACATTCCTCCTTTTCCCTCTGTCACTGTAAGCACAGAAGCCCTGTGGCCTCATTAAGCTGTCACTGATCCCTCCTGCTGTGGCTGAGACCATTGGATCATTAGTCAGCCCTGTCTAAGACACCCAGCTTGACAAGAATAGCCTCTAATAGTCTCCAAATATCTGAATCACAATCAAGTCTGAGCAGGCGCTGCCGCTTTCCCCACCTTGACAAATAATCGATGAGCTCAGCCGTAGAGTATTAACATCGATGTCTGAAATATTCATGCGCTCACACAAGAGCTGCGCAATTGGATATTTGTGTCATGAGTGGGTTGATAATGTGTCATGTGTGTGTCATCTAAGAATGCCAATAATTATTTATCTTTGAAATATTAAGGCGATCACACCTCATGCAATAGATTGGAGGGTTAGCTACTGAACCAAGACTCCAAGTCCATATTGTTAAAAGGAAAAAAATTGACAGTGGCATTCAAAAATATTGATTAGTTCAATAATTATTTTCTTGATTAACTGTGTGTGTCAGTTGTAGAGTCACAGATTTCTAAAGTTCAATGTGACATTTTCACATCAGCATTCTTTTTCCCGAGTTCAAAACTGCTGATGTATTTATTATCTTTTTAACCTGATAGCTCCTTAGTGATCATCCACTATTCTCACAGCTGATGTGAGAACAGCTCTGATAAAAGCTACCCAGCGTTCGCACACTCTACATCACCTCATCCCAAACCAATCTTCCAGAGAGTGAGACCGGGTCTATCATCTGCTCTGTGCTATGTGTGAGAAAGAAAAAATGAACACAATTTCCTGGCCTCACTCTTCCAAAATTGTTAGGAGTTCATGTGTGAAAACAGATACAGATGTAGTTTGCTGTAAGATGTATGAAAAAAGATCTGTAGAAATCAGTAGTGATGGATAATGATTGCTAAAAGGAAAGGTATTGTTGTACTGATAGAATCTACACAGTAAAAAAATAAATCTACACCAAACAGAGATTAAACATTTAACAAACATCTAACAAACATAAATTATTAGCTAAATTAGGCAGAGTGAAATATCCCTCACTGAGACCAAAAATTATGATCAAGTATCTAAAATGTTTGTATACTTTAGCTGTAACCTGGTCTTAATGGTTTTAGATCCTATGAAAAATTATGTTGTGGTAACATTTTGGTGGACTTAGTACAGTACTTACCTCCTGTGTTTTTCACTTGGTTGGATGGTAAATGGTAAATGGCCTGCATTTGTATAGCGCTTTTCTAGTCCCTAAGGACCCCAAAGCGCTTCACACTACATTCAGTCATTCACCCATTCACACACACATTCACACACTGAATGGATGTTGTTAAGGTTTTTGGAACTTTTTTACCCTTTAGTTTTCAGGGTCAAGGTCAGAGGTCAAGTTTTCTGAAAACCTTGTGAATGCGATAACTCAAAAACAAGGTGACATACTGTAGGATTTTCAAATTGATACCGTACGTGAGTCTACTGGGAGGCTGAGAAGTAACACTGATAATTCCCAGTATTTTTTATTGTATAATGGAAAGAATTCTGTGATCATCTGCCACTGTTATCTTCTGTAAATGGCTTCACAAGCATGTTCTGTATGTAATGGATTTGCTTTAGGCCTAGAGACCACTCTGCAATCATCTAGCAACTGTTGGAGGCAGTCACTGGTAACTGTTGTGAAATTATTTGCCTCATTAATTCAGTGCAAGAGACTGGTCAGTGCCCCCCTGGTAACAACTAGCTGCTAGACAAAGGTTGGAAAGTGGTTGCTAGCTTTAGCGAGAATGAAATTGGTTGCCAAGAGTGATATGTTGTTGCACTGAAAACCTCCTTGTGATTGCTTTGGCTATTAGCAGGTTGCCGCGGTTACCAGTAGTTTGCATGGAAGACAGAGTTGTCTGCAAACACTTGGCAGCGACTCGTTCAGCTGTGAAACCGTAAAAGAGGCAACACAAGCTGGAAATGGAGAATGTTTGCCTTAAAACTAAAAGTTCTGCCTTTCGAAACGCGCACACCAGGTTCGTCGTAAGCAGACGCCTTAAAAATGCAAATACCCATACATATATTCAACTTTAGACCTTTTGCCTGCTTAACTGATGAAGATGTAACAAACAAACAACCATTACCTACCTATGAAATACGCTTCTGGGCTGTGCAGAACTGGTGAACCCAAACATATACAGACAAGGGGAAGGCAGGGTCATTTATTGTTATAGGAAAGAACAAAGACAGAAAGAGAGTCATTCTAGAAGTGGCAAAAGGTCAGGCTGACCTAGAATGGGATGTTCGAGGGGAGTCTAAGGCTGATGTGACATTTTGAGTCAGTTGCCCAATTATCTCTGGTTCACTGAAAAAGAGTGGGCTATAAATAAAATATGCTATTCTCAAATAACAAAACATATCTAAGGATCAGAACATATATAACATCTATAACTGCAGATCTATCTCTAGTAGAGTGCAAAGGCATAGGTCAAGGGTTCATTTCATATCACCAGTGATATGCCCCTACATCTAATCACGTATGCATAAGCCAGCTGAGGATGTTCCCATATCTCTAACACCTCGTGGATTAAAACCCCACTGACAGCTGTTGATCTTTTGGCTCCATCCTTATGATGCATAACTCTTAGATGACCTGAAAGCTTTCAGTTAGCCGGTCATTTGTAAGCTGGATATGGCAGCAGTGTGGTTGGGAGGAGAGCTGCACATTCAGCAGTTGTACTGAGGAAAGACAAAGATGCAGAGAACAGCTGTGTTGCTTATGTAATTGCAGAGAGTAAATGGTACGCACATAGACAATCAAGTGGCGCGGCGCTAATCATCAGCTTTTTGGACGCTGGACAGAAACATCAGGGGCCAAAGTGGTCTCTCTGCCAGCTACAGGGCATCTGACATAATCCTCACTCACACATGTTAGTGCATGCAAGATGATCGCAAACACACACACACACACACACACACACACACACACATACACACACACACACACACACACACACACACACACACACACACACAGCCTGAATGTCACAGGGTTTAGTACACACACACAGCCAGCATAAGGAAGGACAAACAGAGCATCTGTTTACACATTTACATGTCAAACACACGACAAACTAGATCAGAATTCTCTTCGCTTTAGAAAATGTAAAGCAGATTTTTTCTTTACTTTAAATCCCATATATATACAACAGTCTGTAATGGATTTGTATGTGTATCTTAAGCATTTTTCATGAAATATAATCAATGTGGTGACCCAGGTTTTATTCAATTACAGGGAAGATAATAACTTTTTCTTTTAATTTATTAAACTGCATTCCAGTTCTCTGCTGAAGACCAAGTGCCGTTAATGCAAAGGCATTTTAGGTAAATATTAAATTTTCAAAAACTGTTCAAACACAACAAAATATCTGTTTTTTTGTGTGCATTGTACTAAAGTACAGTTCTCTGGGCTTCAATATGCTTTCGTGTCAGTCAATTCTAAAGTGACTTGTAATCTGCAGTCTTATATTCTTATACTTATATATTCACTGTTACATGCGGGCTGCCCTTGTGCTCATCATGTAGGCAGGTATTAGAAACTAGTACCCAGCTAGATGTTGACTGTGTCTGCTCAGCGTTTGTGGTGCACGGTGTTTTTAGAGCTTTGCCTGGAGATGAGAAACCAACACACTGCCAGTAAACCACAACGGTGACTTTGCATCAGGGCAAAGAAACAAAGAGATGAATCTGTGTATAAATCTCTGTAAAGCAAAGATGAGATACAGATTCATCATTTTCTGCAGGTTCATCACTATGAGCGACCCCTTTCACACTGTCACATTGTTTTCTCTATTACATTTTATGCTTAGTTATTATAAAAATATCGGTTATAGCCATTTTCAGTCGTTCATTTGAGTGACAAATAGGATTGGATACCTGTATTTTTATTGTGCCTCCTACAGAAAATAGTACTTTGTGTTTAGAAAGAGTGTGTGTGTGTGTTCACACATGAACATGTGTACACTCTCCTTAGTTGTGAAAGTGCAGCTTCTTCTTTTCTGTTGTTTATATTGTGCGATGGTTAAATATAGTTTCCGTGTGAGATGGCCACCTGGGGCCCGTCCTGCTTGGATTCAGTGGCGATGTTGCAGTGATTAACGGGCAGGTATGTTAACAGCCAGTTGTCCTGTTCTCCTGCAAGTGAAAGCTTTAATAAACACACCAGGGGAACTAGGGTAAAAGTGGGGGCTGCTATAAAACATTGTGGGAAGCCAGGTGATAGATGACCTGAAAAGTTTTGTAACTTTCCCCTTTTCTTAAACTTTTATGACTTTATTGTAACAGCTGGCCTTTTCTGAGACTTGGTAAGCCAATTTAAACCAGTCTGGTTGTGTGGGTATTTTGAAACACTAACCCCCATCTATTGGATTGCATTTTACACAAAACGGCACCATACAGATTCAAGACTGGCACATGCCTTGTTATCCAAGTTCACTGGCATGCATAACACATCCTCTCTGTGATAATGTATTAAAAGAAAGGACTTAGTAACTCTGTTTTATTTCCCTGATATACAAAAATCCTGTTCAGGCTTCCTTATCATTTAAAACTATAACAAATGTTCAGTGCCCAACAGAACAGGCTAACAACAATAATAAACTTGCCAAGGCTGTAAATAGTCACAATCTGTTCAGGTAACCTACAGCTGCCGCCCACTATGCTAGTTTTCTGTGTGTATACAGCCGTATTAAAAGTACTGCTTCAGTAGACTAACACATGCAGCTAAATCCAGCCAAGACTCTATGCAAAACTGCAAGCATGGATACATGAGCAATTCAGTCAGCCAGAGCCTGACATTGTACATCTGCAGGGCCAATATATCAGTCGATATGTTAGTATGCCGCTAAATAAAAATTAAAAAAAGTAAAGAGGTGGGAGAAACGTTGTTCAACTATATTATCAGAGTCATAATTTGTTCATCAGGGATGCTCTGGGGTTTTTCACTTGTTATGATAATAAAACAAGATTGTTTTTACATTTGTAATCACTCATAAATAATTTTACATAAAAAATATTCATCTGTGTATGTTTTCTGTGTCCAGACACAGAGTAAAAGGGGTGTGCTTGTCCCTCACCCTATTTGAAGAGGGTGGCGTTTGTTTGTGATAACTGTGTTGAACAAATCCACACTAAAGCTGAAAAGTCCATCCTGTCCACAAGTCTTCTTCTGACACGTTTATTTTATTCTTTAACGTTGATAAAGTCCGTACTTGCTGAGTGAGCAGGAACCCTCAGCAGAAGCAAGTCAGCCAGTAAAAATGCAGCTGACGCAGTGGTATGACTTAATTGGTCTGATTGTTTTTATTTTTTTATTTTCCAAGCGAAGCAAACTCAGCTCCCTGCTTATCTTTTTGGGAATGTAATACAATCTTTCACCACACATCTATAGAGGGGCGCTGTTTGACTCAGTATATTACACAGTTGAGTCTGCTGTGATGAATGAGAAACGGGTAACAGCAACAACAGATAACAGACAGAAGAAGAAGAAAAAGAAGAAGACTCATCATTAAATCAATTATTATTAAATTAAAATGATCTAAGAGGGAAGTGCTGGCAGCAAACAGTGAGAGACAGTTTGATAGATATTCTGAGCCAGTAACTAATTGTCTGCTTTTTTTTTTTTAACATTATGTTTATTAAAGTTTTACATATATACATATATAAAGTACACACACAAACAAATTTACACAATAAACGAAACACAAGGTACATTCAATGAAAGCACTTGAGTCCATGAGACCTCTGACAGATTTTAAAGAATAATTTTCAGATTGCAGCATATGGTTGTGGTCCTGTACAGGGAATAGCTAGGCTGTCCCTGTCTCACACAGTAAACCAGATAGATCTTTATTCCCAATATACTGGATGTAGCGCCCCCAAATTTTCTGGAAAATTTCTTGTTTATCTTTTAGAGTATATGTAATTTTCTCTAATGGTAAACATAAAGACAATTCTTTGAACCAATGTGAAATACTTGGTTTGCCAAGACTCCTCCACGTTAGAGCTATCACTCTCTTTGCTTGTAGTATTCCCATGTTTATGAAGATTTTTTCAAAATGATCTATGTTACACCCTACAGGATATAATCCCAGTAGGAAAAGTTTGGGATCCATCACAAGTTTAATTGACAAAATCTCCTTTATGATTGCTCTAACCTCTTCCCAAAACTCCTTTATTTTTGAATTGTCTGCTTATTACTGGATTATTTTTAGCTCTACCTGCACTCTAAAGGTCTTTTCTTTTTTGTCCCAGCACAGCACTGTTGTGTTTACTGATTGGACATGGTACTATCTGTTTAAAGACAAAAGGCAGAGCGACTCTGATTCTTGGCATTGTTGCTGGTGCACCTTTTATTTAGAGACTCCTCTCTTATGTTATTTTAAATAACTGGAAGTGTTCATGAAAATTTCACAGAAAGAACCGTTTGCTTCTTTAGGTATGGGAGCAGTTTATTTCATGTGCTCAGCTTTTCTTTTTTTCTTTTTCTTTTTACAACTATACCCACTGCTTATGTGACTCCACATTCACTGATGGGGGCCACGCTTTGGTGGTGTTTCGGCTGGTCGCACACTTCTCAATTTTTGTAACCTTGTGCAGGTGGTGCGACTGGTGACGTTCAGGTCGAAGACATGGGATTCCCAAATTATACAGAGGGAGATGCTGCAACAGCTATCGAGAAAAAAAAGTGACGTTGGAGATAATGTGCACTTCAGAGGGCTCATTCCAGGGATGGAATTGGTTCCCTAATGTTCAATAATAGAATAACAATGTGAACTCAGAAGATATTGGACATATCTCTGCCTTTGTTCTTCTTCTTTTAGCTGTTCCTATTAGGGGTCACCACAACAGATCATCTGCCTCCATGTCTTCCTGTATCTTCCATCCTCCTCTGTCACACCAATCCTGAATCTTCTCTGAGGTCTTCCTCTTTTCCTCCTGCCTGGCAGCTCCATCTTCAACGCCCTTTGTCTAATATATCCGCTATCCCTCTTCTGCACATGTCCGAATCATTTCAACCTTACATCTCTAAGTCTGTCTCCAGATTGACTCAACCTGAGCTGTCCCCCCGATGTACCTGATCACTCCCAATGAAAATCTTAAACTCTGCCACCTCCAGTTTGGCCTCCTGTCTTTTGGTTAATACTGTCTTCTCTAAAACCCACAACACAGCAATCTAACATATAGTCTGCAAACATCATCAGAGACTCCTACTGGACTGCATCAGTCAACCTGTCCTCACCACAGTCCTCGATGTGCTGAAGCAGTAGTTGTCTGTGTTTACATATTGCATGTAGGCATAAGTGCAGGCCAGATATAGGCACAGTGGATTTCTGTTACACTAAGTGGGATTCTCCACTACCTCTCGACAAAGTCAACTATCCTCTGAACAACTCATCCTCTCTCACAGCCATTTAGCTCAATTACCAATGAGCCGAGATGGAGCTATCGCCACCAGTGTCTCCTAATGGAGCCTGATAACTGCTGCCGCAGAGACCCCTAGTCATATGGAGGCGCAAACAGGAAGTGATGATACTCTCACAGGTTAAAGACCCCGCTTTGGCCTTTGTGCGAATTGAAGCAACAAAGGACTGTAGCTACAGTTCATGCCACAGAAAGGGCAACCCACGCGCATATAAAAGCAGGCCTCATATCCTAGTCAATCTAATTAAACGCTCTGTTTGATGATGAAAGTTGGGTTGTGATGAAAGCGTGTGCGCGGCTCAGAGGTGCAGTTTGAATGGATCTCAACACTAGATCTGCTAATTAGATAGCAACGGGAAAGGATTAAGGGCCGAACACCTGTGTCTGCTCGGTTTGATTTTACTCTGTACTCATTTTACTCTGTGTGTTTTATCTGTGTGTGTCTACACATTTAGTTCTTAAGTAAAATTTGGTCTTATATGTGTTTAAAAACAGAATGCTTTCATTTGCAATGAAGTTTTTATTTGAAACTGACAAACTTGAGCCGTGCTTTGTTGTCATTTTAAACTTGCTCATATTCATAAATATCATCAGTGCCCTGGCCTCACATACAGCCTTATACTATATACAACAGAGTCAATGAGGCAGTTTGTTCATCTCCAACCAGGCAGTAATGTGAAGCGTGGATTGAGGACACGATCAATAGTTCTACGATTATGAGTGTAACGAGCGTGTGATGGCTCTGTCGTTCGTGATAAATTTCCTGTGAATATTTCTGAGGCATCATCTGTGATGCATTATGCCTTGGTAAAACAAGTGAAGATATATAGGGAGCAGACATTTGCAAGGATCACTTGTGAACAGTGGCTGTATTTAGTTTCCAAGATGAGTGGCTGCCTTGTTCTACCAACTTGAGGTGGGACAGTCCAGTCTAAGCTGTTTTTGATCCTTTAATCCTCCTATTTACAGTACTATGCAAAGGTTTTGCAAAGGTCCTTTGTATCCAAGGAGAACTTTTAAAAAAATGGTTTCTTTGGACATTGGCTGCATGAATGTGCAGATAATGACAAAGACAACACAGGTATAAAATATAATTTTTTTTGGACCAACAGGATAAAGAACTATTAGCAAAAACTTTTACATATCTCAGCATAGGGCTGTTCGATATAACAATATATATATCAGATGACGATATAAAAACGTCTATCGTTTCCTATTACGCTATTGTTTGTTTCGTAAAATAAACTGTTTACAGCAATATATTTTCAGCTTTTGATGGTCACTGTAGTGGCTATATTAATTTCTTAAAGTTCTCTCTTTCTCTTATATTTAATATAACAACAGTACGGACAGACAAGCGCCTGTTTTTACGTGCTGTCGTTAGCAACAATGATGGTAAAACCATCGCGTGGCTCTGCCGTCCGCTTGTTTGTTTTTCACGTAACACTTTCACAATAAAGCTCAAGCTCCTGTTGAGACTTTTCCAAATAATCTGAATCATGTGAAAGAGTATGCAGAGAGTTTACAGATGAGAAGCAAAATTCAGAGACATCAGGTGCTAAAAAATAAGCCTTAGACTCAAACTTCGAAAGAAAGTGGTGGCCGTTACAACTTATGTCTAAAAATGTACAGTTTCATGCATCGGTTAAAACACTGGACTCCAGGTAAAGGATGCCCAGCTGAAAACACTTCACGCAAGTCGAGTTGCCCAAGAGTCACAGAATTTACAGAAAATGTTACATTTTTGTGATTTATATCGTTGTCAGGACGATAAATGTCTTATATCGGGATATGAGATTTTGGTCATATCGCACAGCCCTGTCTCAGCATGGTGTGCAGTGCATCCTTAAGACAATTTGAGGAAACTGGACAAAACAGTGAAGAATATAAAATATAATAGAATAAAAGAATATAAAATGTAATGGCAGACCCAAAAGGTGATAGAGAGAAGTAAGACAAGAGGGACAAGATAGGAGAGAGCAGAGAGGAGAGCCGGAAAGGGGCGCCCGATCTGGCTTCCCACACCTCCCCGCTGGATCGGGCTGTACGCTCTACCTCCCCACTGCCTCCCAGAAAAGGGAAGAAGAGCAGAGGGGAAAAGAGCGGAATATTTCTTTTCTCTCGCGGTTAGCTGACTGCCTTAGCTGCCCAAGTGCTGTCAGCCCTTTTTAACCATAGCCAGTGACTGGTCCTCTCAGCAGTGTTAGCTAGTTCTCTTATAGCCTGCCGTTGCGCCTGTCCTCTGATCCCAATCTCTCTAAGCAGTTTTGCTGTTGTACTGGCAACAAAGCCCCTGCACCCCACTTCCACCTTGATCTTCCAGCCTCTGTCCTCTGCCTCAGCTGCCAAGTTGGCATACCGCAGCTTCTTACACTCAAACGCTTCCTCAATTGCTTCCTCCCATGGTACCGTCAGCTCAGTGATGTACGCAAGTTTTTGGGAGTTAGACCAAAGGACGAGGTCTGGTCGCAAAGTTGTTGTTACGATCTCTGTGGGGAAAAATTAGCCTCTGTTCCAAGTCTGTTTGCATCTGCCAATCCCTGGCAACCTTCAGTGGGCCCAGATCTGGGTTTGAGGGGCTTGTCCTCAGCTTGTCTCCTTCCCGGACAAATGTTGATGAAAACTGACGCTCCTCTTGGTTTATGAAAGGTTGAGCGATGATGGATTTTCTTTTGGGCTCAACTTTCTCGGCTAGACACCTGAGAACCTGGTTGTGTTTCCATATGTATCAGCCCTGAGTAAGGCTAGTCCTACAACCAACCAAGATGTGCTTGAGTGTTGTGTTTAGAGGTCAGACGAGAGGTACAACTGTAAAACACTGCAGATGCTCTGTAATGGTTTAGGGCTCCAGTCAGTGGTGTTAAGGATCTTCTCAGAATTTATGGAATTTATGAATATAGAAAATTATCATTAGCACTATGCAAAACTACCTGGAATGCATATGATTGGCAACAGCTTCAATTCTCAGCATGTCAGTGATCTCAAACATGCTCCCAATGCAGTAAAGGCATACCTGGATAAAAAAAAGCACACTGCAACACTATCAGTCATGGATTGGCCTCCTCAGAGCCCAGACCTCAACATTACTGAAGCACTGTAGGATTGTAGTCATCAGGGTGTGGTTAACTATGTGATCACCGTGGATAACTACAGAAATGACGACACTTCCACACAATATAATCTCTGTAATCTGCTTTTTCTTCTCTTCTCCTTTTTATTTTGCTTTTTTGAAAACAGATTAAGAGTTCCTTAATCAGGAACAGCAACCTGAAGTTTAAATTTGTTTTAGAGGTGCTTAACTTCTACATTATAGCTTTTTATAAAGCTTTTTATAAAAGCATTTTATTGCAGCGCTGCTCTTTCAGATTATTACATGCACCTTGGATAGGTGCATGTAATTAACTGCAGGCTGGGTGTATAATAATGCTATAAAAGTAGACCCGGAAGTATGGGGGAAGACTGGTAATTGCCAGGTTGATGGTCTGTTAATCAGGCTGTTATTTTAAACTCTTCTCACCACATCAATCATCTACAACAAGAAAATGATACCGAAATAGTAATAAAGAAGAAAACCTGATGTATAAATAACCTAATACAAACCAACAGTTTTCTTCAGAATTTGTAATTTCACTTTTGAAACATCTTTTTTTAACGGATTATGTTTCTATGACTGTTCTGGTAATTTCACTGGTGTGCACCATAAGCCATATGAGACGCTCAAGACTAATAAGTCTTCTCATGGCTTCAGCTAGATATCCAACTGCACAATTCATATTAAAGAATCACTGGAAAGTTGCTCTCATTGCTCTCTATACCATTCCTCACTAATGAGCTTGTTCGCACACTCCCGGTGTGTGTCTGTGTGCCTGCGTGAACGCATGCAGCAGTGCATCCTTTCATGTATGCGAGAACCATGATATACTAATGCTTTTTGATGTTTGAATCTCTAAAAAGACCAGAAAGGCATGTAATCAGAGGAGGCACACAACAAACGACGCATTGACGAGACGTGTATTATGCTGCCGCTGGAACAGGCAGGCCATGGGGTGAAAACACCCTTACACTCCATCACTTCATATAACATCAGGGAGCTCGGAAATGGCAAAATACTGCAAAATAAAGTCTCCATGAAGCAACCTCGGGGCTAACATTTTTTAAATACAAATATCCTCCAGTATCTGTTTAAAAATTTCCACTTTGGATTGCCTGGCTGTAAATCGGTCTTTAACATAATGCGGCTTACAGAGGGATAGTCTGATAACAATGGTCCAGTAAACACTCAGGAGCTGCAGGTGGAGAGAGAGAGAGATGGGATAGCTCTAATTAAATCAGTGATGGATAGAGGTACCTTTACAAGCATGATTTGAAGATACAGATGAACCCGGAGACAGCAAATGCATGCACAGTTGTCACTGTGAGTCTTCTTTGATGGGTGAAACGTTAGCTGGGAGATAATAAAAGCGGCGACATGATAAAGAGCAACTCATTATGCTGTTTTTAAATCAGCAGCGCTTTCTAGTTTTCAATGACCTTTGACAAGTTTTGGGTTTTTTTCCCCCCTTTTATCGCCTGACCTCCTTCTCTCTAAGTCTTATTCTGCTCGTCTCAAGTAGTTTTTCTGCTGTTGATATAGCTCGTGTCAGCTCTGCCGCCCTCTGTCCTCTGTCTTCTTTTTCTTTCATACTGAGTCACGGCTTCATTATTGTTTTTATCAGTGATGACAGATTAGTCCCTGTGATACGATTGATTGCTTGAAGCAAAACCCCATCCCAGGACTCGGGTGGCTGTCAGGGTTTGTATCTGTATAGTTAAGTGTGTGCGTGTTTTATGCATGGGTGAATGAGAAAGAGGGATAAAGTCAGTGTGAACTGGTAGACAAGTTACGGTTTGGTGATCGTATTTGATATGGCAGTACTAGAACTGTAATTTATTTTACTCACGATGACTAGAAATCCTAAAAGAACCCATGATGAAGCATATATTTCTCAGTCCAAATCTTTATTCCATTTGTTTTAATATGTGGTATGATTCTGGAGAGTTCTGATGACTCTAGAGTATGTGTAGGAGCACGGGGAACAGGAAGAGGGGAAACTCAACAATGATGCTCTGACAAAGACGAGAGGAAAGACAGGATTATAACCCTGGAGTGGGAACAAGAGACAGGTGAACGCAATTCAGTCACACAAGCCTAAAGACTGGTCTGCGACTCCATGGCAACCACTAAAGAGAAGGGTGTTTATCCCCACCGTTTGGCAAGTGGGGGTATACACGTTAAGTGGTAACTTAGATTTCAAAAGGCTCAGCTTTTACTTTGAATGCGAATGGTGTCTGTTTACATTTACTCGTTGAGTAGTTGGCGAGTTTTCCCTGAGAAAGTCGCTAGCAACCTGCAAGCAACCAAAGGTACCAAGGGGGTTCTTGATGCAGCACCTTCTCTGCAGCTGAAACATGCTTTTTTTCCCCCCCTTCTAGCGACCAGTTGCCAGCTGTTTTCTTGATCTGTGGGCCTGAGACCTCCAGTGAAACTCATGTTTGATTTAGACTTTTGCGATGAATCTTCCAGCGTGACGTCGGCCACATGAGCTATGCAAGCTTCCCACATCATTGTCATTACTATTCATCACATGAATGGCTGACGTTCATGCTTGTGCTGGTGCACTATGTGTTAATTACCTTGTGGTTGTGTCCTGGTGTTTGGTAAGTGGTGCCAGACGTGATAGAAACAAGTAAAATGTTGGGATTTATTTCTCCCCCCCTTTGGGTCCTCGCTTTTTTTTTTTTTTTTTTTTTTTTTTTCTAACTGACATCAGAAACAGCAGTATGCGACATTACGTGATGGCAGAGCTTCAGTTCATCCTTTGTCATTTTTTTTTTTTTTTTTTTAAATAAATAGGACAGGGGGAATGAATGAGAGAAAGAGGGGGAGAGAAAGAAAGAAAACCCAAGGGGAGAAGAGACGGTGAGAAGGGGGGGGAAGAGAGAGAAAAAAAAAAAGAACTCCTGGGTCACCTGTATGGAGAAAAAAAAAAAAAAAACAAACAAAAAAAACAAACAGAGGAGACAGCAAACAACAAAGAGCAACATAATAATAGAGAAAACAAAGCACCATCACAATAAACTAGCTAGTCATAGATATCAGTATTTACTAAATAATAAACGATATTGTGCAGCACGCAAGATAGACAGCGCACAGTGTGCTTTGAGGCAGCAGCCAAGAAAGCTTTAGTCCGCGTCTGTGAATACCCATGTGTGCATACCTGTGTGGATCAGCATGCTTGCATTCCAAAGGTTTCTCCATGTAATGATCTGCTAGGGAGTGTGGGGGGGCCACAGCCCCGTCCTCCAGGGTGTGAAGCGGGTATGGAGGAGATCAAAACTCCAGACATCCAGAGGCCCCCAGAACACAAGAGACCATGGAAGACCAACAGAGGGGCAGCCGCGCCATGCCCTCCTGGGTTTTAATTGCACCTTAGAACACATATGCATCAACACTACAATGAGCGGGTGGAGGGAGGTTTGGAGTCTTCTCCCACCCCCATTCTCTGCGGCCTGCTGGAGCGGGAGGGCTAGTAGGAGGAGTTGGCCGTCCGACTGCGGTCTGGGGTGTGGGGCCTCCCTGCTGCTGCGGAGTCGGGGTGGTCTGCCTCTCCCCACCGCAGGGAAAAGGGTAACACCACCTGGGTCTGGGTGCAATTCCCCCTTCCAGGGGCAAGGGTACCTAGACCCGGTTTGTAGAGTACGCTTGGGGAGTGTGATTGTGTGTACAGCGTCTCTTTATGTCTGTCTCCACGTTGGTTGAGTGTGGAGTGAGTGCATATGAGAGCATGAGGGTGGGAATGGATGTTTGTGTCTGTGTGTGCCTGTATGTCTGTGTCTATATGTCAGGTTGGGTATCAGACGCCACCTCTCTGGGGACACCTCAGGCCCTCCAAGGTTTGGAGGCCTATCTCCACCCACCACCACTTCCCCTGCCGGTGGCGGACTCCCTCAGGTGTCGGTGTGTTGGTGGTTCTTTGTGTCTGGGGGTGGGCGTCCGGGTACACACCGGCTCACTCCTTGGCGGCCGCTTGTCGGGGCCTGGGGCCTGGGGCTCGCTCGGGCCCCCTTTGGAGGTGGGGTGCCCCCGGCCTCTCGGCCTGGGGCTTGGTCACTCAGGCACAGCTGGGGGCCGGCGGAGCTCACGGGCGCGTCACTGCAACTCCCCCTGACTTCTGCTCCGCGGCTGCTGGGCGAGCCCTCATCTGGGACTCTCCTCAGCTCTTACTGGGTCCTCGCTTTTTGTCGTTATATTGACGCCATGTTTGCAATTCCTTGGAGGTCCAAGTCGGATTATGATGTGAGGTTTCAGAGGGGTTTACAATTACAACATACCTAGTGTGCAGATTTAACACAGAAAAGAAAAAAGTGGCAGGAAATGGACAAATTGACTGTCCTAAACAGGCCAGGCACAACGGTGGGCTGCACTGATGTGACGAGTGGTTACATTTCCAGGGAGGCGGCCGTGAGGTTACAGTGCAGGGTTTCAGAGGGGTTTGTGCATGTAGCTTTAACACAGAAGTATAAATCGCCTCTGGCAGACAATCACAGCAGAGGCAAAGGAACAAAAGCAGCAAGTGAAATCAAAACAAGACACAAGAGAAAACTAATCTTTAAAGTAACACTGAGACATGCAGTCAGAGACAGGGGAACCACAGGAAATACTAGAAACACAAACAAATAGTGAACACATATAACGGAGACAAAATAAATTACACTAAATACATTATAAAAGATAATTCCTGCAAAAGTTTTTCACCCCTTGCCTCTCTGGGCTTCCATACCTTTTAATCCCAGCTTAAAATGTTTTCTTGTGCCTTTGATTCACTTTGACTGTCACTGTGGATCGTCCCTCTGTGTAAATAGTTGTCTGGGCATTGTGTACGCCAGCCAGTTCACTAAAGCCCACGGTGGCTTGAATGTGGAAAGTCTCAACTCTTGGCCTGGAGATTTGGTATTACTTTGATGCAACAAACCCGCCCACCCACAAACACACTCGCACACAAACGCTGCTCAACTTTCTCTCTGCCATCGTTCTCCTTTTTTGTCCATGTGTCTCTCTTTGTCTCCACATTGGTAGACCTCTATCTTTTTTTTCCTTCTATTATTTCTATTTCTATTAATTCTTCTTTTGCGCTGGTTTCTCTCCTTTTTGTTTTTCTGGTGCTCGTACCATCATACACACTCTAACAGACAGATGCGCACACAAACACTGAGGCACACTCATTTTAATGCAGTCACAGAGTGCAATAAGCAGTGTGTGCCCTTCACCATCGCGGGTCAGACTAGCGCCTGTTCAGCCGAAGCTCTGGGCAGTGTTTGTTTGGGCGAGCCTGACAACACTGGTTGTTTTGGGTTCCACTCTACCGGCAGAGAATAACTGATGATTCTCTCAGCTAAAAACAACCCTGCGCAGTCCTTTCTTTCACCTGACCTTGAGCTTGGAAGAAAAGGGAGCATTTCATCACGTGTATCTGGCTATGAGATTGGCACTCTTTCTTTTCTTCTTCTTGTTCCTTTACTTCTAACCAGACTCTCTTCATAGTTGCACAGCACATGCTTAATTTTATTAAACCTCCTTCTCTCTTTCTCTTAGTTTTTTTTCCTGCCTGCTTTCAATCTATCACTGCATTTTCTCCAGCCCGTTATCACCATAGCAACTGTACAGTTGTTCACTTTGTTACCCCAGGTGCCTTTTTCCAACATGCACACAGGCACTCACACGAGCATGCACATTCTTGCATAAACACAGTATGATTCTGGTCTTTTAATTTAATTGTAGTTTCATTGTTTTTCTCTGTTGGTGTTTTTGAGGAATTTAATTCCCCCCAGTGATGTCTGGGGACCGTTTTGCTGTTATCTAGTGTGTGATTGTGGAGCGCATAAATACAAATAAAGAAAATAAATAAATAAAAAGTAAAACGATGAACAGAAAAACAATTCCTGATGGAGCTTTGCTGACTTAAATCATTAAACCATTTCAGTTCTCCAATCTGTTCGTGTTAAAGCGAAGATCTGACATTCAGTTCCGAAGTTTTGCTTCGAGGAGGTTCGTGCTACTTTTCCCAGTAAGAGACCTGCGACTGCAGCGGAGCGCTGAGATCAGACCTGACAGGATAATGGAGTAGGCTGAGGTCACACCTCCTGTCTGGTGAACTTCCTTAACCTCCACAAAGTGTCTCTCTGTTAACCTGGGCCAGGTGAACCTTAAAGAACCTTTTGCTGTTGGTCCCAATTCTCCTGACAAATTTCCCATGGAAGTACTTTTAACTTTAAATTATATAAACACTTAAAAAAGGTTGCCTGTTGATATCACTGTGTCAGATTAGGCAACATGAAAGTCATACGATTCCTGGCAGAGATTCATGGCTGACTACACGCTGCAGCCATCTGGGACTGAGCTGCATCGGACTGACTTTCTTTTGTTCCATCTGGCAGCACCACCCTTTTTTAGCCTTGCCATGTTTTTTGACAGCTGAGGATTGGGCAGCACAGTGCTGCTGTGTTTAGCACTGTTGCTTTATAGTAAGAAGATCCTAGACTTGTCAGCTGCCTGGGGGCCTTCCTATGTGGAAGTGCAGAAAGTGAGTGACCTGGCAACATGGATCAAGATGGGTGAGACTAACTTTTCTCAACTTCCAGGCAGAGCGCGGGATACTGTTGATTGACATGTTTAATGGCAGTAAATACATTAGAGGGTTACCCAGGCAACCATAGTCTAGAATGTCTGCAAGCAAACAGCAGTCGGCTTCAAAGCCCCGAAAAGCGAGTTCCTTCCTCGCTTCCTACATTTGTCTGTATTAGCACTGCAACAGTCTGGCAACCAGCCTCTCACCCCATGACCACTGGGGTGTGAGTCTGGCAACCAGCCTCTCACCCCGTGACCACTGGGGTGTGCTACAGCCCCTCAGTGACCCCCAAATTGCATAAAGAGAAGAAGATGGATGGATTGCTTTATGTTCCACAAAATTAGTTACAGTCACACATGTATGCATGTTTATACATACAACTAGAGTTATTTTGGACAGGGTAAATGATGAGGTCATTGTTTAATAACTTTCCAGCACTGTATTTCATAAATTGGTTAGCAGCTTATACTGAAGAGACACTACTGTCATCCTCTGCTGCCACATGTGCTGCAGACAGTGCCGAGAGTGTTGTAAACAATCGAATCTGAGCAGTTCTGCAGAATAAAGTATAGGATATGATTACCCAAAACATCCCGAACTGGAAAAGTGTTTTTTGCCATCCATCCATCCTCTTAACCACTTATCCAGTTCAAGGTCACGGGGTTGCGAGTCCAGATGTCCAAACGCAAGGGGTGGGGTACACCCTGGACAGGTTGCCAGTCTATCCCAAGGCAGTTTGAAATCACCAATCAGCCTAACATGCATTTGGACTGTGGGAGAAAGCTGGAGTACCCGGAGAGAACCCACACAAGCACGGGGAGAACGTGTAGACTTCACACAGAGAGGCCTCAGCCACCCGGTGGATTCTCAACCCAAATCCTCCTGCTGTGAGGCAACCACTGTTCCACCTTACGTGTGTGGATAGATAGATAGATAGATAGATAGATTATTGTTAGTTATTGTTACTGTTACCTGTTACGCTCTGAGAAACTCAGCAGCAGCAGAAGCATCTTGACTCACCACAGCCAAACCTCCCATTTTTAAGTCCACAGCTCTGTTTGTTAGTATTAATGCGGTTCATCTGATAACACCTTTCCTCAGCACAGTCCTGTATTCAAATAACTGAGAGGGTGTTTGAGGCTAAAAGGATGACCTGTCAAATAGGTTTGATACTTTCAGATGTTTTTATTTTGTGCATTATGCAAGCGTGGTTTTGTGAATTTTATTTTCCAGTGCCTGGGCTCTGTGACTAACCTCCTTACATTTTTGACTGTCTCTTGATGAACTGTGAATCATGTTTTTCATAGCGGCTTCAACAACAATGAAAACTGAGTAGCAGACAAACAAGTCACCTGTAGAACGCCGCTATTGAAAGCTCCAGTCGATGTTGATGTGCATGTTTGCTTCTAAGCGAACAAAGCAAGTACGAATATCTTTCAGTGTTTCTCTCAGCACCCAGCGATGAATGACTTGACACTTTTAAAAGGCCCAGAGGGCCAAAAACCTCTGTGTAAAGAAACAGCTCAGGATTGTTTTAATTCATTATCTGCATCACCAGATGGAAAAGATTAGAACGCGCCGGTGTCATCAGGTAATATTTAGGCAATATTTAATTTTCAGAATTTATACTGGATATAAAATGACACTAATAGAGATTTTGGGAGAGCAAACAAAGAAAAACGGTCCGGTTGAAGCCAGAGAAACAGTTTAACTTTAAAAATAGTGTTATAGACTAACACAGATGAGATCAGAGCCACCACAGTGTGCTGCTGGTGACTTTTACCACTACATGTGATTTGTTTAGCAGCCTCTGAGTTGACAGACCATGAGAGACGGAAAAAAGCAGCTTGATTCAAAGGTGATGTGGAAACAATGGTCCAGCTGGTGAATAGGGATCCCAAGGCTGAACGGGCCAGTCGAAAAAGCCATGCAGTGCTAACGGCAAAGGTTTCCCTGAGATATTAAGGCTTTGTGCCTCATACTCACATCAAGCAACACGGGCCCTCTGACTCTGGTGGAAAAAATGAAAAACATCCATAACTGTGTGTTCACTCAACCAAACTGTGGATTTTTTTTATTTTTTAAATGTGGCAGCGTGGGCCACAATCAAAAGCTGCCAAGTGTGCTGCCTCTTCAAGTGTTTGTACATTTAAATATTATGCATATTAGTGTTTTTGAAACCTAATCACAACAAAGAAAGAAACAACTTGTTGTTCTTTTTCCTTCTTTTTTGGAGATCTGAAACATCTGTACAAGAGAGATCCTGCTAATGGTGTTAGCCATGTTCTATGATTCATGATCGTCTCAAACAGTGTGTAATGTGCAATCGCCTGATTTGCATTGGTTTATACTAGTTGAAAAAAATAATACAAATTAGTCACTTTCGCCAAAAGAAGGTTTTATCTGCACTTCCATCTTCTGTAATGAACATTTGGTGGTGCTTCTTGATGCATGCTCAATCATCCAGGTAAGTAAATCCCCAAAAGTTGATTCTGTTCATCTGGACGTAGCGATGTAGCGACGTAGCGTTTTCAGCATTTTCCCCAATCTTATAAACAGATTGGGGAAACCTGCAGTCAGCTGAGACTGAAGAAGTCACTTGGATGAGTGATGCAACATTTTTCCTACTGAAAACACTACTTCCAGATGAACAGAATCAACATTTTGGGATCTGGTGGTGCTGTGGATACTGCTAATGTTGGTATTGGTATTGGTTTTGAGCAGGAAGTCCAGGTGGGTTATGCTACGTACGCTTAATTTATTCTATTCTAACTTTAAGAGAGGTTTTGGGGCAAGTATGTGGTGATTTTGAGATACTGATGGTGTTATGATGTCTTATATCATCATCTTGCTTATTAGAGATCGCCAGGCAGTTCAAAAGAGAGCCAGAAAGAGAGGGAGAGAGAAATTAGTTTGAGCCTGTGCAAGTATTAGATTTTGGTTATGATGTGCATCTGCACTTATCTGTGCGCCTTCACTAGTACATTGTTCGGAATCCAAGGTTACTAAACACATTATGTTTTCACGCCCTGCCTCTTCCTGCAATCCTGAGTTAAAGACTCGGGCTGCAAGTACATGAGAAAAAAATACAATTTTATTACAGCCTTAGCTCCTGAGAAGAGTGGGAGCAAAAGCAAAGAGACAGTGACATAGCGTTAAAGAGAGAAAACCTATAAAAGCTTCAGAAAAAGCAAGAAACTTCCTGGGCTCCCTGTCCACAGATTGCTGGGGAAAGGAGTGAGGAAAAAGCTGGATAAAGACAAAGAAAGGCACGGGAACAGAGAGCAGAGAGATGTGAGCTCTCTTCAGTTGCTGTTTGGGTCCCTGGTGTCTGCAGTTCTCTCAGCAAGTCTCTTTTAGGATAAATTCACTGTTCCAACAATTGAATAATGGAGAGGAAGAAGTGTTCATCCAACAATAAGTAGGTAAAAATGGTCTGCAGAATACCCGAGAGAAAAGACAGTCGGGACACAAGGGCCTGACCAAAACGCCATCTTTTTTTACGTCTTTTTTTTTCCTCACAAGAAAAGCCTCGAAGAAAGGCTGGAGGAAAGGGGTAAAAATAGGCATGCTTACTAAAAGAAGAACATGTTAATTAGACTTTTCTGGAACCCTCACGCCACTGAGTCATTCCCCTGCCAATCACACCCTAACGGCTCCCTCCTCTTTCACACACAGGCTTTCCTCCGCCCTCCCTCTGCTGTCATCTCTCTCGCGCTCTTCTTCTGTCATTTTCTTGTTTATCTGATTTAGCGTGTTTGTGGAGAAAAGGGCATTTTTCAATGATGCGGGCCCACGTACTCGGTCAGTGGCCTGGATAATTACACATCCAGCCACTCTGACACATTTCAGAATGATGGAGGCAATGCTGGTGGGGGTTTATCCACCCTCATTTGCAGGCCTTTAATTATAGCTATGTTTATTTTGTGGTGACTGTGGAAATTAGCTAACCTGGTGAACACATTGGAAGAAATGTTGATTTAACATGTTGCAAAGAAATTCTTAAGCTGCAATCCATGTTTTTCTAAGATTCTTGTGTCATAGTTCAGCGGTCCCAACTTTTTTTTGTGCCACGGACCGGTTTAATGTCTGACAATATTTTCACAGACCGGCCTTTAAGGTGTCGCAGACAAATACAACAAAATAAAATGATACAACCAAGTCAAAATCTGTGGTATTTTGTAAATATAATAATAAATGCGAATTCACTGTGTAATTGTGTAACTTTATTAGCAGCGTCCTCCTGAAATGCGCTAACAACATTGAGAGTAACATCCTCCTTTCTGCCCCTTAATGCTCTCTGGTCGCTATGGTAACGTGTAAATATTTCTTTCAAAATAAGACACACAACTACAACACAGGAAAAGACCCCGGGAAACAGAGTTAGCGATAAAAACCCTGAAAACCGTACATTTCACACCCAAGCCTCAACTTTCGCGGCCCGGTACCAAACGACTCACGGACCGGTACGTGGCCTGGAGGCTGAGCGCCGCTGTCATAGTTGATCAGAAACTCCAAGCTTAAAAATTGGCATGTACAATGTATTCAATACTGTTGAGGAAGCTGGTTAACATTGTATCTATCCTAGCATCAGTTACATACAGTACTGTGGCAAAGTCTTGAGCTACCACTGATTTCTTTTTAATTGGGTAGGAAAATGGGGAACTATGTGCAGAGATTTATTGAAACAAGCATACAGTGAAACGCATAAAAGCAAAAGAAGATTTTATACAATTCTAACAAGCTTGAAAGTCGATATTTGATACGACCACCTTTATTCTTTAACACAGCCTGACTTTCTAGTCAGCGTTCTTGTCATTTCCTTAAGTTGTCTTCAGGAATAGTTTTCCAGGCTTCCTTAAGGCCATTCAAAGCTCTTCTTGGGGGTCGGCTGCCTTTTGTTCTTTTCTCTGTTAAGATGATCCCACAGTGCATCAGTAATGTTGAGATCCAGCATCTGGAGAGACCAATCCACGACTGATATGACTGATGTGTTTTTCTATCCATGTATGCTTTTTACTGCATTGGCAGTGTGTTTGGGATCAAACCATTACAAAGCCTACACTGTGTTTTACAGATGGCTGTGGACTCACCCCTCAGGTCCTGTGGCAGCTCGTTGCTGGATTTGTTCTTGTTTCTTTTTTATGTTTGAATGATTCATGGGTCAGTGTTAAATGGATTAACAAATACAAAAATACTCTGAAAATGGTCGTGGTCAAGGACTGAACTGAAAATAAGTGAAAAAGCAGCCAATGTCCAAAGTAAAACTTTAAACTTTCAAAAACTATTGCTCAAGACCGCTTTGAAAAAGAAAGTCAAAATAAAAAGAAATGAGGTGTGACTCGCTGTAATCATCTTACTGTTTTCTGTCTTTGTTGCCCAGGACCCCAGAAGCAAGCACAAGTTCAAGATTCACACATATGGCAGTCCAACCTTCTGTGACCACTGTGGCTCGCTGCTGTATGGGCTCATCCACCAAGGGATGAAATGTGACAGTGAGTATCACCTTGTTCACATGTGTGCATGTGAGCGTGCAGAGCGCGGCCGTGTCAAACACGCTGTGCCGGTTTACGTCCTAGAGCCGCACCTAATGAGAACAGATGGGAATAGGCTGGTACTGTACTACACTCAGACACATCTGCAGCCCAGGCACAATTCACTATCCTGCCCTGCTGAGTCTTCTGTGTGCTCCCATTCTTTCCACCCACGCTCCTCCTTCAAGTCTTCTTCCTTTTCTTTGCATGTATGACCCCGATCCGGCACCATATTTCCCTCATTTAAAGTCTCCTTTCCCTTCCACTTCTTTCCTTCCTTTCCCCTCCACTGTCCCTGGTATTTTCCCCTGATCACTTACTTCCACACCTCTTTTTCCTTCTCCAACAACAAATTTCTCTTTAGATTCTCCCACTTTTATATCCTTCACTGTACATTTCCTGTTCCCTCCTCCCCCCAAAGCCTCTTCATCCATCACCGTGCCTCATTCTCCCTTCCTCTTGTTCTGTCCATCCATCTGTGGGTCTCTGGTGGTGGCCTCATCACAGATGGTAATGGGAGCACACCAGAACAAATTGATGTGGGGAGGCCATCGCTATTACGAGCTGCTTCCCCATCTCTCGTCTCTCCTTGTCTCCTCTCGGCATGTCAGCCTGACAAGCCTGCCAAGAAGAGGAAGGAAGGGAAGAGAGCAGGAGAGACGGATGGAGGGTTAGAGAGAGGAGGACAAAGTGCAGTATATAGAGGGGAAGAAAGGCTGTAAGAAAGTCAGGTGGCACTCTAGCTCATCCCAGGGCGATAATTTAATAATTAAAAACACATTTCTCGTCTGCCTTTTTGATTCGTGACAAAGAGCATCTTTAATTATTAGAATCCAGCAGCCTTTGCTCATGTTGTAACATGATTCAGCACATTTCCTACAACATCCAACCCACTGCTAGTCCGCTGAATGGTGATCTCATCCGCTCACAGGGATTATAGCACATCCATGTGGTGATTACTTATTGATGTTAAAGTACTAGACAGCACATTTGAGAAAGCAAGCGGTGCTTTTAATTACTGCTTTTAACCACTTGAAACAGGCATTTCTGATTACTCTCTGCAATAAATGTTTTGTCATGTTAGCACAGCATACAGCTCTTTGAGGGGCTCTGTCACTGTGATGCCTAAACACAACATGCTTCAATACTCATAGAGAAACTAATTAATATTTCAGTGGAAATATTCTGACTTACAGAGCTTACAAAAGGTGTCCAAACTTGAGCCTTGTATAACTGTTTTATCTGAAAGAGCTGCACTGCTTCACAGGCATCCCCTTTGCACTAGTAGAGTAGCTAAGGGCTTTATCTTTGTCAGTATGTGTCTGAAAGTGACACAACTTACTTTCTTGCCAGCATCTATGTAAGCACAGCAAAGCTTAGGATAAAGTTTAACTTACAATTATTAAATAATCTTGATCTTTTGCTAACTGGAGTAATTCTGTATATCTTCCTGCGTTGTGGTTCTCCTTCTCGAAAATGTATTATTTTTGTATATTTTCTTCAGGGGCAGAAGATGTTCTTTACATCAGCATCTTCTTTAGTATATGCAAATACAGTAACTCCTCTTACCCTAAACATTTCTGTTATATAAGTATTCAACCTCAAATTCAGCAAGTGTTAAATTAGCATTTAGCAATAGCATGAATTGTTGCATGACTGCACGCATAAGTCAAAAAAAAAAAAAGCCAAACACAAAGTCCTTTCCAGATGAAGTCAACCCTCTGTATGTTTGTCTCTGTTTCCTGTCTCTTTCAAGCCTGCGACATGAACGTGCACAAACAGTGTGTGGTCAATGTGCCGAGCCTGTGTGGGACGGACCACACTGAGCGCCGGGGTCGCCTGTTCCTCAAGATAGAGGTCAGCGTAGACAGGCTACACGTCACAGGTTGGTTTAAATTATTGTCTGTAAATCACTTGATTGCACAAAAGTACTCAGTCTCAGAGTTATGTTGGATGTATTCATATTCAATTTTTAACTTTAATCTACCACATGAAAAAGTTACAGCATTTTTCTAGATGTAGGGGAAGTTCAATTAGATATACACCATTGCTGTAGGGTTGGGAAGTTTAGTTGGAGCACCTCATGCTTAATTTATGCTACCACGGTTATGTCTGTTTACAGAGGTATTTGCCCACACGGAGCCTATGGAGAGGTGCTTGACATAAATGATGCTCTGTGTGTTGGTCAAATGCTAATTAGTGGACAAGTTGGTCGGAACAGGAATGGAAGCAGTAACAGAGCTCACTGGGAATGGGAAAAACAAGAAAAACAAGACATCAAAGATTAAAAAAAAAAATACAGCATGAAAAATACAGACAGTGGCTGCAGTGACTGCTTTTCATTGCTTGTTTTCACTTCAGGTCTTTGTGGCTAGCTGATGGATCAACAATAGCACAAGCAACAGTTACCTAGTGACGCTTTGTACCATTTTTTTGACACTACCCCCATTTGACAACAGTGGGCAGTCCGAAGCTGCTCATGACTCCCTGCGCACTTCCACTGTTGAACCATAATTTTCCCATTAGACCTCAGTCACACAGGCCTAAACCAGTTATCAAGTTTGGCAAGGTCACCGGCAGTTTCTAGAGGTTGTGGAAGATCAAACTCTTCAAGACGTATCCTCAGCAGATAGATGATGTATATGAGTGAAGCATAACCAAGAGGTTAGGACAGTGTACAAGAACATCTGTGTGGAATTTGGGTTGGAAGTCTCCATGTCCCAATGGGACACGCCAAACTATTTAAGGACAGCAAAGCGAACATCCTGTGGGACTTAAAAGTTCCAAACGTAAAAAACAAAAACAAAGCTGCTGGCTAACCAACCCGATACAGTGAGAAACATCAGAAGCTGAATAAATGTGGCAAACCCAAGCTGACAGCAACATCAGCAGTTGAAGGAACAAGTAGGCTTGGGTAATGCTCTAGCACAGGGGTGGCCAACCCGCGGCTCTCGAGCCGCATGCGGCTCTTTGCCTGGTTTCATGCGGCTCTTACGTTCATATCAAAGTTTATGTTTGTGTTTTGATTTTTTTTATGTTGTTGTTTTAAAATGTGCGCGTTCGCTTCGCTTGAGTTCAATACGGTATTTTTCATCAAATGCGCATGTGTGTGAGATGAAAATACCGCAAAGTTTCCCAGTAGGAGCAAGTTCGCCCTTAAAATGGCAGGAAAAAAATGCACAGCAAAAAGAAAATATGAAGATGAACACAGGACGTTTTTAACAGAGTGGGAGAGTTTATATTTTTTTGTTGAACGCAATGGTAAGCCATTCTGCCTTATATGTCAGACGTCATTAGCGCATTTCAAAGCTTCAAATCTTCAGCGCCACTTCAGCTCACTCCATGCTAACATCGACCAGGAATTTCCAAAAGGGACTGAACTTCGCAAGCACGAGTTGGCCACTTTGAAAAGTCAGGCAGAAAAGCAGATACAGTTTTTCCAAAAATTTACGAAGCGGTCAGAGACCATAACGCTCGCATCCTATCAGCTGGCTTGGAACATTGCACGGGCTAAAAAGCCATACAATGAAGGGGAGTTCGTTAAAAAATGCCTCAGTGATGTTGTTGGAATCTTGTCTCCTGAAAACGACAAATTAAAACGCATGGTATCAGACGTCCAACTGTCCCGCCACACTGTTGAACACAGAATATCGGACATTAACACGGCTATTGAATCACAGTTGCACTCTGACCTTCAAGCATGTGAGTATTTTAGTGTCGCATTGGATGAGAGTTGTGATATACAAGACAAGCCTCAGTTGGCAATATTTGCACGGTCTGTTTCAAACGTGTGTGTGTGTGAGACAGTGCACACAATGTTCATTGTTGAAAATGACTGGCCTGTGGTTTTAGTACTGTAGGAGTCCATTTCTGTCATTATCATGTTGGTGTGTGACATTTACAATAAATCTGGCTGAGCAGAGGTGTGTGTGTGTGTGTGTGTGTGTGTGTGTGTGTGTGTGTGTGTGTGTGTGTGTGAGAGTGTGTGAGAGAGAGAGAGAGAGAGAGAGAGGGAGGAAAGGATGGGTGATGTTCATGTGTGCCCATGCGTATGATGTGGCTCTTTGCGGTAACACAGTAAAAAAAAAGTGGCTCTTGGTCTCTGACTGGTTGGCCACCCCTGCTCTAGCATGTTTCTGGAGCATTACATGTTTCACTCTTAAGAAGCCAGGATGGATAACTCGCAGACCAAGGCCTTTACCAGAAAAAAAATTGGAAATCCTCCTTGAAGGTTTTCTATTTTGGGGGAGAAAATGGGGGAAACAAATTTAAAAAATCCCAATAAATTTAAACTACAATGTGGTAAAATCGTAATGTTACAAACGGCTTGTCCTGGTAAAAGTGAAAGCTGCATATTAGGATATGTTATTGGTACTCAGTATTGGTAAATTGGTAATGCAGAATATTTTATATTTGATAAATGGGTTTCTGTAAGTTTCTACATCATCAGTGTGACTCTCCAGCCCCTGAAACACCTTTAAAAGCCAGATATAGCAAAAACATATTAAAAATCAAATTTAAACAATTAAAAATTTAGTTTCAAAAAATTTGATGATTCATGCTCCACAGGTTTAAGTTTCCTCATCATTTTGTTATTTGTACTGTTAGATAACTGAGTCGTATGAAACCCATTACTTACTTTTAAAAGTTTATTTCTCAGCTGCTTTCTTTGGGCTGTTTCCCATCTTTTATTTTTTATTTTTTAATAAATTTTGAAAAGTTTTGAAAAAGAAAATGATCCACTGCCACTGGGGCGCAATGAATCTTGCCTTCTACGCCACGCTTTGATGTAATCCGCCTTTGAAGGATGCAATCCTTGAACTGGGACACAAATCTTGTCTGCTATTTCCATCGAGAAAAAGTTATTTTGCGATTATTATCTTTATTGTTTTATTACCCAGCCCCAGCTGTAATATAAAGTGTTACCTGATTCCAAATCACACTATTTGACAGAAGGATTTACTTAAAATCAGAATCGTGTTTATTGGCCAAGTATATGTGCAGACACATACAGGGAATTTGGTTCCGGTAGATGGTGGCTCTCAAGCACAGCAATGTAAATCACACACACACACACACACACACACGTGTCTATATACACACATTACACATACGTACACATACATACACAAAGCTGTGTAAACCAACTATAAATAACTAATCTAAACTTATATACATAAAATACAGAAATGAATAAAAACAAGAGGAACTAAATCCTCTTCAATTTTCCAGCCTGTAACTTAATAAAAACTGTGACTTATGTCTAAAAATAATGTAGCGTGCTACTTTGCCAGCATAAAAATCAACTCTTTGCTGCTTTTATAGCCTGCGTGCATGCGTGTGTGTGTGTGCGTGTGTTTTCAACACCTCCAAATTATCCTGTCAGTCATAAGCAGCACCTGGAGTGGAGATCTCTCTGGTGTTAAAAACCCTTTGGCAGTGAGAGAAATGACTGCTGGGTCACTTCCACAACCTCTCTCACTGTCACACTCAAGCACACACACACACACACACACACACACACACACACACACACACACACACACACACACACACACACACACACACACACACACACATACATGCGCACGCACACACATGCAATAGCCGGGCGAGACAGGGGTGGTCAGGGAATATGATTGCTGAGGCCAATAATTAGTTTCTAACTCAGTGCGGCTCAGACAGGAATAACCTGCAGCCACAGCGGGAGCAGAGTGGCAGATGTGATTGACGTGGAAATATATTGCTTTCATAAAAAAGTGTGTGTTCGTTTATAGTGTTCAAAATGGGGGGAAAATGAGGAATATTCAGCATCAGTCTGACATTGATTGTTCGGTCTGCTTGCAGTGCTTTTCAGTTGTTGTTGTTTTACTTTGCAGTTTATTATTTGGTGTGCTGCACACAACATCCAGCTCTTTTGTGTGTATTACTGCTTTGATCTGGTGCACTGCGCTGACAGCTACATGTCCTCTTTTATGTTCTTGTTTTTCGTCTGTCTGTGAATTTGACTTGTGGGATGGTGACGATGGGCAAACAAGGTAGGCTATTAGCCGTGATGATGACAACAGGGATCTCGTTGACATGGTTACCTCAGTCTTTTTGGCTAGACGGACACTGCTGAAAGTGAACGCGTTTGCAGAGACTGCGGCATAGGTGGCTGCTACCGTGCTGAATTGATAAGCCTTCTTTTTCTTCTGCCTTGCTGTCCTTGATTTTATGCTTACACACGCCACAACACCCACCAGCCTTCCAGTGTTTTTTAAATGTGTTTGTGCTACTTCTCACTGAATGTACCACAGTATGCTCTGCAGCACCTGCTACTGGCATTTGTGGCATTTGATATTTTGATAAAATATAAACTCTGGACTTCTGTGTTTGTTTTCATCATACAGCTGCTCTGCCTGTATTTGTCAGAGCTGCAACATGTGATTATTTCATTAGTCAGTCAGTTAGGTTTGTGCTCAAATCAATCAGACAGAAAAGTCAAGCAGAAAAAGTTGGGACCTCCTATACCTTCTGCAGCTCACATGCTTTAGTTTTTTATTGGTTTTTTAAAGGTTTTATTTTTGGGAAAGTGCATTTAATCTCATTGGCATTGGTGTTACTGTACAGTAGATTAAAGCTATGGATTATTTTCCAGCAATACAATGCATCTGAGGATGGTGGGATTGCACAGCAATACGATGCGGTCTGTCGTGGTGAAGAGAGAGCTGAGTGTAAAAGCGAAGGTCTCAATTTACCGGTTGATCTACGTCCCTACCCTCAGCTATGCTCACGAGCTGTGGGTAGGTGGCTTTATCCAAAGGATGGCTGGACTCTCCCTTAGGGTGAGGAGTACAGCCATCTGGGAGGGGCTCAGAGCAGAGCTGCTGCTCCTCCACATCGAAAGGAGCCAGTAGAGGTGGTCCGGGCATCTGATAAGGATGACTCCTGGGCGAGGTGTTCCACTGGGAGGAGTCCCCGGGGCAGACCTAGGACACTGTCTCTCGGCTGGCCTGGGAACGCCTTGATGTTCCCCTGGACAAGCTGGAAGAGGTGGCCGGGAAGAGGGAGGTCTGAGCTTCTCTGCTTTGGCTGCTGCCCCCGCGACCTGGGCCTGGATAAGCGTAAGAAAATGGTTGGATGGACGGACATTGCAAACCTATATTTAAAAGGCCATTCAAGTCGAGCAAAATAAGCAAAAAAGCTGTACTTATACACTCACTAGCCATTTTATTGGATATACCATGTAATACTCATGTAATACTTAGGTAAACTGTGCCGTTTCAGCAATGCTCAGTTGGTACAAAGGGACCCAAAGTCTGCCAGGAACACCAGAATATAGTGTGGACTTCTGCTGCTGCAACCCTGTGATTTGACTTGGGATTCAGAGGTGCTCCTGTATACCTTCATTGTACTGAGTGCCTATTTTAGGTACCATGGCCCACCACCACATCTCCATGCTTACATGCATTGACTTGCTGCCACGTGATTGGCTGATTAGATAGTAATGTTAACGAGTGGTTAAACACGTGTGCCTGATGAACTGACCGGTGAGTGCATTCAACTTCTAATGACACCCACTCTGAGAACCCGTTATTTAATTTTGTAGACAACATTGACTGTTTTCTTGCAAACAAGCAAAAACTTATCAAACCTTGAAGGGGGACATTATTCAGACTAAAGTGACTAGTTATTGAAATAGCCATGGTTAGTATTTTAATGGTCTATTACTGGCTCTGCCCACCTGCCAACGTACAACAAGCCCAATATTTGCTCTTCTTTTTGATACACATGGGTCTCCATTTGTCTATTCAGCTGTAAAAAGGTTCCACTTTGTTCAACAGAGAGTCATTAACATCATGTGTCTCCTGCTTGGTGTCAAGCAGACACATACAGTGAGTTCACAGGAGCTTCCTGTAGCTGGAAATGAAAGCTGTTAACATAATAATGTTGATGATTTCAGCTAAATAGAAGATCTTTATCATCAGGTGCAAAGAGCGCTTCTACTGTACCATGAAAGTTTTTAAATCCATAAATATAGATAAAGAGTTTTTCATCAAGTGAAATAAAGCTGAAAATGAGACTGATGCTGACACGCAGCTTTAAACATGATTGAGAGTTTTCTTTGGTAACAAGTAGATAAAGATCAACACAGGAGGGGCGGGAGAGAAAGTGTCTGCTTTGTTTTGGGTTGCGTGTTTTTTCCCCTCCTCCCTAACGACAGCGGTCTGAACAGCGAAGGCTCAGCTTGTTCTCTGGCTCCCCTCTGGCTCCCCTCAGACAAGTGGCGGGCCTTTGTGGTTCACCGCACGATGTGAACTTGATTAAATCTTTCCAGCCAAGAAAACAGACAAAGCTCTCGAGGCTCTCTCTCTGTTACCCGCTCCTCTCTGTCTCCTTCTTTCTCTCCTCTATCTTTCCTCCAATATTGACTTTTCGTGTTGTCTTCGCCTACCTGTTCCTTCGAGACCTGGGCTCGCCTCACCCGTCTAGGTTTTCCCCACATCCATTTTCTTCCTCAATAGGACATCATCATAGGACCTCTTTTTTTCAGTTGAATGACTACTCATTTCCCTCCATAATCTCTGTCCTTTCCTCTGCTTTTGTTCTTCATGGCTTTTTTCTCTTATTTTCTCCATCCTTGCTTGTTTCTTTCTTCTTTCCTCTGATTGCATCCTTCATCCTTCTCTTACTCCTCTCCCGAATTGCCGTTTCTTCTCATGAAAGTCACATAAATAACCTATGGGCATGAGCAGACATTTATTCTGGAGTTTTAAGAAAAGGCAAACATGCACACACACACACACTCAGAGCATCTGAGGATGGCGGATTGCACGGCGGTTTACTCAGGGTGAGATTTTCTACTGCTGACATCTTTGCCTCAGGTTTAAAGCGTAGTTGAACACAAATAAATTTTACCCTGCGCTGACACTGCACATAGTGCCACTAGGCTTTTAGTACACTTAAGGCTTAATATCTAATATTAGGCCTTTTTTTTTTTTTTCAAAGAAGCTTTTGACAAATATGAGGATAACAGTTAAATATCTAAGTGTGTCTGATCAGGGCTTTGAATTGTCTGTGGGTGTGTCTTAAATAAATGAACACACTGTAGTGCGGCTGTAACCAAAGATAAGGGCTACAATTAGTGAGACTTCACATTGAGTAGCACTCCTTCCTGAAGTTAAGGGGAAAGCTATCCAAACCTACCTGGCCCCATGTGAAAAAATAATTGCCCCCTCAACCTAATGACTGGTTGTGCCACCCTCAGCAGGAACAATTGCAATCTAGTGTGTGATAACTGGCTGGGAGTTTTCCACATCACTGTGGAGGACTTTTGGCCCACTCTTCTTTGCAGAACTGTTTTAATTCAGTCACACTTTAACAGGTCTCTCTAGCACGAACGACCTTTTTAAGATCATGCGGTTGCACTTCAATCAGTCACCCTTTAACGGGACTTATTTTTTTAATTTATTTTTTTAAGCCATTAAGAGGTGGACTTGCCGGTGTGTTTCAGACTGTTGTTCTGCTGCATAACTCAAGTGAGCTAGAACGTCAGGACATCATCTGATGGATTTTCTGTCAGAGAGCAAAATTTTTGGTTCCATCAATTAAAGCAAGTTGTCCCCAATCAGCTAAGCAGCCCCAGGCTATCACACTACCACCACCACTTTTTGTTCATGAACTCTGACCTTAACTGAGCCAAGCAAGGCCTGTAGTTCTTTAGATATTGTTTTGGGTTCTTTTGTGACTTCCTGGATGTCGCCGTCGATGTTTTCTTGGTGTAATATCGGTAGGCCGGCCACTCTTGGCTAGCCAAAGTTGTTCCACATTTGTGGATAATGGGTCTCACTGTGGTTCATCGGTGTCCCAAAAGAACACATTTGTAACCCTTTCCAGACTGATACATTTCAATGACCTTCTTGAGTTCTTGAGTTTGTTGTGATGGTGGTGTGATGTGTTGCTACCTTATCATACAGGACTATTTCAGCAATTTCTTGGTTCAACAGGTCTGGCAGTAATCAGGCCTGGGTGTGGCTAGTGAAATAAAAAAAATAAAGGGTCAATTAGTTTTTCACACAGGGCTAGGCAGATTTGGATAGCTTTTTTCTGTTGATAAATGAAATCCTAATTTTGAAAACTGCCCTTTGTAATCACTTAGGTTATCTTTGTTGAATAATAAAATTAGTTTAATTGAAACATTTAAGTATATACGCAAAAATCTCTGAAATCAGGGCAGATACTTTTCCACAGATGCTGACAGATGTACAGTACAGATATTGAATGTTTGGTAATATTTGATAACACAAGTAAAATACAATTATTTTAATATGAAGAGTTTAATGTGTTACTGCAAATGTATGCCTGTCATTTTTGAGAAATCTAGTAGGCCATCTGTTTGTGTGTGAGAGCTTATTAAAATTCAGGACATTATGTTGAAACACAATTTATACACATGCAAAAGAGCTCTCCATGTGTGAAGTCAAAAACTGTCTTATAACTCACTAATGTTCATGTTTGGAAGCATTAAATATGATTATGGTGCTTCAGTTTATCATTACCAGAATGTTCATAGTCTAGTTATGGAGGCTTCAGTTATCATAAAGTTTCTATGGCAGATTTAGGCGACTTGAAACTCTTGAAAATAAGGAGTCCTTGATTTCAGAAAGCTGTCGGGAAAATCAGAGTTTTTATTCAAATCTGCTGGTTTAGTCATTTAAATGTCTGTAGCAGGCTAGTTCATTAAGCTCATTTTAGGATTCATTGGGTCTTTAAAACACCTGATCAGTCTCTCTGCACAATTCTATAGAAAAAAAAAAGGAATAGTTATTTATATAGAAGACTCTGGAAAAAGGTTTTGTAGTGTTCTGATACTGCAGTGTAAATAAAACCTATAATATCCAAAAATGAACCCCAGTGATCGGACAGACACCGATGAGCAAGCACTTGGTGATGGTGGGGAGGAAGAAATCCCTTTTTAGACTGAACTCTGAGAGCGAAATACTCTATTGGAATAACATGATACTATGAGGTCTTTAAGACAGGATAAGGCCTGCTGTGTTAACACAAAGCCAATGAAGAGAATCTAATATGGATGAAATGTTATCTCTTTTTCTCTCCATAAGTATTCTTATAATAACGGCTAATAACGATTTATAGTAGTCTAGCCATTTTTTTGGCATAACTCTTGGACAATGTGTACCTAATTTGGACAATATTGAGCAGATGAAGGAGGCAGTCCTAGAAATTGGTTTACTTATTCCTCATAGGTTCCTTGCAGTTTTACTGGAAGCCAAAGGTAATAATGTCCAGAGTAACTGTCTGGTTGACGCTGCTTTCTGAGAGTTTTAGGTTCCATTTGTGTCCTAATTCATTTTGTTGTTTAGCACCATGGATACACCCATGAACATTTGTGTTCAAACTTTATAGTTTGGTTGTTAAGCTATGATTGGACATTCACTGATTATGTGTGGGATTTATTGACACTTCCCTTATTGACCCCCTTAAACATTTTCAAATGTCCTAATGTTTCATTAAAACTACATTACAGAATATCCTAAAGAATGATTCAATCATTTATGTTGTTCCACGTGTTCTTCATAAGGACATTACTGCATCCTTCATTACCTAAAATCGGAGGCAAATTAGAAACTACCAGAAGCAGCGAGACTTTGAAACTCGTTAAACCCAACATCAAAAGTCAAAATCAAGGTTTCACCCTCTTTTGACGTGAGGGCGAATTCTACTGGTCTGTGAGATAAAATGCAGAATAGCTTGCATGTGATGTCAGTGTCCCTGCACTGACTAACAACACTGTAGCTGGTTTTCCAGCAACCTACCCATCACCTTGGTGTGTTTGATGTAAGGACATTGTATTTAATTTGGAGACTAAACATGGAGACAAAACACCAATTTGCTCCATAACCCATAACTCCATTTCTAACCCTAACTGTAACCGTCACTAGTTCAAACTGTGTGGGCACAAACAAACTGATATTCGTCAAGGAAGCTTCGAGTATAGTGTATATGTATCATTTGGTTCTAGTATATATATACTAGAACCAAATGATACATATACCGATTTGTTTTTCAAACTGTAAAAGTAATGTCATCAAAGTGCGGTTTCTCTCATTATGCATTCACTGTGAACAGGTTTGATACTTTGGAGTTGTGATGAGAGATGGAAAGGTATTAGTCTCATTGTGTGTGTGTGTGTGTGAGACGTGCAGTGGGAACTGGCCCTAAAGCCTGTACTTAATGTCCTAATTGCTCTTCCTAAAAGTGACCACGGCCAGAAATAGAACTTTTAAGTTCATTTTGTTTCTCTGTTCCTCTGTTTTCAGATCCCAGGCACTGCACAGCAGGGATCTATCTAGTTCCCATTTGGCCGTGCATATCTCTCCCCCCCCCCAAGATTATCAGGCATTCATTGGTTGCACATGGCATTGTTATGCAACAACACATTTGAATTTGTTGGGAGAGATTACACTGTTGGCCCACAGCAGCCCTGCATGCACGCACCCCGGGATCCAAATGATATGTCATTTTTAGCTGTGGCACATTTTTATCAAGCTGACATTCAGATACAGGAGATAATGTTAGGGTGGTGCTATTGTTGTTATACGTCAAATAATACGCAGGAAATTTGAAACAATTTGCTGGTGTCTTTGCATTTGCTGTTGGAGAGATTTTGTCCAACAGCCTTAAGTGCAACAGATAAATTAATTTAAGACTTTTTAGAGAAACGATTGGCACTGGATAATAGACAGCAGTCATTTTCGAGAAGAAACACTGCAAAACTTCAAAGGCAATGCCAAGGGTTAGTTTTTTTGCTTTGTAGAAGATTTCAGTATCAGGCTTATGTTTGGCTTTTTCACAAAGCATGACAATAGCAGAGAGGTTCCAATGCTGAAGTTACTTATTGATGCAGATGCTTAATGTAAAATATGTCTGCATAAAAACAAAACACACACAAACACACCCTAATTATATTAGCAGCTACCTCATAAGGAGTGAGTAGAGGGGAGGACACAGAAGGCAATCAGCTCTTGTTGTAGCTAAGCAACAACCGACAGCAGAGATAGTCCTTGATCACTGCTGATGATGAGGTTTCATTGTGTGTGTGTGTGTGTGTGTGTGTGTGTGTGTGTGTAAATTACATACACAGTACATGCGCCACAGGTCTCTCTCTCACACACACACTTATGTAGAGTCTGTTAAACAGCAGTTTCTGTTTATCCACGCATGGCGTGCGCGCACACACACACGCCTGTGTGCCTGTGTCTAGTTAGGGTGTTTACATGCTTGCCTAAGTTTCTTTGGCGTTGTTTGGTGCCAGCGTTGCCATGGAAGTGACTGATGCCTGTGAGCACAGCCACAGCCAGCAGAGGGGAGGATTTAGATGAGAACGTGGGAGATTGTCCTTCTGCCACTTGTCTCATTGTGTGTGTGTGTGTGTGTGTGTGTGTGTGTGTGTGTGTGTGTGTGTGTGTGTGTGTGTGTGTCTGTGTGGTGCGTGAGAGACGCAAAGAGAGAGAGAGGCGATAAGACAGGGAAGGTGAGTACTGTAGCTGAGAATGTGCACTGGACAAAGAGTTAACTATGAGGTTAGAACAACACAACAATGAAAAAGAGAAGAGCTTTTGTCAATGTTTGCAACTCCAAGCAGGAGACCTATACTGCCCTCTACTGCATTAAGCTGGAAGTGCATGAAGCAATAGGAAGTTGATCAGACTGACTGACTGACTCATTGATAGAATGTACTATATTTACCATTGTGTTTAATGATTTGTTTTGTTTTTTTATACATTGTGTTTTTGTTAGCTCACGTTATTCTTCTTTATTTTGGAAGAATTCATTTTGGCTGACTGGTTATGTTCCATACCAAATGGGCGAGGCCAGAGGTTGGAAGTCATGAAACATCAAAGGAACAATTTAAGCTTGGATGTAACTGGAAGAGGGTACATTAATACATGTAATATGTATGGATACATACAGCATATATACGGTTAACTCTAAGCTCTTGGCTTGTGAGCCATGGATAACCAAGTCCCTCCATGGGATGTACCACTGAGTGGTTGAGGCTGTGACTGATATGAAGAAATGGTCAGCCTAAAGGACAACACACACGCTCTGATCAGCACAAGAACAGGCCCCGAGCTCCAGCTCCATAAAGGCTGGAGGTGCCCCAGCACATAGTAGCAGGATCTAAGATGCAAGGTGGGGTGGGATAGTGTAGACGAACCTCTATGCTGCACATGTATTAGAAGTCCCCAAGTCCAGTGCCAGAGGTGGTTGAGAACAACACTAAGGCTAAGGTCCTGTGGGAATTCAACCTCCAGACAGAGAGGCAGCTGCTGGCCAACAAGCAGACATAGTGGAGGCTGAAGAGGCGGAGTCCCTGGGATGTGACAGTCCCAGAGAGCAGCAAGATCAGAAAGGAGTGCCAGGGGCTGAAGGCGGAACATCAGAGATCTCTATTCTTCTTCCCTCCTAGATATTCCACGATCAGTTCTAACTGGTATTATTGCAAAGTGGAAGCATTTATGAACTTAGCCACAAAGTGACGGGCCACACACAGTTACACAGCAGGCTTGCTGAGTGCTGAGGCACATAGTCCATTAAAAGGCACCAACACTCTGCCGACTCAGTAACTGCCAGGTTCAAAACCTCTTGCGGTAACATCAGCACAGAAGCGGTGCTTCATGGGCGCTTCACGGCCTGGGTTTGTATGGCTTTTACATCCACAAATGTGAAATCCACCGGTGGAACTAGAACGAATAAGTTGTTCTTTTGTTGTTTTTCCAGAGCTGCTTTATCCTGCAGTGTGTCTGATTGCATTTAAATATACAGAGTGGGGAGAGTGGAGCTGAAAAACGTTATTTTACAGGATCAGTGGGATCCTGTTTCTGCTTTCCATCTGTTAAGAGTTTTGTCATTTCAAAATCTCAGATTTACATTTAGTGGCCTGTTGTTTAAAGTAGACTTTGTCCTTCCTTCCTTTCTTGCTTCTGTTTGATCCCTGTTATACATTACATCATATATGAGGGAGTGGCCATTTAACACTAGATGCTGTCGCCATGGTGATGGTGGCCCGCTCATGCCACCTCATCCCCCTGCTCCTGTTGCTGTTATCACTTGTTTTTATGTGATCATTTTTCATGTGTCCTTCACAATATCCGCTCACACGTTTCCTACGAGACAGTAAAAGACGTGTTTTCACCTCTTTTGCTTTCACTTTTGCTCATTTTGCAACAGAAAATGTGGCTTTTGGGCGAGCATTACACTTCTTTTTACAGTATACAGTAGAGTACAAACAGATAATTTGCTTCTGAGTGAAGGTCAGATCATTCTTGTTGGCTGTTCAGCCATAGAGTGACTTGCAGTGACTCACCCCTCTTTCTTTCTATCCATCCCTCTCATCAACACTTCATCTACGTTCTCCCATCTGTGCGCCTTTTAACCCCTGAGTCAGTGCGAAGTCACAGTCTTTGCGTTTAGCTGGGAGGTGGGTGGCAAATACTCTTACGCTTATATTTTTGGTAACTCTTTATAATATGGCCTGTGAATAATGGCATAATTCCCCTGTAATTAAATGAAATTTTAATGGATTTATTTTGAAATTATGCTCTAACTCCCTACAAAAATAAAGGCATAGTATGGCAGTAACAAGTCAGCTTTTTACAGGAAACAAAATAATAATTATGCTGTAAGAAAATTGAAAGTAATACTTTAATAATTTTAAATACTGCATAATTACAGGTAATATTTCTAAACAATATTCCCCGTCATATGTACACTGTACTTTCCTGGGCGTGTGCTGTATTACGGAGTGGATTTAATGTTCTGTTTGACTTTGTATTATTAATTTGTCCTGTTTTATATAATTACTTACTACTTATATGTATAATGTGTCTTCTCTCCTGTAAAATACCCAGAAGTCAGACAGGGGTAAGCCACTCCGTAGTATGTCCCACTCCCCAAAAAGTAGAGCGTACTTATGATCTAAGATGAGGAAAACTTTTAGTTTTTCCACTGAATTACCAGGAAATCATACAGCACCTAAATAACACACTTCTTAGATTTACTTATAGCATAATTATTTCTTTGTTTCCTGTAAAAACCTGACTTGTTACCTCCTTATTCTAGTGTGCTTCTTTAATATAATTACTTTGTAATTTCAAAATAAAATGCATTTAATTCAATTTAATTACAGGGGAATTACAGCCTAAGTCATGGGTTGTATCATAAAGTCTTACCATATTTTCTTTGTGTCGTATTTCTTCTAGTCGGAGAAGCCAGGAACCTGATTCCAATGGATCCAAATGGTTTATCAGACCCATATGTTAAACTCAAGCTCATCCCGGATCCAAAGAATGAAACCAAACAGAAGACCAGGACCATCCGTTCCTCTCTCAACCCGTGCTGGAATGAGTCCTTCACCTTGTAAGTGACAAAGTTTGTATGTGTGTGTTTGTTTAAATGACATTTTTATCATACTTTCATTAAATCAGGCGAATATTAAGCATGACATCACTGTGTTACTTTCCCTCCTGCTTTGTGTATATGTGCTCAGTAAGCTGAAAGCATCGGACAAGGACCGTCGTCTGTCCATCGAGGTGTGGGACTGGGACCGAACCACTCGGAATGACTTCATGGGGTCCATGTCGTTTGGAGTGTCTGAGCTCATCAAAGCTCCTACAGTTGGATGGTCCGTTATGTTTCTGACTCTCGTACACTCACTCATGCATTTCAACAATTAGAAATGTGGCTAAAGAAGCTTTATTTGATGGTTGTTCTATCAGTCAGTAAAAAAAGTAGAATTTACATCAATCAGTTCAGTAATTCACTCTTTAAACTAATAGTGAACTAATTATATGAAACTTGTGGAGTGCTACGCGACTTTTAAAATCCAGGATGATGCCAGGATTTGGCAGAAGTCATAATAGTCCAACTTCCTTCATATTAAGCTTATTCTCTTTCCCCCTCACATAATAGCAATTGCTGTTATCAGAATCTGTGGTAGAAAGCCAAGATAAGTGGTAAAAAACATAATGGAGCATCAGTAATATAAATGATATCTTCTATTACTGTGCTGTACTGAGTACCGTATGTATCACCGAGTACAGAGTTAGTGTTAAGTTACTGTTTCATGTGTGAACATCACATACATTTACAGTCTGGAAATAAACCCAGTGACACACACACACACAGACACACACACACTACATACCTTCATTGTGTTCCTAATTATGTGTGGGCCCAATTTACAATTACAAACATTAATGAATAAATTGTATTTATCAATGACACTTCAAATTTCCAATGATATCCCAGGTTAGAGGATGCCACTTATAATTGTGATAATTGTGGGAAGTTCTGCAGTTATGTATGTGCACCATGCTGTTATACTGTTGGAGGACTGCATGAATGGAAGGACTACTGTCCAGTAGCCTCATTTTCAGGCATCATTCATGCATTCATTGTTTGTGCATGATTGTGGGCATTCAGAGAGCTGAATAGGAGGATGGTCAATGTGAACACTTTTAGTTGGCTTTTGTCCGCGCTGTTTTATAAGAGTCAAAATACAGTTCGTACGTGTGTCTCTTTGTGTTTATATAAACAACCACGAGCTTTAAATTCTGTCAGTGCCAGTAACACTGGAAAGTCATATTTACAAAAACTCAGACAGCAATGGAAGCTAGTTTTAAACGTCATATTGTAGATCATCTGCTTTATTTAATATAGAGCTTATTTGTCATCGCAGGTTGCCAACTTGTAAAGTCGACATGACACTGACCACAACAAAACGGCCGCAGGGTGTGCGTAAAACAGACGGAAATGCCATCTGCAGCCAGGTCCACTCACGCTGACAAACTTCACCTACTAGACTCATTTCCTCGCCTCTCCATCTTTGTCTGGCTGCTTTGTCTCAGTCTGATAAACACACACTCACAGACCTGTTAAAATGACTCTTCCATAAACCATGTTAGCATACCTGCAGCGACTTAGCCTAAACCAAGTCTGATTGACTGCTGCTGTGAGCACAGTTATAAGCTCTGGGAAATGCCTGCAGTAGTTTCCGAGACACCGGACCAAAACATTTTTAGGCGTACTATATGCATGTGTGCGCGCTGCTATTTTTTTTTACTGGTTATTACAGGTCGTTAGACAAGTGGCTGGAAGATGTCTATACTGGAAGTAGAGGAGGACTCTGCAGTCCTGTGAGAACTAAATACATCCTTTAGCAGTAATAAGTTGTAGTAACTGTTTTCTGTGTGACTTTTGTCATTCTCTTACATCAATAAGGAGGAATTTTGGCCCGCTCGTCTTCCCACTCTTCACTCTTAACGTTGCTTCTATTCATTGAGGTTTGGGGACATTTATGCACACACTCTTAAGGTCCCATCACACAGGTTGAGGTCTAGACTTTGACTAGGTCATTGCAGCACTTAATTATTTGCTTTTTAAGCCATGCTGTTGTAGATTTGCTGTTGTGCTGGGGCTCAAATTCCCATTGGCCAAGCTTTAGCTGTCAGGCAGATTACCTTACATTTACCTCTAGAATACTTTGGTATACAGTGGAGTTCACTCCAAACCTAAACTATGATATGTAACATGATGTAACTGAGGCTTGTGGAGTCTAAAATGGTGCTTTATGGATTTTTGCAGCGGCTGTCCACTCCTGGGAAGATTATTGTCATGTTTCGGCTGTGTGCAGGGAAGAGAAGGACCCAAACACAAAACTCACCGAGACAAAAGTTAACTCAAAATACTGCTTTATTGCAGGCTTGGAAAGGAAACAAAGAACAAAACTAAACTGAGAAAACTACAAATAACTCATACATGAAACCACATGGCGAATCACACAACTATGAGGGAGATTAAGACACTGACAAAGAGAAACACAGGGCTTAAATACACTGAGGGATAACGAGGGAATGAGACACAGAAGGAGAGCACAGCTGGGAGTAATCGGGCTGGACGAGACAAGGGAAGCAAAACTAGAAACACTGACATGAGACACGGACCTTCAAAGTAAAACAGGAAACACACTGACTGAACTCTAAACATGTAAACTTAACAGCAACTGGGGAGACAGAACATAGGAACCTGAAACATGGTACAGAAAGGCACAGTAGACACAACATGGAACACATGGAAAGTCATATTACAAGAACTAAGCCTATGATAACCATAACTGAAACCTAGGGAAATAATAACTATAAAGATCAAAACAGCACAACCCACATGAACATAATGAACTCGCAGGGAAAGAGTAAAACTAAACACGATGAACACAGGAACACAAGATCTCTTCAAAGTAAAACAGGAAACATAAGTCGCAGACATGACAACCTGAACTTGACAACGTAAGACACAGACATGAAACACATAAAGGCCAAGGGAGACTTAACAAGGGTGGAAGACACAAGGGGAATCTAATAACAAACTATAACATGGCATGGCATGATAAAAAATGAACTAGAAAACCTGAAGGGCTTAAACGTAAACCATAAACTAAAACTCAAAACGCAGGGTCAAAAGACCCAGGATCGTGACAATTATAGCATTGTGTTAACACTCACATGCATGTTTCGGACCAGCAAACTTCCCAAAATTCTGCTTTTATAGAGGCGCCTCACACTTACTGATAATCAGTTAATCAAGTGCATTTGATTAGCACCACCTGGCTGCTGCTTACCTACTTAATTAAGCAGTAAGGGCGTACTTAGTTTTCCACAGGACGACATAAAGTCTTGTGAAAGTCTTGTGTATTTCACGTGACTAAGTGTTTACTGCTCACAGAACAGGTCTGCAAACAGCTTCATCTAAAGACAGGCACTCTGTCGAATAAAGATTGTGATGTGTTTTGAAAACTGAATAATAAATGCACTCAGTTTTTGCACATTTCGACAAACATCTCTCTGCTTTCTTTACTGTCAGGTACAAGTTGCTGAACCAGGAAGAGGGAGAGTACTACAATGTTCCCATTCCCGAGGTGGATGATGTCAACCTTGAGCTCCGACAGAAGTTTGAGGTGAGGAGCTGCGCGATTTCTAACTCTAATAAAGGCATAACTAGATTTCCTTTGTCATACGTGTCTATTGTACTTGTACGCACTCATTTTAACAAAATGTGTGTCCCTGTCACCATGGTAACCTCATCCCGTTCCTACTTGTGCTTTTCACCCTGTGCGCCTGAGAGGGAGATCATCAGCTCTTGTTTTTTAAATTACAATTGTGTATACTGTGCATTAAAAGCTTGGCGAGCTGAAACAAGAAGGTGCAAGCAGCACAAATAAGACCACGCAGAAGCGGGAGACAGACCGGACAACGAAGGATGCAAATCCCAGAGACCCCTATGTGGGAAGTACAGCAGCAGATGATAATTTATCTTTCTCACGCTGGTGCTCGCTGCAGAAGCTGCTATTCAACAAGTCTATGAAAATCGTAAATGAAAATCGGCTTCAAATAAAAGGCAAGAAATACAATAAGTGCTGCATAGGCACAGGTAGTTTTACTTTAGAAGAAAATCTGTAGGAGAATTTATAAAATATGCATGACAACAGTTGTGTGTATTGAAAAAAGCTCACTTAGAGGTTTAAACTGTAAGTTTGTGCACATGAAGTGCCACAATCCCATGTGGACCGCTGGGTTTGTACTCTGACTCGAGGGTAGCTTTGTTGTTGAATTGGAAAGGTAAGCTTTGAGGCTACATTTCCCAGGCCTCAGTGGATTTGACCATAAGCTGTTTGCAGCAGCAGAGATTTAAAACATTAACGTTCAAGATGTTTGGAAAAAAAAAAAACAATTTTAGTTTTTTTATTATGTTAACATTTGAGTAAAATGAGAACTCCCAAGAAGCCCTCATACACTGTGTCAAAGAGTCCTTGATGTCTAAAATTTGATTATTTTTTAAATTGAAAATCATGTTTTTCGTCTGGATTTCTCCCTCAGTTGCGCTTCCAGGCTCACTAAGATGTTTAAACATATTTGATTCCACATCACTTTTATAATTCAAAACTGAAACGATGCATAGTCCTTTAAAAACACGACTAAAGGCTTTGAAAATGTTTCGCATTGACATGTTTAGAGCCAAGTGAAATAAGCATGCAGCAGCCCCAGCACAGTCCTTCTAATCAAGTCAGTGGAAGCAGGCTTTAAGTTGGCTCTCTAGTGGCCTCGCTGTCGACTGCAGGTTGTTCATTATTTTAACACCTTACAGCATGCAGCCTTAAATAAAACTCACGACCTCTTTATGTCCATATTATTAAGGTGGCTGCTATATTGAACAGTGCAATGAAAACAGGTGCAAAACTGCAAGAGATTTTTTTAAAAAAACAGGAAAACCGAGACGGCAGAGAGCGAGAGGCGTTTTATTAAAGTCCAGCCCTGCGCGTGGGCAGGCGGAGGTTTTAATACTCTGTGTAAACTCACAGCAAGTCCTCAAAGCGCCGACTCTCTCTGCTTTGTTTTTAATTTTTTCGCTTCTTTTCTCTCCACGCCGTACGACGCTGACCTCGACTTTCCTCCAAGGCTCGCGTCTATGCACGACTGTGCGGTTGCCGTGGAAACTAAGGCGGGATGCGACAGATGTGACAGAGCAGGAATCTCTCTGTTTTCCGGGCCAATTACGATTTTAGGATTACAAGTGATCAGAATAATGTCTTCTCTTGTCTCTGTCCACACGCTCGCACACACCGGCTAACCTTTGAGTTTCCTCCTTTCTTCTAGGACTGCCAGTTAAATATCCACTATCTGAAGGTAGCTCCCCTGCCTGCTTCATCTAATTTTTTTTCTCTCACTTGTAGCTTGCCTCGCACTTAATTTACTTACCGAATTAGGATTGTTTGTGAATCTCTGCTGGGATTCCACAAATCAATCTGATTTACTAACAATGGCTTTCAACAGCACACAGTTGAATCAGCCCAATTTGCTTGCTGTTACAGACCCTTTGTAATAAATTGTCTTCTTTCTCTAACTCCTCTCGAGCACTCTTATACTCTCTCCTTGTCTCAGGCTCATAATCACATGTAAGCATAAAGTAAAACGAACCACACATTACGATGAATGAATGACACATTTTGAGGTTTTCACAACTCCTGGTGTGTTCGCATTGAAGGTCACATCAGCAAAGTCTGACATTTGCAGCACTTGCAAATGGCTGCAGAGGAGTGGCTCGCAATTTTTCAAGCCTGTGTTAAAGCAATAGTCAGGTACAAGCAGTGGGGAAAAAAAGAAGGGTTCTGCTTGCAGTAAACATTCCTCCACCCGCTGACGCCACCCATTAATGCATCCCCCCTTTTTTATTCCAGTGTCAAGGACAAAATCCACAATCCTTGTTTTGTGCACAAATATATTCAAAACGATAGATGAATTCCTGCCAGGGTTTTACATCAAAATTGTAGATGTAGAACCTTCGTGCCACTAGACAAATAAATCAATAAATAAAAGAAAGAATGAATAATTTTAAAAACAGAAGGCATTTTTCATCTTGACCTCGGGAGGATGGATTCGGTAGCATCAGAAGCTTGAGGAAAGAAACTGCTCTGAAGTCTGGTAGCGCTGCAGCAGATGCTTCTGTATTACTTACGGGCTTTGTGCAGACAGCTCGCCAGTATCTAATACTGGAATGATTGGTGCCAGTGATCTACTGGGCGGTTTTAATCAGCAAAGCCTGCTGTTTCCAGTTGTTTTCTGTTTCTCTGTAAAACTTAACACAGGACACAAGGCAAAGTAGACAGAGCACTATGTTGGTAAGTATCTGCTTGATCTGTGTAACTCAGATTGCTAAAACATGACATTAGCTATATATAGAATGACTCAGAAGAATAAAAAATCTCTGAACTACAGAAAGTGCTCCAAACTGACTGCAACATCTTCATCTTTCATGCAGGAGGTTCAAAAACATTTAAGCAACATGAAAAATAAAAGAACAAAGAAAGCGAATGACTTAAATTCTTTTTGTGTTTTTAGTCTTTAACAGTTTCATTATGATTATAAAGATGCCGCGTGTACACTCTTTTAGCTTATGTCCCTCATATCTTCTAATACACAAACAGCAGACAGCAGTCTGTCGTCTGTCCCTCTGTTGTAAACTTATGGAGCACAGAGAAGTTTACCGAGAGGCTCTGTAAGACAAGATTAACACCTTTAAGTCCAATCCATGATGTTTTCTTAAGTCTTTTTGAGAAAGATACTGGCACAAACCCCAAAGGCAGACTTTCCAATTAGTTTTATTATTAGTGTCTCTTTAGTCAAGAGTCTAAATGTTAAAATATGAGGCACTGATGAACACTCACACATGCCAGATCCCTCAACACAGTGGCAGTCCTAGATTTATTAAGAGACCAGTGAGTGGCTGCTTTGTAACGGTTTGCCTAACTTTTGTGTGGCCACAGCATCTTTGTGTCGATATTGTGTGAGTGCTTGTGTTGGAGACGTGCCGGTTTCTTTTATACGCTATATACCGGCAGCTGGTCCATGTTAGATAGGTGCAGTTTTGTGTTTGAGGAATGACCACTAGGTGTCCTTCCAAGGTAAGGGTATCAGTGGAGCAAGCGGTGGAAGCTGAACTTCAGTTGCAATCAACAGCACGACCTAGTGTTTACCGTCTTATTCAAATGTGTTACTATTTAATAAAAAGAGCAGCAGCAATGCGGGCATGTCAGATCTACCTAGCAACATAAAACAATTTCGTGTGCAATTTCAAAATAAAACCATCATTTTTTATTTCATATTTTTGTTTCCACATTTTTTTTAGGCCTGTAACACCTAAAATTGAATTAAAGGGAGATTTTAACTCCAAATTAAATATGGCCTGTACTCTGGCCTGCACTGTGAGCTGCTGTGAGCTGACCTCAGCTGTGGAGTTACCACCCTAGGGAACCTCGAGTGTGGTCACGCTGACTGTAGACTGCTGTTTATTTAGATTTTTCCTGTCTCCCGCGCTTTTGCGCACTCCTGCAAATATCTGGTCAGTTCATTTTCATCACAGTTGTCTCCTCTCCACCTCAATTACACTTGGACTGTCAGGTGAAATTCATTAACCGCAGTGAATTATTGGATCAGGCGGCACTCAGGGTCAAAATGAAAATCACTCATCCCGCCCTGCTTGTTTACTGACATACCTACTTAATGTTTAGAATAATCAGCTGCTCACTGACCTAACCAGATGTACGCATAAAACCACGTGACCCGAGTCCAATAAATATGTGATAAGTATTAAGTGAAGTATACCGTCACATTTAGTAAAGAGTAGAGAAACGGTTGTCCTGGAAACAGCTCTCGTGGCTCACACTGGTTGTATGTTTTTCTTTTTGTTGTTGTTTTTTGTGTGCTCCATCTGACAGAAACAGACAACCGCTGGACCCGTGATGGGAGCTGGCAGGGTCCTAATTGCCCCTTTTTTTTGTTCAAAGACGCTCAGCAGAGCAGTGATTATAACAACAGGGATCCTCACAACACTGGCAACCCCCGCTGACTGTCCACCAGACAGTTTCCCAAAATGCACCAGTAGTGAGATCTCGCTGAATAACCGAGGATGTTTGAATATAACAAAGAAACTGCCACGCGTGCCAGAAAAAAATTAGATGCTGATTACTGTCGGCTCTGGAAGGATTAAACAAGCTTGACTTTATATTTTCTTGTGATTATGCAGCAAACCTGTTTTTCTTTTCTTTTTTTTTTGTATGGATGCATGTGTCTGTCATTGTTCTTTGTAACGATATCACAATGTAATAACTAACAATTACAGAAGCAACTCCCATGCATTAATGTGATTGTCAGCATGCGAAACATTTTAAAATATCTCCAGAGAGATTGAAAATGTAACAAATCACGAAAACTCCATTTGTAAAATGTAACCTTAAATGAGGTGTAAATATGTTACAGCATGCTTTCGTGTAAAGAACTGTCACGTTGACCATAATTTATTAGAATTTGTTGCATTTTCAAACATTCCGAAAGATATTTTTATCACATTTTGACATGTTTTTGTTGGTATTACATTGTGAGTTGTTACAGTATGGTTTTCTGATTTTTATATCTTATCATAAACTGGAAAACAACAGCAACGGGTGGCATGTATACTTCCTTCATCCTCTTGACTGTCACAAATTAAGGTGGTGGTGATTAAGTTCTTTTCTTTAACTTTGCTGGGATCATGCTTACAGTTATTTATAAGCAAAAACAAAATCTGAAGCACAGAACAAAAATGTGCAAACCTTATCCACGCTCAAACTCTAATTTGACTCTATTTGGCACGTGAGTGAATGCAGTCTGTATCCTAACACACGTCTGTCTCTGCAGAAAGCAAAGCTGGGACACGGTAAGAAAGTGATCACGCCATCAGACCACCGGCGGTTCAGCTTCCCGTCAGGGAATATGGACCGGGTCCGACTCAATGACTTCAACTTCCTGGCTCTGCTCGGGAAGGGCAGCTTCGGCAAGGTGAGAGAAAATAGATGCTCCTGTGCTTTTTCATTTGCTTGATTTTGTTTTTTATCTTTGTCTTATGGTGGCTTTGGCTCTTGGCGTCTCCCCCCGTTGCAGGTGATGCTGGCTGAGATGAAGTCGACGGAGGAGCTGTACGCTATAAAGATCCTGAAGAAAGATGTCGTGATCCAGGACGATGACGTCGAATGTACAATGGTGGAGAAGAGAGTCTTGGCCCTGAGAGACAAACCGCCCTTCCTCACGCAGCTCCACTCCTGCTTCCAGACAGTGGTGTGTAGAAACTTCAGCCCCTGCTGACGTCAAAGTTTTTAATCACACTTCCAAAAATATCCGTTTAATTTACAAAGGGAGCCGTTACTTAGTGCTCAATCTGTGTGTCCTATTGTGTGTGTCTGTCATTACGTCTATATTTGCTTTTCCTACTTACATTTATTTGAACAGTGCTCCTGCAGAGAAAATTGAAACTGAACTGAGACCACCCTTTGAATACAAAGTCCTCCTGTATGACGTCAACTCTGTGCGTAGACCGGGTGACTCAAGAAGTCCTTAAATAAAATTATATTTAATGATCAAACCTTTGTGTCCTATAATATAGATCTATAATCTGTACAGCAGGCTTTAATAGAAGAATGTATTCAGTCTGAATTATACTGTAACTCTAAGATATATGGCTGTAGACTTTTAGACACTGAATATTATATCTGCACAGATTCACAGTGTGAGGTGTTTATCTTTATGTAATCGTGGACAATAACTAATTTTTTTTCTTCTTTTTTTGTGTGTGTGTAGGATCGGTTGTACTTTGTGATGGAGTACATTAACGGAGGAGACCTCATGTATCATATCCAGCGTATGGGCAAGTTTAAGGAGCCACAGGCTGTGTAAGGATGTTGCATGTTGATATCCTGCAGGCAGCTTACATGTTTTATAGTCACGTCAAGTTATTTAAAAGTACACATACTTACAGTAATGATGCCCAGTACTATAGTAGAGTAATGTGTGAACTATAGTATTCCTTTTAACCTGGTACATATTGACAAGATGAGTGTCAAATTAAGAGGAAAATCATATTGAAATAACATTATTTTTAGGTGATTCTAAGATATGTTATATTTTAAATATAACAATATGATTATGCTAGATAAAAGGCTGAAAACAGAGAGTCTCGGTGCAGCTCATGGGCCAGTGGTGTCTGAGTATTCAGGATGCACCAATCTGGTATTTGTACTGGTGACTCTAAGCTGATGTATGGCCCTATCTATCCAGTTCAGTTCTATGATGTCATGTAGCGTGGAGGGAGATGAGTGAGGACGAAGCCTGGACATGCAGTATCACCTACACAGGCAGCTTATTTCTTGAGTAAGAAAAGTAAACAAGTAACACTTGTAGAGAACTTAAGAGAAACAGCTTATTTTGGCTGAAAAACGAGCTATTGTGGCTACGTTGGGAAAGTGCATCCTCTTGCATAAGCTTTTATTTGCATGGCTCCATGTATTTTGATTGCCTTGTCTGTCATCGTCTTGGTAACACAAAAGCAGTTCAGTAAATTTCTCTTCCTACTTGTTTTTTATTTGCAACAGTTAATTTGTGAACTCGGGCCATGTTTAAGTTGGACCCAATGCTGCCTTTAACATTTAAAAATAATTCCCGTTCTGTTCCTCACAATGGGGACTAGGGCTTATTAATTCAATTTTGGGATCGGTACTTAATAAGATTTTCGTCAAGGGAGATCAGGATTAGGAATGAGTATATCAGAACGATCAGAGCAACAGAAATTTGGTTAGAGAGGCAAAGCTGAGAAGGTTTGCAAATGTGCAGAGGAGGGATAGTGGATATACAGGACGAAGGATGTTGAAGATAAAGCTGCCAGGCATGAGGAAATAAGGAAGACAACAGAGAAGACTGATGAATGGAGTGAAGGAGGACTTGCAGAGGGTTGCTGTGAGGAGGATGCTGGGGTTAGGGTGAGATGGAGGCAGATGATCTGTTGTACTGACACCCAAAACTTGAAGAAGGCTCTGCGTCAGCAGATATCGAATCAGATTGTAACTGAAAACGCTGGATCAGTGCATTCCTGCAACAAGGGGAAAAAAGCACTACTACCTTTCATTCATTCACCTTTCCTGTCACAATATGAGTGTGACTAAAGCCCCGTCTACCTGGTTACACACTGCTTTGCACCTGACGGTTGGTTCAGTTGCGTGGGTATTTATAGCTCCACTAAACGTCAGTCAACGCGATGCTTCATTCTTCACCCGTGTCGTAGCTGAGACGAGTTTAACTCCCCCACTTCAAGTGGTTAATAGTTATTTTGCTTGCCTCTGCTGTCGCTGGATTTCATTGACACTCCATGATCTGTGGTCTCCACACTGCTGCTAGTCATACTTTCTACGCCCATCACAGGAAGCACTTCTCTGTAATTTCAACTCTTTTCATTCTGTCCATCAGAGCAGACTTGTCAAATAGGTGTCAAGAAATATAACAGCCTACTTTCAGAAGAGAGCGAAAAAGAACGCAACAAAAAATAACAATCTACAACACGAAGCACCGTCTGCTGAAAAGACGCATTACAAACCCCAGCTGAAAGTTTTTATTTGGTGCATTTTCCCTCAGTGACACACTCTGGCTTGCTCATAGTGTCAGGTCACCATGATTTGTAATTTATTATTCTTTAGGGAAAGGGAAAGGGAACCTTTAATATATTCCCAGACAGTTTTCTTTTGGGAAGATATACAGCCTATTTTATGGCTCGTATATTATGTCTGTTTTTCAATTTTGCAGGTTTTATGCCGCAGAGATTGCTGTCGGTTTGTTTTTCTTGCACCGAAAGGGGATCATCTACAGGTGGGTGACAGGTGTTGATGCTTGTCATGATGTTTCATCACTAACTGCATTTAATTTTAACACTCGAGCACTTTTTTACTGCAAGCCTCAATCGCCTCTTCAGACACACATTCGTACAGACGATTGACTCACCGGGCCCAACCTGTGGTTCAGTGTCTTTCCCAGTGATAATCAGGAAGGAGCCGAGGATTTAATCATTGACCATCCTGTTAGTAGATAACCCGCTCTATCTCCTGAGCCCCTAAACAAAGAGATTAAAATGGACATGTAGCTATGCCTTGATCGTCAGTCTTTCCCTAAGCCACAGTATTACATCCATACTGATCACTCAATTCTAAAAAAAAAAATGTGATTGAAGGAGGCCAAGGTCACCCCGCTCCTTTTCAGTACTCCAGCCAAATGCTCACGTTCATTCTTCATATGCGAGTAGCGCTCTGCTTGACATGCAGAGTCTAGTATGTGACAGACGTAACCGCCAGAAGGCCGGGGGTGGGGAGGAAAATGAAGAATCGAGACATAAAACACAAGCAGAGATGCGGGCTGAATTGTAAGAGCAACGACAGCATAGAGATAAAAAGCTGATGGGAAAATAATTTCAGACCTAGAAATTACTGCTTATTACTCAGTGTATGATGTACGCCGCAGGCAGATAAACTGCTCAGAGACGGTGCAGAAATATTGGCTTAGCCGCATGTAAGAAGTATTAAAGGAGTCACAAATGCACTCACACAAATGCCGCCTCTGCTGCAGGGATCTGAAGCTCGACAATGTGATGCTGGACTACGAGGGCCACATCAAGATAGCAGACTTTGGCATGTGTAAGGAAAACATGTACGAAGGAATGACCACGCGCACTTTCTGCGGCACCCCAGACTACATCGCACCGGAGGTGAGATGTCTGCAACAAAAAAACAACAACAAAACAAAACAAAACCCAGGGATTACAATGAGAGTAACAAAACAAAGACGACATTACTACTGTGCAGGTTCTTTGGGGACTTTCTTATTGGTTTAATACTGTAATGTAATGGAGTTTTGTCGGTCTTTCTGATTGTCCAGTACTTGAACTTTGCATTTTCATTACAGTGACTGAAATCGTAGAACGAAAAATGAGATTTTTACTGTTTTAAATTTGATTTCTACTTTGAAAAAAGAGAACAGTAGTTAGGTGGAGGGGGAACATATCTTTTACCATGTACTGCACTATAGGCCTGCTTTGAAACAGATTACCTATAAAGCCATGCAAGCTGCTTTAAGCCGATGTTTCTGTGGACAGTGTGAGACCAAGCTGGTTGGAGAATGAATTTAATTATTCTACCTGTGTATGTGCAAATTAATGAAATTAAAAGCTCCCTATTCTGATAACAAATAAAAAAATTAGCACTGATAACTTAATGTAACTTAATTTTGCCCACCACAGATTAACCATACTAGTAATATAACAGTTTAAAAAAATCCATAAAAACTTTACAATTTATAAATTTAGTGCATATAAACACTTCAAATGTTCATTTTTCTAAAAACAGACCTTGGAAGTCTTTCATGAGTGCATAAAAACACCGAATTGTGGAATCCAACAGAGCTTATAGTGAATTATGGAGAAAGATTGAAACCATTGGAGTAATAATGTGTTAAAAAGTCAGCCCAGGCTTTTTAAAAAGTGTGAATAAATGAACAGAAAGATGTGGGTGTGTGCCTTCATGTCACCGTTATGGTTTGAAGTTTCTTGGATATCAAGACATCTCTCAAGCCTGTGAGAGTCGTTTAAGTGATCTGTGATGGGCTTTTTTTTAAATCACTTTCTTTTTTTTAACCACTCACACTCATCACGACAAGGAGCACCGGAGCTGCTCTGAGGCTCATGAAATCAGATGCTCAAAGAAAATATTATTTGTGGGTGGATGCTCGGAAAGAGAAAGACTTCAGATCACTAATAAAAGGAACAGAAATAGAGTTAAGAGTAAAAGGAGGAGATGAGTCACTCAGGGTGATGAAATGTGTGATTATGTGTTTAGTATTATGTGCATGCATACGCATATATACGTATATATACAATCTGTCTGCAATGATTCAGAGGGGAGCATCTCCCAGGTGGGAGGTGAGGGAAGCCCTTACTCTTAGTCGTTTTCTTTTTTTTAAACTTCCTGACTACTACTCCACCTGCTAAAATAACACCACATATTAATAACTTTCTAAATCATTAAATATGCAGGAACATTGACAGAGATTGACAAGGCTTTAATTCTAAACTGTATTTTTTTTTCTTAAGTTAATGAATCCAGAGAAAGATGTAAACATTTGCACCTCGCATGGCTGTGGGTTTATCTCCCAAGAAAGCCAAGCTACAAATTATAACTTTGGGAGCTGCATAAATTGCTGCGTTTGTGTGCAGCTGTGCTTTAGCGCGTTGCTTTTGCGTCTCCGTGATTATCATTTCGCGTGTGTAGTCTGTGTGTGGGAGGCAGTTGTGGGATGGCAAATTGGATGGTAGGAGAAAACGCTTTTGTTATGGAAGCTCGGAATAGCTGAATGTGTTTAATGGCGGTTGATTTGCTTGTTCACTTTTCTCTGATACGTTCACTGTGTCTGCCTTTGGTTGCATACAGTACAACACTGCAGTCGTCACCTTTTTCTGCACAGAGTCGAGCAGCAGTGACAGAATAAAGGCAGGTTAGAAAAGGATTTTGACAGCAGGGATGTTGTTGCTTCATGCCCTCACAGTTATTCCACTTTTTGAATATATTTTCTTTTCTCATTACTTTCAGATTATAGCATACCAGCCTTATGGGAAATCAGTGGACTGGTGGGCCTATGGAGTTCTTCTGTACGAGATGCTGGCAGGACAGGTAATGCGTTGTTTTTCATGCACCAGTTGTACTTACAAATGTATTCTTAAAATTGTGCTTAAACCTGTTGCAAGTTAATCAGATATAGCTCACATTTTAATATTAGCTGCCACTCAAGCACAGCCTGCATTCAAAGCGTTTCCTGCAGTCATTTGGATCTCTGATTTCTTGAAGTCTTATTGGCTGTTCCCCTGGAAAACCTGGTCTTGTTAGGAAAGCTAGCATCCATCCCACTTTGGATGGAACACATGGCTGACCCTCCTCCTGGTTCTGCCAGAGTTTCCAGAGTTTTTTCTTCCCACAAAGCAACAAAGCTTATCACTTTCTTTCTTTACTCCACACATTATAGTAACCTGTGAGTTTTGAGGCATGATGAGCCCGATGAGCTCCTGTACTACGCCACTGACCATCTGCTTTAAACAAAGAGATTTCGAGATGTGCCTTCAATCTCTAGGAAACTGTGGGGCATTTTCTCCTTCTCTATATTCTGACATTTTAGATGAAAATTAATTAATTAAGATCGGCTAGCATAGTAATCAGATTAACTGATGACGGAAACAGCAGCTAGCTGAAGTGGCTCCAGCTGTATTAATGAAAGACGAGCAATTTGTTGAAGAAAAAGAGAGACAGGGGGAATGACAAGTAATTATCTTCCCAATGCTCAGAAATGAAAGAGAATAGTGAGAAGCCTCACAATATCTCTGTGAATAGTTTGGTTTTGATTGAAGATTAAAAGTGACTGCAGCAAAGCACTGCAATATTTCGTCTTATTATTATTATAACCAGTGTGTGTCCTTGGAAAAAGAAATCGCAAGTTACCTTGGCTCAGATACTTAAGGTGTGAATAAAAGGTTTCCAGTTTCCAGGCAACAGTCTGGAGGAAGACATTTTTCTTAGTTTAGGTGGTTCATGCTTGAAAACAATCACATAAACTGTTATACCAGGATTTGCTGTTTGTTTACCGCTCATAAGACGTGTCGCTGCTTTGAGTAACCTGGAGTGAACCACACAGGAACCGTAAGTACAACAACAGCTTACAGAGATAGCAACGCCTCATAACACACTTAACACCACAGCGAATCACCTTCACCTGCCAGAGTTGCCGCCTAAGTGTCTTCCACATAACAAGCTGCAAATCGTCATCTTCATTATCATCATCATCATCATCATCATCATCATCATCATCTTTTGTCTGAACTCTCCGACACTGCTTCTGTTCTCTTCAGCCGCCGTTTGATGGAGAAGACGAGGACGAGCTCTTCCAGTCTATCATGGAGCACAATGTGTCCTACCCCAAGTCCATGTCTAAAGAAGCTGTGTCCATCTGCAAAGGAGTAAGTATTGTGTAAAAGGCCAAAGGACTTCAGATAAAAGGCTCCTGCTTCTTTGCTAAATCTGTTTATTTGTTAAGAGAACTCCTTGAGCAGAAGGCTTGAGATTCAATTAGTACCAGATCCACAGTAAAAAGGTTTAGCCAGGTAGAGCCACAGAAAACTCTGGCTTTAAGCTCGACACAGCTCGGTAAGTCATTAATCTCACTTCACAGGACACCGCTCTGCTACTGGTAGCTGAACCTCCAGGGTATAATGATATAGGATATAACAGAAAGCTGGTTTCAGTAGCTGTCGTGTGCAAGAGTCGGGTATGATTTAATGAAAAAATATTATGTTATATTTATCAAAGCTCAAATCATGAAACAAAGAATCCTGTCTGATCTGTTGGACACAAAAGCTTTTAACCCCTTAAGCTCAAACGTTGCTCTCAGAGAGTCCACTGCTCTACCCTGGAGCAGCTGCTATACAGTAATTACTTGTTTGCTGCCATTGTAGACATACTTACTGGACACTTATAGTTATCGTAGTTAGTGTATAGTATTATTATTTTTATCCACTCTAAGTTGGTGTTACGTGCTGCTGAGAACCCAAACACTGAACATCAGAGGCATGTCAGACATGAGTGATCAAACTAGAAAACAGAAATTGGACCTCCTTTTCTGAGCTGCCTTATTTCTTCATGTCATAGATTCATCAAGATCCTGGAAACATTCCTCACAGATTTTGGTCCATATTGACGTGATAGCATTGTACAGTTATTGCAGATTTAACTCACTAACCACTTCATTAACTGCTCATTAACAGGAATACCTAATCAGCAATAACATGGCATTAACTCAGAGCATTTAGAAATGTAGATTTACAGAGAAAAAGAGAAAATATCCTGTGAGCAATGACTGAAATAGTCATTCGTTAGACTCAAGCTACTTCAAAAGCTGCAGAAAAACATCTCTGAATGTGCAACGTGTTGAAACTTGTAGCAGACGACTACATCGTGTTCCACTCCTGTCAACAAAAAATATGAAGGGTACAGCTTGTTACTGTTGCTTGGTCCGAGTCTCAGTTTCTGCTGCACTATTCTGATATTAGGCTCAGAGTTTGATATAAACAACAAGAAAGCCTTGATTCATCCTGCTTTATTGGTGATTCCGCCTGCTGGTGGTGATATAGCGGTGAGGGGGATATTTTTCCTAGTACACTCTTCCACCTTAGTTTCAGCTGAGCATCTTTTAAACGCCACACCTGAGTACTACCTGAAAAACCGCTTCCACCAGCGTGGTGGTGCCATGTCACAAAGCTCAAATAATCTTGAACATGACAATATATGCAATGTACTGAAATGACCCCCACCGTCACCAGATCTCAATCCAGTAGAGCATCTTTGGGATGTGGTGAAACGGTAGATTCTCGTCAAGCATGTACAGCCGACAAATCTGCAGCAACTGGGTGATACCATCATGTCAACACGAAAGTGTTTCCAACACCTTTTTGAATCTATGCGACAAAGAATTAAAGCAAAAGGGGATCCAATATGGTACAAGCATGTTGTAGCTAAAAAAAACATTGCTTTAGATGCTCTTCCTCATGGGATCTCCAGTCAGTTTTTTATTGCACTTTGATAAAAGTGCAATAAAAAACTGTAGAGACAGAACACTGCAACAGCAAATGTGTCCCATGTTTTTCATTACACCCTCCACGCCTGGAAAATGACTCCCAGTTTGGACCAGTTTTGGTAACAGCAGTACAACTTGTCATCGTCAGGGTTTGTTTCTCGAACCAGACACACACTGTTACACCAAACAAGCAACTTTAAGCTACTTTTAACCTTTTTTGCATTTTCTCAAATCGGTGACTAGAAGCAATCCGGCTTGTGCTCGATTGCCTAGCAACACGGCCCACAGTGATGTAAATACATTATAAATATTACCAGTCATTTTTAAGGATCCTTTTTAAGAATATGCTGCTTCACTGTAGCAGGAAATAATTTTTCACACTAACATTTATGTGGAAAAATGCACCAAATCACCGATTTCCATGGCTTTCAACACTAACCCTTTATTTAGTGACCACCTGGGGTTTTTTCTCACACCTGGGGACTTTGACATCATCACAGTCAAGTTGGCATCAAGGTCGTCATTATTATGATTGTTTACCAACATGGAAATGAGTTTTCACAGCAAATTTAGAAACCGGAGACAATTCTATTAAGATTCAAGTGCGGTCTGATTGAGTTTTTAATAACACACCCGCCTTCATTTATTATGATATTACATCCTGTGGCTGCGTCCCGCCACTATAAATATCTTTCATCGTCTCAGAGCCGCTGACGAGAGAGACTATCCTGACCCCTCTTATTGTTTTCTTCACATTTCATTTGCAACAAATGATTCACAGTTGAAATTAAAAGCGGCTGTTGATTCAGAAAAAAAAAAGCAGCGATGAAAAGGTGGCGTGATTGCTTGTAACTATATATAAGCTGGTTGAGTGTCAGTCTGGCTCTGCATAATGTTGCCGATGGAAGCAAGGATTCAAAATATGCCATTTCTATATTTACGTTTTTAAGATCCTTTCACAGTCCTCCTGCTGTCCTATTTTTACCTTCTTCCCCTCAAGCTGCCTCCATCTCTTCTTTTTCTTCCTCCGTTTGTCACCAGCTGATGACCAAGCACCCCTCAAAGCGTCTCGGCTGTGGCCTGGAGGGTGAGAGAGACATCAGAGAGCAGGCCTTCTTCAGACGCATCGACTGGGAGCGCCTGGCCAACAGAGAGATCCAGCCACCATTTAAACCCAAAGTGGTGAGTGGAGGCTGAGTGTGCTTCCAACATGAAAGAACAACACTGAAGCTGTGCTGTGCAAAAGTCTTAAGCCACCCCTCATCTCTTTATATTTTACTAGGAAAATTGGAAATAGTTGCAACTAATAAAATATACAAACATGCATGAAAATCCTGTATATAAGGCTAAGAAAGAATTTGTGTAATTCTAACGACCTTGAAAGTCAACATTTGGTTTGACCACCTTTATTCTTAAACATAGTCTGAACTCTCAGCTTTCTTGTCATTCCTTTCATTAGTCTTCAGGAATAGTTCTCGAGGCTTCTTGAAAGACATTCAAAGCTTTTCTTTGAATGTTGGCTGCCTTTTGTTCTGTTCTCTGTCAAGATGATCCCACGCTTCTTCTGCTTCTCAGATTTGCATTGCATAGTGCATCAAAAATTAATAATTTGAACAATTTTGACAAAATTCCCAACATCGCTGGCTGAAATGCAGCCACTCCATCCTGACCTCCTCCATGCATATTGGCGATGATTTGAACCAAAAGTTTGGAAAAGTAAGCCTGGATGCTACTGATTTACATTTAAAATGAATTATCTTCCAAATTGTCTGTAATGTGTAAACAAAACACTGCTTCGTTCATTGAGTTAGATGCCCGTTTTTAACACTTAAATCATTTATAGGTCAAAGTTAAATGGATTAAAAAATTAAAAATATTCCCCTGAAAATGTTCGGGTACAAGGACATCACTGAAAATGAGTGAAAAAGCCCAGAAATACAACCTGCACTGTCAGTTTGCTTAATCCTTCCTATAATATTTGGCACTAATGCGTTAATATATTTTTGTTTTATTCTGGAAATTTCCCGGATAATTACTTATTATGTGATTTTATGTGTTAGTAGAATTTTATGAATTCAACACATACTTGGAGGTGAATTAGTTTGTTTGGTGCTTTTTTAAAACATATATTTTTTTGTGCATTTAGTGACACGTTCTATCATTTCATCTTTGCCTCAGCTTCTTTTTATCAATACATGGCTCCAGCTGAGCTAAACGGAAAAAACACCTTTTGTTGTATTTTTTTGTTTCTATGTTGCATTTCGTGAAATCTGTTCCTTCAGGTGAATATTTCCAGATGCAGAAAGATTTGATTGGTGTTTACATGGTCTAGTATAATATCACAAATGATCGTAAAGCAGCAACGTTAAATTATTTATTGGGGGTTTATTCACCTTTCGGCAAAAAAGCCCCACAAAAAAACAATAAATTCAAATAAATCATGCAAAGTGGGACCTAAACAATTCTAAAGAACACAAACATAAAAAACAAACACTCGTCTTTTGTTTGTATTCTCGTTCACCTCCAGCTGGTGTTGTGGTTTATATGCACTCTGAAGAACTGAAGGCTGCATCCCAGCTGCAGCCACCTGCCCCGCTGCCTGCTGCTGACACCTAAACATCCTGCTGTCACCACAAACGCTCCATTCTCTGTTTGCGGACCCCCACGTGCTCCATCCCCTCGCTGCCTACAGCGCTTGAAGCAACACAACCGCTGCCACCAATGATTAAAAATAGCTCTCCAAGAGCAGAGTTCCCCTTCACTTCCACACAAAGGCCCTGATAGATGCCGGGTTGCACAGCGGATGTGTCTGCCTCTCCTCACACAAGGGGGAGGAAAACACTGCTAAAAGCAGATCCATCCATTCAGGGGGCTATGCGGTGTATCACAGTTGTGATCTCGTACACTGTGTCATTAATTGGTCTGAAGGGACTGCCAAACAAAGCCTCCATCTGAGCCTTTATGGTTTGGCTTCTGTAATATTATAGAAGAAGCTGAAAATGCCTCACATGCTGATATGTCTCCTGAGGAAAATGCGTTGGGAACAGCAGGCTCTGAAATGCACTACAGGTTTGTTTTTGTTGTGGATTATTCATTCAGAGTGAATTCATCTCATTTTCCTGTAAGTGTCGTGACTGTGCACAACACACGGCTATAACCGTATATATATTCAGCAGTTTAGACACATGAAAGCCCCGAGCGGGGCCACAAACCGATGCTAATGACCTCCACTGTGGGTGCTTAGGGTTAGCTCCTAATCTAATTACAGCATCTGCCCGGCTACACATCAGGCTTTGACATTTTCCTGCACCCCTTCCCTGGGACTGTTGTGAAGCTTTCTAACGAAAGCGAGGAAGCGCCTTTCATCATGCCACTCCAATCCTGTTACTGTTAACCAGCTTTTTACTGCCCGGTGATCAAAAAGATAACTGACCCTTTTCTGCATCTGACATCCCTTTTTTTTATTTATCTCTTTCAGTGCGGCAAAGGAGCAGAAAACTTTGACAAGTTTTTCACGCGTACCCAACCCGTCCTCACCCCTCCGGACCAGCTGGTCATTGCCAACATCGACCAGGGCGAGTTCGCCGGCTTTTCCTACATCAACCCTCAGTTCCTCCATCCATCCCTGCACAGCGTGGTATGAGGAGAGAGAGAACGGAGATTTTAAAGAAGGAAAACCACACAAAAAAAGAATGACTGTCACTGTATACAGGTTCTTTCCGGTCTCAACCAAACACCCCGCTGTCAACAGACTCGATTCATCCTCCGCAGTGCTCCGTCTACTAGCTATCAACACCCGCATCGAGAAATGACCGAGGAGAGAGGAGCAAAGTGTGAAAACCATATATGTACAATCTAAAGAGAATCGCTTTCCCAAACATCTCACAGTATGTTCTTTTATTCTAACTCTCTGCCTCTTTTTCCAGACCCGCAGCCTTTACCTTGTGAACAAATATGTGTCAGTATCAGTTACTATCTCTTTAGGTATTTAATCAGTTTTCCAGCTCATCCCACCTCTCATGCTTCCCCCATGTCACCACACAAAGAGCTGCAATGCACAACAAATACGGAACCTATTTTTTCTGCTCTGTCCCGGCTTTATCTACTTCTGAACTGCTACATGTGTAAATTATATTTATATACTAAAAGAAACAAACAAAAAAAGAGGTAGTATACTGTGTGCCAAAGTAGAAGTGGAATAACACATTTCTATTGCTGTCCTTGTAGTGTTTTTTTCTCCACTCTTCCTCCTCTGGCCTTTTTTTCCCAGTGAAAAAAAATAACCGAAACCCTTAAACAGGGGCTGTTTGTATCTGTTGTTTTGTAGCTCATGTAAAACTACAGTATACCTAACCTGACATGGAGAAGCTGAATCAAACTGTGCTACAGTTACAAACTGTCTAGGTTTTTTCAATGCAACAGATGTTGCCTACAGTGGCTATAGGGTCAGAAAAGTGTGGCTAAAGAGTCGCAGTGTTTTGAATGATAACGATGCTATTTTCCATATGCACAAAGCAAATCTCTGTTGCATGCTTATTTTCTGACTCTGTACGAGCAGTAGACTCTAGGATGCATTACACGTCTGGTATCATTGTAAAGTTTAGTATTACGATATAAACAGCGTTGATATATAACTGTCGTACGTTTTCTTCTAAAGAGAGGGTCCTAATTGGGAAAAACAAAAAAAGGGGGTTTGTCCCTGTTTTAATGTTCTGTTTAAAAGACAGCTTTTACGTTCAGAGCGACGTCTAACCCCTCTGTCGTGAGTCGACCGTGTTTTTGTTTTATTTATTCGTTTCTGGGGGGTCTTTTATGTAAATATGTTTCGAAGCGACGAGCTACTTGCAGATTTTATACTACGAACTGAATGTGCTTTTATTACCGTAGACGGTTCGGACATTTCTATGTTTAGATTAGCCCTAAGAAGAGATATATAACATTTGGCTGAATCTTTGGTAGCTTTGGTATCAGCAAACCTTGTTATATGTATTTCCACTACTTATCCATTGTTTTCTACTCAGTGTCATATAGAGAATATGCAGCACTTACTGTGCGTGGAACCGTTGAATGCCCTCTTGCCTTGGTCGTCTCAGGGCTGACTCCTTATGTAACTAAACCACGTTAATGCTAATGAGGATTTCAGAGCCCTTCCTGCGGGGCCGAAATACGTCCATTCTTTATATATATCGTGTGTGCATGCGTGAGGCGAGGCCTGATCTAAGCATGAGAACGACCCCTTGCATGAAATACAGAGATGCCTGGTGTGGAGCATGAAGTTTCCCACCTTACCGCGCAGAATTAGACAAACCCCCACCATCCCAGTCCAAGCAGCATCGTGCGCTTTCATGTCTCTTCCCAGTTTCGCTGTCATGTAGCCGGACCTGTTTGGCTAAAATGCTGAAATATAAGCAGACAAATGTGTGTAAATTGCTTCTAATGGCTTTTTGTTTACCGGTGCCAAACAGTCTTTTTTTGATTTCAGTCAGGTGCGTCAAGCAGTTTGTTTATTTCTGTATTTCTTTGGGGTTTTTTGTTTTGTTTTTTTTTGTTTGTGTTTTAATTACCAATATGTACAAATTAAAACAGTGAATCTTCAAAATGAACTGCCAAATTAAGGAAGACTTTTTACCACAGCTTTTAAGCCCTGCAGCTGTCACATATATCAGGACCAAAATGAGATCTCTACGTTTAATCTGTGTGTTTACATGTCTCACATTGAGAATCTGAACTGAAAGAGGGATTTAAAAACAAAAACAACCCCTTAACAGAGATCATCATAAGTTGGGCTAGTCAGGGTACAGAACCACTACAGGCTACAGTTAGAGCCACAGGGATGTTTGTATGTTTCCTTTCACTGCCCTTGCTTTTTGTTAACCTGATTCTTCTCGTTCCTCTGTTATTTGTGGTATGACGGATACTGTGCATAAATAAAGTATGAAAATGAAAATATTCCTTCGCTCTTTTTCATTGTGGACTTTTTCTTCTAACTCTGTATCGTAGCTCTTAGTGGTCACGTGTTAATCTGCGTTTACATCATGTCACATGTCAATGGCACACGCAGGCTTTCTCTTGCTTTGAAGGAGGGTAATTTGACCTACTGGATATCATTCATTTGTTTTCTTACCTTAGGTTTAGATTTTATGGTTTAAGTTCTCCTTTGCCAGAGTTAATAGCGGTGGCATACCACAGGCCTACACTCGGGCAGTGTGACTCACAGCTCAAGTTATTGCAGTAAATTTCCTGGTTCTCACTTTTGCCTCATAGTATTTTTGTCTCACGCTGAAATGCCTAAAGTAGCAAGCGCATGAATGACATTATGCCGCATTGTTTTCACATCGCTGTGTGTTTTGTACACACTGCACCTGACAGAAGCCAGATGGCACGGGCGTGTGGTTTAAAAGCTTTTACAAGCAAAACTTTACAGTTTTGCACTTTACACTTTACAGAGGTCGGTTAAGTACAACTTCAACACTGTTACTTGTGTTACTTTATGCTTTTTCTTTACCTTTTAACCTTTTTGTTCCACCAATCCCCATTTGACTTTATTTCACAATAAATAATGCATAAAAGAAAAGACAGCTTTTTGTTTTTTTATTTATTTCCTACCAATTTAATCATGTCACCGCCACCCTTATTTGGCTTGAGGAAAAGGAGATTAAATTACCAGTGATTGAATTATGCATGATGTACTGTATATGTTTATTTTGTTCCACTATCACAGTATACAAGAAAGCCTCAGAGAGCGCAACTCCCCCCAAAGGACAAGTGCTGTACTAAACCTTTTTATGTTTTGTTTTTATTGCAACATGATCGAGGGTCAAATGCTTAGCCAACCAAGGTACTCATGTTCCCCAAGGCCTCGAATACTGTTGTGAAGTTTGAAGATGATCCATAAAAAACGATATCATAAAATCTGTGGTCACTAGACTGCTAACAAAGAGGCAGAACAAAAAACTGAACCAACTAGTGCCACTGGCGCTTTTATTGGGTTCATCTGGACACTGTAAATATCTAATCAGCCCATCATAGGGCAGCACGTTTAGACTTATAGACGTTGCAGTGCTCTGAAAAAAAAAATCCCTGTTGATGCCAGAGGTCAGAGGAGAACTGACAGTCTGATTTGAGCTGACAAGAAGCTAACAGTAACTCAGATAACCAGTTGTTAGAACCAAGGTATGCAGGAGAGCATCTCTGAACGCACAACGCGTCGAAACTTGAAGCGGAGGGAGTACAGCAGCTGAAGATAGCAACAAGTGCCACTCCTGTCAGCAAAGAACAGGAAACGGGGTGTATAATTCACATGGCCTCATCAGAACTGAACAATAGAAGACTGGAAAAATGGTGCCTGGTTTGATGAGTCTGGATTTCTGCTTGTCAAAGTCCGAAGCTATAGGGTCAGAATTTAGAGTAAACAACATGAAATGTATTACATGTCATGTATCTATAGTTCAGCCTGCTTGTGAAATAATGTGGCGGATACTTTTTAGCACCAAATTTTTGGCACCAACTGAGTACTTTAAACTTTAAACACGCAGCCTACCTGAGTACAGATGCGTCCGTTTATGACCACAGTGTACACATCCTCCGTGCAGCTATTGAAGTGGCCAGAGAGTGTATATGAATCACAGAGACCATTTTACAGCAGAACAAACGACTAGTTGTTCGAATAATGTGAGAATATAATCAGGGTAGTTTTTCCATCCCTGATTGGAGGTGTGTTTTCTTTAAGACGTGACCATAAATGGATAAAATGCTAGTTTATAATATACAACATGGATCTGTAAAGAATTTCATTACAGAACATAAACTACTCTATCCTTTTCTGATTGGAGCTGTCCTTGGTCCTGATAGAAACAGAGTGAGTTTATGTAAAGGACATCACACTGACTTAAATTCACTGATTCATCGCAGAGAGTTAATCAAAGCTTTGACCAGTTGGCTCATTAGCAGTGGAGTGGACTCGCTTTGATAGCAGGTCTCTCTCTCTCCACAACATCAACAATCCCCCTCTCTCTCTCTCTGAAAGCACGCAGCAGAGAGCGGGACCAGCGGTCCGTCTCAGTTTATCTCACGGACTGTGTCTGCAATGCGTTATCTCTCTACCCAAAGATTACACAGTTTTCCGAACGAATTCGTGACCGACTCGACGGAGCAACGCCGATCTTCCTCCGTAAGTCAGACCTTCAGCGGGCAAACTGCAGGAGTGAGGTTTTAATTCACAACTCTGGGCGCAATCTCTGCTCCGAGTGCAGGAAGAGCCAGACGGATCATAAACAGGTGCGTGTGATAAAGTCTCTCTCTCTCTTTTTAAATTAATCAACAGCTTTAATCTAAAATGGTCAACTATTTTTAATCCTTGATTCCAGTTACCTGCAATGATCTGTTTCATTTGAGTATTGAGTTGGAGTCTAATATTCCTACACAAGTCTATGCACACAGTACTCCTTAGCTCACTATGTACCCATATCTTAGCTGTTTACTTCATTGTGACAACATGTTTGGTTTTAATAGGAGTAACAATGAAACTGTGCTTATAACCTTCATGGTCAGAGTTCAATCTTGGATAAGAAGAGACGTTTGAGGACGCTTAGTGTTGATTGTGGATGAAAGAGCTCCTTCATGTTTGATAAGTGAAGTGTGAATATTGTGCACTGACATGTTATGGAGCGATAATGCTAAAAGGAGTGTTTTTTCCATCCCTCTAAAGGAATTTAACCTGTGAAGTAATGACAGATTATAATAGTCATGTAGAAACCCAGTATGTTTTTTTATTACATTATATTTGTACATTAATCTTTTCCTTTATTACTATTTCAGAAAGATATAACTGCATATTTGAAGAATTCCAGTGTCCACTTATTGTTTACTCACCTTTTTGTTTGTTTGTTTGTTTTTAAAAAATGTGACCTATAGTGAAGCAGATTTTGCACAAATATCTTGATTTCTATTTCTACTTAAAATAATGCTGATTGCAGGTGTACTGGTGGTCTCTGTGTTTTCAATCCTGACCGTGTAATTGCAGTGTTCCCGGTTTGTGTATTGATCCTTTAATATCTGTCAGCACGCTGCTGTCACTAAGTAATAAAATACGTGATTAAATGCTCTGGATGGTACTGGATAACAGTCTGACTTGTGATATATGAATATTGGCTGTTTCAGAGTAAATGAGGTGACCTTGTTGGGGGATGATTTAGATGATATGGAGGGTGTTTCTACTGATAAAATGTGATCTCTTAAAGAGCAGACACTGGCTTTTTTAGCAGCTTAAACTCTAGTTGCTTGAGGGGCAACAAAAAGAAGTCTTTATGCTGATTAATGTGCTTGTAGAGGGAAAATATTCCTATTTATGCAAAACTGTTTCATAAATATGCTGTGAATTAGCTACTATTTAGCCCCCTTTAATATCTGTCCTCTACTTGATCCTTCCCCCTTATCACCACCCGGAGATTATTCACATGGGGTTCCCAAATGGGATGTAAATCATCACCTTGTCTCTTCAGATGATGTCTCATTATGTTATCAGTCGGCCAGATCCCAGTGCTGGCTTGCACTGTTGGATTCATGGCCGTAAAATGTCAGAAGCTCGTCTTGGATTTCAGATAAAGTGACCGTTTGTATTCATAGTAGCAGACTGCGACACATTTAATGTACCTCTGCCTGGAGGCTCAAACAGGTTTTATTGAATCACACTTCATTTTCCTTTTTGTGGGAGGTTGGATAGTTAATTCTCGTGACTGAATTAGTATTTTCTGTGATAATGAAACTTGGAGTCAAATGTAAAAAGAAAAAAAAATGCTACAATGTTTTTCCACTCTTTCTCTATTTTGATTTCTCTCTGAAAGTGTCAAGGGGCACACAGCGACACACCTCAAGCACCATCACAGTTTCTGTAATGGAAACCTCTTTGTTGAAGTTTGTATTTACATAAATATGCAAAGATTTTAGAAGTTATGGTGGTGTTTTATGAATCTGAACATTGCTCTTTAATGGAATGAATTGAGACTGGGAAAGCTGCCAGACTGATGAAATATAAACATTAACTCCATCATGAACCGCGTACTCTTTATTTAAGGAAGCTTGTTTCTGCCAATAAAATAACTCAAAATTTGAAGCTATGAGTCCCACAATACTGACTCTCTCAAACTTTCAGTTTACTTCTGAGTAATTTGAAATTTCATGATATCTAACTCAACTTAACTCAACTCAACTCCAGATTTTGTGATATTAGCCTGAAATTTTTACTCATAAACAGCAAAAACAATAAACAAATACATAGATAAACAAATAATACAACCAGCACATCCTGAAGTGTGCAGTTACCTTAGCTTAGCACAAATATTGGGGGGGGGAGATGAATAACTAGCTTGTTTCCATCCAGGTGTTAAACATATAGTAATCACAAAGCGCTGTTAAACAAAACAAGTAAAAACTAGGAATATGCACAATGAACAATGAAAAGAATATTAAAACACAGCTGCTAGCAACACAAAACCATGTTAAAAACATGCTAAACTCAGACGGTAAAACAATAATACCAAAGGAAACTCAACAAATCCACAAAGTTAGCTAAACATAGCTGGCATTGTAGACTGCGTCAAAGTCCTGATGTTACAGACTGAGAGACTGTGTCCTCCCCCAGTCTTCAGTCTTATACTAGCTTCAGCTAAATGCAGCTAGCTGCAAACAAGGCAGTGAGCGGCAGTCTGTTTATCAAGAAGTTGAGATAAATAGTCTGGAACAAGCTAATTTTCATAAACAGATACATGAATTACAAAATAGTGGAAGGCAGATTTTGTTGCTTGTAGCCAGTCACAGGAGCTGATTTCCCAGTTTCTTCATGCTAAGCTAATTAGGTTCATGCTAATAATAGTATTCTCAACCTTTAACCCTGTAAGAGTTTTTGAGACCTCTACATTATAAAAAAAACAAACAAACAAAAACAAAACCCACAAACAGAACCCTAAATAAATTGCACAATATATATATTTTAAGCAGTAGATTACAAAAGAAAAAAAATGCTAGTTAAAATATAACTCAAATTAAAACTCATATATCGTTAGCTTCATAGCATAATTGCCTAAGTCATTTGACTAAGTCAATGACTTAGGCACTTATGCTATGAAGCTAACGATATGCAAATTAATAATTATAGTTAATGACCACTTGTTTTTATTTGTCAGAAGGTTCAATAAATAGAATTTTCTGGAAATTATTTTGTGGTTCAGGCTTTTTAGGGTTTTTTTGTCATAATTGTGTAAATAACATTTTGAATTTTGTTAAAAATAAATAAAAATTCACATTTTATATGTCACAGGATTTTTTTTAAACTTTTGTTTGGTCGTAGCTTTTAGAGGTTATAGTTTGTTTTTTTCTTAGTGTTTCTTTTCTTAACGTTTTTTTTATTTTTTATTATTATTTTTATTTTAAGCATCTTTTTTGGTGGTTTCTGTTTCCAGCTTCTTTTAAAGTGCCACATCCATCTCCCTTTTTCTCCTCCAGCTTGCTGCTTGGATTATTCTGTATTTTACACCGGCTGCTGGAGCTCACCCTGCTGTGGCCATGAGTGCATGCAGCAGGAAGGCCTTGACTTTGCTGAGCAGTGTCTTTGCAATCAGTGGCCTGGGGCTGCTGGGAGTGGCAGTGAGCACCGACTACTGGCTCTACCTGGAGGAGGGAGTCATTATGCCTCTGAACCAGAGCACTGACATCAAGACCTCGTTGCACTCTGGCCTCTGGAGAGTCTGCTTTCTGGCTGGTTAGTGACTAGATTTTAAAAATTAAGGAAATATGTGGGTACGGCTATCTCTGTGCTCCTGAAATTTGTCAGTTAGTCATGGATGAATCAAAAGTGTAGAACAGATAACGCCACTGGATTTTACTCTCTCACATTCAAGATCTTCATCATCTCTACAGTAAAGGTGGCGACAGCAGCAAGCTGTCACAGTGATGTATCATCATGTAAACCACCAGCATTCATATTCACACACATTCACAATTACTTCATCACTGTGTGTGTGAGTGGAAAAGAGAGCTTGTGAGTAAGTGTCGAGTACAAGTAAAAGTGATAAAAAGAGCAATGAGGAGACAGAGGATGAGTCCTCGTGTCTGTGTGACGTTGTCCTGCACAACGTCATGACTGTGTAGCATTTTAGAGCATTTTCAAGCTAAAAAAGGCCATTAGGCAATATCACTGCAGTGAAGTAGTGGATATGTTCTACTTATGCGTGACTATCAAGGTCAGAGCTGCAGTGTACTGTGTGTTCTGCACTGTGATCAATTTTCATCAGGTTATGCTACTGTCGCTCCTCTTTGGGAATCAGAACATGCAAAAACTGACAATTTTGGACAAAGTCACTCCAATCTTGACGCTAGTGAAGGTTTGAATCTTGTTATCTTGTTACAGCTGTCACTGTAACAAGATAACAAGATAGCCATGTTGTTCAAAAACATCAGATAATCTTTTGTACCATCAGCTGTAGCTGTCCAACCTTCTCGTGTCCTCTTTTGGTCCCTCTCTATGTTAGTAACACTGCTTTTACTCTTCGTGACAGACATGTGAAATTATAGAACAGGGTTACATAATGTGTAAAAGTACCCTAACCTCTGCTGATGCAGTACCTACAGCATTCCAGGTCTCCTCTGGCATTAACATCAGCACAAAAGCTGTGCACCGGGAGCTTCACGGCATGGGTTTCCATGGCTGAGCAGCTTCTGTATTTGGGATGGCTCAGTACTTTTGTCCATATATTTTGTCTAGAATCATCTGGGTAGTTTGTGTATTCACAGCATTTTGTAAATGTCCGTATTACCCTATGTGAGTCCCAAGACTCCACAGTGAGAAGGTCTAAGTGAGTACAGTGGAAAATAAGTAGCACAATAAGACAAAACAACACATTCCCACATACAGACACTCGGTCATCACAGGAACGACTAGAGGAACTAGTTCCTGTCTCAAAACTACCTTTGGTTACAATGGATAAGTGTCCCACGACCAAGCTATTATTTTAAAGCTTGTTTTCATTTAAATGGTCACATTCACATAAAGAAAGCATGCACAGAATCACCAAACAAATCTGCTCAAAAACAAACAAACAAACAAAAAATATTTCACAAGTTTGACAATTTTGCCCCAAAATATGTTTTAAAAGGGTTTTTTCCCCTTATGAGGTAGACTTCTACTACACAACATTATAAGTTCATTTACAGCTCATTTATGAAATTTCTGATCATCCAAGAGCAGCTGAGCAAACATCATTCAGCAAAAATAATGAGTAGAGATCCCTGCCACCACATCTAAAACTGTTGTGAGCCTGTGTCAGTATGTGTCATATGATTGTCACTAAGTCAGTTATATGGGGCAGGAATTCTCCCACAGATTTCTATTTAGGACTCTTTGGCTGCCATGTGTCTCTCAAAATGCCTCTGCCCACATGCCGACCTCTTCTCTGGCTGTTTCAGCCTTTTGCTTCTGTTCTCACTGATTGTTAAACCTTCTTTAAGCTCCACTTTAATTCTAGTCATTTAAATAACTGACTTTTAATCCTCAAAGAGTTCTGCACATCTGTTTGTCCGATGTTTGCGAGGGTAAATTCGAATGAGTCTCACCCTCACTTCTGTCTCGTTCCTTTGCAGGTGACGAGTCAGGTCGCTGCTTCACCATCGAGTACATCATGCCAATGAATGTCCAGCTGACGTCAGAGTCCACAGTGAACGTGCTCAGTAAGTACCAGCAGGACACACCGCCTCCAGCTGCAGCTTTAGGCAAAAAAAAGTAATCACAACTAGCACTTGTTTATATTAAAGGCTGGGGGCATTTTTCAGTCTGAGAACTTGTTTTCCAATAAGCTCATGTTCAGAAGTCTGAATGCAGTGAGATCACATACGTCTGACTCATCTGAACCCTCACGTCGCCGCCTGCTCCTCCCTGGAATACTTATTGCCTCTTCACAGACAGTCCTTCAGTAAAACTCAATGTCAAAACTTAACTGAAGGATAAATCACTCCATTTAGTCGATATAATGAGCTCCAGTGCAGCGCTCCATTTGGGGGAATTTTATTCTAGTTTTTTTATTTCAAGACTCATTGTTCTCCATCCTCTTTCTTCTGTGGTTCTCTAGTTTGAATGTAAAACTATTTTCTATCAAAGACGACAAATTAAAAAACTGCTGTATAATTAAAATAGATCAAAACAGGCCCTAATTTCCCTTTGTGATATTAAGATAATCTAAATGTAATTTTTTCCAATTTCCACATTAAAAGACTTTTATTCTGCTTTTTTTCTTATTTATAAGTATTTAGTATTTTTTTTCATATCTCAGCTTCTTTGGCTCGATCATTTGTTTAGTGTTTTTGTGGTTAAACAGCAGGCTCCTTCATCTGCTCTTTATCCTCCTCTTCAGAGATGATCCGTTCAGCCACTCCGTTCCCTCTGGTCAGCCTCTTCTTCATGTTCATCGGTTTTGTCCTCAACAACATCGGCCACGTCCGCCCTCACCGCACCATCCTGGCATTTGTCTCTGGAATCTTCTTTATCCTCTCAGGTAAGGCAACTCCTCCTTTCTCTGGATCATCTCCTGTCGTGTCTCCCTTTTACTTTTTTAACATCCAGTTTCTCTGTCCTCAGGTCTGGCTTTGGTGGTGGGCCTGGTGCTGTACATTTCCAGTATAAATGATGAAATGCTGAACAGGACGAAGAGCAGTGAGGCCTATTTTTCCTATAAGTACGGCTGGTCCTTTGCCTTTGCTGCCCTCTCCTTCCTGCTCACTGAGGTGAGAAGCTGAACATAAAAAAAGAAATGACTTTTACTGCTGTTTGGCACGGCTGTGGATGCAGCATCCGTCAGTTCACACGCTAAAAAACATTCAAGAAGAAACATGTTTATATGTTCATATGAATAAATCTAGATAACATAAAAACATTGAGCTCTCATTGCCACTGTGCACTTGTTGGCATGTGCGGTAGTAACAGGAAGGTAAATAGGAAGGATTTTATTTTGAAATCTCCTCCTTAAAATGACTGTGCTCATAGTATTGAGTGTTTACTGCCCTCCAGGGTTCACATTGAGGAAATACAGGATTACCTCAGGTAAACAGTTATTATGATATTATTATTAACATGCATGAATACAGATGTTTACAGTATTCATATACTAGTTATTCTAATGTACTACTGAATTGATAAAAAATGTAACTTTCAGTTATCCTGTATTCATTACTTATGTTTTTGTGTTTGCGTGTCATTCTGTCTGTAAACACAATGGCTCCAAAGTTTTAAATGAATTCATAGAGATGTAGATTGACTGATTTATTGGTCGAAAATTGACAAAAAGCCTTTTAACTTAAGTGTGGAATATGTTGTCAACATATAGAAAGTGCCATTTAAAGATTTAAAATATCACGTTACATTTGACCTCTGACCTCTCCTTCAATGTCAATCAATTGATCTGAAGGTCAAAGTAATGAAAATGCTTTATAGAGCTTATTGAGGAGACAACAGGTTTTCAGACTGATGACAACATGTTAGCATTTTTGAGTACATGTTGTGTAATGTACATTACATTAATGTGTTACAAATGTTTAAATACATTCAACAAGTCAGCAATTTGAATACATGAACAATTTTATAATTGTTGGGTTTTTCATTTTTTGTGTTTGTATTAAAAAAGCACTACTCAAAATTGTGTCAAGTATATTAAAATAGGTTTCAGAAGGGAAAATAACAGCTTCTTAAACTATGTTTAAAAAGAACAAAGAAAACAAACTGAATATATACAAAATACAATGGCATTCCCTTCAAAGTAAAAGCTGCCCAGAGAGTGAGCTGCCTTGTTGGAGGTTTGGTTTCACTCTTGTTTTTGTTTGTTTAGTTTCTTTTTTGTGTTTATAGCTCATGAGCTCATCAGAGGTGAATCACAAATCATTAGAACATTTCATTTCCAGTTTGAGTGAATTTCTGTTCAAACAGTGTAAATATCATCTTATGAACAGCACCCTCAACAAGGTCACTGCTGAAAAGGCTGGCTGTTTGCACAGCGCTGTATCGAAGTGTGGTAATGCAAAGTCAACTGATTCGACACAAAATTCAAGCTGTTTGAAGTCCACTGTGAACTTTCTGCAGTCTGAGATGATTTGGGGTGTCGTGTAATCTGCTGGTCCGAAGTCCGAAGTCAATGTGGCCTTCTACCAGGAGGTTTTACCACGCTTCATGCTTCCATCTCCTGACAAGCTTTCAGGAGATGCCAATTTCCCTTTCCACCTGCTCACAGTGCCAAAACTACTACCAAATGATTTTCTGACCATATTATTACTGCGCTTGATTGGCCAGCCAGCTCACCTGACCTGAACCCCACAGAGCATCTTTCAAGAGGAAGATGAGAAATACCCGACCCCAAAATACAGACAAGCTGAGAGCTGCTATCAAAGAAACCTGGGCTCCAATAACACCTTAGCATAGCCACCAGACACCTCCACCTCCATGGCACGATGCACTGATGCAGTAATTCATGGTCCCAACCAAGTACTGAGTGTATAAATGGACATACTTCTCTCTGTCTTCTAATAATTTCAGATTGCTAATTACTGAATGTCTTAAGCTATAAGCCATAATGATCATATTGTTATTTATGAATAAACTGACTCTTCCTCACTGCAGAGCGCCGGCGTCATGTCAGTCTACCTGTTCATGAAGCGCTACGCAGCAGAGGAGCTCTACCAGCCCCGCCATCCCAGCTTCTACCGTCCTCGCCTCAGCAACTGCTCCGACCACTCTGGTCAGTTCCTCCACCCGGAGGCCTGGTCACGTGGACGGAGCCCCTCAGACATCTCGAGTGAAGCTTCCCTTCAGATGAGTACCAGCTACCCTGCTCTCCTCAAATGTCCTGACTATGATCAGGTGTCCTCTTCGCCCTGCTGAAGGGTGGTTAGTAACCTACCAGTTACTAAAGAGTCACCGAGGCATTGACAAAAGGCCAGAGTTTAAGATACAAGGTTGATATTTAAGTGTGAGTTTGCACCATTACGACCGTGGTCAAGTGATTTGGAAACCAGTTATTTTCAGCAAGTTGTTGTTTGTTTTTACGTTTTTTTTTTTATCAGGTCAGAAAAGATTTTGGGGAGTTTGTTGTTGTAGCAGACACGACTGCAAAATCTGCAGATTTTAGAAGAAAATGGTCATTGTGCCACTGCTTCTGCAAAGATCTCAAAAACATTTAAATATTTTTTTTTATTTTCATGTTCAGAAGGTCAAGTATAGATTACTTTGAACTGTATTTTTACTGTACCTGTGCTTTTTACTTTCCAGTGCCTCACAGCTGTTTCTTTGCTTCCTTTTGTGATTTAAATGAGTGTGCCATGTTTTAGGACCTTCTATATGTGCTAGTATAGATCACATCAGTGCAATAACAATAATATCAGAAGGCACAATAATATCTGTGGTTGATGTTTCATTGGATGTGCAGTTTCAAAAGCACACATTTCGCTCAGAAGTTGCTCATGATCACAATCAGCAATACCTCTGCACTCAGAGCCAAACGTAAAAAAGAGTAGAATGTAAAATGTGTCCGGTCATTTGCAGTTTGTATTTCTACAGAGTTTCATTTACCTCACATTTGTGTTAAACTATGAGCATGTTATTGGTTACTGTTTGCTGCAAAAAACACTTGGCTGCCTTTATTTTCCCTTAAAACTGATCGAAAACAAGCCAGTAAAACTGCCTACCCAACTACTACACGTGAGGCTCCATCTCACAAAACCCTACAGACAAACGCTGTTGTGCAGTTGAAGGGCAGTTCATTCAGATGTGGTTCTAATTTTCAGTAATGTTGTCATTTGACACCTTCAAAGGCAGCAGGAAAACCGGATTGTCATCAAACTAAAGGCAACATATTCAAGACATTATGTTGAAATGCCTTTGACTCTTTATTTAGCCATACATTGACCCAGAATCTAACATGAAATCATAGATACTTGTTTTATATACACTGGTTTTTGTTTATATTTTTAGATATATATATATATAATATGTCCAGATTACATGAATTCATGATGTTGTTCCTGGTGGAGCTGCTAGAGATCTTTGTTAAAAGGGCGTTGCATCTGTAAAATAAATGTCTGCCATACAGTTTTCTTTTTCCTTTTTCCTTTTTTACATTTTACCCTGTGATTCCATATTTATCCACTGGGAGGCAGTGTTTGTCCTTTTCTTTCCTCAGCTCATTTTTTTTTATCAGTGTGCAAATCTGCAAAAACAAAACCTGAAGTAACCTTTGTTATTTATGCACACTTCAAATCCAAATATAAACACTGACTACCTAAGCTTACGCAGTGACTAACTGAGTCAGTCTTTGTCATTTACAGTACTGTGCAAAAGTCTTGAGCCATCCCTGAATTCTTTAAAAATAGTTTGCTCCTAATTTTCTGAACGTCTTTCAGCATTTTCTTTGGACGTCGGCTGCTTTTTCACTCATTGTCAGTTCATTTCCTGATCGTTTCCTGATGATTTAATTTTGTTAAGTCGCTTAACTCTGACCCATCAATCATTCCAGCATAAAAAAGGCACCTAACTCAACGGATGACCTTGAGTTAGGGGCACTTTATTACTAACAGCCTGTAATAAAAACACACACTTTATCCATTTCTATAGTGAATGCAGTTATGCACCAACAAAGTGACTCCCAAAATGACTGTTAGCTGGAAACGGGGCATATTTCATTAACAGTATCTGAAAGGCATGTTCTATGAAATAGGAAATCAAAATTGGTCCCAGTGGATGGATGACTGTCAAGAAGCCATTCTTAAGGAAGGGAAACAGGGTTTTCTCCCTGAGGTACGAAATTAGAGTAACATTATTGAAGCAGTGTGGGATCATCGTGATGGAGGACAAAACAAGAACCATCCAACATCCAAAGAAGAGCTTTGAATGTCCTGCAAGAAGCCTGGAGAACTATTCCTGAAGACTACTTATAGAAATGACAAGAAAGTTTGCGTAACAGACTTCAGGCTGGTTGGAAAATAAAGGTCGTTGTACCAAGTATTAACTTTTAGGCTTGTTAGAATTGTACACAATCTGTCTTTGCCTTATAGACTGTATATACACGTGTGATGGTGCATCTTTCAATAAATCACTGCACCTATTTCACATTTTCCTTACAAAATATAGAGAAATGAGGGGCAGCTCAAGCCTGCTGCACAGTACTGTAACTGTGATGCCTCGCTCTGCTTTTCTAATAAACTGTGTTAAACCAAGTGTGTCCATCATTATGCTACCTGCTCAAATACAAGTTATAGCCACAGTTTTCCAAACCTGTCTTATAGTACAAAAGCACAATAACAACAATATAGCATTAACTATTTTTGACTGTCCGATTACTTTTGAGACTGTGAAAATAGGGAACTGTGTATAAAATGGACTGTAATTCCCAACCAGTTAATGCTCCACAAACACACAGTATTGCTTATGTGATTTAAGTATCACGGACATTTTCAGCATTAGCTCTCATTTCCATTAAGTCGTTTTTAGCATAATAACATTACGCTGCAATGAATGGAGTCACAAGCTGCACACTTTGTGTAGAATTTTTTTTCCCCCATGGATGATAATCAGCTGAGCACTGGGCCCATAATACTTTAATATACTATTTTAGTGACCTATTTATTAGGTACACAATCATTTATTAAGTATATACAGACTGCTTTTGAACTGGACTGTTTGTTTTGCACATTAACACAATTTGCACACACAATTTTACCTCCATAAAACATACCCGCATACAAAGTTGTCATTGTTACAGGCACTAGAAGTGCACAGGTGGGTCAAATTTGATTATGAAAGCTCCAAAATGCAGGAATAAAAGCTATCAACTTAAATGATGAGATGTGCTGTTACATAAGGAGAGCTATACAGGGCCATAGAAATACATCAACCCAGCAGCAGGACCAGCATCTGCTCTGCTAGAAGATTATCCTTGGGCTACTGAGGGGCATCTTTCTGACTAAACTATCAGAATCAGACTCCATGAGGGTGGCATGGGGGCCTGCTATACTTCAGTGGGACTGATGGTCCACTCGTTTCATAAATTCAGTGGCAAGAGTGTGCAGGCATTTCCTGGATAAAGGAGGTACTAATGCCTCAGGAACCTCTGGGATGATATGTATCTGGGTATCCAAGGCGACCAAATAGAGCTAAAGCTCATCAATGCTTTCATCCAGGACAGGACGTCCCTACAGGACAACATGTTCAAACTTTGTCTAATCCTACCAGTTGTGACAAGAACACTAGCAAAAAGCAAAATTGGAAAATAATCAGTCAGGAGGGATAAGAAGAGAGTAATGATCTGTGACCACCACCTGTGAAACCTTTCCCTAGAGCTGAACACATCTGTATCCCAGAAGTTTATCTGGCTTTGTCTTACCGTGCTGACTAAATATTCCCTTATTTTATTTATTTGTCTTATGAATCTACTAAAGCTGTTATTATTTAATAGGGATGTTTTCCTTAGGTTTATTATGTAATGAGCCGCTTATATTCACATCATTGACATAAATGGTGTGTACAAAATAAGAGAAACCCAGTGAGCACTGTAATAATCATAAACACTGAATCTACTGCAAGAAAGCTGTCGTTTTATTTAAAGGTAAATGTACCTAAAAACGTAAATCTCTGCACATAATAAAGCATAAAAATTTATTTCAGTATCTGTTTTACCACAGAAAACACTGAAGCGTATGACTTTTCATTTTGGTTGATGATTTTTTTTCTTTGAGAGAACAGCAGAAAAATAGTAAAATTAAAGATTCAGGTTTTTGTGCATATTTCTCTGAACAGCCTGTAGAGGGTGTTATTGCTTCACTTATTGTGCACGTTAACACACAAATCCAATAGGTCATCCTTCACCTTTCCCTACTTCCTGTTAATTTACCACGTGTTTGCCAGGATGCAGGTATACATCACTGCTCCCCATCATGGAGGATGACCTCCGCATTCACAAAAACAAAAACAGCTCATCGTGCTCTAAGCAGCCTGAGTGCTTCATTAATAACAGCTCATTATTTATGCGAACAAGTAGGTCAGGACCGGCATTAATAATGAACACACCACAAATCTGCTTTATGTATACTTTATGTAGATACACGTAATGTACAACGTGACCAATAGCTTTTACAGAGAATATAAAAGTTAATGTAACTATAAGCCCACACAGGGCAGTAGAAGATAATATCATGCCCTGACCACAAGGCTTTCACTGTATTTTACAATTATATAGAAAACTACTGGTGTTTTTGACATCATCATCATCAATTATATAATCACCATCACTGATATTACTTTAGTATAATCATCATCATATTCACCATAATCTTCATCATCATCATCATCATCATCATCATCATAAATACAACCACCTTTCTCACTCAGTCATGGCTTTTTAACGGCGTTGTCAGTTATTTATCCAATATTCATCATCCCCATATATTTTATAATGATTATGTTTAAGGCTTTTGCAAAGAAGACCTCAAACTTCAGCTGATGCAAACTGCCAGTCGGCTCAAACATGGTTACACACAGAGTTTGTGCATACTACAACAAAGAGACCAGAAAGCTATACATTGTATATACAAACATAACTTAGGCATACACTGCTGAACATTTACAGGTAGTATTAAACCATTTCACAAATGAAAATAAATACAAAAATGATAGCTGGTTATTAGATATAGAAATGTTCAAAGAGAAGAAACACAAAGGCAAGCAAGGATCTTTAGGAGTACGAACCAAATGCAAACAGGATCACGACAACACACCGACCTTCACTCACATAGGCCATAGATAAGGGAAAGGAAAAAAAGAAGCTTAATTGGACTGGTACCTAACTGGGCTTCTGCACAGCCAAAAATAAAACCCACTCAGTAGATAGACTTTCTCAAATGAAAGCGCTCTGAAAGTTCTAATCCTTAAGATGTCAATGAAATGAGATCCTGGTTTGACAGCTGCCAACAAATGTTATCCTGCTACTGTTTCATGTTAAAAGCATTTAAAAAGAGGGCTTTTATTGTGAAGCAGTCATAGGTACATAATATATTTCTCACTAAGATTAAGGCTGATGGAAATGGGTTACCCCATATTACATATGTAAATTATTTAAATAGTATATTTGCTATTTTTAAAAAATAATTCGATTAAAGGTGAGGAAAGGTGTGAAAAAGTCTAGTTGTAATCAAAGTCAAAACACTGTAAACAGCAGACAGTGCTGTAGTTCAAACATTCACTTCTCGAGCTGAAGATGCTTGGGTCGATCTGCAGAGGAGGTGCAAACGTGTGGGAGCTACCTGCTCTGGCGACCCCTCGTAAGGGAGCAGATGTTCAAAATGTGTGACAGGATACCGTCAAACCAGAGGTGCTGAAATCTTAAGGATTGCAACTTTAAGTCCACAAAGAGAGTTGAATTTGAAACTTTAGCAAAAGCACCACTGCTACTCAACTAAAGTAAGAAAGGATGCACGTTACAAAATTCTCTGCTCCACACAGATAAATGAAATCAGTCCAGCTGACTGTAAAGAACCTAAATCTAAGCCATCTTTTTGTTGTTGTTGTTGATGTCCTCTGAGGTTACTCTTCAGCCGTGGCACCTTGAGAGAAGAATTCAGCACCAGAGTGAGATGACGACGTGGTCCAGGTGAGGTTGCACTGCGGTCATAACCACGTCCCAAACGTGTCCGTCCATCCCCTCATCCCACCTCCCCCCTTCTCCAGCAGTCACCCTTACATTTTGCGCACCGTGTCAATGACCACACATCTGAACTGATTCTGAATAACAACTTTTTTCATAAAGCACAATGGAGGGAACACTTGCATCACTTATGCACCCATACTGTAGATGCGGTATGCACCGATAGCATGCACACTGCTGCATACACACAAATACAAACATATTGGTCTACAATAACCCACATGCATGCATGTGCACCTGAAACATGGCAGTTGGGCTTTAGGGAAACCTATAAATATCTTATAAGCATGACTGGGGAGGTAGGGGGGTGTATATGAGATGGAGGAGAAACAAACTGGCTGGAGCGCTGCTTTCTCCCCAGCAAGTGTGTGATGTCTCCCCAGCAAGTGCATACAACTTGTGGAGAGTCCAGGAAAGAAACCAAAGTCTGCCTTCGGGGTTGAAGTCAGCTCTGTGCTCTTCAGTCCAGCTTTGCAGTGTGTGTGGTTTATGAATGCATGAACTTAAGGAGATAAAGATGGAGGGGGTTTGGAGGTTCACCTGATTGTCCCTCTTCATTTCTTGTTGGCGATGCGTCTCTTCCTGGTGGCCAGCATGTCGTAGAAAGGATCTCTGCTAATGCTTGCCCTAGAGAAGCCAATCAGAGGACAGCGATGAAATAAATAAGAAGGCCACATGAGAGGAGGGTCTCAAACATCTTTGATATGGAAATGCAGGCACATTTATACAAACGCATGCTTTAACTAGATCAGAAAAAGAAAAAGAAAAAAGTTAGTGGAGTGACCTAGTTAGGTTTCCATGGTTTCTGAAGAGGGACCCGCTCTCCTATTTTTTGTTTGTTGTCTTTTTTTTTGGATAGTCTGGTTTGCTGGAACCTTGCACTGATTCCCTCCTCCAGAACCTGGCCAAGAACGTAGCGAACCATGCAGTCGCACACGCTCTCTTCCTCTTGCTGCAGGTTTATAGGTCTGAAGGAGGGCAAACAACAGTCCTGCTTATAGACTCTTCTGCTTAGTTTGGGGGGGGGGGGGGGGGGAGGAGGGAGTAAAGGCAGCCTACAAAGGCAGCAAGTGAGTCAGGAAGCCATTTGGGCTCTACCAAAAAGCTCAGTTTCACGGCTGCTAAATCCTGTTAGCACCAGCACAAAGCAAGAAGAGGCTCAACCCCCCACTGCGGATATCTCTGATTCCCTTTATAACGCCACACGCTAAAGAATGAGTGTGTGTAAGATGACTATCCTCTTTCATACTCCTCATTGTTGTGTTCTACAACCCAATTTTGTGAAACAATAACTCCACTGTGGAGAAATCAAATCAGAGCGCAGCTGCCACAGCTAAAAACCTTCTCCACCATTTTTCAGTCCTGGAAATGCTTCTTAAAAACTGATACATTGACTGGAATTATTTAATTTTTTTTTTCTAAAACACACTTTTCACTTCAAACGTGTCACACTAATTCATACAACAGCAGCTCACTTCCTTAATTGACCTACTTGGTCCAACTTCACTTCCTGACACTCAAGATGAGCAGATAAGGCCTTGCCTCTATAATCATCTCTACTTTAAAAAAAAAAGAGGCAAATCATAATTTCCATAAAAAGCCTTTTATCTCCACAGAACCCCGAGTCCTCTCGGACCCCTCTGGTGAAGTGCAAGCTGTGACTTGTTAGCTTTGGTAGATGTGAGTGCGTCACCCCTAGTTTGGAGCTGCCTGTGTTGGATAGGTTTGCTGGCTCAACCCTGGTGCGTTATACGCAATGTCTAATCCCCCATCATGTCTCCTGTGAATACTCTGATAGTATAGAGAGGGGAGGTGGATGATTGCACTACATTATGGTATATAAGCACTCTGTTCTGCTGAGCCAACTCTCTTTGACATTGCACCACCGTTTATGCAGGCGATTACAAAACATCCAGCATTTAGGTCATTAAAAGCAAGGTTATCACAGCTGCCAAAGCGATGGTATACTCACTGCCAGCGTGAATGTATACGATCTGATGGAAATAAAACATGTTGTTATTCGTTTCACTGTTTAATTTAAACACTGTAGTAAAATACAGTCACGTGAAAAAGAAAGTTTTTGCAGTCGTCATTTGAAGCAGTTGTTTTCTGTAGGACTCTATCGTCTCACATCACTGCGGAGGAACTCTGGCCCACTCTTCTCTGCAACGTTTCTTGAGATCATTGAGGTTTGTGGACATTTTATTTAATGCACAGCTCTCTTAAGGTCCTGCCACATTGTAGCACCTTGGTTCTACAAAAACAGGTAAAAATGCTGCTATGCTTTGGACTATTGCCTGGTTACATGACCTAATTTGCACCAAGCTGTCAGACAGATGCTCTCTCTTGTGACTGCAGAAAACTTCGGTATACAGAGCATGTAATGATGGACTCAATGACTGTGAGGTTGCCAGGTCCTGTGGCTGCAAGACAAGCCCAAATCATCACGCCTCTACCACCATGCTGCAGAGCTGGTATGAGGCGTTTGTGCTAATATGCTGCGTTTGGTTTTTGCCAAATATGGCACGAAGCAATGTGCTTCTGTCTGAAGAACATTGTACCAGAAGTCTTGTTGTTTCTTAAGATGAAACTTTGCAAACCCAAACTATGCTGTCATGTCCTTTCAAGAGAGAAAGAGCTTTCTAATGAAAACCTCTGCCTTTGAAAATAGCAGAAAAATAGCAGACAACAGAAAACAGCAAACAGCCGGAGCTGGTGTTTGATGTTTGTGCAAGTTTGAACGTGGTGAAATCACAGAAGTATAAGGGTCAGAACAGGACTTCGAGAGAGATATAACAAGGTGCTCAAGAAGATGACCTTGAATGAGATCACCTAAACTGAAATCAAGTCAGGTTTTTGATCTCGTAAGACTTTAAGACTGCACCTCATATATTCAAGTTGTCTAGATTTAATTGAAATTAAAAAAAGAACAGGTTAAAACTGGTTTCTGCCTTAAATGAATCCAACATCAAGGAAATCACATTCACGGATTTTTTTTTATTTTTATTTGTTTATTCTGACGTAACAACAACCATTACTGGTTTAACACTGGATCTTTGTGCCGTCATTACTATTACGAGGAATCTTACTTGATGGATTTAATCCACTCCTCCTTCTCCTCAGGCGTGGGTGCTGATATCCTGTATACTACATGGTTTCCCTCCACTACACGCCCATCTGCCTCTGTCTTACAGGCTTTGATCACCTGGCCCTTGTGATTTGGGTTGTAGAGCTCAAAACAGTTCTGAAGGAGGGACAGAGAGGGGTCAAAGGTCATCAAAAACAGGTGCCAGATAATTATCTTTGGCGAAGAAATATTTTAACAAAAAGAAGATTTAGTGAACACAGTAACCAAGGGGAGAAAGGCTGAGGTCTCTAATCAGGCAACACTCACAGGTTTCCTGGGCTCCTCCACCTCCCTGATGCTGAGATTCTCCAGTGGGATGATCCCACGAGGCTCCTTGTCCTAAAGGAGAGAGCGATCAAAAGCAGGAACATGAGAGGAGGGGAAAAAACAACCAGAGTTAGACAGAGATAGATAGAAAGAGCAATTTAGAACAAAGTCAAAAAGCAAGTATTAAAGAAAGAACAGAAACCAGAAAAGGAGCAAGGGGAAGAAAGGGGAGATCAAAAATAAAAAAAAAATCATAAAAAAATGGCATAAAATGAGATTTCTATAAGAAAGAAACACTGGAACAGCCTTACACAGAAAAGAAAAATCCACTGTGATTGTAGCTTGTTGCCCCCCCACTCCCCTCCCCTCTACTTGTGCATGCTGCAGTCTGACCAGAGGACGGGACATAATGATAGTGTCCTGAAGGATAATACTACAGCAAAGAGAGGACAGTGCTGATGTGGCAGCAAAGAAACAAAGGCCCTGGTGGAAATCTTCAAGCACTATTGGCTAATTTTTATAGTAAGGGACAATGATTTAATAGTAACCCATGCCAACCTGAGCACATATGACAATTAAAACAGTCTGCAACATTTCATCCACTGTGGCCACAAGACAAGTATGCGATAATTACACGCTAGAGTTTTCTTTCTTTTCTATGACCCAGTAACTTTAGTAGCTTATTGCCGTTTTGTGCAGAAACTAATACAGAAAGGTGACAAACCATGTTAAAACTACATTAGTTGTGCACAAGGACAAAGTCAAAAAATGAATCCCAATGCAGAATTGCCAGAACTTCAGTTCCTAGAAGGGCAACTTCAGGGTCTTAAAATGCTTAAACGACACATTTCATAGCAGAAACAAGCATGTTCATAGTTTGGTGGTTTGATTCTGTACAGCACTGCATTTCCTCTTCATTGTAACTGTAGTGTGACACATTGCTGGGGGTATGGCCACTTTTAGTGACATATGCTAGACTCCATAGGCTTCTTTTTAAGCGGGATCTTTAGACCGTGTTTCTGGTGCTGGTGCCTTTTTTATTTTTAATTAAATTATTTGATAAATAAATGTGGCTTGCTATGCACATAACATTGTGTCCAAGAAGTCTTTTATTCTATGTTACTTAGCGCTGATTAGCAGAACTAATCTGTGCTAACTGTATGCATATCTGTGCCATACATGCATACAGTCTATGGCTGAAAAATCGTGTACATATGCTGATTAGTCATCCACACTCTTGTCCAAATATGGTCACTTCTGGCTCCTAAGAAAGATGGAGGTATTTTTTCCTGGTCTTGTGTAGTAGGCGGGTCCAGCGAGGTGGCGTACCACTAATCCCTTCTTTGACTGCTATCTAAGAGCTTTGAAGTAGTAACATTTTCTCTTTTCTCCCCTTTTTGCTTGCTTTGTTTATGACTACCTACATAGCTGTTCTTGTTTTACCATAAGTTTAGTTCAATTAAACAGATTTTGAATTAAAAAAATAAAAAATAAAAAAAAAATCACAATTTTCACATTGTGACGTGGTCTGTGGTGCCACTGCAGGGGGGTGGACGCACCGGCACGGAATCTGCAATCACGCCTCGCCGGCTTAAAAACTGAACTAGGTCCTATTACTTTGAGACCTGTACTATGAAGCAGCATTTGGTCTCTTCCGGTTAACTTCAGAGTTAACCCTGGGTTTTTAGCACCGCAAAGGTGGTTCAGTTCTTGTTCTTTGGAATCGGAGATTAGCAACAGGTGTGAAATTGCCACCAACTGACCAATAAATTCTCAGAAAATAGCATCACCCTTCATGGAAGATAGTTCCAAGGATTTGGATAGTAGGAGGGTTTTTAGAGGCCCCTAAAGTCTCTGTTTCCTCAGTGAGAATCAATAATAAATATAGATTCTTAGACACAACCAGATGACTTGATTTTCTTTCCCGAACCAAAAAACTTTTCAGCCTGTGGTCCAAATCAGTTCATGAGTTTGTAAACTTGTGGCCTTTTCCTGTGGTTTGATGTCCTTTGACACAGAGACGTGAACTCCCAGGTGGACTGAAATGTAGGAACCTTCAGTCCATTAATGGCCAAATAAGACTGGGCCAAGAGTATACTTACACTCTGTGTACTCTGCACATCTCTCACAATGCAAAGCATACCTGGCTACAGGAAAGTGTTCAGCTCAAAATTGCAGTGTGTAGCTTTTAGTTGGGTCGGATCTCTCCATAAACAAACCACTCAGAAGTCCATTTGGAAGGCGACACCTTTTCCAAAGAGTCTCTGTGTTTTCTTTTTTGTTCATTTTAAATGGACTGAAAGGGAGAGAAAACACCCTTAAACTGAGACGTAAGAACAGGTGGTCACAAACCAAATGTTGACTCAGAGGCCGCTTTTTATATCAAACTACCAATAAACGGTGTGAAGACAGTGCAACATATTCAGTTATGTTTGGTTTGTAGAGTTTACATGAAGAGCTCCCTGCTGAAATCCATAACCGTAACAGCAGTGTAGCAAACTTGAATTGTTAATCCTCGTCGTTTTTCTGGTGCTATGGAATAAACTGCTTGTTATAATTAACAAGGAGGCTGTAGACTCAGGGTGGATTTCATACAGACTTCTGAGGATAAAAATGAAATGCTCGGCTCTGCGATGACACAAGCATACACACACAGCGGCAGAGATGCCTTTAGTTAATAAAAAAAAAAAAAAACATGTTGGTGTGAGACTCACAGTTGTGTATTCAAAGTAGTAGAGGCAGTTGTCCGTCAGGATGAACCACCTTCTCTTCCAGGTTTTCACTCTGCCCCCTGACAGGAAAAAAAAAAGAGGAGACAGGAAGTGACACAAAGGCCGCAGTGACAGACTGGCTGTCTGCCCTCAGGAAAAAGAGCAGGGAAGTGATGGTCATTAATGAAGCCAACCAGCATCCGCTGTGTTTCCTTATGCGCTTTAAAATGACAAAAGCAAACATAGGTAGATATGGTTGGACTACTTGCCTGCAAGCAAGAGAGAGAGATTACTCTTGTAAATGTAAGAAATCAAAGCGGCCCAAACCAGTTATTGACTTTAAGCATTAACTCATTAGTAAATGTAATTCAATTTCCTGTGGCTGATCATTTCCAAAATGTCATTATTAAACACATACAATATTTCACATGCCTTTGAAAATTCACTTAGTGGGTTTCCTGTGATTTCCATTCAGTTTTCTGTGACGCTGCAGCCTGAGCTAACAGACAAACGGACGTCTTTTTAGTTTCTTGAAGATGTTTCAGCAGAATGAAGATAAGCTTCTTCATTCTAAAAGCTAAAGGTGAGTCGAAAATACTGGAGGTGGTCCTGACACTACACTGTCATGTGAGTCATGACTGGTAGACACATGGTGACAGAGGTAGAGCAGGTCATCTACCAGTCCATGTCCCATTGCCAGAGGTTAAATATCCGTTACTCCCTATCAGCTGATGGACCAGAGTGACGAGTTGATACCCTTTATCTTTTAGAACTGAAGAAGCCTTTTGCATGTGAGGTGAAACATCTTCAAGAACCTAAAAGGAAGTCCAGTTCCCTTGAAGAACCTAAGACTACCATGAACTGGTGAACCCGCGAGACCCAACACAGACATTTCACTGTATGTGCACTTTGTGTATGCTCAGGGCTGTTGTAGATTTCTGTACCTGGGCTGTTTGTAGAAATCGATTCTCGTAACGACAGACTATACAGAGTTTCAGCCTTATCCCAATATTCATTTTTAAATAGAAGACCCTGTTTGGCTGCATATGCAAGATATGCAGCCAGCTGTGCCTCTTCAAATGCTCTGTGCTGCTACAGCTGTGCCACAGGAAGCTTAAATGTAAATCACTGACAACTGAAAACTGTTGGCTTTGACTTTTGAGACATGCAGGCAAGCTGCCTTGTGTGAGATTGCAGGCTACCAGCACAATCTCGCCCAACTTCAGGCTTAGTTAACTGATGACTCGAGCAACTGATAAATTATTACTGCCGTTGCCCATTCATTTTTTAAGGCAACAGGATAAAACCTCATTGGCTCTCAGGAGAGGAGAGCAAACTTGATGTGAACCTAACTTGGCACGTAAAGCACCCCTGGAGGTGAAAACGCTCACGCAAATACACGCACGTATCGTACACGACACCCCAGAGCAAGTTCGCCACCTCACGTGTTCATTTGTGCAAACTACATCCAAAACTATGTGTGTTATTAATTCCTAAGCATGACTTTTACTGCAGCATTTCCTTCCTGTTTTCATGGTCCCCTCACAGAAGCCTACATGGGTCACAGACAGCTATAAAAAGCTCTGTGTTTCCTTACATTTCAATAGACCCTGGCTATTGAATTAGCACGGCCAAATTTCCGCTGAGCGCAGAGAGACATTTGCTAAAAAAAGGCCTTATTCCTCCGTATCCTCCAGGGTTTATCTGTAGAGAGTTAAATTAGAAATATTACAGTGAGAACTGGTTGCGGGGGAAACTGCTCCAGGGAGGAACCGTGCAAGAATGTAATCATGTTAGGTCTGTGAGCCACAATGGGGCTATTTACATTCATACGCACTAGCTTGATGAGGCTACAGAGACGTTACACAGAGTTTAAAGAATGTGCAGGTCAAAGCCAGGTGTGTGTGCATGTGTGTAAACACTGTAGTAAAAACCAACCACCTGCAGTGACTTTGCTCTTTAAACCAACAATATGTGGGCTAATAAACAGGTATTATGTCCAATAATAAATCACCGCCATACAGTAAATTATAAGCTGTTATGTATGTGAGGACTGCTGGAGTACCTGGCAAGTGATGGAGCGAGGTTCAAATCAGAAACACATGGGATCAGAGGGGAGCCAACTTCAAGCAGAGTAAAAGCAAGATTTATAAATGCATGACCTCATTGGACGGACACACACACACACACACACACACACACACACACACACACACACACACACACACACACAGTCTTGTTTTCATAGCTTTGTGGGGATATCTAATTGACATAATGCTTTCCCTAGCTGCTTACCCTAACCATCACCATTAAAATTGAATGCCTAACCCTAACCCTTAGCCTAGCCATAACCATAACCTAATTGTAACCCTGACACTAAAACCACAATTTGAATCTCAAAAATGACTTCAAACTTGTGGTGACGGCATTTTGTCCCCACACAGCTGTTGGTCCCCACAAGTATGGTAAACTTCCAATTTTTAGTCCCCACAAAGATATGTAAACATACATATGTACACACACACACACTTCAAATGACTGAGATGTTTTTTTCTTCCTCACACAATAAGAGGAGTCCACGTCCAGGCTAATAAACAATGTACGTATCATTTCTAAACTATGTTTATACAGAGCTAATTGAGAATCTGCATCTGCATAGCTGTACTTGTGGGTTTTATTATTTTTCTTTTAAGCGGGCTATAATTTGTCATACATCTTTTTTTGTAGTTTTAATAAACAACAACATGACGGGGTTTTCATTAGAAAGTCCCTCACACCATAAAGTATTTAAATATATTAAAATTAGTTTTACTTTGCTTGTAAAACACCTTGTGAAGCCCATTTAAAATTTCCTGTGTATGCGGTTCACATAAAATCAGCTACTGCCCTTTTTTTTTTTATGTTTGAGATATAACTCACAGTTCATAATTTCAAATCATGTGGCTTTTAAATAACCACAGCCTGGCTTTTAGAAAGAGAGGAATTCACTGATACATCACAAACAGTTGGTTACATTTATAATTATATCTGAAGCTTTGTGAGTGACAGAACTCAAAGTTACTGCTCGTAAGAATCATAGTTTCTAGGTTAAAAGGCTTTTTGTCAATCGTTAAGTTGACCTTGAAGACCTCGGTGGATGACTCTGCTCTACACCCCTACACTTTTATCTGAATTCATTCAAAGCTTTTCGAGCTTTCATGTTTACAGACAGAATGACATGCATGCATATTTTATATGCACTGTTTGCTCCGTTCACAAACGCGACCAGACCTTCAATGAAATGGATCATGAATACCCTCCCATGTATAAACTGTAAGATACACGACTTGTATATAAAAGTTGAATGTTTGCTGTTCTATTTTTATCATATGGGTGTGTTTGCAAGGTTTTATCTATCTTTCAGTTAATGTTTTATGATCAAAGGAGAGTGCACGAGCAACAGTTACCACGCAGTTTAAGTTCTCATGAGTCTAATTCTATAGTTGCAGACCAAAAAGAAAGAAAGCAGGAGTTCCTAAATAAAGTCAAGCCGGATGTTTTGCATTCCCCCAGAACCTGAGCGCGTGAGACTCAGACTAACCTAATTTAAGCAGCCAGCCTTCTCTGTCTGGGTTGAAGAAGGTGTGCGTCAGGTCGTTCCCGTCGTCCTCGGGGATCTTAAAGGGTTCGCTCTTGATGCTGTCGTATAGATTCTTCACAGAGAAAGAAAAAGCAGAAAAACGGTTACGCTTAGATGAAAACACACACACACACACACTTCTAACTCACGTGCAAAAACATTCAAGCCTTCAACTACCGGTGCATTAAACGTGACACTGAGAAATCAATTTTCAGACAAAGATTCATACATCAGTGACTCTGGGACCTCGAAGATTTTTTAACAAGGTTCCTTTTTGTACTGAAGGAGCACTTTGGCAGACACGACAGCCTCTCGCATGCGAGTCGATCGACTTGTTTTTCGTCTTTTTCTTATTAAAGTTCATCATTATCCTGAGCTGCAATGTCTCAATTAGGGAGGCATGACTCTGCTTTTCACAGAGGAGACCTATAAGAGAACCTATAAGTTTCCTTTTTGTCTGCCACATTGAGAAAACCCCAAACATTTAATTTAATCCCTCCACTTTTACCTCCATAGTGTTTCAAATGCATACCACATAGGATAAATTCATCAAACCTGACGAAGTAATCAAGTCAAAGCTCTCACCCTGAGTAGCTCCTCTGGGAGATCTCCCCCTTCATTGATTCCTCTGTTCATGGAGATGAAGCGCTCCACTGGGGGCTTGTCTCTGACGTTGGGATTATGCAGGCTGGTGTTCAGCATGATAATGGCAAAAGATAGAACGTAGCATGTGTCTGTGGAGGTAATTACACACAGTGTCACAGGGAAACAACCAAATACAGCACATGCACACTCCACATGTGTGTGTGGAGGTTATAGATTAGTGTGGATGTGATAAAAATAGTAGGCCATTCAACTTATTTGCCATAAAAGGGAATTAGAAACATCTTGTAGCACATTTTCACACCACAGATTGAAGGAAAACCTGATAAAATGGAGAATTTAATCAACAGAAAAGCCCATCTTCTGACACAGTGTGTTCCTGCTCTTACGACTCGGTTTCATCCATCCACACACTAAGAGCCCCAGACAACATCCTCTGCATGTAATTTATAACCCAGTGTGCACCACTCTTGAGGGATGACCAATAACCAAGTCTGGGTGTGTCACCACTGCACCACATCAATATTCACAACCCGAGCCGTCACCTGCATCCTCCTTAACACTAACACGTGAGCAGGAAGGCTATGTGCAACAAGCCAAGACGGCGCTAATGACCGCTATTGACCGGTGATCAATTTCATTATCACTGCTGGAGACACGAATGCTGATCACACAGGTAATGAGCAACTTGCCAACTTCAGTGGAAAACTGTAATTGGACTTCAGGTCCACTCAAGTTCACAGAGAGGCTGAAATAATGAACAAATATTCTGAAGCTGCACCCCTACGCAGTCGTGAAATCTCCGCATGTAGCCACAAGGTAAAGATTTATACAGGTCCAGCTGTCCGGTGAGAGACGACAGACAGACAGAGGCATTGATTTGAATCCGGGTGGTCTGGTGGGCAGAGCACGTTATCCGTCCTGGACTGTCTGGCTGAGTCTGACTCATATATCTGCTGCGGTGCAAACGTGTGTGTATGTGTGTACGTGTGTGTGGTACCTGTGGACTGGAAGACGCCGGGATTGCATTGGCAGTACCTGGAGGCAAAAGCCTCCATCATACGATCAATCTTCTGGGCTTCGCCGGGAAGTCTGAAGCTCCACAGAAACTGCCTGCAACAGCAGAGAGCGAGAGGAAAAATGTAATGATGTGTCATGAAATATTGATGTGAATGTTTGTAACAGTATCTGTGTTTTTCCCTGTGAATTACAAAACAGTATTACACGGCACAGACATTTCTTTATATTAGGAGGGTGTGTTTATGGCATAAATGAAGACGTCTTTGCCAAGAGGCAGTTTTGTTTTTCTAGTGTTAGATTAGATTTTGATATTTCTGCAAAAAAAAAAAAAAAAAAAAAAAAAAAAACAGCACAAAGAACACTCTTGTCTTTCATGGGACACCCGACAAACCAAACAACTAGAAGTTAGAGCAAACTTTTAAAGCTGTGCATTGGAAAATACTCTATTTTTTAGCACTTTGAACACAGCTTTAGGCAGGAATCTGATACACTGATCACCTAACTTGATGCGCAGGTTTGCATGACACATTGTTGACATATAAGAGGTGTGCACACCGGCTCCTCTGTTATCAGTCGCATGAAAAAATATTTATTTAATGGTGACAACACATGTTAATGTAAATCAGCATAAAAATATAACGTGTAAAATACGTTTTGTCCCAGAATTTGCCAATTAGTTAATTATATGTAATTCCAAAGTAGGTAACAATGAATATACGTGTGACAGTGCCCGCACATAACAAGAGATCAAAAGTAGCATCGTTGTGCCTCCACTTGATCTCGTCACGGCCACAGTGCTAGTGCAACAAGTGTGACAAAGCAGAGGCCTCATCTGAGCTTAAACCTGGATCAGTTTTTGCTTGGATGTGCAGAGCAGCGGTCTCCTTGTGGACCGCTTTGCATGGTTGGTCGTTATGCTCTCCTCCAACTTGATTCTTATTGGCAATTTAGAGAAAAGCACTACATCAATAACATCTCAGCAATATCCAATCCCATATGAAAAGTGTTTTGCGAATTCAACAACAACCTGACCAACTTACAAATTTGCAAATCACATCACAAACGACAACATGACCAAACCATCTAAAAAAGAAATTATCAGCTAGCCTAATTGTTCTAATATTATTTTTATAATGCCAATTGGTGCATCCCGGGAAAGGTCTCTGACAGATACACCGCTCCCCCCACCCCCACCTTCCCTGCAAACAGTCGGTTGGCTCAAGTGTGGGAACAATTTCAGTCAGGCCAAGATTTTTTACAGCCGTGATATAATGTCATATTTCAACAGTTTACAATGGGAAAACCAAATATGTGAAGTGAAGCCAAGGCGGATTTCTTTCAGTTTGGTCTGTAAAACTCGGTGCACGTCTGGTGTTTACTTTGCAAAAGAAAAGTACCAAAGCAACAATAAAACTTGTAAAACACCATCTTATCGTGCTGCAAACTCCCGTATGTTGTTTTGGCTGGTTTTTTATACTTGAAAACAAGCCTGCCCTTCACAAACTTTACAATCTGCACTGTAGTACCCACTCACCGTCGCCTGCTTTAATTCTTTCTTCCTAATATGAGTTGTTAAGTACCTCAAGGCTTGAACGAGGTTGAGGTCTGCAAACTCGTGAAGCTCCACAAACGCCTGGAGGACCTTAATGTTGAAGTCATCCCTGGGGTGGTGGGGAGAAAAAAAAACACATGTGATGAGTAGTTCAGCTTAAACAAAAGCAGAAGAAGTGATGAACTCCTATGCTCAGTGACTGAAGGTGGAAAGCAAAGTCCTGCAGCCACATCACAGTGCCACTCTCAGACAGAGAGCCACTGTGCCGGCTGAGACAGGCAGCGTGATGTCCCCTGTTGTTTTGACATCCTATCCCCATTGACTTCCCTTCGATAAGAACCACATGTCCCCTACACTTTTTTCCCCCTCTTTCAGCGGCACGGTCTCCTGGCACTATTGTGCTCCATAAATCCAGACCACCAATTTCCCAGGGCTCTATCACTGATGTCTGAGCACGTGCAGTGCACATCTCACAAGGATGTGGGGAGAGGAAAAAGAAAGGTGGAAGGAAAACAGAGAGAAAACTGGAGAGCTCACCGTTCCCCTAAATAGTCCCCGATGACTGTTTTGTTGAGCCCTTCTCCTTTGTAGAGGAACTGTGCAATGTCCTCTGGGGTGTTCTGGAGAAGATCATTCTCCAAAAGAAACTGGATTCCCTGTTTTTAAAGAGAGAGCAAGCGCAGTACAAATAGGTATTTTACTCAGTTTCAATGAATGATTTAAATTTAAACTCCAGAGCTGTGGATCTCCTCTGACCTTCTTTGGGTCCATGTTGAACTTTTTCCTTCCCATGGCGATCTGCTTGTTTCTTTGTGTGGTTTTGCTGTGACAAAAACCAAAAGAATAAAAAACCCAGAAAACATCCTTCACATGACAGCCGAGTCCAATTTTGCTCCCCGGCTGCTGCGTGTGTTTAGTAGGTCACTTTGTGTCGAGTTTATTCAGGGCCTGTCACAACTGTGTTTACCAACCACTCAGTCAAGTAAAGGCTGAGTTTACATTTGGATTAAATTGAGAAAACTTGAATTTCGTTCACAACATGTGATTGTGCATCAGCTGTTACTGCTCACTTGAGTGTATCTTGTCCCTTTTCTTTAATTCATCTTAGCTAACTGGACGTACATTGTCCCTATTAATGCTGGAAACCCTTTTTGCTCTCACTCCTCGGGGAAATCTCCACCTTTGCGTGTCTTTGAACGCTCCCTAAGCCTTACGTATGCCCAAAAATAGCTGGAGCCCCTTTGCCAGCTGCGCCTGAGACACACAACAGCCTGACACGACCTCGCCCCACCTCAGCAACCAATCAAATGCAGACTGTTTGGTTAATGTTAAGTCGAGGGACTGTCCTGCTTTTTTCCTCAAACAATGGGGTATTAACATGTTAACACACACACACAAACTGACAGGTGTGAGTCTCACTGCAAAGGTAACTGTTAAAAGAGTAGCAGAGCCAAAGCAAACAAAAACTAATGAGCTGATCTCTTGGCGGTTCATTGAAGCCATCCAAACATGCAACACTACTACTTTTTGACTTGACTTCATTTAAATCTCCAACACTATTAGCTATCCTGCTAATTAAGGCCTAGAGACCAATTAGTGACCATCTAGGGACCACTGGTCACTGGGGAAAAGAGTGCATTCTGCTACTGGTTGATGAAATACATTGGTTAACTTGGTTAACTAAGGCACAACTTTGAAGGTGAATGTTTCAGTTTTTCCAGTTTCACAGCTTCACAATCGCTCGGAGAGTAAACTGAGTGTTTGCAGACAAGTTGGCGATTTCCATGTAAACTACAGAGGGACGCGGCAATCTGCTCATAAACAAAGCAATCACAAAGAGGTTTTTGGTGGAGCACCACCCTCTTTGCAACAGATTTCACCTAGCATCAGCTAGCAACCACTCAACAACTATTCAGGATATACACATTTCCTTAGCAATCGGGGGCACCGACCACTTTCTATGACTGTGTGACTGAAGCTTAATTTAGCATTTGAGGAACTGCTGGTACCAGCTATTTAAATGTTCGCTTTTTACTTCTTTAGTCCATTTGATATAATTTAAAATTAATACTTTTTACATGAATTTATGTAAAGAAAAAAAAAAGATAAAACTTCATGTTATCTTGGTCCTATAAAAACACCAATGAGCATTATTATTATTTACTTTTAGATTTTATTGCCTATTCAACGACAGCTTACAGACAAAACTAAGAGCCAAGAAAATGCTATCATAAGCACACAATTCATAATGAAAATAATCACACAACATGTAAAAAAAAAAGAAAAGAAAAACCATCAAAACTCACCTCTCCCCCACACAGGTTAGCTGCTCGATCTCAGTCATTACCTCTGCAATCTCAAACTTCAGCCGCTGAAATCGAAGGACAGAGTCGCTTGTTTCATAAAGTCAAGTTTATAGCTCCTGAGACGACACAGTGCAGCTCTTGAATGATCTGCAAACACAGTCTATGATTTTATTAGTTAAATATATATAATAGTGAAAGGCTTGCTTAATATGACGAAGACATATGTCATTTCATGACAAAAGGCAACAGCAAACTAATATAAGTAAATGTAACAATATAAGATCTGAAAACAAATGAAATAAGGTTCATTGTTCTGCACTGCACCAGAGGACTTTTCAGACATGCAACGCACATCAACAACCGTGTTTATTAGTTTGAGGCTTGCTCCGAATCATTCATTTAGAAGTGTTTGATCAGATTACTCAAATAACATTGATTCCACTGTTACTCACTTCAATATCATCCAGAAGCTCTTTTTTCCTACGCCGTATGTTTGACAGCTCATCTCTTTCCTCTAAAGACAGGTCCTCGGGCACTGGAAAACACAGCGTGCAGGGAAAATGAAATAGCATGTGAGTGATAGAGAGGGGCAGGGTTATGACGGTGGATTAATTTAATTCAGCTTCCGACCAGCCAGACAAAGTCACGGGGATTAAGCTTTGACAGCGCATACCTGTTCGATGAATCCATCCCAGAGACATTACTCATGACCCAAATTAATACACTAACTGACTGAATTGCCACTTCATTTTGAAAGCAGGGATTAAATGCAGCAAAGAGACTGGGAAGGAGTGTGCCGGGAAGTTCCACAGATATTTTTTTTTGTGGCCTTTTCTACTCTTGCATATTTTATGTTATCCTGCAGGTGGGTGTGCTGTTGAACCTTGGATTATTCACAAATTCCCTTCCTAAATATGAAGATTAAATTTGGTCCAATTCTGATCCCTATTTACAGATTTATTAACTGGTGAAAAGTCTTTGCTGGAGCTCACACAACGTCACATGGTCAGATTAGTTTTTAACAGGTGATTTCCACGCATTTCAAAAAGTCCCAGAGGTCTCTCAATAAAGTGAATGCCCTGCCAACATTCATGCTTGCTTTGCTTTCATTTCTGTCTCTCCAACCTCTCATAACAAATGGAGCAGGGTAAAGTTTCCAGTTTCTTCAGGCGTTCCACAGTCCATCATTTCAGCTTCCAAAAGCCTTTTTGGGAAAACAAAAACCACTTGGTCTTGCAATCAAGCTTTCATTTTTTGTACTCAGGATGTCATAGTGAAATACTATAGACTCTTAAAGACTACCAATCTAAATATCAGTGGTGTCATTACTTTATAGCAATACTGAGGAGTGAAGATTCAACGCACAGCTCTGAAATCTCTTATGCAAACTTTCTTGGACTGTCTTTAAGTAGTCTACAGGAATAGTTCTCCAGGCCTCTTGAAGGACCTTCAAAGCTCTTCTTTGGACGTTTTCTCTGCTCTCTCTCAAAATGGTCCCACACTGCTTCGGTAATGTAGAGGTCTGGACTCTGAGGAGGCTGTGGACACTTATTTTGTATCTCTCTTCTGAGCTCCTCCAAATATTTTGCTGACCATTTGAAACACAAACTTTAAATTTAGATTCATCACTCCATCAGATGTACCAGTAATTTTTAGTCTGGTTCTCGTGTAATTTGGCATACCTCAGCCTTTCCTCCCTGTTTCTTTTCCTTCTGAATGGTTTCTTGCCAGCCGCCCTTCCACTGAGACCATTGCTGATTAGGCTCCGTTGAACAGTAGATGGATGAACTCACGGGGCCAGATGCATCTCTCAGGTTCTATGTCAGGTCTTTGGTGGATTTGCTCTGGTTTCTTAAGGACATCAATCTTGGGTACTGTTCATCTACTCTACATAGCTTTTCTGCCAGTTCTTCATTTGTTTCCCACTTGTCTAGTTTCCTCAAACTTTTTAAGGACACACTGCACACCATTCCAACATATGTAAAGTTATCAGCTGGTCTTTTTAATCACCTTGTTGGAACAAAAACTACATTTGTTCTGTAAAACTGTGTTACCTTTGATTTTTTTCATAGAAAAAAGAAAAGCTAAAGATCTAAAGGTACAATTTAAAATAGTTTCTTTGCTAAGTGATAAGTGTAGACACAACACTGATTCATCCCTTGAGTTAGGCCCCTTTTTCATGCTTGAATTAAGGTACAGCAGGCCTTAATTCAGTGCAAAAAACAGACAAACAAAAAAACATTCCTCTGAAAATTGTCAGGTACAAGGACTGGATTGAAAATGAGTGAACAAGTGGCCAATGTCCAAAGAAAATGTTTTGAAAAACCTTCAGAAAGACTGTTGCTCAAGACAACTTATTTAATATTTAGAAGAAAGTCAGGCTCCTTGGAAGCAAAATACGAAGTAATGCGGGGTGGCTTGAGACTTGTGCACTACGTTTTAAAATAAAATATTATTAGAAACTGCTTAAGTATATAAAAAAGTATGAAATGTAGGTTCTTTATCTATATTATCATGTGAATCCTGTTAGTGTGTTATATAGTTTGTGATTTTATACATTAATTACTAAAGTATAGATGTATCTAAATCAAAGAGCAGGTTTAGACGATATGAGGCTTTCGTGGTTCTCATGAGAATTTCCTTTAAAACCAAATTAAAACCACAGAAACTTTCCTGCTGAAAAGCAGATGACGTCCATAAACAACCCTCTGTGTGTGTGTCGGATATGCGGGATGGCACACAGACACACACACGACCACTGAGCATCTGGCGAGGCCTGCCCCCTCAAATATTGGCTTTTTGATAGTCAACTCTCATCGAGCCGTCTTTGGGGGTAATTAACACAGCAGAGAGAGAGCAGCACATCACATGTTTTATAGCATGAGCCAACAGACAATGTATGCACAGGTGAGCACACACTATGCTCGCCATGCATGCATGCATGCAGAATTTCACTAACATGACATTTATTTTATCCTACCCTTAAGGTCCCAAGAGCCACCTACTTATTTACTTCATTTAACCGTTCCACGCCAAACTCTTCCACCCCCTTACCCCCCTCAGACCCCACAGAGAAAAATCTCCCCCACTCTTCCACACATCAGAAAACAGCAATCCATTTGAGAGCGAGCTGACAGGAAGTAGGTCATTTTCACATGGAGCTGTACCAGATTGAGCGTCTCCTACGCCGTTCCTCGCTCTCGCGCACATGCACACACTCCCCCTCTATCTCACCCTTTGTCCGCCTCCACTCTAGTGCTTGAAGTGGGGGTGAGAGCAGATTCAAATCCCCAAACTGAATCATACCACTAAGCAGCTTTGCAATCCAGGCACACACACCCACCCCTCCACAACTGTAAATAACGGAGAGGAAAAAGGGAAAGTTATTTCCTCTAGTCTTTATCTATCTACTGTATCGCTCTCTCACACCGTCTGAATCAGTCCCTCTCCCCGATCCTGCTCTGTAAGACAAAGTGACAGAAGCAGCATGGACTATTAGGTTATTATGTTCGGAGGGCATGGAGCTCATGTTATCACAGATGAGCAGTCGGTCGAGAGAGTAGGGATCCAGATGGGTGTAGATAGACATTTTTCTCACACTGTCTACCAAGACAAAGCAGAAGGGGAAAAAAGAAAGAAGCAGGGTGCAGTGCTTCAAAAAAGAAGAAAAAGAAAAGTAAAAAGATATAAGAAATTTATAAACGCAATTATTACACATAAGTGGGTCAAATGTTAATGGAGTATAAAAACTGTGTCGACCAAGCAGTGCAAGACTGAATGATGATGCACTCGTAATGTGCCAAGACATCAAAAGAAGCTCTTTTATTAGCTTGACTGCACTGAGGAAAAACCATATTTTAAGATGTAAACTTTGACACATGGTATAATGGTGCTCTCTTCTCACTCTTTTACTTCTCAAAGCGTCAATTAAGCCTGTAAATGTTCCAAATGACAAGGAAACTGTCGCTATTAACACAGCTGCTATTACATTTAGACAATACAAGATATTTTTTGTAAAAGATTTGCAAAGTGGGAACATCGGAGGGAGAAGACGATTGGGGCTGTGTGGGTTGTACGGGATCTTTTTATTATTATATATTTTCAGTCTTTTTTTCTTTATGGTATCTTCAGATAGATGACTTTTGCTGTAGTTACATGTGAGGAAACTGAGGTTTTAAACCACTGCATGACCAAACCAACTGAGATGATGTGCTGTGCACGTGATTTACCTTTGAAATTGATGCATTCAAGACCAGGACCAGCTCTCCAACTATCGCAGTCAGATGCCGTCTTCAAAGTGACTTTGGTGCATCAGGACTTTTATCAGTTTGCGACTGAATGCATGGAACTGCCAACTTTACCTCAATCTATTTGTGATAATTTGTCAGTTGTTCTGTTTTCCACAGAAATCAGCCAGAACCTCGCGGATCTGAAATTAAAATTTAGAAATTCCTCCAAAAACAGCAATGCAGTTACTGCACGATGGAGATTTATCTGCAAAATTACATAGTTGATCGGAATATGACCAGAATGCAACCAGTTGGCAACCAGTTGAGGAAAGTCCTCTATTGGAAAGACTTGTTCAAAAAGAGATGTTATGGACTGACTCAGACAGATTGCCAACATGTTGGAACCTACAGATTTAGGGTGTTGCACGCTCAACCAGTGGGCGATCAACTAGCTGCCTCAGCTACAGTTGATGAATATGAGAAAAGTGAATGCAACCACCAAGCAATCACCAATTTAACACAGCCATAAGAAGGTTGCAGTTCTGTTTTTAACTCTGGAGTGACTGAACGATTAGGAAAATTGATGTATCGGAAATGTTTAAATATATTTGATTCAGTCTTAATGTATTCTTACTTGGCAGAAAGACTGATACATACTCAGCCATCTAATAAAAATGAGTATACTGTACTTTGCTCATTTTTGGGATCCTTTAATCACATTACTAGATTCTGTGATCAAATCTCTAAATCTAATACTTTACTCCTGCAGCAACTACTGAACTCCAGACACGGCACAGCAACTAGACTCCAGAAAATAAGTGCAACCACTTAAAAAAGTCTTCTTCTTTTACACTTTGGTTTTCCACACAGATTAAACAAAAAATAAAAACAAAAAAAGCAGTACATCATGTTAATTAGTAAATATTAGACTGTTTCCTTTGTTTCTAGCCTACGATAGAAGTGGTTTCATATTGCCTAGACAGACAAAGTTGTATCAGCCCTCTTATCCAAGTCTTTGCAAGATAGCAAACAAGCCTAAAAATGTCAAGCCACTTCTGTGAAATCAGACTAAAAGTTCATTGTTGACCCTGTTAAAAAAAAACAACAACTCTACAACTTTAAAGGTTTGTCATGCCTGGAGAGCACAGAAAAATTGTAACTGGTATCCATGACAAACTCCATCCCGTGATAGCCCCAAAACAGCCACTACAAGGACTGCTTTGTTGACTTAAATGTGTGACATTTTTCATTGAGTGTAATGCTGAACCCGTGGAAAAGGGTCTGTGGAGGGTTAAAGGAGCGCAAAGAAAGTTGTGACGAGTCTGCTTCTAAGAGAAACAAAGACACAAACGGGAGTGTTTAGTGGCAAACGGCAAAGAAAAGTAAAGGCACAAGAGAGAACAGATAGCAGCCCACCAGACATCTTCACACTCTCTGCCTCTGTTGTTCTCGATTCTTGGCTGCAGTTAAGTATCCTCATAAAGTGGTAATTGTGGAGCAAAGAGACCCCGCGGACAACCTACGTCTGAAATGCGCAAAACACTCCTCCATCCCTCCTACTCTGGCTGAAAGAGCTCGACTGGACCGGAGAATGGGACAAATTGTCTGAGAAGATCAAATCTGTTTTGGTTAACAATCCCCCTGCTGTGTGTGTTTTGTAGCATGTGGAAAACTCAGAGTAATGTGATATGATTATAAGGCCAAATATCACTGTGCAGCCGGCCCTGGGCATCAGATGCACTATACATCTAGAAGTTTGTGAGTGTGTATTTCCATTTTTTCAAAAAATCAAATTAGGTTATATACAAACGCTCCACGCTCAACCCTAGGCTCAGCCACACAGATTACCAAAGCAACACCACTCAGCCATTTTATATTATGACTTAGGGGGCTGTTGCTCCAGTTATAATCAATACATCATCATAACAGTTCAAACTTGCGTGCTTAGCCTTTTTTCCCTGCATTAGTAGCCAAGAATGTACGGATGAGTAACTGCCCCTGTGCTGAAGTTTTCACAGACATCACGTGATCCCGAACATTTCCAACAGAAAGGTCACCGAGTCTGAATCTTCCCCTTCTCGGGCTCACACGCATCGTTTTCCAGTCTTCAAGCCCTGTAACCAGACGGGTCATCACCGGCTCTATGGGTCAGCAAAAAGGTCACAAGCCATGTGCTGTTACTGGTTGTATGAGAGACATACTTAACTTATCATGATTAGCACTTTATATTAAGATGCATATGTTTACTGTTAACAGGTAAAGCTGCTTATTTCCCAAGGGAGCATCAATATCGATGAATGGATCCATGTTTGATTTTTTCCCTCCTGTTCATCCAGCACTGGGGGGATCGCACTAGTTTGTGACACCCTGCTCCACTACACTATGGAACCACTACTTACTCACTGTTAACCAACAGACTTATTAACGCTTTGTCATGCAATTCATATACGTATGGGTGACCCTACTTTCACAGGTAAAGGTCCTGTCTACTTGGACCTTCCTGCTCTTTTTGTTGTATTTTTTTACCAACTAAGATGGTGTGAAAAGACCTTTGAATGGTTAAAGTCTCTCATGTTGAGTTAGATTTTCTAAAGCCTGAAAAACAGAGCCCAGGGAGCATGAAGAGCCCCAGTCAATCATGTCACAAAAGGCAAATTTATAATCAGAATCAGATTCTGATTAGATATATTTAATTTAAAGTATATAAGCACTATAATCACTTGCTATTTTTGTGTTTTTAACATAAAAATACACCGTATGAGTTGAGTGTCGACTACTCTTGTGGTACAGTCACTTTATAAGACCCATACTGACCAAAGTGTGTAAGACAAATTAATCCCATGCTATTCTTAAACAGCCGTCAGAAGATTGAGGGAAAATTCTTGGTTTTACCGAGTTACCAGAAACAATGACACAATCAATGAAAAAACCACGATCCCTCTGTTAGAATAACACATCATATGATTGTGACATGGTTGCTCAAATCATCATGAAAAGATAATTATTGACAATGGAAAGATATCCACAGCCTTGCAGTGTGTCAAAAAAGTCCTATGTGCAAAACAATACATCTGTGATGAGCTCAGCTGGCATGGGTCAGGGCAAAATGGCCAATTTCAGTGTGTACTTTGTTAAGATTAAGTTTTACTTCATGGATAGTGTTCCTTAGAGCTGTTTAGCTTTTAGCTTTATTTCTTAATATCTTAATAAAATGGAAAAGAAGAACCCAGGTCAAAAAGAAGCCAAACAGGAAGCATGTTTGCAGATCACTCTCCTTCCTTGCAGTATTTAGGTCAGTGAGTTAAAAGAAAATCAGCTATGATTAGTGGCAAAGTCTTATGACCGGATATAAATGTGTCTTGTCTGCTCCAGATTTTCATAGTGGTCATAAAAAGAGATCACATGCAAATTATTCATGCCACAGATAACTGAGGCTGTTTTTCAAGTCCACTCGTGATCCACACTTACATAATCTCAATGTAATTCTTTATTGAACTCAGTGATCACATTCTATATAAAAAAAGAAATTTCAAAAAGCACAACAATTAATACTTGTGGATGTATACAGCAGTGCTAAAGGGCACATTAGAGCTATAAAATATATTTACGAATGCACCTAATGAAGCTGAAAACTGCCCGGGGCCTTGAATAATACACGACAGACAGAAGGACCCCAGTTACTGTCTGACGCGAAACCCTACTGCAAAAGAGATTAGAGCTGAATCATGTGGCTTTCATTGGAAAATATAAAAAATATATATTTAAAAGTATAACTAGTTTCTGGAATATGAGTGTGAGTTCACTGTGCTCAAATGGCCTCCACATTCACCAGATCTCAATCCAACAGAGCACCTTTGGGATGTGGTGTAGCGGGGGATTAGCTCCATGGATGTCCAGCTGACAAATCTGCATCGATCATGTGATCCTATCATGTCAATACCAAAATCTCTGAGGAATGTTTCCAGCACCTTGTTGAATCTATGCCACAAAGAATTAAGGCCTCAGTTCACTGTATGAAACTTCTGGACGCTACTGGAGAAGAAATGAGGAGCTTATTGAAACCAAAAGAGGGTCCAAGCTGGTACTAGCAAGATGCATCCAATAAAGTGGCCGCTGAGTGAACATGACAGTGGGCCAGGGGCCAATTAATTAACAATCTATACCAATGTTCTCTCTTTGAAATTATTTTCACATCAGTTATCTTGACACAGAATTTGTAACAGAGCTTCTCTATTGAAAAAGAAAGTGGCTGGTAGGTCAGTCCTGTGGTTATCCTGATTTTTCGCTGGTTATAGGTTCATGAGCTTGAGAGTTGAGAGTAACACTCTTGAACAGAACCATGATAGAGAACAACAGCAAACAGAGACAGTGAAACATTTCCTGATTTTCACCAAGTTTTCAGTGAGACAATGGAGGGGATGTCTACAGCAGTTCAGTGCACTAGGTTGGGCTCCATGTAACAATAGCAACCACATAAACATGAGGATGCCAGAACCCATTCCCACAACAGGCTACTTAAGGAGAACTAACACAAGTTGACAGCACAGCCCATGCTGGACTGTGGAGAATGATGTAAGGGAGAGTTGATGTTTCAAAATTAGGTGACACACAGGAAAAAAATGACCTCCAAATGGTTTATATTCAAATTCAAAATTCTCATGTTTAGCAAATCTCTATGTCACTGCTATAGTTAAAATACAAGATACCAACATGTGACTCAACAAGATCCCTATTCTCACCGGAGTTTTACAATAAAACACACAAACCACATTCGCTTTTCTTCTCCTCGGTTCTCATGATGATTGACATGCGTTCAGAAGAGGAGCGTGTCCTTATGGTGGTCTGCCCTGTAACAGGCAGCACTGTGGCTGACTGCAATAAGAGCATCTACACTGTTAGCAGCTTGTTCCGCACTCATGTAAGCTGCAATTGTGGCTGGTAGGTGTGTAGTAATTGTTCTTCCCCTCGGCGTTACTCCTACTCACTGCTCTCAAGCATGCACAGGCACAGAGAAACACACACACATACAGACAGGCGCGCGCACCGACAGCCTCTTTGACAGTTTCTGCCTCTTGACAGATGACAGCAGCGGTGTGGAAATAGCACACATTCCTCTTATTGCAACTGTCCAGTCGGGCCCAACCAGGTCTCCATACACCGCCTAATCTTATTCTTTAAATCAGATTCTGTGCATTGTCTTTTATCTTCAACTCATCCTTCTTTTCTCTTAAGATGCATCAGCCACTTTCCACATGAGAACACTCAGCTCCCACATCAGCACTAACAGAGAAATCAAAATGCCCATCTTCGCTTAATAAAAGCTTCCAAATACATCTGCCGTGCACTCCATATTAGATCAGCAGCACTGATGGTGCAGCAGAGTGAGATAAGGCAGCAAACCCTAACAGCAGCAGCAGAGTGCATTCGTTTTTGCAGCTGGGGTTCAATATCATTTTATTGAATCTGAATCGCTTAAAAAAAGATCTCATCAGTAATGGCTTCCATTATTTGTACTTCATGTTTGCAGTAAAAGCTTAATAAACCAGCTACTGGAGAAAAGTTTTCCTTGGTTCTGACTTTAAGTTTAATATGAACGTGACGGAAATGAACTAAGTGAGAATAAGTGAGACTGAGCCTTTGCACACCGGACTTGTAAAATCTGTAACTATTTCGTTAAATACATTTTTCAGACTCACCCATTCTTTATGGAGCTGCTTATAACCATGGTGTAATTTCACTCAAAAATCTGTGACATTTATTTTTTCACACCAAGCTCGATTTTTCTATCTTATAGCATGCAAATAAGCAGATCTGACCAATGAGATCACTGCATTGCACTTGTAGTTTCAAACATGCACCAGTACTGAATATACAAATAGTAAAATAATACTTTTTTTTTTTTTTTTTTTACCTCAGACACACAGCCAGACATTGCTCCAGGTCTGAAATCATTTCTCTGCCTGATTTGGACCCAACTCTGCCAACAAGACTTCAAACTGACCCACATGCATGGAAGAGTTTGTTTCACGAGTATAAAACAAAAGGAACAAGAAAGAGCACCTCCAAACTCAAGATCATGGTCCTCAGCCTGAAAATAGTAGAGTGCCCACTCAGGGTTAGGGATGAGTTGTTGCCCAAGTGGAGGAGTTAAAGTATCTTGGGATCTTGTTCACAAATGAGGGACAGTTGAATGAAAGACTCACGGACTGACTCCATAGTGATGTGTTGTGGTGAAAACAGAGCTGAGCCTGAAAGTGACCTACATTCCTAGCCTCACCTACGGTCAAGAGCTTTAAGTTGTGACCAAAACAGCCTGTATTTACAAGTGGAAGAAGTTAGCTTCCTCTGAAGAATCTCTGGGCACTGCATTAGATATAGGATGAGGAGCGCAGATCAAAAGGAGCCAGTTGAGGTGATTCAGCCATCTGACCAGCACATTCTAGGCAAGGTGCTGGGAGAAGACACTTGTTTAGTTTTGTCTCATAAGAGCTGGAAGAATTGTTAGAGAGACAGAGGTCTGCGCATGTCGGCTTTGACTGCTCCTGCAACTCAAACCTGGGTAAATGGTAGAGAGTGGATGGATGGATGGATCAGATGAAAGTTTTCTGCCTATCAAAATAAAAATGCATGTCTATGACAAACAAGGGAGGTGAACACACCATAATCAAGAGAAATATAAGAAGAACCTAAACAAACCATAATACGTGTAGTTATCAAGGTCAGTAGTGCAGGATAAGTGGAGTGAATGCAATAGAATGAACGGTGAAGACATACCAAAAGGCAAAACGAATGGATGTCTCGGACATGAGAGCGCACCAGCAACTGAGCTCTGAGGGAGTGTTTTTAAAAAGCACTCTCACACCAAGCCAAGTCTTACCAGCCGCCCCCTCTCCACTAACTGCAAGAAAAGGTGCAAGACAAGCACGACGGAGCGGCTCGTCACGCCATCACCAATGCTTTCACTTTCCACACTGCTGCTAAAGGTTTTTCACACGCCTGCACCTACAAGAAATTAAAAAACTGACCCTATGAATCCACAAGATTCAAAAGTTCAGCGGTCACTAAAGTGATCGCACTTCATCCTACAAGGAATGTGAACCGCCAGATCAACATATGAACCTGGCTAAAATAAAAGACGCAGCAAATTTTTATCTTTGTGTGAAAGATAAAAACAACTTCTGCCTGTTAAAAAATACTCAAACTGCCCAGTTTGAGCACTGAAAAACACATCTGATGTGGGAAACTGCATTTGGTTCTTGGACCTGACACATTTAGACATAATACTTTCTCTTTGAGTATGAAAACCTGTTTAATGTTTTAATTTTGTATTTAGTTAGTACATGCAACCACCACGAAACTCCATCAATATCAAGGAAAAGAAAAATCTCTCTTTGCACTGTTCGTTCGCCTCAAAGAGATGACTGACTTCCAAATCTACAGTAGTCACTTGTTGTTGGTGCTCATCTCAGAGACAACCAAAGCATTCCCCTTTATGAAAATTAGATTACAAAGGAAAATCAAAGGTTACATCAAACACAACATGGCTGTTTGATTCTTCAAAGCCTCAAAGACCATATAACACAATCCCTTGAAGCAAGACAGTCTCTTCACACAACCCACTAGTCACAGTCAAGTATTCATGAAGTGCATTTGCCAAATTTCACTCTAAAGCTTCCTTTTCCCTTTGGACTCGAAAGGCATTCTCTCATTGGTTTATTTTTGGGTCATCATATGCAATTATTCTCAGACAAATTGCTCGAGCGGCTGCTGTGATACGATCCCTGGTTGCCTGCCACGTCACAGAGGCTGGTATTGTTTTCACCTTCTGTAAATTTCGAGTCACTGAGCGCATAGATGGCCTTTCATCATGACTGTTAATGAATTCTTTCACGAAGTGCTGAATTATTGCTGCTGGATATACGTTTTGACTGAAACAGTTTACAAAGTTTTGCAAGTATTGCAACTGATAAACGATCGCACCGTCAGTCTGCGGAAAGTCTGTCAACAGCAGAAAGACGGAGACCTTTTCTTATCACACAGACTACATCCTACTTGTCTTTTTACCAGAGGGCAAAGAAATTTGAAGGGAAGAAAGTGATCTTGACAGCCTGCTGCCTCACCAATCACCAGCTGACAGTGATAGCATAGGTATGTTTGAGATTAACCCAATTGCAGTTTTGTTTTTTCTTTTCCGCTCTTTGTAATCTCACACCCTGTCTAGACAAGACCTTTCCTAATTGACGGAGGAATCAACTGTTACGCAAACACCACCAACTCCCAAGTCAAGAAGCCTGGATGCGTGGGGGCTACAATAAGCCCTGAAGAATTTTTCTGTTGAGTCAAATGTGTCGAGATGACGGCTCCCTCGTTTAATCATCAGCAATCTCCACATAATGTCTCCTTTCCCAGCCAGCCTACACAGCTAATTACAGGATAGCCTGAGCACGAGAAACTCAAAAAAGTTGCTGTTTACAACAATGGATCCCGAAGTTGGGGCTTGTGGATCACCCAAGGGGTTGAAAGATGCTTGCAAAAATAAGAAAAGACAGAAAACATTTCTGCTATGAAAAAAATACTTTTTTTTTTTTTTTTCACCCCTTGTTTATGAAATGTTTGGTTAAGCTGCTCAGAGCTAACCAGAACTAAGAGGCAGAGATGGAAAATTGTCTCAAACTGTGTAAAACTTTCCTAACAAGACAGAGTATTCCCAGAACTCCTCCCTGAACCACCAACTGTCAGCCTAATTTTACCAAATGTAGTGGGCTAGGCACGGCAGGGCTTGTTTAAGTCAGAATGCTACTGCTGTACTGGGAAAACCTATAACCCAACTTCTCATGTGACACAGCACACTGTTGCCATCTCTATACAATATTTCTTATTTCTTTCATATATTTCTAGATCTTCAGTTTCTGTGCTCAGTATTAAGCGGTATTGCCTTCAAACGTAAGAAGAGTGATCAAAGAAAATAAGTTGAAATGTATATTTATTCTATAGATGTACATTTAGTCTCTCTAGAATTTGCTTTCAAGGAGCCAGATGTTTTTAAAGTAGTCCTGAGCAATAGTTCTCCAGGCTTTGTGAAGCTCTTTCAAAGCTTTTCTTTGTCATTGGCTACTTTGTCATTCATTTTTAGTCCAGACCACTGAACAATATCAGTCATGAATTGACCTCCCCAGAGCTCAGACATTACCATTGTTGAAGCAGTGTGGGATCATCTTGACAGAGAATGGAACAAAAGGCACAAATACATCCAAAGAAGAGCTTTGAGTGTCCTTCGAGAAGCCTGAAGAACTATTCCTGAAGACTACTTAAAGAAATCGCAAGAAAGCTGTCTCAGAGAGTTCAGGCTGTGTTGAAAAATAAAGGTGGTCACACCAGATACTCACCTTCAAGCTCATTAGAATTGTGCAAACTACAGAGTAAACTTGGGGTGGCTGAGGACTGCATAATGAAAAATAAATGGAAGTTGACAGCATTTTTACACATGTACAAACTAATCAATCTACTCAACCAAAGCTCCAACTTCCCCGTGCACAATCACTAGAAAAGCGGCGGTTTCAAAATGGTGAATAAATGTTCCCTGAGCATCACCAACCACGTGAAGAGGATCTGTTTATCAGAATTTGACCCCTCAGTTCGGCCATGCGTTGCTGTTGACTTTACAGCTCCTGCCTAATATAAGGCAAACTGCTCGTCACCCATCGCTTTGAAGCTGAAAGTTTATTACTCGTTGACAATGGAGGCTGAGGTCGTGTGGGTAGTCCATTAATACATTTCACATCCCATCACATCAGACAAAGGTGTCCTTTGTTTGCACGGATAGTCACTTCAATTGCTCACCAAAAAGTTGACATTAGTCCAGTGCATTAGTTTCACCTGTCAGTGCTGTAACGCTCAGAATTCCACTGCCACAATGGTCTGTGGTCACAACACCGCTGCTAGTCTGTTCCTGTCTGTACTTTAATGTCAGATATTTGTAAGCTCCCACATGTGGCCTTCCTCAGTAAAGGAACTCAAATCTGCTACTGACAGCCACCAGGATCGATGTCTGTGGTGTAAAAATCTGAATCCTAATTGCTTCTGCTACCCACAGTCTGAAATCAGTGGTCCATAATGTCAAGAATGATCAAAGAGATTACAATAATAATGACAGCTTAACAGGCATGAAACTAGCCAAGGAGACGGGGCTGAGCAAGCCTATTTTAGCCATTAAAAGTCAGAGGTATAGGCCTGATTAGAAGAAGAAACACAGTAAACCATGCAGGTCCATCTTCTCTGAGGTTGTCACGACACGCAAGTCCTCTAGACACTCTTAGCTGCACCTCTGTCCCCTCACCCCAGGAAGTGACTGCAATGTGACACAGCACACACTGTCTGATATGCAAGCCTTGACCAGATGAGCAGCAACAGAGAGACAGAAATGTAGGAGGCAGCAGTACAGGCTGTTTATATTGGGTTCAGGCCTAAAACTCGTGAAAAAAGTATACACGATATACAGGGATACAGAGAGGGAGAGGCAGTCAGTAGAGCAAAGAGACACTCCAGCTGACGAGTTGGACTTTATTTCCACTTTTCTTCTTGCAAAAGAGCAGGAAGGACAAGAGGCATGTGAAGAGGTGGAGAGGGGGGAAAAGAAGTTCATAACAGAGTTAAAACCTGAGCTTTTTTCCTCCTTTATTACACAAAATATGTGGGTGGTTCAGGTTCAGACGATCGCTCCTTCCCAGGTTCTGGGTAAAAGGGGTTTTCCAGAATCTGAGCTTCTGCAAACAAGAGCCCTTTATTTAACCTCTCATTTTAAATCCCACTAGCTGAGCGCTGATTAGAAGAAAACGCTTCTGATTCTTGCATCATTACCACAGAGTAGCACACGCTTGTTTTTCCATACAGAGTCAGATGAAAGTCGCATTAAAACACTCGGGATGACCGTGTTGGCTCATGTGGCCTCCGCATTGCATTAGCGGTAAAATGAATTAAACCCTGTTTCTTTTCTATGTACTGCTGTAATGTGTTTTTGCTGGAAGCATAATTGTTGTTATAACTGGATGATGTTTGCTTTTATAATATTTTCCAGAGCATGTTATGCTTTTGTGCTGTGCAGAAGGTGCACAAAATGGTAAAAATGGAAGATCTGACACCAAGAAGTACTTCATATAATGATAATGTTTAGACACACCGAGGTGTCTCAGCATAACACTTGGCAATGAGCTTGAGCGTAGCATCTTGGAGAGCTCGCCACAGTTTTATGTGGATTTAGAGCGTCTCGGTGTCGACTGTCTCTTCTTGTAATACTGCGAGAAGAGATCAGTTCTCTGTTTGATGCACATCATCTGTTGCAGGATGTTCTCTTTGCCTTTTTGCTGAAGATATCTCTTTAGGACTGGCTGGTATGTTTGGCCTCGCTTGTCCCACTGCAAACTGGGCCCAATCGGACGCCTCTCTAACGGTGGCGCATGATGGATGAGAGTCCAGACAAGTGCCTAGAACTGCGTGCTGTATATAAACACAATTTTTGGTTGTCAGGGTCGATTAATTTGTAACATGTGGAGCCCAAATCAACAAGACCAATTGTGAGCTCATGAAGCTTGCCTGTGGAAATGATGATGCACTTACCTTTAATGTAATGCAATCAATGTACAGAAAAAACAGCATTACCGAAGTGCGCCCGGGGAACTTGATTTTTGCGTTTAACTTCTTTGTAAGTGCATGAAAGATTAGCCACACATGCTTCCTTGTATGTGTCCTGCACATATAAGATGTGGCTAATGAGGGTCATACAGGGAAAGTGCATGAGGAAAATGATTTGGAAGATATGAAAATAGCAACTGGGGAGACAGGACACATTTGAATATCAGCTGTTCTAATCTAACTGAAAGCCAGCAGATTGGTTTCCCACTTCCTTTTATACAGATCAGTGCTGAAAATCCCATGTTTTACTACATAGCTACACACATGTATTGCCTCCTGATGGCTTGCAGGCATTTATGACAGCAACATATCCCCTGGGAGTGTCAGCGTCGGAGAGCTGGTGATTTTACCACGAGGAAAATAACAATAATTACTCATTATTGCTTCAGTTTGTGTATCAGCTGAGTCCATTTATGATGAGGAAATTAATCACAGAGCATTTGCATCATGCTCCTCTGGCTGCATTATATAATTAAGACAAAAAACACCCCGTTGAACTCTACTAGAGCGGCTTTGCACAATTTAAAGTTCAAAACAATCCTTATTTATTTTATATTCATTTCATATTCAGTTCATCAGCACCTCACACTTTCAGCTGACTTTCTTTTGATTGGCTGCCCTAAACAAATAAATTATTTGAACACCAGGTGGGTGGAGCTTCTGTGCCTTCAGTCAGAGCCATGTGCCTGTAGTGAAAGAGCTTCTGCTCTTTTTGACATAATACAGATGCTAAAATAAATAAACTGCCTGAAATGGAGCATTTAAAGCAGTCTGAACTTCAGCTTCTGTCTCACAGGGATTACTTGTACATGCACTGACAGAAACTAAGAAAAAGCACAATAGTTTCCCTTTGATGATGACAGATATTTAATGTGGCAAAGGCCAACAAGTAGAGTGAATGAACCTGTGCCTGAGAGTGACTGTAAATTACTCAACCCCTGAGATAACCCTGAGGGCCACTCTCTATCGGTGTGTGTGTGGATTTTAGTAGTGAGTATGCTGGTTGATCAAGCGTGCCCAACCATTAGCAGTGGTTGCTGTGCCATTAATGTGCCATGAGTTACATGCTGTGGATGCAAGATTGTGGACAAGGACAAGAAGTGTGAGTTTTTATCCGTAGGGGTCGTGTGAATGTGTATTTAAGTGCGGCCACGAGTCGAGCTACCATTGTCCACATAGATGCTCCTGCTTATCAGTGCACTTGCGGACTATTCTGCAGCCTGTCAGCCTGACCTGCTCTGTCAGGGCGACTCGCAGTCCTCACTACAGCAACAAAAGACATCCTGTCTTGGAAAACAATTTAACAATTCAAGGGTCAGGGCAAAGGAAAAGAACCTTAAACCGTGGCATGAAGTGCAGAAAATCCTGGTGACACATCACACTACAATTCACATGACAGACTTGGAGGAAAACACCACTTTTTCCATTCAGGGTTGCCATCTTTCTTGAATCCTGTTTATATAGATATGTGCATTTGTAAGTTTTCCAGCACTCAAGTAGGAAAGTGGCAGCAAGTGACTCGAACCCATGACCTATAATTCACTAAATGTCATGTTATCTCTGCCTGATTGATCTCCATTTGTCTAAGCGTGGAGAGGACTTACAGGACTCACTAAACTTCTGCGTGAGAATGTCTACACAGATGCATACATTCACAGTCATTTAAACACGTTTCTGTAGAAATATGAGATATACACAGCTGGGCTGAGCCTTGCACCACTAACCTAGTTTGAGTATCTGACTGCAGCATCAGCTTCCCTATCAGACTCTCTTTGAAACTGTGCCACAGCTGCATGTCTCCATCTCCCTTGCCTAAACATATACAAACCGACTCCCTGTACAAATACACCATCATGCACACACCAATACACACACTGACAGGTTGCTCAAGAGTCCGTGTGCCGTGTGTCACACGGTCATCCTGCTGCACTTTTTCTAGCCTCTGTCTGAGCCAAACGGAGCACTGCTGCTAGTCTGAATTGCACAGGGCTGATGATGGGGGACGTGAGAGCCAAGACTACATGACTGCAACAACCTCAGCCTCCTCCACCGCACCAGCGGCGCAGTCACAGCTCGTTTTCTCTCACGATGAAAGAAGAATGAATTTTGCATGATGCAGCAGCATCTTACAGCAAAAAAGGCAGTGGGGGTAGGAGGTGGAAACATGCACATTTTGCAAAAAAAAAGAAAAGAAAAAAAAAAAGCAAAGACCGGGGGTTCGCTGTAGCAGTTTACTGACACGTTGACCTCGTGAGTAAAGGCACTGACTGTTACAAATCCCTTCCTAAAAGCTGGGCTGGCAGTGCCACAAACCCTTAGGGAAAGACAAGAGGTCTGTAAGAGGCTGTGGGCTAGCCAGATGTTCCACACTCACACAGACACGTGCATGCAGACACACACGCACACACACTGGGTGTTCAAGAGTGGACAACAGAGCTAAAAAGAAAGGTGTTCTGGACTTTCATAGTTCTCCTTTGTCTGTTCAGCAGCTATGCTGGGAAGAAGCATTAGGACAAGAGAAACGACAATATGCTTTGAATTTTCATAAAACTAAAGTCTCTCCGTAACACGTCCAACCGTAGTATGATATCACATTATAGCATTTTCTACTTCAAACCAAGCCGAGACTTCAGTTCGATATAAATGTTGGCTGCTGTCAGCATAAAGGAGCACTTCCCCCAAGGACAAAGTCCAGCTCACAAGTTCTAATATTGTTTAGAAAGTGACCTGGCTCTGAGTCACAACTCAATGGATTTTTCTACTGGCTGGGTTTCCAGGGGGTCACAGAGTGGTCTCCAATCCAGTGTGACTGAAGCCTGAAGCTTAAAATGAACCAAGATTTCAAACAAGTACTACAGTCTTATATGTTGCGGGGTGTATGCATGTAAATGAGGACTACATTTTAACATTTGTTTCATTATCAATATTTTGTTATATTTTGATGCTTGTAGAAAAAAAAAAAAAAAATATATATATATATATATATATATATGTACAAAAGAATGAAGAATACAGTTCTGCCTGATGGTTAAAAAGATGGATAGAAAAGTAAGAATCAGTGGAACAAAGGGACAGAGAGGACTTTAGTGAGGACCTTGTGAGTTCAGGGAAGTAAAACAGAGTCGTTAAGTGCAAAGACAGAGGGAGCGTTGGGGGATGGTAATCAGGTTAAAGCCTTCACCAAGAAATATGCAGCATCTGTTTTAATAAAACAAAATTAGTACGTCTGCCTGACAAATCATAGTTGCAGATTGTAACTGAAGAGTAAAGTACACAGTGTTTGCAGACTGTGAAGAATTGCAGTCACGGGGGGATACACCTTTTTCCTGCATCTTCAGCAGGTCAAACAATCTTTCTGTGCTTACATAATTGTTCCAAACCTCCCTTTTCCTGTCCACTTTGGTCAGCTTTCTCTTCCCTTTCCTACAGACCTGAACCCCCCCCCCCCCCCCCAGCAATGAGCCATGAACCCAGACTCCCAAAAGGCCCAAGTAGAGCAGGACATCCTTTGGCTAAAACTCACTTCAGCACATGACTTCCGAGTCCTGGGACCCCTAGCATGCATGCTGTGATTTCTCTTTCCAAAGAGTTTTTTGTTTTTTTGTTTTTTGTTTTTTTTTTGGGGGGGGGGGGGGGGGGGGCACACTACAAGCCCCTTGATGGTTTTAATGCTACAAAGACAGATTCCAATCTGTGGCTAGGCTTGGCGGTAGGGCTTTATTGCACACTACTGCATGGGTGATGAAGGGGAAACTGGATACTCCTTTAAAAAGCCCTTTGCTATACTTTCCTCCACTTCTCCTGACAAAAATTAAGTCTGCCATCAGCGTCACGGCCTCTTATAAAAGAACCTCAAACCTGTTTTTAAAGGCAGAGCGGCGGTCCAAGAGGATTTACGCAAATGACTCGCGTTCACTTGAAACTTAGCGCTTATTGTTACGGTAGCTGAGGCACTGGAACGGACTAAATCCAAAAAGTCAATTTCCATATATGTCAGTCTTTCTTAAAGTGTACCGAGTCCAACTTAAACCACTGAGGGGACACCAAGGTTAAACATAACGTGCTATCTGATATTTTGGGAGGCCAAAGTTGACAAGAGACCTCTGTGTTCACCATCCTCTCAAAGATGAAACATACACACTTCAGTCTATACAGTAATGGCCAGCATAGTGTAGAACCCAGATGTCCATCTCCCCACTGATTTCTCAAGGAAGTTACTGAGCCAATGCAAGTGTGACTGCTTGCGCACGGCCAATAGTGTTTGACAGCAATGAGAGCACTCGGCAGCCACAACAGAGGAAGAGAAACAATCCTTAACAGAGGTGAGTCACACTGGTGGGAGCAAAACAGTCTAAGAGACTGAGCAGAAATGCTGAAACAATATCAGAAAATGTGAGCTTATGATACCAAAACACACAAGAAACAAAAAACAAAAGTACACATGCCACTGCGCTTTCATGCCTTCAGAAATTCATGAGAACATCAAATATAAAGAAGTAGCTGGGATATAAACATAACTGCCAAGAGTTAGAAAAGAAGATTGAGATTGAGTCTCATTTGTCTTATTTTTAAGCATCTTGGAGGTTAGCTGTGGCAGTTCTTAGTTGAGCCTTCACCGCCTGACAATGCAGCTTTATTCACTCCGAAAGACCAACTTTTTAAAAGCATCACTGGTTTTGTGACAGACGGCCAATTGAATCGTAATATATACAAGAGCGAGCTTGCTCCATTTAAGGGAGGAAAAAAAGAAATCCACCACAATGAAGCAGGTTATTGCACATCCACTTCTGGCAATTTCAGGGGGAATCAGGTCAGGATATTTACCAAAGTTGTCCTTTTTCACATGAAGCACAAAGCAGAAATATTTCGCACAACTAGAAAAAGCTCTGTGTGGTTTAGAAGGAGCTACCTGAATTGAGCGTGCAGACATACAAGACAGCCACTGCAAAATTATATAGATTTTGGGCAAACTTGCGTATATATAGAAACATAACCAGAATACAACCATTGAGCTGAGTCAAGTCTATTGCAAACAGGCACGTCACAGACTGACTCAGATAAATTGCAATGTATTGGCAATCTGTCTGCTTTTATAGGTTAGAGAGCAGTTACTTGCAAACCTTTGCCAATCTGTCTGAGAGTGATTACAACCAGTCTGGAGATTGGTTGCCTCCCATCACGTGACCTGTGCAATAATCTTGTGATCAAAAGTAGTGACCCACAGATTAAAGGTGTTGCGTATTCAGCCTCTGGGCAACAACAGCAACTTTTTTTAATGATACAATCACCAAGCAACCACCAATTTCTTCTAGTTGGAGATTGTCACACTATTTTTACTCTAGTGTGACTGAGTCATAAAGCACATGACAAACGAGGGGTTTGGTGAGAGCGGCGTCAACTCCACAGAGCCAGCCCGAGGTGGTGTATCTGAAAATCCTTACTGGTGACAGAACTCATCAATACTACACTCTATATACTTTCTTTGTGTGCACAAAGATAAAACCTGAAAAAAGGCATAAAGTCTTTATACTTAAGAAATTGTTAACAGCCAATTCTTAGTATGTGTTAAATTTACAGTAATAAGAATGAATCGATTATTGATTTTTCTTCAATTAACTGCTGGACTCAACCACAGTACAAATGTAGCTTTGCAGCTTTGGGTTTTAAATTAAGAATATTTTAAATGAGCCGGAGCTGATGGTACGCGGAGGAAAACAGACTAAAAACCCAATCTGCAAGGGCCCCACGTGTCTTCTGCAGAACTCCATCAAACATTGCAGAGATCCAAGCCTCTTCATCACACCCCACTGCTGCTCCCTGACGTCCTGCAGGGGCCCTGAGGGCCTCAGGTTCTCCACCGTCACACAGGCAGCGTACAAACGCTAACTGCCAGCCTGCCTGCCGGAGCCTCCTCAGACTTGACATCAAAAGCCATGACCTATCAATTTCCCCAGAGCCATTTCTCTATAGCCACCCATCACACAGGTGAACCAGGCGAGCCCCTTCCAAAGGGTTAAAATACAAACAGGGAAGATTTAGCTTAATAACAGGTGGGCACAATTAAGCCGTAATTTGTTCCTGTGTTTTTTTGAAGGCCACTTCTCAGTGTGTGGGCTGCAGGGAAGAAGACAGCAGCTGCGAAACTACTCCCACCATCCAAATCGCAAATCCTGAACACAGCAGGAAGCTGCGGGCGCCGTCCTGCAGCAGCCAGATGAATGGCTCTACGATCTTAAAACCCACCTCGCTGTGTGCACCTGTTGTTGCCTCAGTTGAGCGTCAGCGTGCCGCAACCCCACAGACCACACGCTGCAACACACACTCACGTACTCCCTTGCCAAGTTTAAATGGCTGGTTTCACAGTGTGTAAATAGAGAGGATCTGCAGCCAAAATCATGAGGTACGCTGCAAAGCCAAAGTCTATCTCTAATGCTCTGATTATAACCACATGGGCATCACTTGATTGAAAGCGCAGTAAAACAGCTCATTGACTAACAAAAACCTGCAGAGCGAAAGCAGGGAAAGCGGAGATGATGCAGGTGTACATTTGACAGCCTGACAAAGTCGGTCGTGCAAAATGGGAATGTTTGACAGCGAGCTACAGTGTGTCAGTGCGGTCAGGCAGGCTTCACTGTAGCAGAGCTTTGTGGCCCTCTTGTTGGCCCATTGTCCATTGAGGGGAGTACTGCGGCAGTAGGCATTGTACTGCTGAATGTCATGTGTGTCAGCTGGATTACGATACACCCGTTCTCGCTAAGCCTTTTACAGCATGTCCAAGCGGGCAATGACGAATCTCCACATACTCTAATTTTAAAAATAAAAAGTAAAAAAATAAAAAAGTGCACACAATCTCACCACAATGCATTAAATAGCTGAGCATTTCACTCAAAACAAAAACTCAGAACCTTATCATGGTGCATAGGCTCCCAGAAAAAGTAAGAAAATATCTGGAAAGGATGCAAGCATGGCTAAAAGCATGTGCTAAGAGGTTTTAGCAGAGCAAAGAGAATATGTCAACATAAGGGGAAGAAAAGATGGGGAAAAAAATGAAAAGTGAGTCCCCATCAAGAGGGCGACCTGGTTTAATAGATAATCACAGAGAGGCTGAGACCACCTGCTGTTAAGTGAGTTAATAATGACAGAAAAGAAGAACTTTCTGCTGAGAGAAACTCCACTGACACGCCGGAGAATTGATTCAGAAAGAATATCCAGTCCACCGCCACTCTCCCTCGTCGTCTTTCACTGGTGACGTTCCACACTTCTCTGGCCACTCTCCAAGTTTGTCCTGGCACTTCATCCAGCCCGTCCACACGCTCTTTCTCACACACAAACACACATACACTGCTCCTGTCTTGCTCTCTCATTCCCTTTCAGACATCTCACCATCGTCGCTACTACGACTGCTTCTCGCTCTCTTTGTGGTCACACGTGCTTTCCCTCCTCGCGCATTTCTCGGTCATTACACCCGCCACTTTCCAGTCTTCCCTCCTGCTTAACTTGTGGCCTGGCAAAGTCTCTGCATGTGTGTCACATTGTGAGGAGCGATAGTCGCACAGTGGACCTCGTTGACTAACTTGCTGCTGCTCATTCTCTACTTTAGTCTGTCGCCTTGCATTGGGCCTGTGTGTACAGCTGTGTAGGCACTCATTTGTTCAGACAATAAGCAGCAAACTGTTGATGTTTTTACTCCCTGTGTCCAGCCATCTATCCATCTTCACAGCAAAAAGTGCCATAAGGGGAAAAGGAGACATTAAATTTGTGAGGCTGCTGACAGCTACCTCTGTTTGGTGTCACAGCACCATATGTCTGTCTGTGTGGCTATGCTGACGTCTCCCAACGCTGGAGGCCCGGCTGCCTGAACCCAGCACAATGGCTGCTTTATACCCAGGTGCCATGCATGCGTGCGTGCATGCATTCGTGCATGCAGTACGCAAGCCATTAGTCACATCCTGCAGTTCCGTAAGCGGTGAGCCAGTGGGACTGAATACCACCGACCTGAAACAACAAGAGTGAGCATTTTAACCTGGAGGGGTCTTGGCCAATTTAAAGTGTTATTTTGTACAGTGTATGATTAACAGGGGGTGGTCCCTCTGGAATCTGATTGGCCTTCTCTGCCTGAGTCAGCCGGTGACAGGTATCATGGATTAACCCCAGGTTACCAGAACCCTAAATTAAACAACCAGGAAGATAGAAACTACAGTGTGTAGCTGCTTTGTGTTGCTTTAAGTGTATCTTATATGCAGGAAGGTTGGAGGAGCCTTTACATGACTCTGTTAATGGCTCCAGGCTACTTAGAGTTACCTTGCAAGTATTTATTTACATAGTTTCATTGCACAGTAATAAAGTAAGAACGAAAAGAGCTTGCAATATTGTAAACGCGTTTCTACTCAACTCCCTGTGCCAACTCCCAAATAACCCTGCCAAAGTCTGCCCTGCCATTCAAAAGTTTCTAAACCCACCCGTGTGCTGAACGATGAGCAGGCTCCTGTTGGAGAGATGCATCCGTGCCAACAAATTCTTGCAACAGCCTCAGTCAATAAACGACTCGGTGGCCATGCATGGCTGACCATGACAGGACCTGTTGGGCCACAGTGGCACCAGCCCACAGCTGACAAAGGCACAGGAAAAACACAATACTCACAGCATCTCATACCGACACTGATGCGCTGACTCTCATCTACGCTTCGAGCCCTATAATCTGTTTGAGTGTCGATCATCACCCTCCTCAGTGTAGACATTAAACTGCTCTTGAAAGCAGCAACATTAGTGAGGGGCTTTCTGCACATTTAGAAGCCAACTTCTTGTTAGTGTCACAAAATACTGTTTGTGGCATGTCTTTGGTGTCAAACCAACTCTGTTTAGAGTCCTAGATTACTGAAATTGAGGGCAAATAGGTCCAAATGTATTATTATTATAGCATTGGTATTGTTATTGTTGTTATTATCATCATCAAACTGAGGAGGCAGAGGCGCATGTCTTCTGATTAGGGAAATGGCAACAAATCACGGGAATGAAACGACTCAATGAATCATACCTTGGTTGTCCTCGTCCATGACTGCAGCCAATAAACGAAGATCTCCCCCCAAAAAATCGATCGCAGAAACTTCCGCCGTGCGAGCCCACGTCTAATTTACGGCAAACGCGCGTCCTATTTTCTAGGACGCATTTGGCATACAGGTTGTCTCATGGGCAGGGTTTTCTTTTAGGAAATGTTGTTGCCATTCACGCCTCTCCGAATCCCCCCGGGCCTCCGTCAGTCCGCCGGTCACTGAGCGGTGTGTCCGTGATGCAGCGGCGGCGGCAGCTGCTCGTCTTTTAGCCCACACCGCCGGCCGAGCGTGTTATCGCTATCCCTCCAAATACGCCTTCACTCCAGTAGTATCAGGAGAGCCTTTCACACGGCTGGGTCAAGTTGGTCGGCTCGCGAATGCAAGCACCGGAAGTACTGTTATTTTGACTTCAAAATAAACGAACCATGCTCGAGCACAGGTGAGACACGGGGTAAATTGAAGAGTGAGTTTTATTTTTGGAACTCACAACCGGAAGTAGTTCTCGTATAATAGCGCAGACGGAAAGATCCAAGGTGTTAATCGCATCCCGGCTGTGCTGCGAGTCAGCATTCATCGCCGAGCAGTACTCACGTGACTACAGAGCGCACCGGTTACCAGATATACAGACACTTTTTTTTTTAAATTAAGTTATGCGGAAAATATGCGGATCATCTGGAAAAAATGGGAATTCGCGGTGCTTTTTTGTTGTTTTCATTTTAGGCATAAAATTATTGCTGGAAATTTACTGGTACTACAGTTTTAAGTTACTTTTATTCCACGATTATAACCTGGGTTTGTAGTAAATATTATTCTGCACAGAGGAAAATGGGAAATAGCTGTAGCATGTATGTAAGCATACATGGAAATACAGTATACAAGGCAAACACATACAAGCAGACAAACAGTTTGTATAGTTCTAATGAGCTTGGAAGTTCATGTTTGGTATGACCACCTTTATTTTCCAATACTGCCTGAAACCTCTTAGGCTGTTTAGACACTCTCCAGGTGAAATGCTGCCCCAAACCATAATAGATAGTCTCCGTGTTTTACACTCACGGTTCCCCCTCTCCCCTGACCTCCTCTGTACACATTGACAATGATTTGAACCTAAAAGTCATCAATCCATAAGACATACCTCAGTCTTTTCCCCTTGTTTCCCTTCCTGGACTGAAAATTACATCTAAAAGATCTTCAGGAAGCGCTCAAGAACAGAAGAAAATCTGTCTCGCTGGAAGCAAAATATTTAAAATATTTACATTTAATTTAAATATTTAGTGTATTTTTAAATACTATTTACACATTGGGAAAAAATCTTAATACTTTATTGTAGTTTCTTAATTTTATGTAATTGCATTTACTTTAAATTGTGACCAAGATTGAAACTATTCCATGATCTATTTTTTAATCATCTAATGGCAGTGAAATGAAAATGAGTAAAAAAGGAGCCCATGTCCAAGGAACTACTTTTTAAAAATTCCAAAAAAGGGGTGGTAAAAAGTGTTGATCCAATCATTACACAGACAGAAAATCGTCAACCAATAATAGAAAAGCTCATGGAGAGTGCTGCTGTGTGCCGGAAATGCCCACCTTTCCAATGTGCCCAAAATTGGGATTCATCTATCTATCCAGTGAGCTCTGTGGCCTCACAAAACACTTAGAGACAGCATTTTGTTCTCTCTGAGCAGTTCAGATCATTTTAACTTTTGGATGAGAGCATAAGAAAGAAGAGCCATCAGGTTAGGAAACAGGGGGGTGAAGAATACAGAAAGAGATATATTGGCAGACTCTGTTTCTACGACACACGTGGTTTCAATTATAGCATTCCTGCCTCCACAGAGAAGGAGGAGGTCCCGCTTCCTGTGTGCATTGCTCCAGTGGTCAAGCACGAACAGATGTTTTAATGTATTCATTCATTTGTTTATTCATAGGTGTCTCTTTTAGACAAATGTTTCAGTCTCGGTGATCTGTCCTAAACAAAGTGCCATTTTCCAGCCATAACACAGTCAATTTTCCTAATGCTGCTTCATGTCGCCGTGAGGTTAAAGGCCCAAATTCCCTCCTGTTTCATATGGAATGAGGCTCAGTTTGACTAATAATCATTACCACAAATGCATACAAAACATCATCATTGTTGTGACTCTGCAGCTCTGTGTCTTTGCTCTTCTTTTTCACTCTAATGGTGCTTTTCCATCTTCCAACAAAGTAATGGTTAAAAAGTCCTGAGCGGACATTGAGAAACTCAAAAAAGAGTCCTTTTCTGCTCATCAGCAGGGCCAGCAGATTACACAACCCGCTGAAGGCCTTCAATCCAGCAAAGTCCAGTTTAGTGCAGTGAGATGTGGGGTAGACAGGACTTTTGGGCACATGCATCCAGACAGTGTTTGTTTTCTCTGCACTCTGACACAAAGTGTTTTAATGACCTAACCATGTGTTTTAAAGCTTAACTCCTGGACATGTGTGCCAGTTTCAGCTTTTGCAGTAGAAAAGAAAGTGAAAAACTTTCTTTGGATTGGATTTTTTTTTTTTTTTGGAACATTTTTGTCTGGTGGTGATTGAGAAATAGCAAACAGGAAATAGGGAATGTTTAGTAAGGGGGAATCTGGGTGAAGCCCCTCCAATAATCAAACCAGAAAGAGTCTTTGTTATTCAGCTCCAATTGCTATGAAGTTTTTGCATATGTGGTAGACTGATGTGAAATAGCATGCACAAAACAAACACACACACACACATACATGCACAAAAAGGCTCTGATTTGAATATTCTCTGCGCTACAACTGGAAAATGGGTCATATACATAATGTTGGTGATAGCTTAGGGAATATGGTTTGACAAATATAGTTTTACTGTCCATTTATGCCATCACTGGACCCGTCAAGCAGAGCATCCTCATTGAAAGTCAGAGTAGTTGCATTAAAAGCATTTAGATTCTTGAGTCTGTCTCTCTGGCACACAAACTCCCTCAGTACGCTCTAGTCTACATAAATGTCAGGATAATGTGTTTATGAGTCATTAGAGGAAACGCGGTGTGTCCCAGATAGCTTCAGTAAAGAGCCAACTGAACACCCAGACTCAGAATGTATTTACTTGTTTTATTCAATAATAAAATAAAAGCCATAAAGTATCTCCCCCCCCCCCCCAAAGAAAACAAAAAACATGATGCCTTGAAGTGAGCATGTGTGGAGTTGTGTCTCGTGCTGCAAAGGGTGCATGCCCCCAGGGAGGACCACGTCTGGTAGATTAGGCCAACCATCATGGGAAACGTCTGTGGTACTCCTGACTGACTTCACGTGACCTGATTGAGCAGTCAGACCACTTTATATGCTCCAGTCACCATGGCGATGCCTAGAAGGCATTCACGTCCTCCCTTAAAAACTCCTGACCCCGCCGTATGTAATTACATAAATAAGCAACCCCCTTCACATCCCTAACCTTGCTCAGTCTCCATCTCCCCAAAACTCCAATCCTTCACAGTGCAATCAAGTGGAATCACTTTACACGGCAAACCCAACCCCCTGAAATGTCTGGATCCATCATTTCACCCACCATTTCCAGGGATTTCACTTCCCTTCTGTGAGTAATCTGAGTAATATTTTGATATATGGGAGTTGCGCTACCCTTTAGTCCATACCCAAATATTTCTGCAACCACCACAAGCCCTGCCATCAAATATCCATCCATCCATTTTCTTCCACCTATCCATTTCAGGGTCACGGGGGCACTGGAACCTGTCCCTGCTATAAAAGGACATGAGGTGGGGTACACCCTGGATAGGTTAACATCTCTCTCAGGGCTGACACAGAGAGACAGATGACCATTTTCTAATTTCTATGGTCAATTTAGCTTCATCTAGCATTGCATGTTTTGAGACAGTGGGAGGAACCCCGGGAGAACCAACCCAGAAGCAAGGAGAAGATATAAACTGCACACAAAAAGACCCCAGCTGGACGGTGGATTAGACTCCGCTGCCGTTTGTAAAACACAGTGGAGGGTCTTGTTTGATGTTGCATTTAAGCCAGTGGTGTTGGGGACCTTGTCAAAAATGTTGGAAATATGAACACAGAAAAGTACCATCGGCCTTTAACTCACAGTGGAAAACTATCAGTCATGGATTGGCCTCCCCAGTACTTGAACCTTAACATTACAGGAGCATTTTGGGATCATCTTGACGGAGAATCCAGAACATATAGAAGAGATTTACATCTCCTTAAAGAATCCTGAAGAACTGCATGTTTCCGCATATGCTTACATGTTTCAATAAATCACTGAACTCATTTTTCATGTTTCAAGCACATAAAGAAAACAAGAGAAACATTTAGAAACTTTTAGAAAGTACAATAGCTTGGGGGTGTTAAAGGGGAGCCTAACATGGCAGTGCCTTAGATCTACATTCTTTTGATTGGTCAGCAGGGAGCCTGTGGTCCAACCAACCTGTGGTTGGAAAAAGATTTCTGGTCCTAAATGAGAAAACGTTCCCTTGTTCTAACCTTCATAAAACACTTTTCTGATGCGTTTATGGACACGGTTAGAAACATTATGTATATTTTAGATTTTTTTTTTTTTGGTCATTCTAAGTGATAAAAAGGATCTACACTAATTAGCTAGTGATTAGTGATTGACTGGTCATACAGTTGTACAGTGAAGTCCATCCATTACTTATCACACCTGCTTTCAATATGTGAAGAAATGATGTGTCACAGTGGTGAAACGCTCATCTCCAGGCTTTGTAATTGGACTTTAGAGCAATATGGGATGTCACGGTAGTAATACCCATTTTCTATTCTGTCTGTAGTTAAAAGTTCAAATTTAGAGCAGAAAAAAACATGTTTACTACCTAAGAAAAATGTTGAGCTCTAATTTCTAATTTAGGTAAAATTCCCTCATATGAATTTCATCTGATTTAGTCTTATGAAGTTTAAAACTTGCATTATTAGTGGCATTATTCTTGTTGTTACTGCTATTGTCTGACAAATAGCATAGCTTGCTGTATAGATAAATGTATTAACAGACTTACTGAGGAGTACTATGTGTTCTGGTATCTAGTATCAGTGAGTGACAGTGACAAATTTATTCGTATCCTTATTTTGATGGATTTTGTCCTTATGGGAGGTTATTATTCTACTGATGAATGGAAGTTCCTGATCCATCTTCCTCTGTGTGTTTATATCCAAAATGCTGGACCAAACTTAAACCTGGGGGATATGACGGGGGTTTGCATGTCCTTCCTGTTGTGTAGGGTGACGAGGTTGACCGTGGTGTGATGTGGCGTGTGTGACAGAGGTCACAGGAAGCAGAGGGCAGCAGGATTTCCTCCTTTCATGCTCTTTGGTTTAATATCCAGCCCTGCATCTCGGCCACTTCTTTCCTGCCACCATCTGATTGAAGGGCAAAGTTGAGTTGATATTCTGGATCCAAGGACACATATGAGTAGAGTCTTTATTTGGGCTCACAAAGACGACAGTGTGTTTCAGAGAACTTGAACATAAAGCTGTAAGTGAGTCCCTACATCTAAAGCAAAAATCCTGCAAGACCTGTTGCAGTTAAATACCCAGTGGCAAAGGTTACTTCACTTAAGAGTTTAGCAATGAGTGTATCGTTCAAAACACACTGAAGAAAGCCCAGCTCTTCTGTTAATCAAGAAACAATTTCAGTGATTATAAATAAGAGATTATTGATGCAGGATACAGCACACAAGCCTGTTGAAGAGTGCAACATCAAAGACAAAAGGATCACAGATAAAAGCATGACGATCCCAGCAAGGATTCACAGCTAAACTGTGATCCTTTAATACCACTATGAAAATAAGCTTTTGAGTCCAATACAGCTGACAGTTTACCCCAAAAATATTACAGTGTCCTTCTATTAAACAAAATGATGCAAATCATTGGTAAAATCTGCATTTTTTTTGTCACATTCCTGCATGAACCTGTTTTTTCCCTAACAATAAAAACAAAACAAAGAAATTATATAAATTGACAGCTTTTTGAGGCTCTGCACAACATGAAACTGTCCTATTTCAATAAATTAATGCAAAAGAAAAAAAAACTGATGCAGAAAAATGTCACAATCACACCTGCCAAAAATAGGCATGCATTTGAACACTGGTTTGCTTGCATTACCTGCTTCAGTCCTGCGATGTGACTACAGCAAATGCACCACCCAACATCATCCGCTGCTTCCTCCTGCACCTCTCCTCCCCCCTTCATTCAATTTTCAGGTCAGCTCGGAGCTCATCTCAGCACTTGATCTCATCTTTTTTAACGCTTTGCATATGTCTCCCCTCCCTGGTCAACAGCGTTTAAAATTGTAAAAGAAACTCAGAATTAACCAGGAAGAGGATATTTCACACAGTAATGCTCTCCGGTGCCAAAATACTAAGCATAAATCACAATTTAGTGTTTAATGCATCTCAGGTAAAATCATGTGGATTATTGTTTGACTACACATGGAGGTGTGCATTAATGCGTGTCATATAAAATATTCACAGCTCTCAGCCAAGCTATTGGAAAGTCCATCACATGTTAAGCAAAGTAAGAATTGTGACACCGAGTCACGCTGTAGACTCGGTTTGGAAAGTGCAGGTCTGTCAGCAGCTGAGACTTAACATTTAGTTGCTACAGTTTGGGTCCCATTTCCTGTTTGGTTGCAAAACACAAAGTTTGGCAATCGGCATAAACAGTTTGACACATAAACAGTTTGGATTTTCAAATGAGGTGTATCAGAGCTATGAGCTAGAGGTTCAAATACAGTGGGGCAAAAAAGTATTTAGTCAGCCACCGATTGTGCAAGTTCCCCCACTTAAAATGATGACAGAGGTCAGTAATTTGCACCAGAGGTACACTTCAACTGTGAGAGACAGAATGTGAAAAAAAAAAAAATCCATGAATCCACATGGTAGGATTTGTAAAGAATTTATTCGTAAATCAGGGTGGAAAATAAGTATTTGGTCAATAACAAAAATACAACTCAATACTTTGTAACATAACCTTTGTTGGCAATAACAGAGGTCAAACGTTTACTATAGGTCTTTACCAGGTTTGCACACACAGTAGCTGGTATTTTGGCCCATTCCTCCATGCAGATCTTCTCGAGAGCAGTGATGTATTGGGGCTGTCGCCGAGCAACACGGACTTTCAACTCCCGCCACAGATTTTCTATGGGGTTGAGGTCTGGAGACTGGCTAGGCCACTCCAGGACTTTCAAATGCTTCTTACGGAGCCACTCCTTTGTTGCCCGGGCGGTGTGTTTTGGATCATTGTCATGTTGGAAGACCCAGCCTCGTTTCATCTTCAAAGTTCTCACTGATGGAAGGAGGTTTTGGCTCAAAATCTCACGATACATGGCCCCATTCATTCTGTCCTTAACACGGATCAGTCGTCCTGTCCCCTTGGCAGAAAAACAGCCCCATAGCATGATGTTTCCACCCCCATGCTTCACAGTAGGTATGGTGTTCTTGGGATGCAACTCAGTATTCTTCTTCCTCCAAACACGACGAGTTGAGTTTATACCAAAAAGTTCTACTTTGGTTTCATCTGACCACATGACATTCTCCCAATCCTCTGCTGTATCATCCATGTGCTCTCTGGCAAACTTCAGACGGGCCTGGACATGCACTGGCTTCAGCAGCGGAACACGTCTGGCACTGCGGGATTTGATTCCCTGCCGTTGTAGTGTGTTACTGATGGTGACCTTTGTTACTTTGGTCCCAGCTCTCTGCAGGTCATTCACCAGGTCCCCCCGTGTGGTTCTGGGATCTTTGCTCACCGTTCTCATGATCATTTTGACCCCACGGGATGAGATCTTGCGTGGAGCCCCAGATCGAGGGAGATTATCAGTGGTCTTGTATGTCTTCCATTTTCTGATGATTGCTCCCACAGTTGATTTTTTCACACCAAGCTGCTTGCCTATTGTAGATTCACTCTTCCCAGTCTGGTGCAGGTCTACAATACTTTTCCTGGTGTCCTTCGAAAGCTCTTTGGTCTTGGCCATGGCGGAGTTTGGAGTCTGACTGTTTGAGGCTGTGGACAGGTGTCTTTTATACAGATGATGAGTTCAAACAGGTGCCATTCATACAGGTAACGAGTGGGGGACAGAAAAGCTTCTTACAGAAGACGTTACAGGTCTGTGAGAGCCAGAGATTTTCCTTGTTTGAGGTGACCAAATACTTATTTTCCACCCTGATTTACGAATAAATTCTTTACAAATCCTACCATGTGAATTCATGGATTTTTTTTTTTTTCACATTCTGTCTCTCACAGTTGAAGTGTACCTCTGGTGCAAATTACTGACCTCTGTCATCATTTTAAGTGGGGGAACTTGCACAATCGGTGGCTGACTAAATACTTTTTTGTCCCACTGTATGTAGTGTGGGTAGTTGCACTGGGATTGGTTCTTTATACAGGGGATTTTCATAAGGACAAAACAAAGTAGATTTGTTGAGCACAGGAAATTGTGGAGGGTTTTTAGGACTTATAGTATGTGACTTCCAGACAGACTGTTTACAAGTAACTGACTGACCAACAGCACCAAGCAAAAGACTTTGAACAGCTATCTTCTGTGTACTGAAACAAATTCTACCAGGAATAAAGATACGCTTGACAGCAGAACTGTGAAACACTTCTTTTACGCTGTTATTTTAGTTGCTGACAGTAGCTTCTTACCTGCCGCCCACCCACAAGAGGAGTATCAATCTTCTCATTTAGCTTGTGGAAAGACAATTACAAAATACTCTCACCGACCACTTTATTAGGTACAGTTGAACTGTTTGTTGACACAAATATCTACTCTGCAGCAACTCAATGCATTTAGGCATGTAGACATGAATGAGATGATCTGCTGAAGCTCAAACTGGGCATCAGAATGGAAAAGAAAGTTGATCTAGGTGACTTTGAATGTGGTGTGGTTGTTGGTGCCAGATGGGCTGCTGATCTACTGGGATTTTCCACACAACCATCACCTTTTTAGAGTTTATAGAGAATGGTCTGAAAAAGGGAAAATATCAGTGAGCAGCAGTGAAAACGTGTTGTTGATGCCTGAGGTCAGAAGATAACAGTTAGACTGCTTTGAGCTGAAAGGAAGGCAACCACACATCAAAACCAAGGTATGCAGAAGAGCATCTCAGCTACAGCAGCAGAAGACCACACCAGGTGCTACTCCTGTCAGCTAAGAACAGAATAATTAGGCTACAGTTCACACAAGATCATTAGAATTGGACAACAGAAGATTGGAATAAACTTGCCCGGTCTGGTGAGTCTTGATTTATGCTGCAACTTTTAGACATAGAGTCAGAATTTGGCATAAAGAACATGAAACCATGGATCTATCCCTATATGGTGACAGTGTACCCATTTTCTGATAGTTAATACCAGCTACAAGCTCAGCTAATCTCAAACTTTATTTCTTGAACATAATATGAGGTCACTGTACTCAGATGACCTCCACAGTACCCAGATCTCAATCCAGTAGAGGATCTTTGGGATGTGGTGGAAGAGAAGACTCACATCATGGATGTGAAGCCCAGAAATCTGCAGCAACTGTGTGATGCTAGCATTTCAAGATGGAGCGAAATCTGTGTGGAAGGTTTCCAGAACATGCAGTATTAGTACGGTGTAACTGATAAAGTGATAATGGATATTTCCTAAAATTAAAGCCTTCCTCCATGAAGAAAGAAAAAAGTGAGAATGAAATGAACACACCTTCTGACTGAAACAAACAAACATACAATTAAAGACAACATAGTGCTCAGTAATGTGCATCTCAAAGTGGGTTATGAGGTCAAACACAACAGTCTGGCAAGTCTTGGAGAAGAAGATTTTAGGAGGTTCGGGATATTTTGTTTAATAGTGTTTGTGCAGAATAATAGATTCTGCTGATTAATTGAGCAAAAAGGACAATGGAAAAAATGATCTTGACTTGGACATAGAGACTCCAATCTTACAAAATCATAGTTAAACCAAGGTTGAAGTAACCTCAGTTCTGAATTCAAGTCAAGAAATCTCAAGTTTCCACACCAATAAATTCTTAAAATTAATGAGTAAGTGTAAAGATGTGCGCTGTGCATTAAAATACTGCATTGCAGCTGTAATTGAACCTCTGCCATTTGCAGTGTTATCACTCTTTAACATTCAGTCAAACAACACATGCGAGCTGCTGCACATGCCAAGGGCTAAAACTCTGTAATCCTTACACCACTACCCCCTCTTTTTTAAGGGTACAAATGGTAAAATCAGGGTAAAGATAACCCGACTTATCCACCATCTATAGATCTCTCCCTCTCTCTGCCAGTTCTCTATGATAACCCTATTAAAATATTTCCTCTGGCAAATCCCTGAAAAATAAATCCTCTTTTTTTTTTTTAAGAAAAGGGGGGCAGGAGGGATGGTTTGTCTGTCACATGGAGAAATACAGTTGCCTTGGCAACCCCTTATGGTTTTACACTGCAGCCTGGCATTGCAGAGCGACTGGCTAGGATAAGTTTACTGGGAACATTTTGCTCTGAAGGAGGGTGTCAGCAGTTTGGAAACTGACTTGAAGGAAGTGCACACTGAAGGGACGTGTCAAATGGATCTGGTGGCTAAGATTGATCCAATGCAAAGACCCACTCCCACTTCAAAAACAGACATTAGTCACACAGGATTTTTTTAAATTGATTTAGATCAGAGAACGAGGGAACGGATACATCGTACAAGGGAAACTAAACATTTCCTTCACAGGTGCACTAAATCTGAATAACAGATTTTTATAAAAGATCACAGTGTGGGACTAAATAATCGTGAGCTATATTTATAGTTTTATTAGCCTGTGTCAGCTTCAAAGAGATTGACAGCTCTCAGTGGCCGTTTCCAACAGATAGGAAAGGAATTCAGTAAGCTGCTTCCCCCCTGTGGACAGTGGGCACCACAACACAACACAATCATCACACTTACCCAGCAGAGGAAGCAGGTGTCAAGTATCCAAACAGGCTGGTGGCTTCATGTATGAAATTCAAGGAACCTTTCAACTTCTTGCATGGATTTACGGTGAGATTAAAATGCTATAAAGAGAACAGTTATTAAGCCTTAAACCTTCTTTACTTTCTTGCCCACATGAAAAGCAAACAGCTGTCTGATCACAGCTTTTTATGATGCTTTACAGCAGGGGTGTCAGATTAATTTGATATCTTCTTTATTTCCTCTTACGTGGGCTGAACCAGTAAATACATGGTGTATAAACTATAAACCAGTCACCTCCAACTGAACCTTTATGTTCAGTGCAAAGAAGTCTAACTTTAAAAACTGTCCAGTTCCTTTAAAATTCACATTTTGACCATCCAGTTAAAGTGGCCGTGAACAGACGATCAAATGTTCCACGAGATAAGCTTGGGCTTACATTCTAAGAAATAAAGGAATTTATTCTAAAAACAAAAACTATCAGTGAATTTACAGCAAATTTTCTCTTTATTACTGTGTAAAAAATTGTACTATAGAATTAATTATTGATACTGTTATTCATTTGAAAACTAACAATTAAAAAAACAATTTTCTTTCTTACTTACCTTTGATATATGATGGATCATCAGTTTACTAATAAAGGACACTTTATCAGTTACACTTTTCTGGTTCTGTCTGGTCTATGTTGACATGATAGCGTCATCGGCTGCTGTAGATTTGTCGGCTACACATCCACGATGACACTCAATCTTCATCATTTTCAACTCAATTCATTGTCATTGTTTCAAATTCATTTTGATCATCAAAACACTTTTTCCTTCATTGTATTTTAAGATTTTCATGTTCTGTTTTAAAATTGTCCACGTAACCAGAAACATAGCAACAGAAAATAAGTGGTTTTGCCACACATGTCGCTGTTTCTATGTGGTTCAAGAACATGCTATAGAAGATGACCTGTTTCTAAAGGACAGTTTAATAAACCCAAACGAGACAACTGTTACCTTTTACTCATAGAAATGGCTCAGAGTCGTGGTGTAATTCGTTTATTTCTCACAGAGTTCATTCATTCTCAGCATTTGCTCTGTAACTTCAAACCCCACTCACACACATTTCACAGAAATAAAAACTTAAAACAGTAATAAATAATTTTGAATGTAACACCTTTCACTAGCATCGATTTGCTGATCCCACTGGTAAGCAGAAACACAATAGAAACGGTGACCACCTGAGCATGAGAGTGAGAACCATTACTGCACTTACTGACTTCTCCTACAACAAACCTGCTGATATCTGATGTATATCCAGTTAAACCCAGCCACAAATGATTAGTCCAGATCATAGAGGACAAACGAAACATTGTGCGTCATGCAGGGAAAAGAACCTCTTCAAATAAAAATGAGATGTTTACTTTATACCTCACACTGAATGTCTATACATGTACGATGCTTGACAAATTCATTAGATGGCCTAAAACCCAATTTTTTTTAGAAATTTTTAAGAAATTGTTTAAAACTAAAAAAAATTGTTATTTGTAAGGCAAATAACAAACTGAAACTACTAAATAGTCCTTATTCACCAATAATAACCAAACAAACAGAAAAACGTAATAATTTGTATGGCCTCCGTTGGCCTTGCATTGTTACTGGCATTGTTTTTATGTACGTTTCCACAGTCTCCTTTGTTACTGAGCTCCAAATAGTTTCCAGCTGTTCCCAGAGACTTGCTGTGGATGAAACTTTTGTGCAATCTATCTTCAAATCCACCAAATCCCAAATTTGTTCAATAGGATTCAAGTCTGGACTCTGATTTGTCCAGTCCATCAGTTCCAGTACTCCAGATTCCTTCTCCTTGGTCAAATACTCTCTGCACAGCTATGAAGTATGTTTGGGGTCACTGTGTTGTTGGTATATGAACTCACGACCAATCAGTTTCAGTCCAGAAGGGATTCCATGACCCACCAAGATGTTGTGGTAGATCTTTATGTTCACGATACTGTCAATTTTCACGAATTTGCCCACGCCGTTTCCAGAAATGGAACCCCAAACCATAATGGAACCTCCACCGTGCTCTACTGTGGGTGCAGTGCATCAAGCATCAAAACCTTCTCCAGATTTTCGGTGATTATTCTGACCAAAGACTTCAAACTCAGACTCATCAGTCCAAAGTACCTTATTCCAGACATCTACAGTCCAGTGTTTGCGCTCCCTGGGTAATCTGAGACGTTTCTGGATGTTTGTGGGCCTCAATAACTGCTTCTTAGCAGCGACTCTCCCCTTTAAGCCCTGTTCATTCAGTCGTCTGCTTATGGTCATTCTGGAGACCTTTTCAGACTCTGCTCTAGAAGCATTTAGCTCTACTTGAAGATCAGCAGTGGTCTTCCTTCTGTCACTGGTACTTAAAATCTTGAGGTGCCGGACATCTGCGTCAGTCAGCTTTTGTTTTCTGCCTCTTCCTTGGCGCATTCTGTAAGTACCGGTCCCTGCAACTGACTCCAAAGCGTACTTGACCACACTGTGAGAACATTTTATGTCTTGTCCTATTTGTCTGAAAGACCATCCGGCATCGTGAAGTACTTTAATGCGGACTCTGTCCTTTTCGGTGAGTTCTCGATCTTTGACCATTTTGAGTCTTCAAACCGAATTCATGTTTTTACACCCAGATTTGAACCGCACACTGGACTTAACGACTCAAACTGAATATTCTGTTTAGTAATGCAAGTAAATAACTGTAATTTGGCACCTTCTATTAAATAAAAATGCTTTGATGTTTTTTCTTTGATGAAACAGAAAACCTGAAGGGCATAAATTTGAAAATTCATGGATAACAATAATTATGTTTTAGCATTAAAATATAATTTTAATTATAGAACGTGCACATACTGGTGGATTAACCATTACAGAAACATAAAAAAGGATTTGGGTGATTACTAATACTGTTAATTTAGGTCAGCTGTACATGTAAGACATAAAGAGAAACTATAAGCTTTCACAGCAACAATCATTCATGCTACAGTCCTCGATATCAGAGAGAAAAGGCGGGGGAAATATCTTCATGCACCTGACGAGCTTCTCCTGAATCGGTGACTGCTGGGCTCTTTCCTCGCTCCATCTGCTCCATCTATCGCCGCTCACCCTGTCTCATATCTGCAGACATCACCGCTTCCCTTCACCTGCAAAGGCGCCGGGCCGTGTAACTGGCGGCAAAAACGAACAGCCACGTTATTGTGTTGGACTGAAGTGTCTTGAAGTGTCTTCTTTCTTCACATCGCTGTGTGTGGTCAGCCGGTGTTTTCTGATGGCTGGAACGTGGCAGTGCACACTATCCATTGTTAAGTGTTAATGCAGCCATTGAAGACTCAGTGGATTTCGATGTGAACCTATAAAGATATGAGAACTCTGTTAGGTAGTGCTAAATAAATAAAAAAAAGAGAAGTAGGATAGGATTTTTGACCAACTTAGATATTTGGTGATTTTTTTTAAAATAGGCTTCCCTAACATTTCCAAAATTTGTCTTGAGTAGTTACTTATATACTTGTTTATGCTCTGCCTGACTCTACTCATATCAGCAGGTTCTTGCTCCAAACACCGTGTTGCTGACAGTGAAGTTGCAGAGTGCCCTCTGGTGGACAAACAATGCAAAGTGTGTTTATCCAATCTCTTCTTAGTATTTTCATCTTCATTTATTATTTTGATATCTACTTTTGAACTGCAGTTATATGAAAAATAAAGTTTTCACAGGACTTTATCCCCTTCAGTGAGAAACTAGGTCACCCTTATCGCTTCCACAGGATATAAGTGTGTAAGTAGCAGCTAGGAGCTGACGATCAGCTGCCCTTGATTAACTGATCATCAGCAAGTTTGACCACTGCATGAAAGCACAGCTTAGATTTGCCAAAGACTTCTGAAACAATGTTGTTTGGACAGACGAAACCAAAGTAAAAACCAACCACAGGATATTAGCACAAACACCTCACACCTGCTGTCAAGCAAGGTGGTGGAGGGATGATGATTTGGGCTTGTTTTGCAGCCACAGGACGTGGATGCCTTTAAGTTATTGAGTCGGTTATGAACTCCTCTCTATAAATCTTCTTGAGTCAAATGTGACAGCTGTAGCTTGGCCAAAATTGGGTCACGCAACAGGACCCAAAAAGGGTAGCAAATTAGAAGCAATATTTTTAATCTGGAGACAGATGAAACCTCAAGTCCCCGACCAGGATATCTGTTGCCTGCTTCAGATATATCAGTTACTGGTCAGCCAAGATGTGTGTATCTTGGAAATAATTTAAAATAAATAAAATAAGGAACAAATAAATATTTTTTTTTTACAGTTTCTCAATGTATCGCTAACAAAAGGCAGTTGTTTTGTTTGCATAATATTAACACATTTGGCAGAGTTGCCCAAAAATAATCAACATAATCCATTAAAGCCATTAATAAGCTAATAGATCTTCATTGAAAGTTTAAGGCACTAAAAATGGAAGCCAATAAAATGCTGGTAATAATAAATCGGCACCTCCTTAATTGAGAAAAGTGAGCATTAAAGACAAGATAAAGGGAGAATTTTCCTTGTATTAAGCAGCTTTAGTTTTAAGTACCTGTAACCCTTAAGCTTTAAATGTAGTTAAAATTGATCGCTTATCCGTCCATTAAGGATAAATCTTTTACAACGTGTCGCTCATTCAGGTAAAAGCAAAGGCAGTAATGAATCCAACATGAGGGGCCTTTGCAATCAGCAGCTGTCTCTGTGCCGTTTAGAGGGTTGATGACCGATTACAGCGGCTGAATGATTACCTGTAATCTCACATTAAACATCATAGAGGCGACGAGGTAGACATAGGGGAATCTGATTCGCAGCCGCCATGCGAGATCAAAAAATATCAACAAAGTCCTCGTCAAGCCTTTCGAAAATATTCCGTACGTCCGACCAGCAGAGCCCGAAAACCGGAGCACCAAATATGACAGACCCGCCATACAGCCCAGTCCGTTGGCTGGTTTCCAGGGTTAGTTTGTCATCTGGTAAGGCGAAGCGATGGCAAAGGTGTCACACTTCATATTTCTATCACTCGTCGACACCGAGCCCCATTTTTGTCCTTTTTTTACATCGATTGTGTTGGAAAATCTGCTCCACCCCGATAGCTGTTTACCGGGGACTCATTACGGTGTGACACACGGAAGTAAGAGTCAATAAAGGGCAACTGGAACCCCGAGGCTAAACTCTCAGGTATATGGTTCTTCATTTTTTTTAAAAACAAAAAAACAAATCACAGCTGAAGTACACATAAAGTGTCATAACTTCATATTCATATTTATCCAGACAGTAGGTAAAAAAAATACAAGACAACACACAAATGCTGTAGTTGCAATGGTTTGTTTTACATTAATAGATTAATATACACAAAGTTTAAATATATAAGATTAAAATTGATTGCAAGTGTGGAAATTATATTTTAGGTCTAAGTTTTATTTATGTGAAATTAAGTGAAATGGTCGGACAAAATCATTTAGTTTTTAATTATTTGTATTTGTCCAAAGGCAATAGGTATAGTGCTGATGAGGAAGGAAACCTGACTTCGAAAAGAAACGTCCTTCATCTGAAGAATAATAACACATATATTACTAAGTAAAAATTGAAGTAAAACAAGCAAACAAAAGTGACAAGTGCATGTAAGAAACAAGCCAAATAAATAAACAAATGTGCCACAATCTGAAGCAAGGGTTGGCATTTGTATACTGCCTTTTTTTCATTAGTCTAGCACTCAGAGCACTTTCTTGTTGTGGCTCAAAAATGAGAGTTCCACACTAAATTGATCAGGGCCCAGGTTAACAATGTCTGCCTCCATAGATATCAACCAACAGGGTACAAATGGAAATGATCCTACTGCTGACCAAAGACAAAGGAAGAAGACAGACAAGAGGTATTTTTGGAGCCAGTGAGAGAGAAGAAAATGTGGAGGTGAGAATGGGGAGTGTAAAAGTTCCTGCTCTAATAACAAAACTCTTAGTGAATTACAAACAAAAGCAAAAACAAAGAAGCAATTTATGTTTACTGAGAGATCAGTGGGTCTTGTCTACTACATCCAAATACGATTTTGTCATGATAAAAAAAAAGTTGGGGTAATCACGACATAAGAATGATCTTTAGGGTATGGACAGATGTCTGGTATGCTTTGTACCACAGAAAAACATGAAGCTGGAGCAGAGAAACCTTTCAAATCCTCTTTTAAAGCTTAGCCTGAAAGACACAATTGAGGGCAAAAATTCCAAACGCCATAGTCCATAGAAATTGCAGGGATCGTGTAGCTGACGTCAGTTCCTCGTTTAGTGTCATTCCATAAATAGTCCCTCCACTTTTTTTGTATTATTTGTTTTCCCACACTAAATTAAACAATAAACTTTAAATCTGTTATATTATAATACATGTCATTCAATCCTCTGAAATTCGGCTACTTCCGGTTGATTTTTAGGACGAAAGTCTGTGTGGGCGTATGGACCAGTGCACCGGATGTGCCATCTACTGGTGGTGTTGTAGACTAATTTTTTTTTTTTTTTTTTTTTTTTTTTTTTTAACTCAGGGGTGGTGGCCGCTGTTTTGCTTCATAGCTTCCAGATCAGCCTACGAAAGCATGGGAATGTAGGAAGGGAAATTCACGAGTAAACTCGCCGTAAACTGCTCGATAAAGTTAGTGTAAGTCCCCCCTAAGTTGTTTCGCGTCCCAGGAGCTCGGTTGTAGCAGCACAGGTCGGCGGAGAAAGACGCTCGTTGGGACTTTTCACCAGCGAGCAATCCCGGACAAAGGAAAAGAGACTCTAGCTAACGTTAGCTGGCTCCCGGGCTAACTTAGCATTCCTCTAGCCGCGTAGCAATGCAGGCCATAAAGTGTGTTGTGGTCGGAGACGGGTAAGTTCACCAAACCCAGCCGGGTATTCGTTTATATTAAACACCTGTTTATTTTTCTTTACCTTTTAAAAATGTAATTGTAGCTAAAAGACTGTCATCCGAGTAGCTGACGTTAAAACCCTTTGCAACAGATTTCCGAGCGGGTAAAGTTAGCTGCTAATCTTTTACTACCTGTTAATTTTGCCGACATGGGTACTCGCATTTGACTATTATATTTTTATCTATTTATTTAGACTATAGTTTTCATACATTAGGGTTGGTGGTATGAGTAAGTATTGGTAATACAGGCTGGCCAGTGTGCAAGTGGTTGACTAATCTTTCACTCTTAGGTGAGTCAGACATCACAGGGCAGGTCGTACATCCACAGCTTAAATTCAAGTTTCGCTATTATTACTTAGGAATTTAGCTTTTGTGTGTGTCTGTGTGTCCATCATCTCGCTGCTGTATTCCAGCAAGTCACTGTTAAAGCTACAAACACAGCGCTTTTTCAGCTTCCCAAAATTTAAGGGCTTCCTCAGCAGCAGGGGATTAACACACAAGCTAAGACAGTGACATTAAGATGTGCTAACAATATGTGGGAGGTAAATGCACTCATAACCGCTTGCTCTGGGTGTGGTAGATACTGCAGCAGCAAGACCCATTCAGAGCCCGTGGCTGTGTTGAATCTCTTTATTTTGCTTTGAGTGTAAGGGGAACTGTGCAGTAGACATGAGGGTAGCATGCTGAAGGGAACCAAGAAAGTTTCATATTTGGCAAATGTGCCTCTACCACTGCTCTCATGTGCTTTATCTTGCAAAAAGAAGAACTTAGAAAATAACACAATTCCGTTTTCCCAGAGTATTACACCAGGGATTTTTTTTGTTGTAAGCAGTGCCGTTTACTGATCTTAACACCATTTGTAGAAATGAAATTGTAATGATTGTTGCTTGTGTCAGTATTTGTAAGATCTGAGCCCAGTCACACTTTTTTTTTTTTGCCTTCTCTCAATAAATGCTAATCCAACATCTTCTCTCCTACAGAGCTGTGGGTAAGACCTGTCTGCTCATCAGCTACACCACCAATGCCTTTCCTGGAGAGTACATCCCCACAGTGTGAGTATCTGAGACTGCAGCGCAGTGAGTATTTATTTATTTATGTGAGAATAACAGTCAGTAATTGGTCTCCACCCTCCTTACACAATCAATGCATGAGCAAGCATGGCATCTTGTTTTTTTTAAATATAGTCTTGCAGAGGAGGTTACAATCACAGCATTTAACTGTAACTACACCAGGAATACATGTTACAGGAAGTCAAGAAGAATCCCTGCACCTAATCTGATCCTAGACCAGCTGTGGAAAGTGTTGATCTTTATCGACCTTAACTGTGGCACGAACTGGCTCTGCAGGCAGTTGACAAACAGGCTTTTGGTTCAGCCAGACTTTAAAAATGAGCAGTTGTTTTTAAGAGAGAGCAGAAATTGCAAAAGGGCACGATTAATCAGGGGATAGGTTGATCACCGCGTATTTCTTGTCCTTTTTTTTTTTTTTTTTTTCTTAGTAGTTATATTTCAACAATTTATATTAAGCCTGAAGGGCTTGGCTCATTTGCACTTCATCACTTCTGTCAGGTTCGACAACTACTCCGCCAATGTTATGGTGGATGGGAAGCCGGTGAACCTGGGTCTTTGGGATACAGCAGGACAAGAAGACTATGACAGACTCCGCCCACTTTCCTACCCACAGACGGTACAACAACCACAACAAAAACATAATCAGACAGTGTTGTGCTACAGTTCATGTATTATCCTCCATGCATAAACCAGAGTCTGATTTCTGAGAATGAATGAGGAAGTTAAAAGGAAAAAAAAAAAAAACAGAAAGAAACGCGCACACCTTTGTGAACACAGGATTCCCCTCCATCCCTTCCAGTATTCTTAACAGGAAGTGATTGTTACAGGCTCTGATTGCTTTGTTTTCCGTGTCTTACCAGGATGTGTTTCTTATCTGCTTTTCGCTTGTGAGTCCTGCCTCGTTTGAAAACGTCCGTGCCAAGGTGAGTAATTGCTGTATGTCAGAACGAGTGAAGGCTGGAAAGGTGTCAGCTTATTTATGTTTCATCCGTCCAGTTTGTGCTCTTGTAGTCTCTAAGTTTGCTTATTTTTTGCCTGTGCTGGACAAGCCACTGTAGATAGAAAATTAATCAGTAAATTTAAATGAAAAAATGAAGGAAAAAATCTGGAAAGTAGAGATGAAATTAAGAGTTTCAGCTTAATAAAACTTTGTTCATTGTGAAACTTTTGTCCTTGCTTGGCATTATACCCTTCAAGGACATAATTGGTTATTTTTAACTCATTTAACTCATTTTGAACTGCTGGGGGGAAAAAAAGACACAATCCCCCATGTCTAGCAGTTATTTCATTTTGACACACTGTATTAACAGGGACCCAAAACCACACAACAAACATAAAGTGGAGTAGGAAAAAGTTTGATTTGTTTTGTTATTTTGTTGTGAAACCCACAAACAACACATTTCTAAAACTACAAACATACAAATTTAGCAAACAACAGCGTAACATATCACACACAAAATGCCACACAAATTATTCGTACCGCCCCCAAAAATAGTTCCTGTTCACCACAAGACGGAGGGGCACATCACAGGCATGACACTTGGAGAGTGTATCACTCCTCCTGTTGTTCAGCTGGAGATGGGGCTGAGTGATATTAGGAAAATCTAATGTCACAATATTTTTTTGGCTATATCACAATACATGATGTATGTGACAATACAGTGGAACCCCGACTTACAAAATTAATTCGTTCCTGAGGGTCTTTCGTAAACCGAAAATTTTGGTAAGTCGAAGCACCCATTGCGGGTTTTGAGTGAGGCGATGCTGAACGATAGGCTATAGGCTAATTGCTAACTAGAACAACAATACGTCGTTCAAGTGGAACAGCGAAGCGCAAGTACAGAAGCCAAGGGGTTGTCACATGATTCGGAAGGCATTGTAGGCTCAGCCAATCAGAGCCAGCGGATTTCGTTACTCGGGCGTTTTGCTGTAACACGGACAGACATATTGCCGTTCAGTGCCTTCGTAACTTGAATTTCGTGAAACGGGGTATTCGTAAGTCGGGGTTCCACTGTATGTTTAAATAACCTTCAGAAACAGATGTTATTTTCAACCGTATAATGCCTAAAATTGCACAAGTATGCTCATTCAAATCAACAATTCAATATTTTTTTTTCTTTTAATGCAAAAAAATCTGAATGAATTGAAATGTTTTATTTTAATGTTTTGGGGTTGTTTTTTTTTTTTTTTTGTAAACATCAGTTGCACAGACTTTTTTCATAAATGACAATATTGCGACAGTAAGTCTTTTTGTCATCAACACTCGGCTTTTACAAACGAAAGATCATAGCTACAAAAAAGCAATAGTTAAGAAAAAATAAAACAATTAAAACTAAATAGGTGCTGTTTTGTGCTCGTAACGTATAGAAATTGTAAAATAAAAAATGTAGTCACCTCAAATTACAGAACAAATAGTGACTATGAAAACGACTGACCAAGAACAGTCACAGGTATCACAGCTGGTTTATTTAACACTTTCTTTGGTGTGTGAAGAGATGCTGACATGCCGAATTTAAAACATTTTTAGTTTTGCAGTGGATGATTTGGAATAAATTCTTGGTCCTGTTACCTTTCATGGCAATAGTTTTACAGCATGTTTTGCAAATAACTGCATTTTGTTCGACATCCTCCTTGTGAAATCCAAACCCTCGCTCGTCTGAAACTTCTGCTGTCACCATATTGTTCCCTATCTGGTAGTATATGAAGTGCAGTGTGCCTGGTAGAAATGTTTCCTGTTGGAAGAGGGGGAATTAATGATGCATTCACAGCATGTGGGAGAATAAAAACTGACACTGAATTACATGCAGACAGCTTAATTTTGCCACGGCAATCTATACTCGATGGTTACGATAAAGCAATTTTAACCATTGTATGAGGAAAAACTTTCGATAAGTCCACCCCTTAGTGGAGTTAGCGTTTACATTGCAATCTGCCTTTGGTGGCTTTTTAGCTAGCATCTGTGACATTTAGCAGTTGTTTCTGATGCACAAAACAAGAAAAGGGTGTAGACTACACAGCAACTTTCAACTCCAAATGGAAATATTTCACAAACAGCTCAAATTTGCCCGCTTCTTAGTGCCACGTGTTGTCATATATATATAAAAAAATAAAATCCTGTTTTACCATTTCTTCTTGGATCAAATGTGCCGACAGCGTTCAGGAAAAACATGCCTTACATTATTTCATTATAAGTTTGCTTTTACTCAGTCTGTCAACAGAATTTAAAAACTGCTGTATAGTTTCAAGTCCACACTTTGGAAAGGCTCAGTGAGGCTGGATCTTGTTGCTATGTTGCTTGTTGCTTGTTGCTACCCCCCCCCCCCCCCCCCCCCCCCCCCCCAACAAGGGTGTAGCAGTTCTTCAAAATCACAGCTGGGGCACTACCTCATGTTTTTTCCTTTGGATGAGCTGAATAACAAAAAACATTGAAAATTTTTTTTTTTTTTTTTAATGATTCATTTCATATTTAGATGTTAATAATCACTGTATGTGGTGATGATTGTGCACTTTTGTTCAGATTGGCCCATTCAGTTGAGGAGGAGAAAACAGTTATTTTGCTCTGTTTCCTGTTTACCTTTTACCTAGGTTATCTTTAAATTGTTCAGCCTTTACCAGATTAGCATGCCTTGGTTATTGGTTATTGGTTATTGGCATTACCCGCTTTGTGTGTGTTTCGCAGTACGGGAAGGTGGAACGCGGTGCAATGTTCTCGGTTTCAGAAGTACATCCCTATTATTCATGTGAGACACACAAGGAAAGTTTGCTACAGTTTGTCTACATCAGCTTAAAGTTAACACAGATAAACTAGAATCATTTCCTTTTGTGAGCAAATTAAACTAAATCAGTTTATTTTCTGAGAAGACCTTGATCTGAGCTTGAGCTTACCATTTAGGGTAATGTGCAAGAACTTTGTGAATATGAAGCTTTTTTTTTTCCTTTTCTTTTTTTTAAATTTTTGATGAAGTCAGTGCAATGGTATGTATGTCAACTAAGCATAGCTGTCAATTAGAGCAGGGCGATATGACCAAAAATATTTATCACAATATACATTTGAAAATTTACGATAACGATATAACTGATGGTATAATTGACACTAGACAAAAGACTTTACAACTCCTCAACTTTATTAGTGCAAAAAAAAAAAAGAAAGTCAATGTATTTTCACTTAAACAAGCAGCTTTTTTAAGTGCATTAAAGTTATATAAAAAAAATTAACCGTGCAAATGCAATTCCTTGCTGACAGTTAAACCAAAATTTCCAGTGGAAATTGGCCGACACATCCTCAGCATAATCATGTATAATATCCACAAAACTTAAAAAGAGGTTATACACACACACACAATACGGTAATATTATGTTGAAGCACAGTTCGTATCACTCCGCGAGGCTCCTGCCTACGATAGCCGTAATGCTCCGACAATCCATCAAGCGGTGCGGGTTCGTAGCTTAGCAAAGTCGTACTGAAACATTTGACAGATTTTCGAGCGCCGTGTACCACATAAAATCGTTTCGAGGTCAGTAAACGCAACCAGAATTCATACATAAGGCACACGGGATTATAAGGGGCACTGTCGATTTTCAGAAAAATCGAAGGATTGATTTTAAGTGTGCCGTATTTTCCAAACAACACGGAAATAACGACGGCCCGCTAGCATGCGCTACCAAAAATAGAGCTTTGTTGTGTATCTGACGGACGAAAACCAAACCAGTTCCACACCACTGAAGTTGCAGCATTTTTACAAACCAACTCTGGTTCATCCGTTTCATTTAACGATCCACTTTCGCTCTTCTCATTCTGCGTCGCTGCCATGTGCGTATGTAAACAAAGGCACTGCGCAAGCGCGTTTTATCCATATTCATCGCGATATTTAATTTTCCTATCGTTGCCCAACATTACACTGGTATTACCGTGAACGGTATGATATAGCCCAGCCCTACTGTCAATATGTTGTGCTGTTTGTCCATCTTTAGGGTCTGTTTTTCAGCAGTGTGTTTATTGTGAGACAAAGGAGCAGATTGACGTTAATCTGTTGATTTTGATTAAAATAATTTGTAAATGTTATCAGTTAACCTTTACCTTTGAGAATTTGCTCCTTGCATTAAACCACTGTATGAAAGTCAACGATCTTTGTGCTCCTTGCTGGTCTAAAAATAGTTAACGGACCAATAACATGGAGGCTGGACTACAGATACATTTGCTCAACATTGTGGATATTTTTACACAAACAAGCTGAAGCAGTGTGACAAACCTCACTATATATGCCATGAGTCATATGATTACTTTAGTGCAAAGGGAATGATAAACCACAGGAAATTACTATCTGACTCTGCAGTTCCCCTCAGCTTCACACAGCAACATTGTGTTGCTTTTCTTGCCCACAGCTTTACTGTCTTGGTTCACTTTCACTTCTCTTGCAGTATATGGTAAATGTGGATGCTGTGGGTAGCTGTAAACCCACTTTACACTGCCCGCTCCACACTAAACAACAGACACGCTGGTTGCAACAAGCTGATGAAAATATCTGAGTATTTATGAGCTGAAGAGACAGTTTTTCAGGAGTTGGTGAAAAAAGAAAATGATACACTTAAATTAAAGAATTGGAAATAAGCATAAGTCCACATAATGAATGTACTGCTGGTGATTTTACAACCTATTTATCTCTAGGCTTGTCATGGGATTAGGCCTTACTCTAAACACATTTATCAACTTGTCACCCGTTTTACCATCTTAAGTTCGCACCAGGTCCACACTAGCCGGTTTCCATTGGGAAGGGGTCTAAGCGACCAACACATTTGCTTTAATCCAAAGTCATTTTAGCTTAGCAATGCTAACCTACTGCTTTGTCCAGAGTTTTCAGAGTGGACGGGAGCAAAGTAAATGGTTTAGAAAGCAAACATTAAGCCTCATTTGTGCTGATAAGAAGCAAGCCTTGGCTGTTTCACACTTCCTCTTGGTGACACACAGCTTGACAGTTGTGTTAATTCTGCCTTCCCCCTTAAATTGCACCTTTGTTTTTTTGTGGTAATATGTATTTGTTTATTCAAGATGTCATAAAGTCACTCTGAGTATTCTGTCATTATCTGTAGAGTGGGCTGAGTTTAACGTCTGGACACAGGCGCAGTGACAGGGCTTAAAGTTAACTATTCAAACTCACATCATCTACAGACAGTTGGGAATCACCACTTATGCCAACGTATGTGCCTTTTAAGTGTGGGAGGAAACCCTCGTAGGCATGATGAGACCATGCAGATGCCACACAGAAAGGCCCTATATGAGTTTGGATGAGCAGAGAAAACTTTCACTTGATTAAAAATGGTAATAAGTCGGAGCTCTGATAACATAAAGTGTTAAAGATGACACTGACTGATCTGAATATTTACACCACTAACTTGTAACTCCTGTGTCTGTGCAGTGGTATCCTGAGGTGAGACACCATTGTCCCAACACTCCAATAATCCTCGTGGGCACCAAACTGGATCTGAGAGATGACAAGGATACCATGGAGAAGCTGAAGGAGAAGAAACTCTCTCCCATTACCTATCCCCAAGGACTGGCCATGGCCAAAGAGATTGGTAATGGCTTCAGTTGTCACTGATCCTTTTCTTGTAAATGGTCATGGAAGACAGATTCAAATAATAAACCAATGCCTTTCTGTTTCCTGTCTTCAGGCTCTGTAAAGTACCTGGAGTGTTCAGCCCTGACTCAGCGTGGCCTTAAAACTGTGTTCGATGAGGCCATCCGGGCCGTCCTGTGCCCTCCACCTATGAAAAAGAAGGGGAAGAAGTGCTCTCTCCTCTAAGACTTCCTTCACTGGAACAGTTACAGGGGAGCATGACCGCTAGTGGTGAGGGTGGCTAACGACACAGGAGAAACACACCAGTATACACACACACACACAGACACACAAAAACAATGTATTTCAGATTCTGTCCTTCTATATGTGTAGCTGCAACAGTTATACCAACCGTTTCCATGAAAACTCCAACATAGGGTCAGGTTTAGGGTAAAAGAGTGTGGACTATTTTAGACCCTAGTTATTTCCTAACAATGTATACTGTATAGACGAGACTGAATTTCTTGAGGCCTTCTAAAACGGATTGGATGTTTTGTAGAACGGACCGTGGAATGTCTTCAACTTTTTCTTCCACTGGTTGTCCAGTTTTTTGGTTTGTTTTTTGTTTACAGTCTTGGTAGTTTGTTTGAAGTGGAAGAAATTTTGCCAAATACACTCTGCACACATGCTGTATTTTAGCCGAAAAGAAATCCTTTGTTCTGTCGTCTCAAACCTTTAAAACACAGCTGACAGTCTGCTGCTGTTTCCCTGCTGTTTATATCAACCATTTAAAAGTCAAAAACTTCACTTTCTCTTTATGAAGGCAGTCGTCACTCCTTGCTATCAACAAACACCTTGAAGTAACAATCTGTGAAATTTAATTGCCTCCATTTTTTTATGTACCATAACCTTTTTGCCAGTAATTAAATTTTGGCCCTAACATGATTCATGTTAATTCATTCTTATGGATCGAATGAAGCCTGAAGCACAGAGAAAAAATTGAGTCTGGGGGAAAAGGTCTGCTGACACCAACAGTGCTACGAATCCCTGAAAAATCTCCAGTATTTTGTGCATTTGGCTCCAATTGGACCCGTTGTGTTTGTGGTATCTTTTTTTCTTTCCTCTTTGCAATATTCCCCCTAGAAGTGTCTCGACTGTATGGCTGCCCAGGAGTGCGAAGCTGAAAACTTGATTTTTGTATTTGGAAGAGAAATATTCAGGTGTTTTGGTGATGGGGAACAAGAGAGCCTTTAATGCTCTGTGGGCATTTATCCGAAACCTTTTTGTGGAGCACATTTGATTTATATGTTATTTTTATTTTTAGCATCACTACTGGCTAAGCAATGTCACTAAAAGAGCATTTATGCCTGCTAATAACAGTAACAAAGCTACTGTCGGTTATGGTGTAGTATACAGTGTACTCATCTTTTTGTTATAATCATGTGATTTGACTATTTTGTATCTTTCTTCACAGAAGTTAGACTCACTCACTGTATTGTTAAACTAACACTATGAATATCTTTTGTTTATTACCTCTGCAGTTAATGCTACTTTAATCTCCCCACAATCCTAGCTTTTTGTAATTAATGCTGATAGCATGTACATGTATCATATACTGAAAACTAAGATTAGAATTTGCTACAGTTATATTTTTTGCCTATTTACAAAATGTATTTGAACTACTAGATCAGGGGTTAAGTACATGTTGCTCATCGGTATTGTATTCAGACTCCAAGCTGTGCTTTAATTCAAGCCAATGTTGTGACTCTTTAGTTTTATGGACAAAAGCTATTGTCACTTTTTGAAAAAGCCAATAAATTCCTGTAAAACAGACTCTGCTCTGCTCGTTTTCCTTTGATCCGAAACAAAAGGGATCCAAGTGCAGTTTACTCAATGGAAGATTATTGCCATACTCAACTGGCAAAATACTTCAGTTAAAACAGCCCAACAGTCCAGCATGTTTAATGTTATATTAAAAAAAAGTTCTTTAGGGTTTCTATTGGTCTTTAAATATTTGCCTTTGGATATTTGCTTATTTTCATTCCAGTCCTTTCACCAGACCATTTTTACAGGACATTTTAGTAGATACTGGGATACTTGAGATTTTTAAATCTCAATTAAAATGTTGATGTGGTGTCTTTTAATGGATTAAATCACTTTTAATGCCTGGCCAGGGCACTTTGTTGACTGCCTGTCTAGAAATTACAATAGTCGCAAACAGAGTCACCATTCGTGAAGGTTTGATTGTATTACGGTAGATTGCTTTAGTTTTAGGTAGCTGTACGTATTAAGCTGTTAGTTCCTTTAAACTCAGTTAAAATTCATCTTGTTTCTAACAGATAACAACAAATCTTTTAATATAAATAAATAAATAAATATGAATGCAAGTAAATAAAGAAATAACTAATTAATGTTGTAGTTACTGTGTTGTATTTTAGATCTTTCATTTGAAAAAGTTTCCCATTGGGAAAGTTTAGTTTTTAATTATTTGTGTTTATTAAATGATAAAAGATATAAAAAAAAAAATTATATAAAGTTGTAAATGTAGAGTACAGATGAGCAAAGCCAGAAAACCCTATTAATAGACCTCCTGTATCAAAAGAATAATGACCAAAAATTACTTGGTTAAAACCAGGCAACAAGCAAACTGGCAAGGGATGCATGAGAAGGAAGCTCTGACTAGAGTAAACAAATACAAGACGCAAACATCAGGTCATAAAGTAAGAAATTAGCTATTTTGAACATTAATAAAACCTTCACAGTCATACCGATTAAATTCAGCAACAACTGATGTAATTACTTTGCTTGGATGAGCCTGAATCTTTTGATTATTTGACAAAAATGCCACCCATTAAGTTTATGTTGCGTGTGTAAAAACTCACATGGATTCAAACCGATTAAACCACAATATTGTTTTACTGCATCAATAAACGTATTCGAATTTTAGAGTAAATTACCAAGAAAAAGCCCGAGAGATCTTTCAAATCCTATTTTGCCTGACGCGAAAGTCCAAAGAAATGAATAGGAATGCACAAATTACGTCATTTCCTCATTCAGCGTGTTATTTCTTTTAAAGAACCAAGATAAACATGTATTACATTATAATACATTGTTTCAGCTGCATATATGGTTTGTTTTTAGGATGTTTCACATGCCCAGAGTTTGTCTGGGCGTCTGGCCCCAGGGCACCGGATGCACCATCTGCTGGTGGTGCAGGCTAACTTCATTTTTATTTTGTTTTATTTTTTTTATTTTCCCTTAGGAGTGGTGACAGCTGTTTTGCTTCATAGCTTCCAGAACAACCCACGAAGGCGTGGGAATGTAGGGAGGGATCTTCTGAATAACATCGGGTTAAACTGCTAAATAAAGTGATCCAGTTAAAGTTAAGAAATTATCCCGAATCGCGAGTCGGAATTTTAATCTGGAATTCTCCTTCAAGTCGGACTCCCCACTCGGAAAGTCGGAAAAGCAAAAAATTTGAACTGGTTTGGAGGGTTGGGTTGACAGAGGGAGATACAGAAGAGGTGCAGAGCGACGGCGACCCCTAAAGGGAAAGAAGAAAAAGAAAGTCGGACGCTTCCCAACAATCCCGGCTTCAGAATCCACACCAGTGTTTTTAAGTGTTTTTGTTTTGTTCTTTTGTCGTCTAAGAAGTTGCCGTGAAGTTCGGTATATACGAGTACCGATTGATCCAGATACTCTGAGAAAGAACAGCACGAAGTCTTTATCCTGCAACTTTTAAATTGTTTTTTCATTTTATTTGTGGAAGTAACAGGTTCTGTTACATAAATACAATAAATTATACATACGCAATAAATAAATAAATACGCAATAAATTATAAAGCGATTTTAATGCTTTTTTTTTTTAACTCCTATTTTTTCAGCGATGCGTTTGGAAATTATTTTATCTTTTTCTTTCTCTGCTCTATTTTGAATTAAAAAGTGTTTTTAAAAGCCTGCGGGTAATTGCATTCTTTTTAATTGCGTTTCAGAGCTTCTCATAGTTTTTGGAATTGGGGTTGTATTTGATGATATTGATAAAAACCCAATCAAAACAATAATTCCTGCAGTTCCTTACATTGTGACACAAAGCTTTCACTCTATTCCCATGAAAGCTGACACTAACTCTAACCAGCACAGGTAACTATAGTTAAGATATATCTTCTCATACTGTATAACTTTTCATTTAATCAAATGTTTTTATTTAAAGTAATCTAAAATGAAAAATCATGGAGATTCTGGGGAAAAGTAAAAAGTCCAGTGAGGACGTCAAAAAAATGCAAAATTATGAATGTGGAAAGGTAATTTTTTGCAGAATTGGTCCAGTGCATCATCATCATCATTATTATTATTATTCTTGTAGGTATCTGTTGAAATTATTCTTTTATAAAGAAAACTACTGTAATTACAGTTCACAACTGGTAGTATTACACATATTACTATGTAATTTGAGTGGACTTTTCCTGTTTTTAGTTATTTATTTTATCAAGCCATATACAGTTCTCTGAGGTGCCATTAACTGGAATAGTGGATTTGTTCAATCATCTCTAAAAGTAATAAATTTGAGAGTATTATACATATGATAATGTAATATGAGTGAACTTTGCTTTTTTTAATTTTTTAATTTTTTCTAAAACTGTACAGATATGAGGTAAGACTCGCCACATGTAGAGTCATGGTAAACCAATGACTGTACAGTACTCTAGAGTCATTGGGGTAAACCTGAATAGCAGTCCAGTGAAACTAATACATCACCAGAACTATTCAATTCAATTCCATATATATAGATCCAATCCACACCAACTGTTGTCTCAACGTGTAAGACCCTAGAATATAAATTACAAATGTTTAATTAGAATTATTGATTATGGAAAATTATATAACATTATAACAAATTATATGCAACACTACAATGTTTCTAAATGTGCAATATTATGGAAGCAATACAATAATACTGTATATAAATGGATTAGATGGAGTATTTACGGACTTTTATTTTTGTGTTGTTTTATTTTAGTTATATGACACTTAACTGTGAGCTGGGAGACGTGAATGAAAATTTACTGAAATATTTCTTCAATGTCGCAATATTAAATATCCTGTTAAAACAGCTTTATAATTTGTCATGTATGTCTAATACGTTATTATAATAACTTGTATTACTTATTAATCACAAGGTAAAGGTTTATTTTTGCAAATAAAATGAAAACTGATTCAAAGCTACAGGATAAAGACGTCTTTCAGTGGGTTTCTGGATTTCTGGACGGCACCAGTACCGTAATATTAAGAATAGAGGAGCAGGAAAATTCAAGGTGCGTCTGGCTTGACCTCGACTTGATGAGTGCTGATCGCTCCGACCATCCGGTTAAAAGGAAAGCAGCATGATGAGCATCGATCTGGGATTAGCTGGCTCTCGGGCTACCGTTAAATGCGTTGTCGTACGTTTATTTAATCGGTATTAGTTCATGTTTTAAACCTGATTTTTACCTTTAAATATAACATTAGCTAAAGGTTTGGTGTTTTCATGATATCATAATTTCAAACTTGATAGGGGGGAGGCTACAATTTTGGATGCTATATCTTTTATTTATTTTATTTTATTTTTATTTTTTGGAACAAAAAAAATAATAAATATGCTAAACAATTTCTGATCCACCATTTTTATTTTCAGCATCCCAGCCTCTGATTTTTAGCACTGCATCTCCAAACAGTGTGCTCAAACGTTAAATCCACAAACTGACTTTCACTTTCAAAAGTGCTTCACTCAGTACTGAAAGGGAAAGCGATAGACGACAGTGCTGGGAACACCTGATCCCGTTCCACCTCAGCTTTCATGAAGCCACTAAGCAGCGCTGTTTCAGGGGAAAAACTACAGTTTAACTTAATAAAGGAGGAGAAGCATCAGCAGAAAAATAATCAAAGCAGGAAGTTTTCTTGAGAATATAGAGGAATATTTATTTATTTATTAGTTTTTAAATCGACAGCATTTTATGCTGTTGTGGTTTTTACATTATTTTCTAGGTTGTCTCATGTAGTAACACTTTGTAGACACAAACACAGCAACGTGTAGTACTATGTCTGATGGATTCCTTTGTTTTGGTGATGGTGTTTTCAGAATGGAAAATTCTATTATGACACATTGTATGTTAGATTAAGATATTTTTAAATGTACAATATTATGTAGAATACTATGAAAGCAATTTCGCACTACTTTTTGCTGGTATATCACATAAAATCCCTTTCATTTTGTCATTGTAACATGGCAAATTGTGGAAAAGTTCAGGGTGTACAAATACTGTTTCAAGGCATTGCACATTCCAAATGATTAGATCGATCAGGGATTTAGAAAAGTAACACAACTGGTACTGACCTGACCCCAGCCATGCAAAAGGTGCAGTCTCCTCAGTTCATACCTATGATTGGTTTTTTTTTTCCTTTCCCCAATAAATGCTAATCCAGCCTCTTCTCCCTTACAGAGGAGTGGGTAAGACCTGTCTGCTCACCAGCTACACCACCAATGCCTTTCCGGGAGAGGAAATCCCCTCGGTGTGAGTATCCAAAAGTGCAGTGCAGTGAACATTTATTTATTTATGCAAAAATAGCAGTCAGTAATCAATCATCCTCTTCACTTCATGATCAAGCTGGGATCATGTTGCAGAATCATATAATGTGAGAGCTTGGCTTGTGGAAGAGGCAACAATCACAGCAGTTCACTCTAACTATCCATCCATCCATCCATCCATCCACTTCTGTTTATCCTTATCAGGGCTGGAGCCAATCCCAGCTGTCATAGGTCAAGAGGTGGGGTACATCCTGGACAGGTCGAGAGTGTAACTAGCCAAGAAAAATATGTGTTACAGAAAGTTATGAGGAAACTCCACCTAATCTGATTCTGTTCCAGCTGTGGAAAGTGCATCCTCATTACTGTAACTGTGGGATGATACACAGGCTTTTGGTTCAGTTAGATTTAAAAAATGAGTGAATATTTCTTTAGAGAGAGCAGAAGCCGCTAAAGGGCAAAATAAATAAGAGGAAAGGTTGATTTCCATTTAGGTTCTGTGTCTCTTTTGTTTTTTAAATTTTAGTAGAGGTAATGTTTTAACAGTTTATATTAAACTAAGTTTAGCTCATTCACACTTCATCACTTCTGTCAGGTTCGACCACTACTCTTCCAATGTTATGGTGGATGGGAACCCAGTGACCCTGGCTCTCTGGGATACGGCAGGACAAGCAGACTATGACAAACTTCGCCCACTTTCTTACTCACAGACGGTACAAAAAAAAGATCACATACAAAAAAAAGATCACAATGCTGTGTTAAAGTTCACTTACAGTAAAACTGGCCTGTATTTATATAGCGCTTTACTAGTCCCTAAGGACCCCAAAGCGGTTTACATATCCAGTCATCCACCTATTCACACACACATTCACACACTGGTGATGCCAAGCTACATTGTAGCCACAGCCACCCTGACAGAGGCGAGGCTGCCAGACACTGGCGCCACCGGGCCCTCTGACCACCACCAGTAGGCAACAGGTGAAGTGTCTTGCCCAAGGACACAACGACCGAGACTGTCCAAGCCGGGGCTCGAACCGTACTTGAGCCTTGCCTCATTTCTTTAGAGAAATGTTTCTTTTTTTGTAGTTTGGCTATATCTTAAGCCATTTAACACTGACTCGTGAATCATTCAGGAATAAAAAAGGCACCTAACTCAAGGGATGATCCATCGGCCATTCACCAATGCCTCATCAGAAATTACCTCAGTTAAAGGGCGATTGTCAAGAAACCTTTCCTGACAGAACATTATTAAAGCAGTGTGGGATCCCCTTGATGGGGAATATAAGAAAAGACAGCCAGTATCCAAAGACGTATGCTGTACAGTCATTCCACTTTGGAAAATAACAGTTCCAAGAAATACTAAAAGCCCCAAATTACCATGACAGTCATGTTCATAATCAGAGTATGTAAACTCCACAAGTGTATGCATGCACATTTAAATAAATTGCTGCACCAATTTTTTTGCAAAATACAAAGAGATTAGGTTCTGACTGCTTTGTTTCTTTGTCTTACCAGGACATTTTTCTTATCTGCTTTTCGCTTGTGTGTTGTACCTCGTATGAAAACGTCCGTCATAAGGTGAGCAGTGGCTGTATTATGGAAAGATTTTTTTATGGGGTTAGCTTGTTTAGGTTTTACTAGTCCAGCTCTCAGTGTCAGTACCATGATGTTTACTCATTTTATGCCTGTTCTGTAGATGGAAACCTGATAAATAATAGAAAAATACAGTAATATTGCCTGAAGGATCCTGACATGTTAAAGAGTGGAAATTTTGGAAATGTCACATAATGGGTGAAGTGTCTGCAGATATGGACACTGTACCTGTCTGTTGTAGTGAAGAGAGCTGAGCATGAAAGCAAAGCTGCTGATTTACTATTCTGTGTCCCTGCCTTCACCTATCGTCACAAGCTTGCGTAGTGACTGAAAGAATGAGATTTCAGATTTTAGCAGCAGAAATGAGCTTTCTTTGAAGGCTAGCCTCACCCTTAGAGATAGTGTGCAGAGTTTAGTTGTTTGGGAGTGACTCAGAGTAAAGCTGCCACTCCTCTACATCAAAAGGAGTCAACTGAGGTAGTTAAGGCAACCTGACTAAGATGCCTCCAGGGTGCCTCGTGGACAAAGTCTTCCAGGGATGTACTTCCTTGGAGTAGATCCAGGACACACTGAAGAGATTGCATTTCTTGGCCGGCTTGAAAATGCCTAGGTGTTCCCCACAGATAAGCCTGAGGAGGTAGCTTTGGGGTGGGAGGTCTGGACAAGTGACAGAAAATATATGGAAGGAACTTTATCTAACTTGGAGGCAACCATTCAAATCCACACCAAGAGTCTACAGGGAGTGCAGAATTATTAGGCAAGTTGTATTTTTGAGGAATAATTTTATTATTGAACAACAACCATGTTCTCAATGAACCCAAAAAACTCATTAATATCAAAGCTGAATGTTTTGGAAGTAGTTTTTAGTTTGTTTTTAGTTTTAGCTATTTTAGGGGGATATCTGTGTGTGCAGGTGACTATTACTGTGCATAATTATTAGGCAACTTAACAAAAAACAAATATATACCCATTTCAATTATTTATTTTTACCAGTGAAACCAATATAACATCTCCACATTCACAAATATACGTTTCTGACATTCAAAAACAAAACAAAAACAAATCAGCGACCAATATAGCCACCTTTCTTTGCAAGGACACTCAAAAGCCTGCCATCCATGGATTCTGTCAGTGTTTTGATCTGTTCACCATCAACATTGCGTGCAGCAGCAACCACAGCCTCCCAGACACTGTTCAGAGAGGTGTACTGTTGTCCCTCCTTGTAAATCTCACATTTGATGATGGACCACAGGTTCTCAATGGGGTTCAGATCAGGTGAACAAGGAGGCCATGTCATTAGTTTTTCTTCTTTTATACCCTTTCTTGCCAGCCACGCTGTGGAGTACTTGGACGCGTGTGATGGAGCATTGTCCTGCATGAAAATCATGTTTTTCTTGAAGGATGCAGACTTCTTCCTGTACCACTGCTTGAAGAAGGTGTCTTCCAGAAACTGGCAGTAGGACTGGGAGTTGAGCTTGACTCCATCCTCAACCCGAAAAGGCCCCACAAGCTCATCTTTGATGATACCAGCCCAAACCAGTACTCCACCTCCACCTTGCTGGCGTCTGAGTCGGACTGGAGCTCTCTGCCCTTTACCAATCCAGCCACGGGCCCATCCATCTGGCCCATCAAGACTCACTCTCATTTCATCAGTCCATAAAACCTTAGAAAAACCAGTCTCGAGATATTTCTTGGCCCAGTCTTGACGTTTCAGCTTGTGTGTCTTGTTCAGTGGTGGTCGTCTTTCAGCCTTTCTTACCTTGGCCATGTCTCTGAGTATTGCACACCTTGTGCTTTTGGGCACTCCAGTGATGTTGCAGCTCTGAAATATGGCCAAACTGGTGGCAAGTGGCATCTTGGCAGCTGCACGCTTGACTTTTCTCAGTTCATGGGCAGTTATTTTGCGCCTTGGTTTTTCCACACGCTTCTTGCGACCCTGTTGACTATTTTGAATGAAACGCTTGATTGTTCGATGATCACGCTTCAGAAGCTTTGCAATTTTGAGACTGCTGCATCCCTCTGCAAGATATCTCACTATTTTTGACTTTTCTGAGCCTGTCAAGTCCTTCTTTTGACCCATTTTGCCAAAGGAAAGGACGTTGCCTAATAATTATGCACACCTGATATAGGGTGTTGATGTCATTAGACCACACCCCTTCTCATTACAGAGATGCACATCACCTAATATGCTTAATTGGTAGTAGGCTTTGGAGCCTATACAGCTTGGAGTAAGACAACATGCATGAAGAGGATGATGTGGACAAAATACTCATTTGCCTAATAATTCTGCACTCCCTGTATATGCAAAAGAAAGTATATGATACAATGTAGTTTGTTGAGATTTTATTTAATAAAGGTACACACTTTTTTAAGTTGGAACTGACCAAAGAATCGTTTGTATTCTTCTGAATTTTTTTTTGAAAGTTTTGACTATATGTGTGTGTGTATTTCAAGCTTTTACAAGTAAAAAAAACTTCAAAACCTTTGCTCTGTCATCTCAAAGGTTTAACACACACCTGACCGCCTGCTGCTGTTCATTCAGCTCCACCATATTTAGCACCTAACAAACTTCAGTTTGTCTTTATGAAGGCAGTCGTGTCACCTTGCTGTCAACAAAGAGCTTGAAGTAACCATCTGTGAAGTTTTGTTGCCTCCACTTTTCATGTGCCATAACCTGTTTACACAGAAGTTAGACTCACTCACTTTGTTAATCTGACACCATCCGTTTTCAATTACCTCACTTAAAAAAAAAGCCAATAAAATCTTGTATGAGCATATGACTTTAAGTGTGGACGAAAGCCCGAAAGGTTCATTAAGAGACTTGCCTTATCGGAGGAATAATAACACTGTTACACAGTTGAAACAAAAACAATACAAGCGCGGCAAATTTTTTAAACCTCAGAAGCGGTTGCTGCTGCTACTTCCGGAGCAGCCCGTGAAATATGGGAATATATCCAGGAAGTTTATGAGTCAACTCGCATTAAAAGTTATGACGTTATCTGGAGCTCCTCCAAAAGGGAGTTTCAACTGGAATTCTCTTTAAATTCGGATTTTCCACTTGGAAAGTCCGAGAAGTCAAAGGATGCTGAATATGGAGCTGTCTGGCAGGAGGAAAAGAGGAAGACCACAGAGAAGATCCGTAGATGTAGCGAAGCAGGACATGCAGACGGTTGGGGTGACAGGAGAGGATGCAAGGTGTGGGGACAGATGGAGACCTTTAAAGGAAACAGACGAAGGAAGAAAGTGGGAGAAGTCCCACCAATCCCGACTTGTGACTCGAGGTGACAACAGTGCGTGCAAACAGTATATAACAAAACTGTAATACTTGAAGGCTCTAGTACCACCTGATGTGTACTTATGATCGAGCGGGCTCTATCCAGGAATATGTTACAACAGCAACAACAACGAAAAACATGCTTTGCTTTGTCGTAGCTCCTGATAGGCGGAGGCCTCCACCATGGTGCAAAAAAAAAAAACCTGTTTTCCGAGCACTGGAACGCGGACGACATTCCCAGCGCAGCACCAGCATCCAACTTTCAAGGTTAAAGCAAGGCAGCATGATGAGAATGAGCTGTTGTTGGCTGGCTCCCGGGCTAACAGCATTTCTCCAGCTGCTACAGCACAATGCAACCCATTAAGTGTGTTGTCGTTGGAGATGGGTGAGTTCATTTCATATAAGTAGTTAATATTGATATTTTACAGGTGGTTAGCGATGCTGCAATTTCAAACTCGATGCTGACACATTAAAGGCAATTAATCACCACGGAATGTCGCATAAAATGAGATGAATATAAGGCAAAACCGTGTGAAGTGGTGAAGTCGGGAGCCGAAGTTTTTTGCTTTTTAATGTCCGTTAGTTACTTCAGCATCTAACTAGCCCTACAGAAGACGAGAGAGCATAAAGGGAGTAATATTTTTCTTATTTAGCAGATCATTTCAAATGCAACGTTTCTATCAGCTCAGCAAACATCAGCAAACACACAAACTTTTTATGTGCAGTTTGACTCAAAGTGTGTTGCTAGTTAAAGGTCCAGCTGTTGTATTTCACAGGGAGAAAAGAAAGAGCTAACTTCACTCAGCGAAAGATTAGAAAGACATACATCGATAATATCGATACCTACTCTGTTATTGGTATTGGACTGATACTAGCGCAATAGGATCAATACTTTTCTTTCCTCTAAGTTCAGTGTGGAACCCACTGAATTGTGGGTTTGTTTTATTTATTTATTTATTTATTTTATTTAACTAATTATTGTGGAAATAATTAGTTAACACATAATCCTAACTAACTACATGATCATTGATCAGTGGCCATTCACAGAGTGTTTATAAGCTTGGGGAAAACGTATAAAAGACTGAAGAAGTCACTTGGATGAGTGACGAAACGTTTCTCCCGCTGAAAACGCTACGTCCAGATGAACAGTAACAACTTTTGGTGAGTTTTTTGCCTTCTTTCAATAAATGCTAATCCAGCCTCTTCTTCATTCCAGAGCAGTGGGTAAGACCTGTCTGCTCATCGGCTACACCACCAATGCCTTTCCCGGAGAGGAAATCCCCTCTGTGTAAGTCAGTAATTGGTTTTTCATCCTCCTGCACAATCCTTACACAATCATGCTTGGCATCGCTTGACATCGTGTGAATTTTTTATATTAAAATTAGCCTTGCAGAGGATTTTAGAATCATAGGAGTGGAATAATGAAACAATAAATCAATCGATTTCCCTTGTTCTCCTGTTTTTTATTTTAGTAGAGGTAATGTTTTACCAGTTTATATTAAGCCTGAAGGTTTAGCTTCTACGCACTTCATTTTCTATCAGGTTCGACAACTACTCCACCAATGTTATGGTGGATGGGAAGTCAGTGAACCTGGGCCTTTGGGATACAGCAGGACAAGAAGACTACGACAGACTCCGCCCCCTTTCCTACCCAGAGACGGTACAACAACCACAACAAAAACATGATTACGTTCTGATTGTCAGCAATCACTCAATGTTGTGCTATAGTTCACTTACATTATTGTGCAAAAGTCTCCCCTCATTTCCTGATATCTCACTTCTAAGTCTTCTTGAGCAATAGTTCTACAGTGTTTATTTACTTATTTAATTAACCCATTTAAAAATCATGTATAAAAACGAACTTAAGCTGAGGGATGAACCACTGTTATGTCGACAGATTTTTAATTGTGTTTTCCAGCACTTTGTTACTATAAACCTGTTGCAAAAACATTATTTATTCCCATTTCTTTAGTTGAATTGACTAAAAATCTCAAACGTAACAATTTAACAGACATTTAAAAAAGTATTTCTGCACAAACAAGGTGATTTCCAAAGAGCTATTAGCTAAAGATTTGGCATAAAACTCAAAAACCCTTCTTAACAGGAAGTGGTTGTTACAGGCAGTGATTACTTCGGTATTTCTGTCTTACCAGAATGTGTTTCTCATCTGCTTTTCACTCGTGATGCCTGCCTCGTATGAAAACGTTCGTCATAAGGTGAGTAGTCGACATCATGTTGTTCATTCATTTCATGCCTGTGCTGCCAAACAGGCACAAGCAATTGTAGATGGAAAACTAATCAATAAGCTCATTGGGAAAATGCAGCTACAGTTCCTGAAAGATCCTAATATGATGGAAAGTAAAGTTGTAACTAACAGGAAGTTGTGTAGGTAATTATAGTACAGATTCCAACTTGTCATAAAATGAAAGGAACACAGGAAAGTGGAGACAGCTGACAAATGTTTATCTTAAGATAAACTTAAGCAAATTCTTATGCTTAAGAATTTGTCATCAAATTCTTACCCAATGTGTGAGGGTGTGTTGGGAGATCTGGCAGAGGACCTGGTCTACATATTATTTAGCTTGATATTAGACACATTTGTCAGTGTGTCACACTTGTTTCCCACTTAAGTTTAACACCATGTGCGGTATAACCACTTTCCATTGGAAAGGGTGTAAGAGACCAACACCAAACAAGACCAAGTTTTGTTTGTTTTCTATAAATTTTGAACTTGAAGATGTCAAACTTTGCCTATTCTTTGAATTATTGTAGCGTAGTAATGAACCAAATAGATAAATATTTACCCCCCCAAAAAAGGACTTCCACTAGGTTTACAAGAAACCGTCAATTAGTCACAATCCAAACAGCAGACAGAAAAGTCACTCATATCACCAAGTGGGCAAATGTCACTGGCTGATGGCACAAGTCACACCCCTACTCTAGGTGTGTTTGGCTGCGCAGAGGTTTCCCCCTTATAGCCAAGAGTTTTACTGGATCAGGATTTGGGGCAAAATGGTGCATTGTTTATTTGCAGTTCCATCAAAAAGTGTTTACTGAATTACATTTTCAGAGATAGTTTTGAGAGATCTTTACAGAAGTTAGGATAACAAAGACTGGAAATATTGGAAAATCTGGTTATTCTAGTTTTTGTGCACAGCTGGGATTCTTGGTTTGCATCTTTAGCAGGCTTCTCATGCAAATGGCAATTAGTTGCAGCACTGATAAAATAAAGTGTTCAAGATAACACTGAACGATCTAAAACATTATATCCCTAAATTGTAAATGTTATCTCTGTGTAGTGGTGCCATGAGGTGAGACACCATTGTCCCAACACTCCCATAATCCTCGTAGGCACCAAACTGGACCTGAGAGATGACAAGGACACCCTGGAGAAGCTGAAGAAGAATAAAATCTCTCCAATTACTTATTCTCAAGGAGTGGCCCTGTCCAAAGAGATTGGTAATGGCTTCAGTTATCTCTGATACTTTTTTAAATGGTTAATTATAATTCATGGAAGACAGCAGATTCCAGTAATAAACCAGCTGCCTTCTTTTTCCCGTCCTTAGGTTCTGTCCAGTACCTGGAGTGCTCAGCCCTGACGCAACGTGGCGTTAAAACTGTGTTTGATGAAGTCGTTCGGGCTGTCCTGTGCCCTTCACCCATCAAAAAGAAGGCAAATAAATGCTCTGTCCTCTAAGACTTCCTTCACTGGAACTGTTACAGGGGAACGTGACTGCTACTGGTGAGGGTGGCTGAAGAAATACAAGAAAAACACCAGTACACATGCACAAAAACAATGTATTTCTGTCCTTCCATAACAGTTTCCATGTTTCCATGTAACAGTTATACCAATACACTGTCACTAATACTTGGTTGCTTGATGGGAACACTTGTTGGCTGCCCCACCCCACAAGTTACTCAGCTACCCAGTACTCACCCCTAGACCGTGGTTGCCCTTCTAGTTATTTATATTAGATAGCTATTATTCAAAAAGTTATTTGAATTCATCTTTATTATGTCTTCCTCTTTACTTGTACAGTCAGTCTGAGCACTTCACTGTACGATATACTTCTATAACTGTGTATGTGACAAATAAAATTGAAACATTCTTGAAGACCTGGAATTTAAATGTGCTTACCTGGAAAGTGTGCTTGTGTTGATGAAACATCATTTTCACTACTAGCCATAGAATATCTCCATTTCTCATGCACTGCAGCGAGCTTGTGTCTGCTTGAGGCAGCTTAGTCACGTGACAACAACAAAACAGCAGAGCAGGGAGGAGGATGAGGAGTGATGTGTGCGTGTGTGTGTGTGTGTGTGTGTGTGTGTGTGTGTGTGTGTGTGTGTGTGTGTGTGTGTGAGGGCGAGATGAGTATGTCTGCACTGGCATGGTTACTGTTTGATGAAACAGCAGCAAAATGTTGAATTTAGAGTAGAAAAACACATTTAAGTTTCAATCCTGTCACACTATCGACCCGTCCACTCATATTGGCTTTTTTAAATATCTCAGATGTGGTGGCTGCTGTTGTGCTTCATAATTTATGAGTAAGCTCATGTTAAATGCTAGATAATATTATCTCAAGTTATAGTTATGAAGATATCTGGAGCTCCGAGTTGGAATTTCAACAGGAATTTCCCCCTTAAGTCAGATTTGCTACTCGGAAAGTCCAAGAAGTCAAAGGATGTCAAATATGGAGCTGTCTGGCAGGAAAAAAGAGAAAGACTACAGAGAAGATCCACGGATGTAGTGAAGGAGGAAGTGGAGAGGATTGGGGTGACAGGTGAGGATGGCAGCTCCTGCAGCGCAATGCAGAGCATTAAAAGTGTTGCTGTCTGAGGCGGGTGAGTTCACTTAATGTTAGTTTGTTTCACGCCTTTTTTTTCGTGACTCTAGTGAAATATCTAGGTCTCGATAACAAACATAATTTATAGTAGTGTAAATAAAATAAAAAATGACACCTATAGTTTTAGGTTGCTGGGCTTTTGGTGAGTTGGGATTAAACATTTGATTATACTAGTCAAATGTATTAATTAAAGTAAGCTGTCAGTATTTGTGTCTAGCTGCTCGCTGTACTGTCTTTAAGTGTAAAATTCATAAACTATATTCAAGTCAATTCAATTTTATTTATACGGCACCAAATCAGAACAACAACTATTATTATATGAGTATTGGTTTACACACATACACATTTGTATTAACTGCTAAAAAAATAAAAAATAAAGGAACACTTTAAAAACAAATCAGATCTCAATGGGCAAAATCATTAAAGATATTGAGTTATATATTAGTTATATATATATATATATATATATATATATATATATATATATATATATATATATATATATATATATATATATATATATATATATATATATATATATATATGGATGGATGGAGGGCTCCACCTTACCATGGAGCAAAAAACCTGTTTTCCTAGCTTTGACTGTAACACTGACGACACGCCCAGCCCCAGCCCCAGCATCCGACTTTCAAGGTAAACGCAAAGAAGCATGATAAGAAATAAGCTCCTGGGCTGACAGCATTCCTCCAGTTGCTGCAGCGCAATGCAGACCATTAAGTGTGTCGTCGTCGGAGACGGGTGAGTTCAGTTACTCAATATAACTTTATTTTATTTTTTACACCTAGTTTTTACCTGTAAAATGTGATGGCTGTGGCTCAGAGCAGGTAGAGCAGGTCACCGACTGATTGGGAGGTTGCTGGGTTAACCCCGGGTGCTCCAGTTTGTGTGCAAATGCCCTTAGGCCAGATATAAAATCCAAGTTGCTCTCCGATGTGTCCACCTGAGTGTAAATGTTACACTGAAAGCACAGAAAAAGGTGTTTGTATGAATGAGTGAACAAGGCTTTGAGTGCTCAGAGGCAGTGAAGAGTCAGTCCATTTTCATTACATTAGCTAGATATTTAGGATTGTCATGCTACTACTAAAGTTTTCTGTTGTAGTGCAAGAAAGACAAAAAAAACATCACTACTTTTTGGCTGCCATGCTTCTGGTGACAAGTTTTTATTTATATTCTTCATATCTGGCTTTCAAGGCAATTCAGAAAAGAAAGATTTTTCTTATCCTGAGACAGGTGGGAAACTGGAAAAGGGGAGAACAAATAAAGGCAAAAAACCACACTGTCTACAACAGATGAAAAATATCTGAAAGTCATGGCCTTAAGACAGAAAAAACAAATCCAGCAAGGAGATGGGTCTGGCCCTTCAGCTGATCAGTTACTGTTTGCCAAAGCCGCATCAGACATAATCTTTTTCGCATGGTGGCTGTCAGTAATTTACACAAGAACTGGACTTTAAATCAGTCGCAACAGGTTCAGGTCATCAAATATTGGCTTTTGGGCTTGTACATTTGTGCATGTTTCAGTAAACTGTTGCTACATCCCATATTCATTTCAAACTATAAAGAAATGATTACTCAGGACTTTTGCACATTACTATAACTGTGTTATGTTGTTATATTAACACTGTTTATTAAAATAACTGTATAACACAACTGATAACATCTGCTCCCACATTAAAGTTACTGTGTTATGATTAGCTATAGCTGCTACTTTAATGCTAACATTTACTGATAGTTAAACAGCTAGCATTCACATGTGTACCAGATACTTCTGATAACTGTCGTGTTGTGATAAGTGTTGTTCAGTAATGTGGATGTCAGCTACTGTTCATATGTTCAGCTGCCAGTGAGGGGAGGGGCTGTGTGCCTGCCTAAATAGTTTTGGCAACCTGAGTCCAGTGTAACAAAGTTGATTGTCCATCAGTTCAGACACAGCATTGTTGTTGTTTTTTTGCCTTCTCTCAGTAAATGCTAATCCAGCTTCTTCTCACCTACAGAGAAGTAGGTAAGACCTGTCTGCTCATCAACTACACCACCAAAGCCTTTCCTGGAGAGTACATCCCCACAGTGTGAGTATCTCACTTTGCAGTGCAGTGAGTATTTATTTATTTATTAAAGCAAGATTAGCAAACAGTGATCAGGCTCCACCCTCCTTTAAAATCAGTGCATATGAAAATTTGGCTTGCAGAGGAGCTTACAATCACAGCAGTGGACTGTAACTAGACCAGAAATACATGTTACAGGATGTTATGAGGAAACCCTTCAGCCTATCTCATTCTGATCTTAGCTGTTACTGTAACTGTGGCATGAAGTCATTGATAAACAAGCTTCCCAGTGAGTGAAATTTAAGAGAGCAGACGCCATAAAAGTCTACAATAAGGCAGATAAGATATCAACTTCCACTTCAGTTGTTTTTTTCAGTAGTTATATTTTGACAGTCTATATAAAGCCAGAAGGGTTTGGTTTATTTGTGCTTCATCACTTCTGTCAGGTTCGACAACTACTCCGCCAATGTTTTGTTCGATGGGAAGCCGGTGAGCCTGAACCTTTGGGATACAGCAGGACAAGAAGACTATGACAGACTCCGCCCCCTTTCCTACCCACAGACGGTACAACGACCACAAAAAGAAAGATTACACAATGTTGTGCTATACTTCACTTACATTACTGTGCAAAAGATTTGAGTCACTCCTTAGTTCTTTATATTTCACTTCCAGTGAAGTAAGATGTTCCTATGATTTTTTTAAAAGTGGTCTTCAGCAGTAGTTCTCCATGCTTTCTGAAGGTCTTTAAGTTTTCCGTTGGACATTGGCAGCTTTTTCACTGATTTTCAAAATATAAAGAATTGAGGCTCTGACTGTTTTGCTTTCTTTGTCTTACCAGGACATTTTTCTCATCTGCTTTTCCCTCGTGTCTCCTGCGTCATTTGAAAATGTCCGTAATAAGGTGAGTAGTCGCTATATTATGGAAAGGTGGCTGCACAATGTCATCCTATTACGGTTTTACTAATGAAGTACTGACAGTGTCAGTACTGTCATATCAATATCATGACATTTACTTATATTGTGCCTGTGCTGCAAAGCAAGCACAAGCTGCTGTGGATCAAGACCTAACCATAAATTCAAAGGAAAAATGTAACTATATGTCCCAAAGGATTCTATCATGATGGAAAGTAGAAACCGCAACTACAAATTAATTTTATTAGTGAATAATGTCTCAGTTAATTTCTATTAAGTAGTGAGTTTTCATAAAACCAGAAAACGACAAGAAAGTGGAAAAGGGCGACAAAATATTTAGCATTTTTTTACTTTTAAAATGTGCCATCAAAATTAGGTTAGGCATATTTTCTCTTAATAAAAAAGTTTTTTTTACTAAGTGTGAGTACTCTGAAGTGTGACATATGCCAACTAAGCAGCCCACTGCAAGCAGCCAGGAGTAGCAGACTGGATCTCCAAGGTGGAAATCACTGCTGAGAACACAAATGGTCGTCTCACATTTGCCAAAAAGCATCTGGATGATCCCCAAGACCCACAGCATTTCATAAGAACACCATCATACCAACAGTCAAACATGGTGGTGCTAGTATGAGGGTCTGGGCTGCTTTGCTGCTTCAGGACCTGAACAACTTGTTGCAATTGATGGAACCATGAATTTTGCTTTCTACCAGAAAATCCTGAAGAATTTTTGGCCATCAGTTCATGCCCTGAGACTCAAGAGGTCTTGGATTATACAGAAGGGCGATGATCCAAAAAACACCAGCATGTCCACCTCTGTATGGCTCAAAGAAACAAAATTAAGATTTTGGAGTCAAAGTCTGGATTTCAACCTGACTGAGATGATTAGGTAACCTTAAACAGGGCTTTCATGCTTGCAAACCCTCCAGTGGGGCTGAATGAAAACAATTCGGCAGAGAAGAGTGGGTCAAAATTCCTCCACAGTGATGTGAAGTACTCATTGGCAGTTATTACAAATGCTTGATTGCAGTTCTTGCTGCCAAGGATGGCACTACCAGTTATTAGGTTTAGGGGCAATTGCTTTATCACAGTTATTTTAGATAATCTAATGTGTACCAATGCTGACCTATTGCTCTGGCTTTGGATTTCAAAGGTGTCTTACTCCCGTCTTCCCCCTTTAAAAGAAACTTCTTTTGTTTTTTATTTTTTAAATAATGTATCAACTGTATGGCATTGTATGTTTGTAGCCAGGTAATAAGCATTATTTTGTAACATTTAGAGTTAAAGCCTTCAAATAACCAGTCGAACTCACATCCACACCTACAGCCAAATTAGATTCACCACTTAATCCAACATAAATGTCTTTGAGTTGTAGGAGGAAACCCTCAAAAGCACAGGGAGAACATACAAGCTCCATTTAGGAATGCTCCACATGATTCATTCACCAAAAATCAAAAGAATGACAATGCAAATAGGAAGTAGCTGCAGCTTCAATAAAATAAAGTGTTCAAGGTGGTGCAGGCCGAGCTGGGAAGTTAAACTCATAAACATTGTCTCTTTGCAGTGGATTCATGAGGTGAGACACCATTGTCAGAACACTCCCATAATCCTCGTGGGGACCAAAATGGATCTGAGAGATGACAAAGACGCTTTAGAGAAGCACAAGAAGGAGAAGAAGACTAATATCGCTCCCATTAACTACCCTGATGGACTGGCCCTGTCCAAAGAGATTGGTAATGGCTTCAGTTATCTCTAATACTTTTTCTTTTAAATCATCACGGAAGACGGCAGATTCCAGTAATAAACCTGGAATCTGGCTCTCTGTTTCCTGTCTTCAGGTTCTGTCAAGTACCTGGAGTGCTCAGCTTTTACTCAACGTGGTGTTAAAACTCTGTTTGATGAGGCCATCAGGATTGCCGTGTCCCCTCCACCTATCACCAAGAAGACAAAGAAGTGCCTTCTCCTCTAAGACTTCACTGAAACAGTGTATTTCAGATTCTGTCCTTCAATGTGTGCATCAGTTATACAGTTGTAAGGTCAATTTTAGGAGACATTGCTTCCTAAAAGTGTATACTGATTTTTGGTAGTAGAAATGTTTTCAAATAGACTGTACACATGCTGTATTTTAGCCGAAAAGAAATTCTTTGATCTGTTGTCTCTTTAAAACACAGCTGACAGTCGGCTGCTGTTTCCTGCTCAACCACATCAAGCATTTATAAGTTAAAAACGCCACTTTCTCTCTATGGAAGCAGGCGTGTCAACAAAGAGCTTGAACTTGAACTAACCACCTGTGAAGTTTGGAGTAACGTCTTTACTGGTAATTAATTATTTGCCTTAATGGTTCATGTTAATTCACTCCCATGAAGTAAATGAAGTCTGAAGCAGAGAGAAATGAATGTTGTATACGCTTAGCTTTATGAAGAAAAGCTATTGTGCTCTTTTGTTGTTTTTTAAAGCCAAGAAATTCCCCTAAAACAGGTTCTGTTTGTTTTCCTTTGAGCCAAAATGGCAAAAATGGCTGAAGTGTTGCTGACTCACTTATTCTTGTGAATCTTTCATTTATACCATACTGAAAAAATAAAGATTCACCATTATTCGAACATATTTTAATGTAAATAAAAATGTACATTTTTCTCCCGATCACTGATGTAATTAGTTAGAGCAATAAAATAAGATTAGATGTACGTTTTGGGCAACATATTAAACCACAAGAATAACACTTAAAAATATATTTTGCATTATGCTTTTAGAAAAAATCAATTAATGACACTGTCTCAGAAATATCTTCATTAATATACACTCAACTGCTCATCAACACAAAATCTATCCAGACAGTCCTTACAGACAAATAAGCTCAAGACGACTTCCCTGAAGCTCAACCGGAGAATCAGAATAAGCAAGAAAACTGATTTACGTTACTTGTTTGAACCAGATTACTCTGCTTAAACTTCTTCCCTTGCAACCTGAAACCAGATAAGCAGTACATATCAAATGGATGGATGGATCCTGATGCTGCTGGTGGTGTGGGGGCAATTTTCTTCACACACCCGAGTACCAACACCACAGTCTACCTGAGTATTGTTGCTGACCAAGTCCACTTCTTTATGACCACAGCATACCCATCTTCCGACTGCTTCCAGCAGGATAACACACCTCGTCACAAAGCTCAAATCATCTCAAAGTAGTTTCTCAAACATGTCAGTGAGTTCACTGCACTTCAGTGCCCTCCACAGATCTCAGTTGAGTAGAGCACTTTTGGAATGTGGTAGAATGAGAGTCTGTTGGGAGAAAACTCTGTAAAAAACCCAGGAGAAATAAAGACACAATGAGACAAGGTTACTTTTCATGCTTTAACGTGCGCACGGGTGAGCTGCAAAGAACAACTCACGACCATGAACAGAGGCTTGGCATTTTTATAGGCACAAATCACAGAGACAGTGAGAACAGGATAAGAAAATAATAAACAGATAAAATAAACAACTCCATATGTGGCGCTAGTCTCGTCAGCAGAGAGCTGGGAGAAAGCTGTGAGAGATAAAACAATCTAAAACAATATGTCCCAAAACAATATGTCTTTGCTGGGAAAGTCTAAAAGGATAATTCTAAACTAATCTAACCATAGACAAAGGGCATCTTTGTACATTTAAAAGAAGGTAAAGAAACATAGAATCATTTTTCCTGTAACAGAGTCTCATCGTGGATCTGCAGCAACTGTGTGAAAGTATCATATCAATATGGCTGAAATTCTCTGAGGAATGTTTGCAGTGCCTTGGTGAATCTGTGCAATGAAGAATTAAAGCAGTTCTACTCTGTAGATGGGCCAGTGATCATCAGTTTTTGACCATCAGAGATATAAAGAAATTTTGTAAACCTTTTGACTGACCCTAATGTTTTTTTGAGGGTTAAAGTTTGAGTTAGATTCGGGTTAAGGTAAGGGCTCGTCACCAATTTGTAACTGTTACAGTTGAGAATGAAAGTGGAGCACTAAATGTATTGAGCCCCACTCTTAAAAGAAACTCAAAGTCTTGACACTTTCTGTAAAATTATATTTAAGTTTTGTTTTTTAGAGCATGTTTTATGCCAACTTGTCCAAGTATAGAATAGGCTTGGTTGGTGCTAACAGACATCGTTTTATCTACACTCAACAAAAATATAAACGCAACACCTTTGTTACTGCTCCCATTCCCCATGGGATGGACGTAGAGACCTAAAATTCATTCCAGATACACAATATAACCATCCCTCCCAAACAGTGGTCACAAATCAGTCCAAATGTGTGGTAGTGGGCACATCTGCTATATTGAGATAATCCATCCCACCTCACAGGTGTGCCACATCAGGATGCTGATCTGACATCATGAGTAGTGCACAGGTGTACCTCAGACTGCCCACAACAAAAGGCCACCCTGGAATGTGCAGTTTTTTGCGCTATTGGGGGTCTGGGGACCCAGAACCGGTCAGTATCTGGTGTGACCACCATTTGCCTCATGCAGTGCAACACATCGTCGCATGGAGTCTATCAGATTGTCAATTGTGGCCTGTGGAATGTTGGTCCACTCCACTTCAATGGCTGTGCGAGGTTGTTGGATATTCGTGGGAACTGGTACACGCTGTCGTATACGCCGGTCAAGCACATCCCGAACATGCTCAATGGGTGACATGTCCGGTGAGTATGCTGGCCATGCAAGAACTGGGACATTCTCAGCTGCCATCTGCCCTGAACAATGTGAACCATGATTCATCCGTGAAGCGCACACCTCTCCAACGTGCCAGACGCCATCGAATGTGAGCATTTGCCCACACAAGTCTGTTACGGCGACGAGCTGGAGTCAGGTCAAGACCCCGATGAGGACGACGGGCATGCAGTTGAGCGTCCCTGAGACGGTTTCTGACAGTTTGTGCAGAAATTGTTTGGTTGTGCAAACCAATTGTTCCAGCAGCTGTCTGGGTGGCTGGTCTCAGACGATCTTGGAGGTGAACCTGCTGGATGTGGAGGTCCTGGGCTGGTGTGATTACACGAGGTCTGCGGTTGTGAGGCCGGTTGGATGTGCTGCCATATTCTCTGAAACGCCTGTGGAGACGGCTTATGGTTGAGAAATGAACATTCAATGCACGGGCGACAGATCTGGTTGACATTCCTGCTGTCAGCATGCCAATTGCACGCTCCCTCATTGCTTGTGGCATCTGTGGCATTTTGCTGTGAGACAAAACTGCACATTCCAGGGTGGCCTTTTGTTGTGGGCAGTCTGAGGTACACCTGTGCACTACTCATGATGTCAGATCAGCATCCTGATGTGGCACACCTGTGAGGTGGGATGGATTATCTCAATATAGCAGATGTGCCCACTACCACACATTTGGACTGATTTGTGACCACTGTTTGGGAGGGATGGTTATATTGTGTATCTGGAATGAATTTTAGGTCTCTACGTCCATCCCATGGGGAATGGGAGCAGTAACAAAGGTGTTGCGTTTATATTTTTGTTGAGTGTAACTAGTCACAGAACTGATAACTCTGAAGAAAAGAAGGATACTAAAACTACAAAAGCAATCTAGGGAGTTACCCTTGTACTGCATATGACAGCAACAACTGGTTTTATCCATTGTTGGCTAGCTGCACTGAAACAGGAGAATCCACCTGTCAGTGGGAGTTTTGTAGAACTATAAATGAGGACTGTGTTGGGGAAAGCCTCTTTGGTGCATTTGTGGCTCACTGGAGTCAGACACTGTCCCCTTTGTGTTTGATATTTTCTTGTGGGGATGGGTTGACAGACATAGCGGTGCAATCAGCTGGTAGAGCAGAGCTCCACAAAATATGATCACAACTATTTTGTGCAATTTTACAGTGTAATTTAACCCCCAGTTTTCACTGTTCAGTTATTCTTTTAACAAACACTTCCAAACTGTTTACAAAAGGTTACAAGGAAGTTTCCAAATAAAGTGGACTCAATGTAACTATAATATCTATGACATCAATGTAGTCAAAAGATCAAATCTGCACACACGCACACAGAGTGGAGCAGTCACGTTGGGGAAAACCTAGAAGGAAAAAAACAACTTTTAGCTTAAAAATAGAACTTCTAATCTCAAGCTCAGTCCTGCACTTGTATTCTATACATACACTGTGAGGTTTTGGACGAGATGAGTGAAAAACAATTCCTGGGAATTATTAGTGGGACATGAAAAATCCTGTCTGAAGCTCTCAGGAAAAGGGGCCTGTTCAAAACAATTAATGAGCTTGACCCTTCTAAGGGTTTGAAATACAGTTAAGTACGGGCAAAGGATGAATGCTGCACACAAGTGATGCTGACTGAGCACAAAAACAGAAGAGACAACATGAGAGAAGCAGCGAACAAAAAATGATGTAATCCGTTTTACTTAAAGGTGACACAGTTTCAAGCTTTGACAGGCGGGACATTATTTGGTTTTGGAAAACTGACCTTCAAGTTTCAAACAGGATGTTGGGAAATCTCATTTATTTGTAACAAAGCATTTTGTTTCCTGAAAACACTCAGCACAGAGGCAATGATTGCCATTAGGTTGTAAACTCCATGTAGACAAGGAATCTCATATGTGATGCAAAGAAATTTAAATAAATCTTATTACAAGATAAACCAAAACTTGACAACGTCTCGTCATCACAGGTCATTAGTAGCACATTTGGCACAGAATCTGCACTTGAATACTTAAATTAGTCCATTCAGTCTTTTTATAAACACTTTTCATTCCGTTCATAAATTTCTCATCGTCCGTCAGCGCCTGACGTCAGCCTCACGAATCCACAGATCGCAACAGGGTCCCTGAAGTTGTCGGTATGCTGGAAAGAAAGAAAGCATTCATTAAAATCAGTGGGATCAGACGAAAACATGACTCGAGTTAGGCGGAAAACAAGTCAGATTGTTTTGGACGTTAAAGAAAAGGAACCACACTTCAAGACAGACGTAATTTTAAAGATCAAGAGTTGTTAAAACTGTTTGACAGTAACACGCACACATTAGTGACCATAAAGACTAATAATCCTGTAAATAGACCAAATGGGAAAAAGGAAACCTTTGGGAAAGGCAGAACACCATCATACATTTTGGATCTGTTACCACCAAACACCAAATCTTTCTAGAAAAGTGAAATTGGAAATGTCAGATGATGCCATTTGTTGGTACATCACAAAGAACTTCATCTGATTAGAGTAGTTTCGTGATAATAAAACTACACATTAAATGTAATATGAGGTGATCCATTTATAAGAGGTTAACACATGAAAGTGTTATAAACTTAAACTCCTGTCTTTGAATTGTTTTTTCTACAGCCCTTTAAATTTGGCCTGTATAAGATATACTAGCAAATTTTTAAGCTAATTATCGCTCAACTGAATGTGAGATTATTTTGAAATTCCACATTGCTGAAGTCATAGTACCAGATACTTGACCTAAAAAAGTTTTGAAAGACACAGGTCTAGTCTCCCTGGACTTTTTTCAGAGAAATCAAAGATGGTCGGATTGGGAGTTTCTTAAATTTAGTCCAGTTACTGAAATACGATTGAGAGCAGCTGTATTTAATGCCTTAACAGGTGGTTAAACTGACCTACTAAGATAAAGGTAAGGAAAGGAGGTAAAAAGCATCCAGTCGTATTACCTCTCTACCAGCTCTGCGCCAACAATGTCATAAATGTGGTATTTCATATGGAATTTCACTTGTGAATTCGTCCGCCGCTCCTCGATTTCTGCCTTTAAGACTTCGCCGTATTTGGACTTCTTAACCATGCTGAGCACTGCTTTACGGCCTAACGGCAAAATGAGAACAAAGACATTAATGGGTGTCGTAACTAAAGGAAATCGCTGTTACGATTCAATCAAGTGAGATTCAACACCAACCTTTTATGAAGTACTTTGTGAATTTGCCAGAGTTGGGAATGGAAAGCCACCAGCTGCCTGCATCCCTCACAGTCAGGACCCCAGACTTAACCAGCTGCCTGTGTGTGGGGAGAAAACAGATTCTGAGTTGATCTTTATCTTTCAGAATGGCCAAGTCAGAGGTTACACATTCATTCAATAATGCCAAGCACAAAGTTATGGAAATCGGTATAAACAGCTTTAATGCCACAGAAAATGTTATTCTCTGCTACCCCTTTAAATAAATGTCAAACTCTTTCAGTCATTGTCAGCAGTGTTGCTTTACTTTTTATTTATCTAGGAAGTTAAATGTTAAACTATGTCCAAGATAGAAGGTTTGGGAATGATAAAGCTAAATAATAAACGCATGCAATATATGGGTGTCTTTCATACGTTATCTCAGAGTCTGTGAAGAGAAACTCCTTCAGCATTTTGTCTTTCGTGAAGCTCAGATCTGTGCAAGCGGACACCACTTTCTCCAAGAACCTCTCCACGGTGGCTCTTGTGGTTTTGCCCTCCTCTCCCGCCAGCACTTTGGCCTTGTAGTCAGAAGTAAAAACCAGCCCAAAGGCTTCTGCGTCGAACCCGAGCTGGAACATCAGCAGATCTCCTCGTTCACGCATCTTATTCTGTTACCGATGACAGCAACGAGTTGTATTTCACATCTGAATCTGCAGAAATGATTACACATACATTTCTAGCACTTAAAATCCACCTTACCACCTCCTTGTCCACCAAAGTCTTGTCACTGTGTAAGCTGTAGAGCTGGTGCTTCAGCACAATTTGAGGCAGTGCATCATTGAAGAGCTTTCTGGGAAATAGGGTCATGAGGTACTCCAGACTGGATTTAATGTCAGCTGGTCCTTTTAAAGTGAAGAAATGACAGTGTGAACTTCAAATGAAGAGTTTTTTGATCACGTTATTGTAGATTTTTTAGGAGTCACACCCACCATCTTCAGCAGCAGTAGCTCCAAATTGTTCTGTGCCATTTCTTCTCTTCTTCAGATTGAAAGCGTCTGAAATCAGAGCCCGTTTCCTGCTCATACCTGAAGGAGAAATTTGCACCTGTTCACTCCAAGATGCTGCTTTTCTCGCTACACAACGCAGAGCCTATTAAAAGACCTTTAAATGGTCAATCATATCATTATTTCCTACTAATTAAGAATAATGCCCCACAGTCAAGATCCACTCCTTTGCCAATTTCTGATGAATGAATTATAAGACATAATCTCATATTTTCCATAAAGGTACGCTCAGAAAACAAGTTTTGTTAGGTTAAAAACACTACACCGTTAGCCATGCTAACGCTAGCTCGTTTATCAACATTAGACCGAGCTATTTGAACTCGAAAATAATTTTCGTCCTTACCTGATGAATAAACCCAATAATAATGTTTTTTTTTTTTTCTTTTACATCACTTTATTCTCTGCCAGAGCCACAAACCAGCCCAACAGCTACAGGGAACTGCTACAACTCTTCTTTTCACGGATATTTACAGTGTTTTTAGAGGAAGTGTCGCCGCTAACACCGAGCAGCGGATTGGATGGAAAACTGCACACGGAAGTGGCGTTAGCTTGTTGTTAGCGTGTGAGACTAGTTAGCTGTCTCGCTACAAAAACAAGGCAGCGTTTTTCTAACTCAGCTACTTCTTGGTTTTAGTCGGTAAAGATGCAACAAACGTATGTTTGTTGTTCCTGTGCCAAGTCTGTTATTTTATTTCCTCTGACATAATATAAACAGGGAACTTCTAACGTTAGCTTAGCAACCTCTGCTCGCTGTGCTGTAAAGAGGTAGGTTATCACTTACTTACGTCTTATTTATTCATGAAAGTACTCTTTAGTTTTCGTAGTGGGGTTAGTAACAGCGGTATTAGGAAACCTTTGTTAATTTTAAACATGCATTTAATTGAGAAACAGTGCAGACACACGCCAGACATTACCTGCCTCTTTTCCATTCAACATTCAACACATAAACTGTTATAAGCACATCAGGCGGTTCTAGGTCCAGATATGCTGCATTTAAACTTAAACTAATTCATTGTTTGTGTACAATTTGTTACAGAGAGGAAAGAACACATTTCTAATTTTAAATATGCAGCACTGTGCAAAAGTCTTCAGCCACCCCATCATGTCTTTATATTTTGGTAGGAAAATGTGGAACCGGTGCAGCGATTTATCAAAACATGTTCAAGCATACAAGAGTATAAAGTATATAAGGCAAAAACAACTTTGTACAGTTCTAACGATCTTGAAAGCCAATATTTGGTTTGACCACATTTATTCTTCAACGCAGCCTGAACTCTGTTAGCAAAGCTTTCCTGTCATTTCTTTAAGCAGTCTTCAGGAATAGTTTTCCAGGCTTCTTGAAGGACATCCAAAGCTCTTCTTTGGATGTTTGATGCAAACCGATTATAAGGACACAGCTTATAATCGGTTCTTTGCAAAGTTGCCTGTTATATTTTTAAAAGTTAGCTAAAGAATATGCACATATGCATTAACCCTAACCTAACTTATCCCTGAAAAAATTGCACTTAAAGAACAAAAACTCATAAATTCTTTCTGTCCAGCTATGGACCCCCACAGATCCAGCATCAGCTGTCACAGCCATCAGTCCTCGTACAAAAGACAAAGAGACGACAGTGGCAGAAGTCCTCGTGAGAATAAACACTTCAGAACGAACACACAGCACCAGTATCGGTCTGAGTCGGCTCTGGGTCAAAACCCTTTGAGCTGCAGGACTTTAAGCACGAGAAGAGAGCTTTATGAAAGAGACTTTCCTGTTTACAAACAGCCTGTGGAAGTGGGATGTTTTTCCCTCGACTCTGAGCGTAGATTCTTCAACGACAGCAGGCAGATGAGGTACTACGTGGAGCCTGACAGGAATCCAAATTTCAACCTGAGGGATGGATACAGGGATCGCTTTATAAAAAGAGACGACAGTGTGAAGGAGAGGCTGGACCATATTCTCCGGTGGATTGTAGCCAATAAATCAAAGATTAACCCAACAGGGGCAGCAGCCTCACCTCGGTAAGTGTAGCTGTGAGGTTCCTGTTTTTATTGTATTTCTCTTCAGGTGATCAAGTAGGTCCCACACAGAGAGAGAGAGATAAACATTATTGATCTCTAACCACAACAACAGTTCCTACTGGACATGTATTCTTTGATCAACCTCTACTCTTTCCAGCGCTTTAGATGTCGACTTTGTGACATGGCGGGGCCACCTAACTAAGCTGCTGACCACTCCTTATGAGACAAGGGAAGGCTGGTTGTTAGCAGTCACCAGGTTCAGGGGCACATTTTACATCAGTGAGGTGGAAACGGAAGCTGCTCGCAGGGAACGGGAGAACCGCACCGAGAGGCATGAAGAGATGATGTACTGGGGATACAAGTTTGAGCAATACACATGTGCAGGTAGGTGGGTTTATGTAGTACCTTATTTTTCCTTTTTTTTTTTTTTTTTTTTTTGAAACTTTGGGTACTGATTTAAACTGCCTTACCCACAGCTGATGATTCACAGGCATACCTCATAATCAACTGGTTTTATATTCAGTCCATTTGTGCCTGGGAAGCACAACATGTGAGATTTCCACTATGGGGAAAAATGCTAATGGTATAATAAAAAACCCCAAACAAAAACAGTACTTTTGCCTCACAAAAAGAAGGTGCAGGTTTGATTTCACCGGCTGTTTTCGTGTGAGCTTTGCTGCCTGTGTGGGTTCTCTCCAGGCACGCTGATTTACTGGGATTTTCCCACATAACCATCTCTAGGGTTTACAGAGACTGGTTTGAAAAGAGGAAACATCCAGTCAGTGGCAGTTCTCAGGGTGAAAATTCCTCATTGGTACCAAAGATCAAAGAGAGACTGCTTGGAACTGATAGGAAGGCAAGAGTAACTCAAACAACCACTTAGTACAATCGAGGTAATCAGAAGACCACACCAGGTGCAACTCCTGTCAGCTAAGAAAAGGAAACTGAAGCTATAATTCATCCAAGCTCAACAAAACTGGACAATAGAAGACTAGAAAAATGTTGCCTGGCTGATGATTCTTGGTTTGTGCTGCACTGGTAATGGCAGAATTGGGGATAAACAACAGGAAAACACAGATCCATGCTGCTTTGTGTCAGCAGTCCAGGCTGCTGGGTCCCTTAGTACCAGTTGAGCATCATTTACATGACACAGCCTGAGTATTGTTGCTGATTATGTTCATCCCTTTATGACCACAGTGCCTATCTTTTGATGGCCGCTTCCAGCAGCTGTCCTTTTAAAAAGTTATCTTCATGTCTTTATGTAATTGAAGAACTCGAGTAACAGCAAAGACTCGTAAATGCAGTATGATTGTTGATCTTACCACGATTAATTAAAATTACTACACTCTATAAAAATGTAATGTGATTATTATAATGCCCAACACTGACTTCAAATCATTATTTTTTCTGTACATATCCGTGTGTCCATTATATTAGATATGAAAACTAAACCTAGCACAGTGCTTTCAGTGGTAAAGTTTCACCTTTGTCTCTCCTGTAGACAATACCCACAGTCTACCTGACCCTGGTGGAGTGGTTAACACCAACGAGGCCTTCTGCACTGTGGTGCAAACTCGGCTCGCGGATCACAGACTGCTGTTCTCCGGCGAGGTGGACTGTCGAGATAAAGATCCCAAAGCTCCGGCTGCTCCTGCCTGTTACGTGGAGCTGAAGACCTCTGCAGAGATCTGCACCCCCAAACAGCGCAGCAACTTCCACAGGTACAGGATAAAGTAAAGCCTCATAATTTTCACGTTGTGTGGTTGGCTGGATGGTAACGCTTTTATTTTGGCGCTCCTCAGGTTCAAACTGCTTAAGTGGTGGGCCCAGTCTTTTCTCCCGGGAGTCCCTAGAGTGGTGGCAGGTTTCCGAGATCAGGAAGGTGTCGTTGTTTCCGTGGAGACCTTTCACATTTCTAAGATCTCCCATCTCATCAAGGTAAAGCAATAAATAACTCGTGATTTAAAAACATCTGGCAGCACACCATGAGCACACTTCATGAGCCTTCTGTACATCTTTTAAACAGAACGAGTATAACTGCTGGAAGCCGACAGTATGCATGAACTTTTGCTGCGATTTCCTGTCTTTTGTGAAGCGTGTAGTTACCGAAGACAGTCCTAGGTGAGCTATAATAACACTTTTAAAATATTCTGGTTTGGGGTAAATACATGTTAATCTCTTTCTGTTGTCATTTCAGAGTGGTGTACCTGTTCTCCTGGGATCCCTACAAAGATGTCACCTACTCTGCCCACAGAGACTCTCAGTATTGCTTCCTGCCACACTGGTATGTTGAGGAGATGACGAGAAGTGAAGACTCCCAATATGAGCCTAAAGCATAATTTATACTTCTGCACTGAAGTCTGAAAGCCTGGAGTTGATTCATTCCCTTCCAGTCAATTAGAAGAGGAGGAAACAGGCCAATCACAGTTGTTTTGAGGAAGGGAGGTGCATGTCAGCATAGGATATTGTGACGTAAGATTTAACCCTACGTATGGCTCTGATAAACTGAATTGCAGAAGTATAAATTCCACCTGAGGCATGGTCACGAATGCATCATTATCCTGTAGACCTCCAGTGGAGGACATTTAACGTGGTAAACATTTGCATGAGCTCACCAATCACTACTCAGTCTTCTGGGGGGATTCTTTTATTTTATTTTTTTAAAGCAGTGATGAACTACATTTTATCTGGCATGTAATGATCTAAACAAAACACAATTAAAGAAATCAATATTGTTTCTCAATCTTTTTTTATTCCCTGGTTATAACAATAATTTACAACCCACAAACAGTGTTATATTTATTTAAACAAAATTAGAAAATCTGTGTTGTGTTTTTTTTGTTGTTGTAAATGAGTCAAGATGATATCAAATAAGAACTGGATGTAAACAAAGTTCATTTTGTAAAATATAAAAAGCAAAATTGTAAAGCTTTAATCAAAAAAAAAAAAAAAAAAAAACCAAACAGTTGGAGCTGTTTTTCCTAACTGCTACCAAATATAAGTGACAACTGGCAGAGGAGCTGAAATCTGGTAAATGTGTCACTTGGCTAGAGTATTGATAGAACAACAAAAGGTCTAAAGGCTGCGGTGTTAAAGGGAAGCGCCTCTCTTGGTTATAACCAAGACGTAAAGAGAGAAAAACCAGTTTAACAACAACAGCAGCAGGAGGAGTGGATCAACTGTCAACCGGCATCAAGTTGAAAGGCAGCATTAACTGTCATTTACCACATCAGAGAGAGAGAAAGTACTGTGACAAATACTGTGAATCACTGCGATCCCCGACAAGTTTACACTACTCGCAGGGAACTGATAGACATAATGGAAGACATCTGTGTGAAAGAAAAAGAGCGCACGTCGAACACTGCGATATTGAAAACAGTAGAAAAAACTCAGTGCATCAAGTGTTTGTGTAGATCAACAGTCACTGAATAACTTACAAACGAGTGACAAAAAAAAGAATTAAACCATCGACAAGCATCAAAATGAAAAAGTGCCAAAACCTGCAGCTCTTTAGAGTGAGACTGGCTTCAAAAGAGTCAAAACCCTATAACCTTTGATGTTAAAATGCCCAGCTTTACAACAAAAATAAATGTGTTTGCAACCTGATACAGTTTCTTTTTGTCTTTATAACCTGTTAGCCCCAGTCCACATGGTTGCTTTCTTATCTAAACTTTACAAAAGCTCAAAAGTAAAAGGTGTGGCTACGCTGACTTACAGGTACATGCCGACACAGATGTCTGCTCAGCTTAACCAGTTTTTGTAGCATTGGTGTCTTTTGTCGTGTAATAATCTCACCAGTAGTAAACTATCAAAGAAGCTTGTGTTCCAGTCTTGCCACAGAGTCATCCATAAATAGTCACTTCTGGCTCATAAACCCTCCAAAACTTGATAACAACAACATTTTAGCAGCCAAAACCTTAAAATGCAGAGTACAAAGCTAATCAGTAGTTGATAGTGGATCCATCCACGTTTTATATTCAGTCTATGGGGGAAACAAACCTCTAATTCCTGCAGTGAGGAAATATTATACTCTGACTGGTTTCATGAATCAGAAGCTACAGCTTTTGCAGTCACAAGACCACAAAACAAGCTAATTTGAGAGAAATTTGTGTGTAGGTGTTAGTTGGTGTACTCCACCACCAGCAACATAATGAGGGTGTGTCTTTTGGAAGAATACTGTTTATCTTTGTAGGTCCAAAGACTTTAAGAATACATGCTGAGGTGCACTGATGCTGTGGACGCACAACTAAGATTTTAGCTTGTTTTTTTCCTTTAATTTGTCACTCGTCTGTATGTCAGTTCATACAGTTTCTTTTTCATAATGCATTACAATCAGAGGCACTTGCTACCTACAACTACTGCAGCATGTGCAGACACATACACTGTGCTTTTCCCTCAATTTATATTAAATTAATTTAATGAGGTTTCCATCTTGCAGGATTTCACAACTGGATAAATTCACAGTTAAAAGCTTAAGTGTATGTAAAGAATGGCCCAGTGGTTTAGATTAAGGCAGCAGTAAACTTATCATCACGTGCAATAAAGCTCAAATGTTAAGACAAAAGTCTTAAATTGAAATACACTTTTTCAAATTCATATGAAAATGTAAATGTAAAGACAAATATCATTCATCTCCTATAGTGAAATATGAAACTACAGCAGACTCATGACAAAAACTCAGACCAGGGGAAAGCAGCTAGTCTGGCCCATTGATTTGAACCAGTAATTTCTTAAAGAGCATGTATATTTCCACGAGAGCTGTATCAGTCTTTCAGTGCAGCCAACATCTCTCAGAAAGAGGCCAAACAGGTGTATTTGTGTTCTTTTGCCTAAACGGGGTTTTTTTTGTTGGTTTTTTTTTAATCATCACCTGACAGAGTTTTATTTTTTAACAGTAGAAAGTTCAGCTCTTTGAAAGGTGTTCTTTTCAAACAGTTACTCAATACAGGACCTGTTTAACTCACCTCACACTAGAAGATATTATACAGCAAACCAAACTAATAAATAATGTCTGTATGTTTTTCTTTGTCACATAAACTCAGTTAACTTTAGTCCCTGCAGGACCATGCTTAACCAAGAGAAATGCACCAGTGGAGAGGATGTGTATGCACAGATGTTCACAGTTAGAGGTTAACAATAGCAATAATTAAACCCCCCTCTGGTTTTGTTATATAATTTGGGAATGGAATAGGAATGTGGGGCTCCCAAAGCACCATTGCGGGCTCATATTATCGTGCCTATGCGACAGAAACAATTCATAATGTTAGTAATAGCATCAGCAGGCTTTAAAACCTACTGAGGATGAGTGCACTGACGGTTTGCTGTGTTCAGGTAGCAGTCTTCAGTGCTTCAGTTTCTTGTTCATCCCCATGAGTCTGAAGGTCACTGCAGCGATCTTCTCATACACAACAAACATGAGTGCAGCCGTCAGTACCGTCTGTAGCAGCTTGGCCTCCAGGCCTTTGTACAAACCGAGAGCACCGTGCTTCCTGCGATAAACACGGGTATACAACTGTGACCACTGCTACATATTCACACATGTGCTTGTTGTGAGTCGAGTGACTAGATAGTGTAATTTTAGAGATGCTGCACTCACTTTATCCGGTCCATGAGCAGGAACAAAATGTTCACACCACCACCCTCGGCGTCACTTGTATACTGGCCAAACTGATGAAAAAGCATAAAACAAGTGATGCATGTGTAGTAAAGATTAAATATCATTTACCAGTCATGCATATTTGCATCGAGTGTTTGATGGTATTAACCATATAAAGATGCTCTGGTTTCTCTAAATTTTTCTATTAATACACACTCACCGGCCACTTTGTTTAAACCGGTTCATCTGCTGATCAATAGAAATATCTAATCATCCAATCACATTGCAGCAACTCAGCTAATTTAGTGATATAGTGAAGTTGCTGCTGAGCATCAGAATGGGAAAGAAATGTGATATAAGTGAATGTAGCTTGGTTTTTGGTAGCAGGCGTTCTTATCTACTGGGACCGGATCAGAAATTTTTTTTCCCCTAATAAAGTTTCTGAGGAGTGTACACAAAATTAAGTCAAATTTACACAATGTTGTGTCCCAGACTCAGCCAGGAGTTCCATCATTTTGCCCGTGTAAGAGTAATAGACTGCTTTTGGCACACATAAAATTACACAGATACAATTTGTAGTTGTTTTTGTCTGTTTACTGAATTTTCTGTCATTGCAAAAATGTTGAACTTCATCAGCCTAATCTTTGAAAAACAGAATACAGGAATAACATTTTCTGTATTAGAGTATTTACCCTCAGTATGGCCTGAACTGTCTGCAGAGGATACGTGGCAGTGGTAGCGATGGCCTTGGCAATGGCTCCAATGAGAAAAATCTTTGCTGAGGATATCTGTGGTAAAAGACGAAAGTTCACAGGTCAGGTGACTGATCGCTAGATTGGTCTAAACAGGGTCCCTCCTGATCACAGCCCTTCAGCTATGGAACGACAGGATGCTGACTGATTAGCTTCAATAAGGCAATATTGCATACATCACTGGTTCCCTTTAAGTCTTCTTACCTTCCTCCCTCCTCTGCCTGCCTTCCTCTTCATGGCCTCATAAATCATGAACTGCACAGCAGGGTTGAGTACGAGGACGAGAGAGGGCAAAGTGCCGTTCCACAGAGTTCCCACCCCCTCGTTGGCTATGATCTGTGAGAAAGCATCTGAAAGAGAAGCAGTGAGGTTTGACAATCACACAGACACAAGACAAGCACGTCAGAAGTTTTGACCTGTTTAACAGATATGAAGCGCTCACCAAATATGCCTCTGTAGTGAGTCTGGTGGAGGTCTTCGTTTCTGAACTTTACCCCCTGCATCTTCAGTCGAGTGTTGACCACCCACATGGGAGTGGTCAGGATCACATTCACCACTCCTACATGAACAAGAGATATTCAAGTTTCTTGAATCCACAAACCAGAGGATAATATCACCATCTTTTGCATACAGTCTATGGGATACATGCATGCAAACGTTTCACACACAAATCCAGGATTCATCCATTCAATCCAGACATCTGTCACACAGTCACTCCCTCCACTTTTGAAAAGTTTGCCTTTTGTGCTACAGGCTTCTCTATTAATTGGACACCTTGCATCCATTTAAGTCTTTCAGACAATTTCCATCAGGTCAGTACTTACCTGACACAATTCCAATGAGCAAGTCTTTCCCAGGTCTGGACTGGCCTGGACCAGATGCCATCAGCTTCTTCAGTGAGTTAAACGTGTAGAAGTAGACAAAATTGGAGCAGCAAAGGCTGGAGATAACTGGGAACCAGCCTCTGTACAGTGACAGACTGGGAGAGGTAGTGATGAGGCATTTGAGTACTGTGTTTTTAGTCATGTGGTCAAAACATCATCCTAAACCATGGATTAGATTACAGCTGCAGCTACCAATTATTTTCATTAACTGTTTATATCTGTGATTACCTTGTTTTGGTTCATAACATTTGGTTAAATTATAAATATGGTCAAATAAGAGTAAAACAAGGCTTAACTTGTGTAATTTCTAACCAGAAGCCTCAGTGATTTTAAATTCCAACACTATACGTACAAGCCTTCTTCCTTTGCTATCTCAGCCAGAATGACTGGAGTTGAGTTCGACTTTCTCTTCTCATCCACTGAAAAATAAACACAAATATGCCAGAAATCAGGCAATGAGTCTCTGGACAATGACTTGACACACAAAGATCAGTTTAACTGCATTATCTCAGCTTGTGGAATATAAAAGAGTGGAAGCAGAAAGGCATAACACACCTTTTTATGTCTCATATAGAGCTGAACATGAGCGTGCTTTGCAATAAAAAAAAAAAAGACACATGAAACAACAAACAGAAATGGATTGTTTATGAGGTAAAATAAAAACTACATTTATCAGTGCGCTACTCTTTGGGACGCAGTTACGGTTGCTCTATAATGACCCCAGCGTTAAACCTCTTTCAACTCTGCAGCTTATCAGGTGACCTCTGTCCAAGATGATAAAGCCCCCCAGCTCACCCTGGAGTCTGCTTTTGGCCGTGTCCAGAGGAAAGAAGACGGTCATAGCTGTCACACTCCCCTAAAAAGACAATGCACTGCAACATTAACATCCATACTGACACCTGAAAACACAACATCTAACACCATTGTTCAGCTTAAAGTGGTTTCTTCAACACCATGCTATCTGCTATTAGAAGGATAATACCCCAACCCCCATAAAAAACAAATAAATAAGAAACAAAGCTACTCACCATTGCACCTGCCACAGCATGAACCAGCGTCTCATAGGATAGGAGGCCGACGGCCGAGCCACCGTTGTCGGACATCTCTGCAGGTTCTCCCCGGTCCAACCACACAAGCTAAACACCGGGAAGTAACTGCCGTGAACCCAATGGAAGATGTCCGGGTTTTCCGAACAGTGGAAACGTTTTAAACAACAATTATTCACAACTTCATGTTATAGGAAGCTGAAAAGCGACAAGAAACAGAAACCAAAGAAGAGAGTGAAAAACTGTCAGATTGGGTTCACTCTCTTCTGGTCGGGGGATAGTTCCTCCCAAGATGCCGCTGATTGGACAGGTTCTTCTTCTTCTTTTGTTGACTCTTCTGCCGGTTCTTTCTTCTTCTTCTGGTTTTGGTAAATCATTAACTTTAGCATAGAATTTATTAGCCACCTACTGGACTGGAAGGAGAAGTGGTGGAAAAACTATATGGGATTTTACAGCACTTATTTGCGGCAGTTCACCACAGCATGTGTGATTTTCCAGATTTTTTCTGACACACCCCCAAAGGGACAGACTTAGATATCATAATCATCTAGATATGACAACACACGGTCTAAGAGACTTACACTAATGCTTTTTTAGTACACTTATGTAAAATACACATGCTGGACTGTATCTGGGCTTGTACGCATACACTTCTGCTTCATGTTACTTCACATCAACAGTTTCTCCAATTCATTTCATGGAGAAATTTCTCTTTTTAACGCTAAGCTCTAAGGACGAGCTCCCATGATGAATATAATATCTTGTAAAAAGAAAACTATCCTGCAATATTATTTTGAACCTAAACAAGTAGCAAAATTAGAACATGTGACTAATCAGCCGTTTTTTAAAAAGTAAAGAAAACAACTGAATTGCATGTTTAAAAAAAATGAACGTGTACCTTGATTAAATATATCCATCTTGCTAAAACTGTTTACAAACAAAACAATAAATGAATTTATCAAGAAAATAGATTAACACATGATTTAAATAATCACAAGCTGTTTGCAATAATTAATAATAAAAAATACTTTATTTTTCCTGTTTTTTAGTACAGTTGATACTTTAAGTATAGTGTGTTATTTTTACTTTTCCTGTAATTAATGACCCAATCAAGCATGTCTGTCAAGATTTTAACAATATCTAATTAGATTAGATGGATAAATAGATATATAAATAGAATAGAGCAATAATTTGTTAATAAAAGCTTTAATCATGTATTATACTTAAGACAGTTTTTAGGTATAAACGCTTTAAGTTAAAAAGTTGAATGTTCCAAGTTTTAAGTTGATTCAAGGTAACAGAGGGAGTTGATGTCGCTTTTTACTCTTTTAAATACTTTTCTACAAATTACAGAATAAAAATGCATCATAAAAACATCAGTTTACAAATGTTGATGAAGAATTTAGAGTTCTAACGAGCTAAAACCTGAAAACTAGAAATAACAGATAATGTTCCATTTTCATTTTACTGGTCATTCTAATCCACAACAATATATTATTCTTTCATAAAGATTGCTTTTGCCTTCAAACCTGTGAAGAAACAGTGATTACAGCAGAAACTCCTGCTGTGTGTGAACACGTTTTCTGGGTGAAATCGCAGTAAGGGATTTTTTATAGTGTTGAGGAAATGGGGCAGCTCACAGCAGTGAAGCGAACTTTGCTTTTGTTTTATGGCCCCGAGCTGCTGGTGCGTTGACGCCCAGTCATCGCTTTGTTTGCTTGGGTCTGCAGTCGCTTCTGCTCATCTGACGTTAGCCGGGGGGGCGCAGAGAAACTTGGATTTTTATTTTTCTCCAAGCTTTTCCCTTCTTACCAGAGATGTCTAGGTACCACAAAGCAGCGATTGATGGATACGTGGAACTCTTGAAGGAGGCCACGGTGAAGGACCTGAACACGCCAGATGAGGATGGCATGACTCCCACCATACTGGCTGCTTTTCATGGACATATCAGTGCTCTTCAGCTCATATGCAGCAGAAAGTAAGTTTTCTATCGCCTGTCCTTCATCTCACATCTTACACTGAGACAAAAACGACCTGAACATATGAGTTCTCGTCAAGTGTTTTCTTCAGGCTGTGTAATTTTTCTGTCATTTCTAAAGAAAACATAAAGTTAGACATAAAATATTTTCATTTAAATACATTATATTTTATAAAACCAAATAAGATTAAGATCTACAGCGGAACCAGGAACAGTGCTCACAGAGCAAAGGTTGACCAGCATGAAATAAAGTGTGTTTTATGCTTTCTCATATGTACTTTATTTGTTTTTGGCACTTCATCTGGATTTTTTCCACAGCTATTGTTCACTCCATTTTAATGAGCTAAGACTTTATTTCCCATTAGCTGAGCCAAAAGTTTAACCAGCCCAATCCATCCAACAAAAACAAAAGAGCTGTTCATCCAGGCCGTGCCACCACCACCACCGCCACCGCCACCGCTACTCCACATGTACCTCCGTCCCTCTTTCACTACAACCAAGACCATACAAAATCAAGACCATACAGACTTTTGAGATTCAGAGAAGTTTAGTTTTATTTTATTTATATTTCAATGGGCATAAAGCGTGTCTTGGCTACGTGGCCAGGATTATCTAAACCATTTCCTCTTTGGTCATTACGCAGGATGAACTGGGATTTATGACAAGGTGTAGCAGTCACACAGCAATCAAAACTTGACAGGGGGCAGCAGTAAAAGGACTTTAAGTCTTAATAGCTCACTAGTTAACTTCACCCATCTTTAATTTGTCATATGCTAGATTTGGATGTGGATCTATTCTCTGTTTTAATTTAATTTCCTGGACTGATCCTGGACTGACATTTTTTTAAATGTCATTTTTTTATCATTTAATCATTTTCTCTAAACTCATGAAAAACTACTGTGCATGGAGTTTGGTATAAATCAGGAATACAGAATAGCCAAATAATGAAAATATCATCACTAATGATAAAAAAATCTTTTGTGTGTGTTCGTGTTGTACAGAGGAGATCCCAACAGGAGTGACATCTGGGGAAACACACCCCTGCACCATGCAGCAGGTAACGGCCACATGCACATCCTCAGCTTCCTGGTCAACTTCGGCGCCAACCTTTTTGCTCTGGACAATGAATTCCACACGCCAATGGATGTCGCCGCTTCACGCGACCACATGGAGTGTGTGCGCTTCCTCGACGCTGCTGCTGCAAAGCAGACCAACCAAAATCCGAAAAAGGTCGCCAATCTGAAGAAAGAGGCAGAAAAAGAGGCAGAGAAACGCGTGAAACTCTGTGAGAAGGTGAAGAAAAAACACAAAAGCAAAATGGATAGAATGCAGCGTGGGAGCAACTCCGGCTCCTTTTCAGATGCAGGAACAGCATCGTCACTGTCAAACGATGGCACCATCACGGGCGTCAACGAACACTTCTCCAAGCTCATCACTGACGATAAAGTTGGCTCTATTAAAGGCACACTCCTGAAGAAGTTTGGGAAGAAGGACAAAGGCACGCTGCAGAGGTCAGAAGGAAGTGGGAACGTTATCTTCCTCAAACCAGAGAGCGGATCTGAGAACCCAGACTTTGTGGACGTCTTCAACGAGCAGGAAGAGAACATGCTAGAAGAAATGGACAGCTTCGGAGATGACGACGACGATGGAGGCCAAGTGAAACAATCCATCTTCAATCGGCCCGGCCTTGGAGGTCTGATGTTCAGGAAGAAGATGGGGCTAGACTCTGACGACATCCCCAGCAGTGCCAATGAAAGCCTTGGTTACCTCGTTCAAAGCGAGACGTTTGAGGCAGACGAAGACACCTCTGGCTTGATGACGGGCGACAATGCACTGCCGTGGGAACAGGAAGATCTGGGACTGGATGACGATGAAGATGAGGAAACCTCTCCTTTGGATGTGTTCCTGTCCTCTATCTCCTTGCCAGATTTTACGCCCGCATTCAACAGAGAGCACCTTGACTTGGAGGCACTCTTGCTTTGCTCTGATGAAGACCTCAAAGGGATCCGCATCCAGCTCGGACCCAGGAAGAAGATCTTAGAAGCTGTTGCTCGCAGAAGAAAGGCGCTGGAAAATGCAGGCGTCATGAAGGACAGCTCCTTGTGATCTGAAACAAAAACAGTTATTTATCCTCCAAATTTAAAATAAGCCTTTTGTCAGTTCAATTTCTGTATAAAACAAACATGATTCAGCAAACTAGTGAAAAATTCCAACATTTCTACAGATTGAACTTTATTGATCATATTATGACAATATGTTCCGTGTATACCTGTTATATCAAGTTAAAAGTGGCATGGCAGCATCAACCAACAATATCAACAATATCTTATACATCTGGTTTTAAAACAAGAGAAGAAAAGAATAATTATGGGAAGAAAAATAAAGAATAATAAATAATAAAGTGTTGGTATTGACCTGCTGGCTGACTTTCTCCACATATGAGGTGATATGGCACACAGATGATTTGCTTGTGCAGCTGAATGTTTTATTGTAATCATGTCGACCTCAGATAACACACCTGTTAAATAAACAAAACGTACATGATAGTCTCTCCAGTTTAATATTTCCCAATGGGTTTTAAAATTTCCCTGACAGGAACAACAGCTGCTACGAACACAACAAAAAAGAGAGGAAAACAAGCACAGGAGCCACTAAATGACTCACAGCAAATACAAGCAGGCAGGCTAAAACTGGTGAACTAGTAAACACAATGGAGTGACCTGAATAGAATAGAATAGAATAGAATAGTCCTTTAATTGTCCCACAAGGGGAAATTTGGTTGTAACAGCAACACACACATACACAAAAACAAAAAAAACAACAACAAAAAAACAAACAGAACAGGACACAGGACATTGAACAGAAACACAAACATTTTTTTTTTTACATATTTACATCATGGATAATAGTTACCAAATCAGGGTACTGTACAGTTATTAAAATTAAAGTACAGATAAGTGGCAAACCCAGGTTGTAGTGTGCAAATAGAGCAGGATACTGCAAGATGTTTAAATAGTTAAGAATATTTAGAATAATTAGAAAAGTACAGATTGTGTATTGCACCTGTGCATTAAAAAGTAGACATGTAACTTACAATAAGTTAGTATATATAAATTGAGAAAAAGTAATGTGCGAGTTATAAAAGTAGTATTTGTTCGGTTGATTGGTGCAAGTTACAGCGCTGATGTAAACATCTATGTTTGTTGAGAGCAGTTTTGATTGCACAGTCTGACAGCTGCAGGGAGGAAGGACCACTGGAAACGCTCCTTCTTGCATCTAAGATGCAGCAGTCTGTCACTGCTCACCAGTGAGTGTATATACAAAGAGCACCGATTAAAGTACATGAAATATTTAGGAGGAGGTGAAAAAAGGGACACACACACACACACACACACGAAAATGACGTGACATTATTCACGAGAGATGATTTTGACATGTTTCACAGATTGTAGGCCAATAAGTCATTTGCAACAGTTTGCATACACTTTTTAGAAAATACCGGAAATCATATTTTTTGGCAAACGATCAGATTTTGCAAAAAAGTAGGGAAAAATTTGTGTGTCACTCTTTGATGAACAAACAAAGCAGGAACTACATGGGGGTGAACACTCTTACGTTTGCCGGGTGTGTGTGGGCGTGGCTTGCAGCGAGAGGCGTTTAATGTTGCTCAGGACTGTCGGAAGCTGGGAGAGCGAGTAGTCCTCCGCAGCAGTCACGACTATGTGTAACAGGTGAGTTGTTTTGGTCCCTCCGCTGCTGAGTGATTAATCTCACCTGTGTGTGGATCGCATATCTGTTCTTGAGCTGTCTGAGTAGTCTGGCTCGGCACAAAGCCGCTTCTTTTGGCCGCTGCCTCACAGCTAAGCCTCATTAGTGAGACAATCTCGGGTCCTCTCTCCCCGCCTTGCTTTGCAGCCTTCTGCGACTTACACGCATTTCACTTTCAAATGAGTGCTTTGCGAGGCTGATTTGCGTTGCCAGCTATGTCTCAACCCGTTTTCTGATTGTCTTAGTTTGCGTTCAAGAGTGCTAACTGTGATATTTTGCCTCCCAGGCTTGGGTTGCAATGGCAGACATGGCTGAAATAATCTCCGTCAGCGCCGGTTTGCTCCTGCCTTCCTCTATCAACGCCACCGTTAAGGTCCAGGAGGAAGCCAGCCCGACTCCTGCCGTTGTCCCTGCTCCCCAGAACAGCGAGGACTACCTGTTTGTGGAGACCAGGCACCCCAACACAGTCCTGCAGGGCCTCAACAGCCTGCGGCTCAACAACGCCTTCTGCGATGTGACTCTGTGCTGCGGAGGACAGGAGTTCCCCTGCCACCGCATAGTGCTGGCATCTTTCAGCTCCTACTTCCAGGTAAACGCACTTTTCCTCACATGTATGTCCATACTGAAAACGACTCCACCTTTAGAATCATGTGTTTTCCTTCTCCATCCTTAGGCGATGTTTTCCGCTGACCTCATAGAGTCCAAGCAGGAGCGTGTTGCCATCAATGGTGTTGAGCCTCAGATGATTGGCATGCTGGTGAGCTACGCCTACACATCAGAGGTCTACATTTCCAAAGCCAACGTGCAGGTAGTGAATCTTCTCATGCCTCTTCATTGCCGTCATTCGTGAAGCGCGTGCGTGCTTAGAAAGTGATCTGTATCCAGGCGCTGCTGGCAGCAGCCAACCTGCTGGATGTGATGGCAGTCCGAGAGGCCTGCTGTCGCTTCATGGAGCGTCAGATGGACGAGATGAACTGTGTGGGTATTCACTGCTTTGCTGAGGCGCATTCCTGTAAGGTGCTGGAGAAACGCAGCATGGACTACATCCTTGAGCACTTCAGCACGGTCTGTCAGCAGGTGAGGGTGTGATGGAAACCCAGAGTAGGGAGTCGTGAAGGAGGTAATCTTGTATCACCTACTGTTAATGCAAAGCTGTGCCCTCACATAAATAATCAAACTCTCGGCGCTTCCTGTCTTCCTCCAGGAGGAGTTTCTGTCTCTGTGTGTGGACAAGCTGACGGAAATCCTTGCCAGCGATCTCCTCAACGTGCCCAAAGAGGAGACCGTGTTTGAGGCCGCCATGCTGTGGTTGAATAAATGTTCCTCTCGCAAACAGAGCTTTGAAAAGGTGAGAGGAGAGTTATTAGCAGGTAATTTCAGGCTTATCTTTAAAAGTAAAAGGGGGGGTTCATACATTTTTGTTGTTTGGTGCTATCCTGTTATCAGGGGCGCCATACTCCATGAATGAAAATCCATGACCACAGCAGCTGCTCATGAGTACCACCCATCAGATCCCCTTCCATTTTTGTTCCTCAAAGGTCCTGGAGCACATCCGCCTGCCTCTCATCAGCCCCTATTACCTCCATGATGTGATTGAGTCTCTGGACGTGGTGAAGGAGAGCCAGGTCTGCCAGAGGCTCATCTCTGAGGCCAAGGACTATCTGCTGCTTAAGGACCGGCGTGGAGAGCTCTACTGCCCGAGAGCGAGGCCTCGCAGGTCCACTGGTAAAAATAAAAAAACACTCACGTCTGAATCAAAGAGCTAATTTTTAGCTTTGCACTATTTTCTGTCAGCCTGGTGATTTGTTAGTGTGTATCTGTCTCCCCGTCCTCATACTCCGCAAGGGTTTAAGAATGCTCGGCTATTCAATGGAGAGACGATTATTTGGGTCTATCTTCTTCTATTAGAAGAAAGATTTTGGATTCCAGATTTTTAGATGTTTGCTGGTTTTCCCGGTTTGTGTTATCAAACTGTGGACCAAACAGTTTTAGCCTAATCCAGATGCAAATCAAGAGAATAGTGGAAGTTGAATATTAAATGGCTGGCAGCTCCACGCACTCTTATGTTGTACCATACAGGCTGCTTTTTTTCTTTTACATTAACATATGTGGCTCACTCCTCTCTTCCTCTACTCCTGTTGCCACGGAAACAGGAACCGCTGAAGTGATAGTCACAGTTGGCGGGGAGGACGACAAGGTGGTGCTGCGCAGCGTCGAGAGCTTGGATCCTGTGACGAGCCAGTGGAAGAACCTGGCATGCCTGCCCTTCGCCGTGAGCAAACACGGGCTGGTGGTCTCAGGTGAGGGGGTCAGTAAAACTCAGCCTGATGGGTTAAGACACTCTGAAATGCACAGATAAACTTAAGTGCTGAAAATGTATACTTCTGCTTATCCAATCACCTTTCTTCCTTGTCCCCGCCTGTAGATTCGACCCTGTATTTGGCAGGTGGAGAGTTTCCCGATGGCTCAGCCAGCAGAGAGATGTGGCGCTACGACCCCTGCTTTGACTCCTGGATGGAAATGGCACCCATGAATGTAGCTCGCTCAGAGTTAGGTGAGGGAGTCTTGGTAATTACAGCTTCTGTCTTTCAGCCACGTTACCCTATTTTGCTTCTCAAGAACTCTATAAACTATCCTAACTTTGTTTGATTCTAGTAGCTCCAAAAGGAGTCTTTTGATTGTTATAATCCTACTTTAAAAAATTAAAAAAGAGAATCCAGACATTTCCATAGCAGATAATAGAAAAATGGGTCCCTTTCTGCCATTTAATTGTTTTTTTTGCTGTTTGGTGCTGAGGAGGAGGAAAGTGCTTTTATATAAGTGCCTTTGTGTATTATGAATGGCAATAGTAGACGTCTTAAACAATAGAAAAAGCTGTAAAACTTATGACAACACAGCTATAAGTTCAAAATCGACACACTCATTCACATTTTTTGTTTTTTTTCTTTTTTTCAAAGCCTTCCAGTGGCCCCCAGTGCAGTCTTTGCTGGGCCACTTCTGTCCTTTGGACCTCATGTTTGGCACCACTACCATACATGATGCACAGTTCAAAATCTTTATCTCAAACTGACCCTTAATGAGCTGTCTTACCTCCTTTCCTCTCCCTCTAACCCAGCTTTTATCTGATTGGCTGCCCCTCCCAAACAGAAGGATTGAGGTGGCCATAGCTGTGCCCTTATGATCTATGCGCCTCCATAAGTGGAAAATAAGTGTAAAACTGAGCATTAAATGTACTTTAATATTGCTAATAGTGATGTCTTCTACATATACTGACTTTATTAACTCAAATGTTGACCTACATTAATGAGCATCTGTCGTTGTAATGGTTAATGAATAGGACAGAAAACATGAAAATTAGACCGGGGCATGAGATGTCCAACTGTAAACTGAAGGACTGTTTTTAATTGCAACAATGTTTATTTATCCGCTGTGCCTTCTCCCCACAGGCCTGGTGATGCTTGATGGCTTTGTGTACGCAGTGGGAGGGTGGGAGGGACGCTCACGTCTGGACTCGGTGGAGTGCTACAACCCCCACACCAACTCCTGGCAGTTTACAGAGTCTGTGAAGATGGCCGTCACAAGTCCAGCAGTGGTGGCTCTGGACGGCCTGCTCTATGTTACTGGTAGAAAACGCAGGTTTTTACACGTGCAGGGTTTTTTTTTTTTTTTGTTGTTGTTCATTTTGATTCTATGTGGTGTATTTATTCACTCGGGATGTGTCACGGCAGGTGGTGCGGTCCTAGAGGATGGTGACGGCACAGATCTGGCACAGGTGTACAACCCTAAAACGGCAGTATGGACAGAGGTCGCCCCCATGCAGATTGCCCGCTCTGGATCAGCTGCTTGTACTCTTAAAGGAAAGATTTACGTCATAGGTAACAAACTTATCATCCAGCCCATTAACTGTGCTTTGTTCTGGTTCCTAAAAGTGCAGTCATGTCTGTTAAATCCTTTTTTTGTAGGCGGATGGCATGCCTCGACAGAGAACACAGATAAAGTGGAGTGTTACAATCCAAAGACCAACCAGTGGACGATGTGTGCCCCCATGAAGGAACGACGCTATCGGCCCGGCGCTGCTGTCGTGGATGGCAAAATCTACGTCTTGGGAGGAGAAGAGGGCTGGGACAGGTGAGGAGCTTTCTAGAAAAGACGTTGCCTGTAAATTTCGTGTTTTCCAGGCGATTGCAGAGCTCACATTTATTTGAAATATTAAGAAAATGAGGGTTAAATTCCTGTGGATTAAACACAGGAGAGGTGAATGAGGTTGTCTAAAGCTGATCCCGCTCTGCATGCAGATATCACGACACTATCGAGAGGTATTGTGACGAGACGGACACGTGGGAGATTGTTGGGGAGATGCCTACCAGCCGCAGCTGGCTCAGCTGCGTCTCTCTCCGGCTTAGAAAGGACATCCAAGTGAGCAGCAGTCCCGGGACGCCCAGTGAAAATTGAGGACAACAAATGGGAAATCTCCTGTGGTTTTGTTTGTTTTTATTTTTTTAAATTGCACTCTCCTTGGAGATTATGCGCTACAAGACTCAGAGCTGCGAAGACTGGCGTGCTGGGGAGTGATGCCTGGAACTGGCACTGAGCTGCTTGAGCTGTTTCTGGGACCTGTTTGGTGACAGCCTGTGGAATAAGTCTTAATCACTTTGGGGTCCTTTCTTTTGTGGCTTGGCAGCAGAGGTGCAGTGATTTAACATAAATGATCTGATGTCCGCAGTCTAAACTCGCTCTGTATGATGTGAACATTCTTTAGTTGTTGTTTTATTGTCCGAGCGCCACAATCTGGATGTTTTCCCAGCCGATGGGGTTATTTTTGTATTATGTGACTGTATTTATTGGAGGTTGATAAGATTAGAATGGTCCTCTTAAAAAGCTCTGTGGGCCAAAGAGTCAGTTATGAATGTTTTTGAAGGTTACCTGTGTGGGCGGGGCAAAGGTGTACATGTGAGTGTTTTTTGTAATTACACATTGAACTTCTTAGTGATTGTCTTGACTACCTGTTATATGTTGAGTATATTTTTGTAATGTGCGTCATGCATACTGGTGAATTAAAGTGAAAATGACTTGTAATAAAGATGTTTACTTCTTTACTGTGAATGTGGGTGGGTCAGTTTTGTTTTTGGACAATGCAAAAAAAAAAAAAAAAAAGAGATGTAGGCAGGATGGAGTGGGACAGAAGGATAGCAGCAAACCTGAAATGAAAGGTTTACAGGATGGTAGTGAGACCTGCTATTATGTCACAAAAAGATAGAAGGTGAGTGACTGTAATTAACAGGTTTAGAAGTCAGTACATCTGAGGGACAGCTCAGGTTGAGCACTTTGGAAATAAATCGTCCAGAGGGGGGTGAGTGGATATACTGGACAAAGGATGTTGAAGAACGAGCTGCCAAGCAGGAGGAGAAAGGGGAGGAATGATGTTTATTATTATTTGCTGATGTTGTTAATGAGCCACAAGCCGAACAGTTTTCACTAGCTCAAGGAAACTTGAAACACGCTGTGATACTTTTATTTTGAAAGGTTTAGCGACTACACGGCGCAGTGAGTTGTGGGTAAGACGTCAGTCTGCCGCCATATCTGTCTTTCTGTACCGGCTGAAGGAGAGAGTGAGGAGTCATGAGAGGAATACAGTCTCTGAACACTATCTCCGTGAGTCCTGTGTTGTGTTGGTGCGGTCTGAGTGGTGTCATCCGCCGGATCTGCTCCCTGCTCGTCCCGGTCTAAAAAAACCGACCATTCGCTATAGCAGTTAGCCTGCTAGCCGGTTAGCTCTCCAAGTTTACCTACCGTAAAACGGTTTCTGTCTCGAGTTAGGGGCAACGTTCTAATTTCATCATTCACACGTACTGAAAACAATAAAATAAACATCAAGTGTGCAGTAAAAAATATAAATACAATTTGAAAAGCGTGTGGGCTCGACTTAGCTGTTTTATGTCGCCTTTTGCATTACTGTGGTAAGCTGGGTGTAACCTGAAGGTCATCCCTGAATTCCAGTCCACCAGCGTCCGTTTTGACCGAACCAGGCCCCCTATTTGGTCATAAATTCGGTGTTATCCAATTATGATGCTAGTGCATTCCCACATTAGTCCCAGACTTTGCTGCCGGGACATAAATGTGCACAGGTCACGTCAGGTCAAGCTGCTCTCAGCCTGCACACACAGGTGCTGTTTTGATTTTGTGGTCCTATTAAGACGGCCTGGTTTTAGGGGGCCTAGATCATACTTTTGGGCATTTCTGCAAGAAAAATTACTATTATCAGTTATGCAAACCCAATTAAAAGTAAAAATAATATTAGATGATTGCAGTATTAGATTATATTAGGTTGTTGTCTCAAGACCTTCCTAAAGCAGCTCCATGTGACATAGAAAGGCGGTGACTTCCCTAGCTGGTGATATTTGTGTAATCTGCGTGTTACTTGTATGTGTTAGTAGCTATTATGTAACATTAGAGGTCATGTTACTCTTTGTTGGATTAAGATTCTGCCAATTTAGTGTTTACACACAGTTTAAAGCAGCACGATATATACGGGATTGTGGCTATAATTCAGTAATAACTTCCTGTTCTTATTTTAGCTGCTAATGAATCATTGTCTTTAATTACGGTGTCACCTTCCTGCAGAAACGTTGCTACGCAGCTGCCAGGAGGAGCGGTAGTCTGGCTGAACCCCTCTCAGGTCTGAAACCGTCCAAAGGCGCACCTCTTCCTCCCCAGGATGCCCAGGTAGGTGCTGCTCTCGAATCGAACAAAACACAATGGAAATCTAACTCACAGCTGGTTGTCATGATATTTTCTTCCGAAAAAACACTTCTGCTGTGTTTTGTGAGCTTTTGCAGTATTTTTCTAATTGCTGGTGTCATCTTAAGTTGCAGTGTACCACTAGTTTTGTTTCTGTGTGAAAGTTGTGTGTTTTGTGTAACATTTTTTCTTTCCTCCTTCAGGTGTCCAAGCTCCCAAACGGCCTGGTGATAGCTTCGCTGGAAAACTACTCCCCCGTGTCAAGTGTTGGTGTGTTTGTGAAAGCTGGGAGTCGCTATGAGACTGTGGAGAACCAGGGTGTCTCCCATGTGTTACGACTGGCAGCGAACCTGGTAAACTGTGAATGAGCTTGTAAGCGTGTGATAGCTAACTTAATTATTCCTGAGGTTATTCTTACCACAATAAGAAGGACATGACTGCACTTGTTTTTATCAGCACCTCTAGCCTGACAGCCTACGCTGCTTACTTATCTTATTTTTATTTTTGTAGACTACAAAGGGAGCGTCTGCCTTCAAGATCTGTCGCAGTGTGGAAGCAATCGGGGGCAGCCTGAGGTCAGTGAGCACACTTCATGCACACACTGACCGTCGCTGCTTTTGTTGCTCAAAATTATGCAGCGGATCACACTGAATCAGCTGTGTTGTCATCTCTATCCATGCAGCGCGACATCATCAAGAGAGACAATGGTCTACACTGCCGACTGTTTGAGAGATGACATGTAAGTGCTCCCATATTAACGTCAAGTTATTTTTTTCTCTTCTCTATTTTCATTAAAACTCGTCAGGCTGTGTTGACACTTCGCTGTCCTATTTGTGTCCAGAGATTCATTAATGGAGTTTCTGGTCAATGTGACTACAGCTCAGGAGTTTCGGCCATGGGAGGTGGACGAACTGACGCCCAGAGTGAAGGTTGACAAGGCTCTGGCTCAGCAGTGTCCTCAGATAGGTGTGTAACAGAAGCAACAGTTCATCTCCTGATTGCCTGTATTTTTACTGAGGAAATAGTTTTATCAGATGTGAAAGTGATTTTTAATTTCTAAAGAAGATCCTTGATGATTTTATTTGGCTATAATTATGTAAAACATCAAAAATCTTCTCGCTAAGCTGCGGTAGACCTCAAGGCTATATAATGTTTTTGCTCTGAGTTTTGTGGCCACTTCAGAAATGCTTAACGTGAGCTGTTGGGATTGAGGCATTTTTTGGTTTTTTTGTGCCATTTCAGTCAGATCTGTAGCCTCATTGAGCAGTAAGCATTCCAGTCCCTCTCATATTACTGTAGATATATTATATTCTGCATGGTTTCTGACATACGTTAATACTTGTGCAAAAGTTGTTTAATTAACTTGATTTCTGAAAAAAGTCCTGTGCATTGTTGCTGTTTTTGTTTGTTTGTTTTTTAGATGCAGCAGTTTTTGATTATCCATATTTAAAGTTTTCATTGTGTCCTGTTCAATTTTCTCCTGCAGGTGTAATTGAGAAGTTGCATGAAGCAGCATACAAAAACACCCTGTCCAACTCTCTGTACTGCCCTGACTATATGGTCGGCCATGTCTCCTCTCAACAGGTAAGGATATGCGTTACATCTTTTTTTTTTTTTCTTAAGGGTCTTAAAGGGTCTATTCAATTAGCAAAATAGTACTTTTTGTGATGCACTTAAACACCTGTCCTCCTCCTTATCCTTCCCTGTAGCTTAAGTCATTTGTTGAGGACCATTTCACCACTGGCAGAATGGCTCTAGTAGGACTAGGTGAGTGTTGTCCAGCCTTGATTGCTTCATCACAGCTGCCCCCCCCTTCTTCATTTGGCTTTCCTAATAGGTAGTTAGCAATCTCCAGCCTAAGCAGTCTTGCTTACGTGTGAGCTTACGCTTGTCTTAAATCTCAATGAGATAGTGAGTCACTGCTGACATGTCAGAACTCTGTTCCACTTCACTCATTTATGGATGTTAATCTCATTTACCCATTCAGGTGTAAACCACTCGGTCCTGAGGCAAGTGGGTGAGGGGCTCTTGAGTGCCCGCAGTGGGGTTGGGGCCCCTGTGGCTAAATCTGTGTACCGTGGAGGTAGGAGCTTGTGTTTTAAAATAGCAACTTTAAATTATTTCTGCAATCCGCCGCTGCCTTGTTCTCATGAGGAAATATTGTGTGTTAGGTGAGCTGCGAGTGCAGAACAAGGATGAGCTTGTCCACGCTCTGATTGCCAGTGAAGGTGCTGTGACAGGTAGTGCCGAGGCTAATGCTTTCAGTGTGCTGCAAAGGATCCTGGGAGCTGGTCCGCATGTAAAGAGGGGCTCCAGCATCACCAGCAAACTGAGCCAGGGGATCGCCAAAGCTACCACACAGCCCTTTGATGTGAGTTGAAACAGGACAGCGACACTGGTTTTTGTAGCCGTAACAGTTCAAGTCCATTTTTAATGAGTCTTTCTGAGATGTGTTCCCCCGATTTAACGCAGAAATCTGTCAAAAAAGCCAAAAACTGGCGCACGATGCTTTCCATCAGTCTGGAACTGACAGACAAAGAAAAGGCTTCAGTGGTCTTTTCCTTTGATGAAGTCTCTTGGGGAAACTTCTCCAGAAATCTGCTGAAAGAATGATTTGCCTCAATTGGAGTATTTAGAATAGTTTTATTTTTTAGGATGCTTGGCTGTTCTTGTTATAAATGCACAGTTTCTCACTCTACATCAGATAACCTCTGGTTGTCTTTCAGGCCACTGCCTTCAACGTCTCGTACTCCGACTCCGGCCTGTTTGGGGTCTATACCATTGCACAAGCTGCCTCTGCAGGAGAGGTAGTTGCCAAGTTTTCTGTGTCTAACTTGATTTAAAAAATTTGCCGAAATGCCAGAATTATTCTCTCTGTGCAGGTGATCAAAGCCGCCATTGCACAGGTGAGGGGTGTGGCCGAGGGAGGCGTGTCTGAGGCTGACATCACCAGAGCAAAGTAAGTTCATACAAAGATGACGCAGGTGGAGTTCTAACTGGTCTGTTGCTCACTCCTGTCTGTGTTTGACACCTCTGTGCAGGAACCAGCTGAAAGCGGAGTACTTGATGTCGATGGAGAGCTCAGAGGGGCTGCTTGAGGAGATTGGTGCTCAGGCTCTCACCGCTGGAGTGTACCAGGCCCCTGACGCTGTCCTCAAGGCTATAGATGCCATCACCCAGAATGATGTGGTTAAGGTGTGTGCTTTCAGTGAGATTTTAATAGCATGACTTAACAAACAGCTGCAGAAGAACAAGCTAGCTGTTAGAAGTGATTATTGCAGTCTAGAGTACAGTTGTGGTCAGAAGTTTACATCAACTCATTAAGGGAATGAATGTCATGTAATTTGGGGATTTTAATGATTTCTTTGAACTGGGTGGAATGTTTGTAAAGCATACATCTTTACATACATTGAATCTACAGTGGGGCAAAAAAGTATTTAGTCAGCCACCGATTGTGCAAGTTCCCCCACTTAAAATGATGACAGAGGTCAGTAATTTGCACCAGAGGTACACTTCAACTGTGAGAGACAGAATGTGAAAAAAAAAATCCATGAATCCACATGGTAGGATTTGTAAAGAATTTATTCGTAAATTAGGGTGGAAAATAAGTATTTGGTCACCTCAAACAAGGAAAATCTCTGGCTCTCACAGACCTGTAACGTCTTCTGTAAGAAGCTTTTCTGTCCCCCACTCGTTACCTGTATGAATGGCACCTGTTTGAACTCATCATCTGTATAAAAGACACCTGTCCACAGCCTCAAACAGTCAGACTCCAAACGCCGCCATGGCCAAGACCAAAGAGCTTTCGAAGGACACCAGGAAAAGTATTGTAGACCTGCACCAGACTGGGAAGAGTGAATCTACAATAGGCAAGCAGCTTGGTGTGAAAAAATCAACTGTGGGAGCAATCATCAGAAAATGGAAGACATACAAGACCACTGATAATCTCCCACGATCTGGGGCTCCACGCAAGATCTCATCCCGTGGGGTCAAAATGATCATGAGAACGGTGAGCAAAGATCCCAGAACCACACGGGGGGACCTGGTGAATGACCTGCAGAGAGCTGGGACCAAAGTAACGAAGGTCACCATCAGTAACACACTACAACGGCAGGGAATCAAATCCCGCAGTGCCAGACGTGTTCCGCTGCTGAAGCCAGTGCATGTCCAGGCCCGTCTGAAGTTTGCCAGAGAGCACATGGATGATACAGCAGAGGATTGGGAGAATGTCATGTGGTCAGATGAAACCAAAGTAGAACTTTTTGGTATAAACTCAACTCGTCGTGTTTGGAGGACGAAGAATACTGAGTTGCATCCCAAGAACACCATACCTACTGTGAAGCATGGGGGTGGAAACATCATGCTATGGGGCTGTTTTTCTGCCAAGGGGACAGGACGACTGATCCGCGTTAAGGACAGAATGAATGGGGCCATGTATCGTGAGATTTTGGGCCAAAACCTCCTTCCATCAGTGAGAACTTTGAAGATGAAACGAGGCTGGGTCTTCCAACATGACAATGATCCAAAACACACCGCCCGGGCAACAAAGGAGTGGCTCCGTAAGAAGCATTTGAAAGTCCTGGAGTGGCCTAGCCAGTCTCCAGACCTCAACCCCATAGAAAATCTGTGGCGGGAGTTGAAAGTCCGTGTTGCTCGGCGACAGCCCCAAAACATCACTGCTCTCGAGAAGATCTGCATGGAGGAATGGGCCAAAATACCAGCTACTGTGTGTGCAAACCTGGTAAAGACCTATAGTAAACGTTTGACCTCTGTTATTGCCAACAAAGGTTATGTTACAAAGTATTGAGTTGTATTTTTGTTATTGACCAAATACTTATTTTCCACCCTGATTTACGAATAAATTCTTTACAAATCCTACCATGTGGATTCATGGATTTTTTTTTCACATTCTGTCTCTCACAGTTGAAGTGTACCTCTGGTGCAAATTACTGACCTCTGTCATCATTTTAGGTGGGGGAACTTGCACAATCGGTGGCTGACTAAATACTTTTTTGCCCCACTGTATATATCATCCTAAAGACTTTAAAAATACTTATACAGGGCTCTAGAGTGCGACCAAATTTTTCAGTGGTGCGACTAAAAAAATAAACAACTGTTCAGGTAACAACAACAAAAAAAAAAAATCTCTGCAACTCTCCGTGTGGTGAACAACAGACACACATTATGCCCCTATCGTGGACTAAACCAATCAGAGATAGTCAGGAGCGGGACCTCTCTGATTGGCCGTGGTCCAGTTGAAAGTGCAGGTGGATAGAGGGAGGTGAGTAGCTTGAATAAAGCGATATCGATTCATTAAATCCTGAATTGACTTTAAAATATAACTGTGTTTTGCCAGAAACGGCAGATTCTCAGATTAAAGCTCATAAAACTATTTCAACAACTATTTCAACTATTTCAACAACCACCAAACAGCAAATGAGAGCAGGTACACGCACTCCACACAAAGACGTAAACACAGAACGGACTCGACGCATCAGAATCAGCTTTGTCTTTCTCGGCCTTCTCGCCCGACGGCCCGTAGACGGACACGCTGTCAGAGCTTAGCGATTCTGATGCGTCGGTCCGCTTTGTGTTTACGTCTTTTTGCGCTGATTCTGAGCTGCAGGTTTTGCCTCTCTCCAACCAAAATTCACCGAGCCAGCTGCAAAAGAAGCAGCAAACTACGCTTCACATTTGATAAATGTCGTCATGAATTCCCTCTGACTTTTGCTGTTTTGCTTCCACCACAATAAAAATCACACTTCATGCACAGCTCTCTCTCTCTGTGTACTTCAAGAACAGTTTCCTGTCTCAAATCTCTGTTTTCTGCATTATTCATTCGCTTATTAACCACCAGTCCACCGTTGTTTACAGCGCTGTCGGCCACTGTCTTTTTCTTTTCTTTTTCTTTTCTTTCACTTAAATGACCTCGGACAAGAAAGCCTAATTTCTGCTGTTCAATACTGAAGAAATTTCAACTTTTTAAAATTATGCAAAATTGCAGAATATTGCAGAATATTTTTAAGGTTATCTGCTATAAAAAGCCAGACCAGAAAAATCTCCTTCATGTTTTTCTGTGTTTTACTCTCAGTTACTTTCACACAAAGGCATCTGCTGTGATGTTCACAATTCTGATGAAGTCTCATGTGTATCAGTACTGATAAATGATCAGAGTTATAATATTTCTGACTGTCTGAGGCTAAATTGAATCGAATCAGGACTTTGAGAACCGGAATCGAATGGATTTTAGAAATCAGTGATGATACCCAGCCCTAGTGAGCAGCCTTGGCCTGACAGAAGTGGATGTAGCTGTGGGTAATAAGAAAAAATGAAAAGAACGATTGATAACTTTTTTGTTAAGTTAAGGCCTGATCCGTCTGAAATTCATAGCCAGTGCTCTGACACGGTGCCATCAATCTTTGAATGCTGAAAAAGCACAGTGTATCCAGAAAACACATTATATGCTGCAATAAATGCACTGCCCAAGTGTCCCCTCTCCCCACTGCCTGTCAGCAGCATGCAACAGCAAACAGGTCGTCAGAGGAGGCCGAGATGATGATTAAGTTTAACATTTTCTACAATATTGACAAAGCACTTTAAGCACAAGATTGTTAGTTAATAATTTAGAAAATTATGGCCCATGGCACGCCCATGCCTAAAAGTTAGTCTAGAGCCCTGCTTTATATATACAAATACTTGCATACACCCCTATTAATATTTGGTAAATGTCCATTAGCAAGTTGCACCTCAACAAGTTGCTTTTCATCATTAACAAGCTTCTGGTATGATTCTGTGGGGACCACTCTTCCTTGGTTCCTTAGACTTTTCCATTATTCTGAGTAGTGGTCAGTCCAGTGAGTGCTGTTAAACAAATCCTTTCTATGTTGGCAAAGAGAAACTACCAGCTGTAGTCAGTCTCTCTCATTAGTTCACTAACGAGAAGTTAATAGGCGTTATCAAATGAAAAGGCATTGTAGAACCTTCAGCACCACTTATTAAAAGTTATTTTTAAGTAAGTATTTGAGGTTATATGCATACTTTTGACCCTGTGTGGATTAGAGAAAATCCAGAATAACTTGAAATAGTCATTAAAGTATACTGTACAATCATTCAACCCTGAAAAAGTTTTAAAAAGTCATTAAAAATGACCATGACATCCATGTCCCTGTAAATTTCCAACCACACTTATATACATGTGGTTTTTAGATTCAATGCATGTCAAATTTAAACCCATTTGATGGATTTTATATCTGATGTCGTGTCATTGTTACATTACTGGGTTGCAGTGGCAGCAGTCTTACCTTTATGTACCCCATCTGTAGTAGAGCGTGGGTTGGAGTCATAAATCATCCAGTAAAGGCTCACTAGTTTGTTCATGTCCAAATAAAACAACAGTTCATTAAGAAGCGATGCAATAGATCATGTTGACAGTGCGTTTTACTGAAGGGCTTTTGGGATTATACAGATCATTACAGAGTAAATATTGTTTTAGTTTCACATTTGAACCTCATTTCAAATAGAAACACTGTAGTTCCTCTGAGCACTGGTGGCAGCCTCAGTTTGAAAATATATCCCTGAAGACTATACTAACAAAAACAAAAGTTATTAAATTATGCGTGCAGGCTATTTATTCATATGTTTAAACTTGCATTTGTGTTTAGTCGCTGCGTGGGGTTCTGTGTAGTGTCGGAGCTGTGGCAGGGTTTCGGTGGACTATAAATACTGGGATATATTTGGAAATATTGCCCGTCAGTGAATTTGCTCTGTTTTCTTTACAGGCTGCAAAGAAATTTGTGGATGGCAAGAAGACCATGTCAGCTAGTGGACACCTCATTAATACACCATTTGTGGATGAAGTATGAAAATGCACATAAGAATAATAAGAACAGTTGATTTTTCTTTCTGCTTGGGCATGCTGTGCCTGGATGTTGCCTCCTGCAGCAGTTCATTGGATGTCACCTGTCATTTGTAGTTTGTCCTGCAATATGTGTGAGCACCAACAGAGAGATGCAGAATTGTAATGTCTGTTGTGGGGGAGAGGGTGGATTCATCAGTGGAACTGTACATCAGTGTAAATTAAAACAATTACAGTAAAACACTTGGGTTGTTGCTTGATTTTGCATTTTTGAATGACAAGTTTCTGGCATGTGTGCCGTGCACAAGTGCGGTCTTCTGCATGAGATTGATGATTCCACACCATCATCTTGAAGAGTGCTTGGTTTTGGATGACGTTAGCACTATGTGCCAACACTGGCAGCAAAAAGCTGTTATTTTAGGTAATGAGCACTTTAGCACCAAGAGGTTTTGTTTCATTCATCAGCCAGTGGGGGGACCCAAAAGCGCACAAACATAAGTTGACGTTTGAGGGTTGTCTTGTAGATCGTCAGTAAAAGAGCTAATACCATACTGGCAATAAACTGGGTTTCATTTAAAACATAGAAGCCCTCTACAGTAAAGGCCTAAGCCATCTCTACTTCCTGAGATGACTGAGGTTGTTTAACATCTGCCAGCTCTCATCATGCGCTCAACATTTTTCTGTAATTTAACAAATGCATTATTTTATGCCCCCCGTGTATTCTGTAAGGTGCCTATTAATGTGCAGGCTGACTTGTGTCTGTAAGATGAATAGTTGCACACAAGAGGTGGAGTTTGTGCAAAAAAGTAGCAGAAAGTTGTAATTATTTAGTGGAATATGTGATATTTAAATGAGAAACTTCCCTCTGGGCATGTTGTCCCTGCACACTCTAAGATAACTTGTACTTTCCATTCAGTAAATGGCTATGAAATCAAAAAGGAGAAAAAAAAAGATGAATCCTTTCTGCATCTAAATATTAAACATTTACAAAAGGGAGTCTAAGTCAACAGCAGTTATATAGTATTAATACCAATGCTGGTATTGGATTGATATTAGCGTGACAGGATCGATATAAGTTCACAAGGTCTTTTAGGCCAATTAAAATGTGAAAAATTAGCAGATGTTGTGTGCAGTTATAACTATTAAAACACTGAAATTTCTCAAATGAAAACCAGTGAGCAGTTTATTATGAAAGAGCGTGTTTTTTCTCTTATTATTGGTCATTATTTAGACAAAAGTGTTTTTATAGGATTACTCGATTTGTGTTAAATATGTTATTTTTAGAAATGAAAAAAAAAAAGTTCTTTTGTGTTGACTGTCAGGCATATTTTATTTATAGCCTTTGGGGCAATTAAGAGAAGTTGAGCCGCTTTGGAGACCTGCACAATTATATTCCAGGTCTCCAAAAAACAAAAAAAAAAAAACAGTTTCAAAATAAATGATAAGCTGAAAGGTGTTAACTAATTATTCTGGAAAATAAAAATCAGTGATTTAGTAATTACTAAAATATGTTCACAGTTTGCAAACAAATGATTCCTCTCATACATCATAAGCTGCCTATTATAGGCTAAAAGTATCAGTATCGGTATCGGCAGTACTCGCTCTGTGTTTACTTGGTATCGGTTCCATGCCAGCATTTGCAGGATCGCACAGCACTATTTTCAGGACAAAAGACCCCCAGTCTTCACACAGTATCGCGAGATACCTCCCCACCGAACGTGAAGACACCGAGGTGTGTGTGTGTGTATGTATGTGTGTTTGTGACGCTGCGTGGGGGTGTCCGCCTGATGTCATTAAGCAGGAGGGGAGGTTGAGCTAGCGGTGGGCATACGGGTGGAAAGCATAACAATAACGTCCAGGCTAGGACTCACAGCGTTGCTTTTGGATTGAAATACGCAGTGTTTTAAACTCCGGGCTTCCCATCACCGTGGTCCGGAGCAGGAGAACACAGGAGTCGGGTAGAGGCTGGCAGGCTAACGGACCGAAAGCACCAGATGCTATTCCAGCGGAGAAGGAGAACGGGGTCCCAGCAGCAGCAGAGGGTGATGGGTTCTCGTTTCCCTGACGGGTAACAACAAACCTGAGCTAAAGACAGAAATAAACGCGGATATTGCCAAGTGAGGGGAGCTTTCTTCTGTTCTCCGGCACCTCCGTTTGTGTGACATTGTTCCTGAAATGCTAGCGCAGTTGCGGTCTCGGCCGTCGAGCAGCCTCTGGGCCGCAGCTCGGCACACCGAGCCCGAATCTGGGAAATAGCTAGCTAGCTGCCTGCTAGCCGCAGCTGTACCCCGATGCCGCTGCTGCTGCGGCTGCAGCTGTTAAAACGGATCCAAAAAACAACTCAAGCTGTTTGGGGGCTCGGTGCTGATTAAATTATCGTTTTACATTAGCGAGCTACAGCAAGCACTTGAGATGTGATGCTTTTGTGCCTCGTATTTGAGCCTTTTGTAGCTGGAGGCTTTCGCTTGGCTGACGCGAAGGAGCTAATGTTGCTGCAAAATGCACAGCAGAACCACAACAGCAGGCTCCTGTTGAAGGGGGCGAGGTTGGACTGATAACGGCCACGGTGTCTCTCAGCACCCCCGGAGTCACATTTTGGACATTTTCCCACGTCATTCACAGCTTTCTCGGCTGGCGACATGGATAAACTAACGATCATTTCGGGGTGTCTGTTTCTGGCAGCAGATATCTTTGCAATAGCCAGCATTGCAAACCCGGACTGGATCAACACCGGTGAATCAGCAGGTAAACAAGGCTGGCCATTTAAAGCACTTTTGTGGGAGTGTGTGCGTGTTCTGTCTTTACATTGCAGCAGTGTGTGCCATGAGGTGAGCTAAAGAAAGAAATATCCCATTGTGTGTGCAAGGGTTTCATCTGCAGCAGCATCTTTTGTCTTTCACAGCAGCAGCAGCATTGTTTGTAAAGCTGATCGGTTTCATAATTGATTAATCAGCACTTTGGACCTCCGACATAGACTTGTCACTACTTGTTCTTTTCAATCAATCATTGAGCCTATATAGTGTCATAAATATGTCCATCATGAGATTGAGGGATGCTCCTGTGTACATCAATATCTACCTTGTTGACAGACAGCTGATGTTTGCATAGCAGTGGTTTATATTTAGTCATTTTTGTAGTGAATGTTTCCCTTTTTTATGACAAAAAGGAGAAATAAATAACAGAAAAACATTTTTTAACAATAGTGTGTCACATTGTTTTCCAAGCATAAAACCCACCTGCAAACAATTACATGAAATTCACAAAGAAAGTGCAAGATATTTGAAAAGCTAGAGCTGGAGACTGTTTCTTTAGGAAAGCTGTAGAACAGCTGGCTGATGAAATGGTGAGCTGAGTGTGTTTTTAAAAGTAATTTATCAAGGAAGAAAAGACAAATTATTGCTTGGACCACCTTGTAAAATCAGCCATGGATTCCTTTTTTTGATTTCAGCATCTATAAACTCAGCATCTTTAGATTAAAAAAAATCCAGTCATGTTATTGCTTACATATTACTTTCAGACATTAAGAAGATTCATGAAGCACTAAAAGTAATCCTGAGTTAATGCACTTGACTTGACTTTTGAAGCGACCTCCGTGTGATCAGTCCCATAGCCAGCATGTTTATTTGTGGCGCTCTGGCTGATTTGGGATGGAAGCACGTGCTGTTCGGGCCGTTGACAGACAGCTGCTACTCTTTGTTCCCTCTGCAGGATGACAGCTTAGTAACTGGGTCATGGAGGGTTCATCATCCACCAGTACACATGCACACTGCGTTTGCTTGGTGGAATAACTAATCTGCAAAAAAAAAAAAGTCTTAATAGGATGCTGATGAAATGAGGACGTTGTCTACAGTGACTTCAGTTTGATCGAGCTGCGTAATTGGTCTCCAGTGCAGTTTAGTTCTGGACACTTTGTCTCAGTTCATCTATACTTAGCACACTGCAGCCACAAGAAGTGTGCATGGTGACTGCACGCTGAGATCTTCACTTCTGTACCTGCATGTGATGAAAGTTGAGCCATTGCTATATTTGAAGTGGAGGATTGTGATGAGTGTGGGCGTTGTTATTGGGGTGGATGTTGTACAGTGATCAGGTTCCCTGTTGCTGTCACTCTTCTCACTTCCCTTCACAGGTATCACATTTCTCTTTGATGACTGAGATGTGGCCACTCTTGGATGGTTTTATGTGGCATGTGGGTGATAAACCACTCGTGTTCATCTTTTTCACATCTTTTAAATTGTTTTTTTTCTTGTCATTTTAATAATATATGAAGCATTTGAAATGCATAATAGGAGCTTGACGTAGGTTTACAATGAGTGTTAGTCAACGTTATGTAATGTCTTTTCAGTAGTTTCCCACAGATTTGAATTCTCTTTGTGAGGGTAGCACAGTTTTGTGAGTGTTTCAATGGAGGAGGGACAAGCACACTAAACAGTTCTGTTTATTAGGGCTCCTTGATTATGGTAAAAGTATGGTAATCATAATCTGAAGTATTTTGTTCAGTGTTGGGATTGCAGTTATTTACCATCATATAGGCGTTGGAAAAATGTAGCTTTAATCTGTTTGTCCACTTCGGGGTTGTGAGTGGGCTGGATTCTGTCTCAGCTGTCCGTAGGATGACAGGCAGGAATGCACCCTGGACAGGTCGCCAGTCTGTTGCAGGGCATTCATGCTCACATTTAATTCAGAATCCTCAATTAACCTAACCCATGCATGTCTTTGGACTGGGAGGAAGTCAGAGTGGCTGGAGAGAACCACCAACCAGACTGGATTCAGTACCAGGAACTTCTGGCTGTGATGTAACCTTGCTAACCACTACACCGTTGTGCTTCCTGCAATTTCTTTAGTCTTTTAATTATATTTCAACAAAACTAAAAATTCTACTTAAAGGCAAAATGAGCACATGATTGCAAAACAGTGTCATTTTCATTAGAATTTAATTTGATTAAATACACAGCCTTACAGTGGATTTATGTCTCTGTTCCCAAATCTGTAAAGACCACTTGCATAGGCTATTTTGTAGGTTCTATATAGATTCATTTCAGATGTGTGTATTAAGCTTTACTTGGATTGGATTGGTTGGATTTAGCAGCTTTAACAACTTAAGGAGTTATACTCCTTAAGTTTAGAATTTGTTTCTAACAAACCAAAATGTGGTTCTTTCTTAATATACTTTTCAACACCTTAAGGATGCTTATAACCAATATGTAGTTCAGTTTTATTTTTATGCATACATATAATTGAAGGCACTTTATATGGTAAGGTAACCTTGTAAGATATTAGAGATGGGACAATCAGGTGATCCTCTATGACTAGTAATTTGGCAACAGTGGGGTGGAAGAACCCCCTTTTAACAGGGAGACACATTCAGCAGAACCAGGCTCAGGAAGGGGGGACAATTTGCTGTTATCTATTGGGGTACAGAGAATAATACCAATAGAACCAATTGCAGTAGTCATGTAAATCCTGATATTATGGTTTAGAATGAGACAGTTATTCATTACCACAATGGTGTTATAATTAACTGCACATCACTATATCAAAGTGCATTATTCCTACTCTTTCACTATACCAACTACAAAAATGAACACACATGCATGCCGGCACTTTCAGTGTATGTGGGAAAACTGAACATGCTTGTCATCATAGACACAAATCAAACCCCTTTTAGCCCAGTGGTTCTCTGACTTCTTCTGCAGGCCCTCCCCTCTCAAAGATTAAAAAAAAATGTTCAAACTACTCTTTCCCATCCTTACAGTGAACCAATATAAACACACGCTTGCATTGCACATATAAAATTTCAGTGTGTGAAATTACTGGAAAAAGGAATGCAGAACAAATTGTATTGTAAAAGTGGTGTTTTACCTAGTTTGGCTTCATTCTTGCCCACACTAGGGATCATCATTTTTCATTGATTTTTCTCTGGGAACTATTTGACTATCCATCATTAACATCCTTCCAGGCACCAGTTAAAAATATTTTAGGCAGAAAATGGTCTCATGAAGAATTTTTTATTGTTATGTATAACTTGAGTGTTTGAAAGGCTCTGTGGTCTTTCAGCGTGTATGAGATATGCAGCATTACTTTTTGTGGTTTTTCTATTTCTATCTGACTTTTGGTGTTCGTTAATTTGCCTTAGGGCTACTTGTCATGCCTTAAGCAAACTTGTCCATGCCTTGCTAGCAGTGCAGAGCTTTCTTTAACATCAGTGCCTCACACTGATCCCTATACAGTGGGGCAAAAAAGTATTTAGTCAGCCACCGATTGTGCAAGTTCCCCCACTTAAAATGATGACAGAGGTCAGTAATTTGCACCAGAGGTACACTTCAACTGTGAGAGACAGAATGTGAAAAAAAAATCCATGAATCCACATGGTAGGATTTGTAAAGAATTTATTCGTAAATCCGGGTGGAAAATAAGTATTTGGTCACCTCAAACAAGGAAAATCTCTGGCTCTCACAGACCTGTAACGTCCTCTGTAAGAAGCTTTTCTGTCCCCCACTCGTTACCTGTATGAATGGCACCTGTTTTGAACTCATCATCTGTATAAAAGACACCTGTCCACAACCTCAAACAGTCAGACTCCAAACGCCGCCATGGCCAAGACCAAAGAGCTTTCGAAGGACACCAGGAAAAGTATTGTAGACCTGCACCAGACTGGGAAGAGTGAATCTACAATAGGCAAGCAGCTTGGTGTGAAAAAATCAACTGTGGGAGCAATCATCAGAAAATGGAAGACATACAAGACCACTGATAATCTCCCACGATCTGGGGCTCCACGCAAGATCTCATCCCGTGGGGTCAAAATGATCATGAGAACGGTGAGCAAAGATCCCAGAACCACACGGGGGGACCTGGTGAATGACCTGCAGAGAGCTGGGACCAAAGTAACAAAGGTCACCATCAGTAACACACTACAATGGCAGGGAATCAAATCCCGCAGTGCCAGACGTGTTCCGCTGCTGAAGCCAGTGCATGTCCAGGCCCGTCTGAAGTTTGCCAGAGAGCACATGGATGATACAGCAGAGGATTGGGAGAATGTCATGTGGTCAGATGAAACCAAAGTAGAACTTTTTGGTATAAACTCAACTCGTCGTGTTTGGAGGAAGAAGAATACTGAGTTGCATCCCAAGAACACCATACCTACTGTGAAGCATGGGGGTGGAAACATCATGCTATGGGGCTGTTTTTCTGCCAAGGGGACAGGACGACTGATCCGTGTTAAGGACAGAATGAATGGGGCCATGTATCGTGAGATTTTGAGCCAAAACCTCCTTCCATCAGTGAGAACTTTGAAGATGAAACGAGGCTGGGTCTTCCAACATGACAATGATCCAAAACACACCGCCCGGGCAACAAAGGAGTGGCTCCGTAAGAAGCATTTGAAAGTCCTGGAGTGGCCTAGCCAGTCTCCAGACCTCAACCCCATAGAAAATCTGTGGCGGGAGTTGAAAGTCCGTGTTGCTCGGCGACAGCCCCAAAACATCACTGCTCTCGAGAAGATCTGCATGGAGGAATGGGCCAAAATACCAGCTACTGTGTGTGCAAACCTGGTAAAGACCTATAGTAAACGTTTGACCTCTGTTATTGCCAACAAAGGTTATGTTACAAAGTATTGAGTTGTATTTTTGTTATTGACCAAATACTTATTTTCCACCCTGATTTATGAATAAATTCTTTACAAATCCTACCATGTGGATTCATGGATTTTTTTTTTTTTTCACATTCTGTCTCTCACAGTTGAAGTGTACCTCTGGTGCAAATTACTGACCTCTGTCATCATTTTAGGTGGGGGAACTTGCACAATCGGTGGCTGACTAAATACTTTTTTGCCCCACTGTATATAACTACAGGACCTCCCAGGAGTCTAAACCATTGCCTTCCTATTTTCAAAAAAAACCTGGACAAACTAAATATTTTTGGACAGCACTACTATGCAAATGAGACAAAAATGTAAGATCTTCTAGTAGCTTCACACAGCCATAACCTTTCATTTATGTATTTAAAAAAAACAAAAAGAGAGAAAGAAAGACCTGAGTTTATCAGTGTATTGTGAGCTGTTGCCATTAATTGGTCTACCTCGTACAATACCTTGTGGCATTATTTGAATCTAAGGAGTGAGAATCCCTGATAACTCCTCACATTCCAGGCAGCTGTGTCCTTCAGCTTTGTTGTTGTCTTATCCGAAAGCTCAGTGCTTCCCTTAAAGGACCTCGGCTCGCCATCTTTAGTGTATTTGTACTCGGAGCACTGAGAAACGGTCGCATTGACCTTTCTCAAGACATATGGAAGTTTTGCCTCCGTCTGTCGTGTGAAGGCATGATGAATAAGCGACTTAACATGTCCTCAGAAAATCATTTGGCACAGATTGCCTCTTCTTGTTATTGCCTGCAGTGATTGCAGTTGGGTTTGGTTCACGTAAAGACAACCCCCCTGTAAAAGTGCCCAGTACGAGGGTGACCACTGTTCTCCCTCAGCACTGCAGACAGAGAGAGTGGATCCTTGACTTTGTCCTCATCTCAGTGTGATATTCTCAGGCCGTAACAGCAGAGGCTGATTTCCTGCAACGAGCTTGAAGACAAAGCCATTGTTACAGCAATGTCAGACACAAACTGTGACTCTCAAGAGCTCCGCCAACGACTGCCCTCCTGCAGATACTCGTCACTACAGTGGATGTCTTTCTCTTGAGCCTGAGTAACCTCTGAAAGAGTGTGTGCAACTCGCACTTAAAAATGCATAACACCTCTGTGGTTCAGGATGCCGGATCCAAAGCCGTTGATGACATACGTACCATCGTTTTTAACTTTAATTTCAGTCTCAAACCTTAAAGGCAACCACTTCACAAAATCAATTTTGTACAAGTGCTCTTGTCAGTAGAGCGCACCAACACTTACCGTTCCAACAAAACTCTTTCCTGAGATTACTTTGGATGTGTTTTATTGCATGCAGTTAGCTACTGAATGAGCTGAAATAAACAAAAAGTCCTGTTGATGTGCTCAGAAGGCGGTAGTAATGACTTATCAAGACTCTTCAAGTAAGTTCCTGACACATGCATTTACGTTTTTATCATCATCACTTATTGTAAATAACCTACCCACTACAGGAATTTTCAATTTAAGCATGAGATGTTTATATTACCCCTAAGTGCCTGCTAGTCAGTATCACTTATGTAATAATAAACAGACAAATTTATTTTCGACTGCATCAGCTCTAATATGCTTCTGTGGGTTTTGATTGTGCTCGAAAATCTAAATGGACTATGTTTAGAGGAGTTAATGATGGTTTAAAGTGGACTGATTTCAGCAACTTGCAAAAAAAATCACGAAAAAAAGATTGTAAAACCACAAACAATTACATAACACTGAAAGGCTACAGCAATGCTTGGCAAAATTACAGTATAGTGAGTCAAGTGCCGAAGAACTGCTGCTGTAATTCTGACAATACCTAAAATAGATGAAATGAGAGACTATTAAATCCTGTTATTTTAGGTGTCTCTTTTCAAAGCACAAGGGCACACAGTGTCATTGATACAGAGCAACTGAAACCGGTCTGTCCCATTCTCCAGTTACAGGGCTGCAGTGCCAGCAGATTTGACCTGCAGTTTACCTGAAATGTTGGAAGGACACAAACACAGCTGCAGAGGTGGGAGATGTGACCATGTTCACCACCTTCAGGCACCGAATGTGTAGTCTTGAGGCATATAACTGAAGGCGATGCATTTTTTGTAAACAAGGATCTACATGGCTACTTATTCTTTTATAATTTAATGACCTGCTTCCTGGAGAAATTGACGTGGTAACTCATTAACAATTAAAGTGTATATATAGGATGCGGCAGCTTCAGTTCTTGTTCAAGTGACTTGTTTCACAAAACTTTACATAAACTTTTTTTGATGATGACAGCTGAGGTGTGCTGCAAAGCAGCAGCACCCTATAAATTACATCACAGCCCTGATCAGTTCACGGCCTTTAAGCTATGTCCATACAGGAAGTGATTCACAGTAGCGTGGAGGACCATTAGACATATTTAAGAGACTACATGCAACTGCAAAAAAACCCCAAAACGTTAGCAATATGAAGTGAGCAATTAAAGTGACTACTAGTGACAGTGCAGAATACTGGTGATTGACATATGACCTTGTACTAAATACATTAGAGGGTTACCTTGGCAACCAGAGTCTGCAGTATCCAACTGTCACCTTGGCATCGCTCCCTTTGTGCACACAGCTTTTCTTTCTCCCCCCAAAAAACTATGTCGTCTCTTACGCCATAACCTTATACTTAATCTGACATGCACCTAACTCATTTAACTACACACTGGGTTGCCGCAGCCCACAACGACTGAATGATGTGGAAGGTAACTGCAGGAGGTTAAAAAGGGGTTTCCAGTTGAGTGATGACGTACATTTCCTGCAGAAAAATACGCCAAATTAAAAGTAAAAGGTGCCTCTTTTGAGATGTGGTGGTTGCAGCAGTAAGACGCAACTTTTACTTTTGCTCTTTTCAGCTTTGCTACAGCTTGGAGAGTGTCTGGGGACAAGTCACCGTAATTGCAAGCTATGGGCGGCAGCGGCCAAAGCAATCCAAAGAGGTTTTTGGTGCAGCACTGTATACTTTTTTGCAACCAGTTTGACCTGACAACTACAACAACCAGCAGGTGTTTTCCTAGCAACTGGTAGTTATCAGGGAGTCAGTGATTGGTCTCTGGGGCCTTGGGTCCTTCTGGTTAAAAGTCAAAATGATTCCAAATAATAAAAACACACTAGCAATCACTTATTGGTGGGCTGATGGTGTCCTTTTTATATTACTGAGCGTTTAGTAAATGTTTTATTTTTTTAATTATTTAAATTCTTTTAAATTTACTTTGGATGGTAAGGTTTGTCCATTTAACATACAGTCATTGTTGACTGTGGTAGTGAGGAAGGTCTTCATGAAAACTGCTTTGTCAGGCTGGTGTTTAAGTTTGGGGATTTATGTAATTTACTCTAATTTCTCTCTCTCTCTCTTTTGTTTTTTTTTTTTTGTTTAGTTTTTTTTGCAGCTACGAGCATCGTTTTATATTTTGAGAAGTGTTTTTCTCTTTGTTTACGCTTTGGGTCATACGTTTTCATTCATGTCAGTGTTTGTATCCAATTTGTCGTTGGTTTGCCTTGGTTTACATGTGCGTTTGGGCCGCACACAGCTGTGCTCCACTGCCCCTGCATGTAAGTGGGCACTGGAAAAGCCTCCAGCAGCAGAAGCAGCTGTTGACTGCCTTGACTTGCCTATTTGACGCCCACCACAGTTCAGAGGCCTGTTTGACTCATCCCTCCAGAGCTTACAAACATCAGCTCCCCCTGTGCTCTACTAATGACAGCATCATCATGCTGAAGATAAGCAGACACAGCGCTCATTTCCTCTCATTTGGCCCGAGACATGGTGAGAGGAGTGTTTTGATCATAGCGAGCACAGAGCTGACTGCGGGGTAGCAGGGCGTGATGGGAGCGTGAATGTAAGCAGGGCATCAAATGGAGAATTGGCCCATTATTTTCCTCTAATGAAAGAGGGCAAAAGCCACGTGAGAATTGTTGGCGTTTGATTTATGCCTGTTTCTAGCAGGGTGAGGATGTGTTCACGTTACAGCTTGTGAATGTTTGCTCCATCTTGTATTCACTTTTAATTGAAGTATGTAGTGTGACTCATGAATTCGAGCCTCTGTTTCCTGTCTGGGTGTAATCATCTTCTAGTTCCGGTGGGCTCTGACTTGAGAGCCCACCAGGCTGTCTTGCTGTGATGTGCTTAATCAGCCGAAAGAAACGCACATGCACTCGCTATGTGGCACAAAAACTACAGCTGCTCAGGCTTCGTTCTTAGACTGCGATCTCTCTGCTCAGCATTATTTATGACCCCCCCAGCAGAACTGTGACTTTTTGGCACCGGTTTTAAAGAAAGTTTAATGTGACTTTACCTTCCTATAGCACCTTCAAGTTGTTTAATCCTCACTCTGACCTGTTCTTATCTTGGCTTTGCAGCTATCTACTTACTTAGGTAGATAGCTGCTTCTTTTTTTTTGTAATTATTACTATGTCATCTTTTAGTATTAGTAGTGGACGATCCCCTTTGCTCTTATTTTGAAAGTTTAGCCTCTGCTAGCCAGTCCTGGCCATTATAGCTAATATATTCAGAATATGTGAGACACTCAAATCTCCTGTTCCACCATCTTGGACTCCATCTGTAGACAGTAGTCCTTGTTCTGTACAGGAGAATTATTGGGAACTAACAAGAACCTTGAGCAAGTGGAGAACAGTTCATGTGCTGCTCCACAGAGGAGAACAAGGACTCTTTAAATGCATTTATTTATTTTTTGACTTGCTGTCTAGGTCATGTGGAAACATTGCTTTGGATGAAAAGAGCCTTAGGTCTGATTAGTGGTTTCCACAGCTGCCAAAGCTGAACTACTGTGTCACATTTCTTTTAACATCAAACGCACACAAAAAAACCACAAAACCTTCGAGTTGAAGTTGCAGATATGCTGGCTGTAACAGCCAAGAACCGTTGTTTGCAGAACTTTTTGACATGGACTAAATCAACTAGTTTTTCAACCACAAGATTGATTGAAGTTGATGTACTCAGCATCACAATATAGGGCACGTAGACCCACGCTGCAGCAGGTTAGTTTTTTGCTGAACCCAGATCAGCTCTTGACTTCAAAAGGAGGCCTAGTGTACTTAATTCCAGCTCCATTTTCCATAAGCTCTGTTAGCAAAGCTTTGCATTGTTCACAACTCACAGCGATCCTTATTTGTGTTGGTGCCGCTCGTCAGTTGATCCACCTGAAATTTGCAGCGGTTTCTTGTTGGTGTGTTTGGACAAAGTTTGAGGTAGAACATCATGTGGTATCTTCAGAAAAAAGCTGCGCAACACGTTGTTGCTTTATAACCGTTAAAGTTTAAACTAGAACAGTTTGTGCGCCTGTTTGTTGAATTGTTTACCTGTGTCCATGTACCATTGCGTGCCTGCCTGCTGTAGGGCAGAAATTCCACAGAGAGCTTGTGAAACAGCAGGAGGCCAGAGGATCCTGGGGAAATGGTCGTAAACCGGTGCCATTAAGATGTGCTATCAAACGTTGGCCTAATGCTCTGCTGTTCACAGCACCAGTCCTCACTCACCTTCTGTTCTTTAATTTGTTCAAGGTTACTCTATAATAGTGAACTGACTTGAGGAATAGACTGTTGAGTAAGCTGTGAGCCATTCAGGTGCCAGTTTTGTCATAAACCCCGACCTCCTGCTTTTCTTCTTCTTCTTCTTTTCGCTGTTATTACGTAAGTGTTCTGCACAGTGAGAACTAAATTGCCAAAGCAATAAGGCAGACTGCGGGGTAAAATTGAAGGCAGAAAACAACATTTTTACTTGGTGGAATGAGGCATATGTTTCATCGGTGGTGTTCCAGTGTGGATACCTCTCTCTCTGGAGCTGTGAGTTTTATAATGCAACACTTAAAGACTCCAGAGGCGTTTCTTTTGAGCCACTGGCATTGTTTGTGTGGGCTGGGTTGTGTTTGGTTGTTGGCGTAAAAGCTATGCTTTCGTTTGCTGTTAAAAAGGGTACAGGATTTCCTCTGGACAGCCTGCAGAGCTTACTACGCCCCCAGGGTCAACAAGAGCACTTCCCTCACACAGGCTGTTTGGATTCAAGCACTTAAGCATCATATATTTAATATGTACCAAGGTTATAAAATGTCTAGATTTGGGTGCCAGACGAACAAAGTGCCACACTTGACCTTCTGAAATTCCAGCTTGCATACTTGTCTCACGCTCGCGTCCACCCACCTGCCGAGCCACAGTTGAACTTTTATGATGTCGCCCACACAGCCTTGCCTTTTCACTGAATGGGGTTATTTTGTGGTCAGTGTTTACCACTGCTTTATTTTTCTTTTCTCAGATTATGTCCTAAAACAGCAGAGAAAATTATCGTAGTATTATTCTGAGCATACTTTTCACCACCAGAGCTTCAGCTAACAATTACTTAACTTTCTTTTAGCAGTTTTACATATACAAATGGTGTTTTTATTTACTCTCTAGAGATTTGGCCTACAGTGGTGCTCTGAAGTTCACGGTTACTTTTTGGAGGAAGTTTTACAAAGACATGAACGAGAGACACGGCACACAAATAATCCTGAAGAAAAATCTGTGGCAGAACTCTGAGCCAGGCAACCACCGAACTGGCAAACCCATACTGAGGCTTTTGTATTTATTTTAGTAAAGATGTAACTGTGATTATTGTATTGTTGGCTTACTGTAGCCATAATGAGCTAGGAACACTGATCAGGGCTTGGGAGGTAGAATGTGCCATCTACTAAACGGAAGGCCAGTTGTTTGATTTCAGGCACCTCCAGTCGACACGTGAAAGTGTCCTTGGGCAAAAACATGAAGTGTGAGTGTGTGCATGATTGTTATAAATCCCTTTAAGGCACTGATTAAAGTGCTTTATCAGTTTATTTGTTAAAAAGCAAAAAAAAGTAAACTACACAATTATTTTGTCCATGTTGCAGAAAGTTAAATCTCAGTGTTTGCTGTTTTATGCGGGGGGGGAAATCATTATTTTCACCAAAACAGTCATTTTTTCCAGAAACCCAACTCGCAGAAAAACCCACCCAAAGCTGTTTGGATGACTTAAATCGAAAGAAGTCTCAGTGTTGTCTGTTATTTGTAAAGGTGTTGGCGGACAAAGAGTGCTCACAGGGAAGAACAAATATTATTTCACTTCCTTTTGAAGTACTTTTTCCTGGCTCATAATTGGTCTTTAGGGGGGGTGAGTACACATGAAAGCATGATTGGTCCACATAGTTGCAGGAACCGTGCTGCCTTATTTTGTAAAATTCCTGTTATTTCTGGCCATTTAATAAATAAATATGTATTTTATGCTTGAGTAAATGAAACCCTTCTGATTTTTTTTCTTAGTGCAAAGCCAAAACCTCTCTCGGAGGTTTCTTTGGGTATCTTTTTTTCTTTTTCTTTTTTGCTGGATGATGGCAAAACCCTGCTTGTCTGATTTCTGATGAGCTGTCAGCTTTCTAAACACATCCCCGTTCAGTTATTTACACATGGAAGAAATTACACGACAGCTCATCACGTTATGCCAGTGTGCACTATCCTCTGATGAAACCCCACCCTGAATCCCCCTCCACCCCACAAGTCTTTCCAGATAGACACTACTTAGCCCTGCAGTCTGTCGTCTGCCCTGAACCTGTGATCAGCAAAGACCTGAGCAGTGTGACGCTGTTCTGCTTACTCAGGTAGAAAATCCCCTCGAGGATGTGCTTTTAATTGAATGGTGTCTCCAAAGTGGCTGTACTGCTGGAGCATGATCCCGCTCTGAGTACTGGCCTTCACACTCTGGCAGAGGTTTGCTAATGACTCAGCCTGAGGAGCTAATCCATTTGTCTCCCATGCCTGATCAAAGATGGATAGGTACTGTGGAACATTAGGCGATGTCATGTTTCTGATAGCAGATGTGCACTACTTAAAGTCTCTGGGCTCTAATTGTGTGTAGAAGACGAAAGATGGAGAGGGTGGATTTAAAGAGTAGGTATATTTTCTAGTCTTTAAATAAACTTATTCATATTCGACACAGTGGGTAGCTCTGTATGTTTGATATTTTTTTTCCTCATATTTTTGCACTGAATGCCCTTCCAATGCAATCCCAAAGGGATTTCTGGGGATCTTTTGCTTGTTTGCCGATTGTGTGATATTGAGTGTTTTAAAGCGGCTCAAAATTTGTCTGATATTATTCCAGTTTCTTACAGCGTGTCTGCGATTAGCAACAAACCTGTGTGGGATACATCCAGTAATTGGCTGGATTGATTTAGTCTTCACCCTCTCTGCTTGAGTGTGAAAATGCAAGAAAAAAAACGTTGGCCACTTAAATAATTGGGCCCACCAGTGTGAAGAAAGTTAGTCCTTGTTTCATTTTCGTGGGTGAATTAGTGACATTTTAAGGATTTATGTTTTTTTTTCCTCTCATCGTCCCTTCACCTGTTCCTTGTTCACTGTGTTCTCAGTTTACCTGCGTCACATTTTCCTCTGCAGTCAGTGATGGAGGCACTTACAGTATTTGTTACTTCTTTACTGATTACTGTCTTTACTTTCTTTTTTCTCAACTTTTTTACCTGTGGTTTCGGTCCTTCTTCTTACTGGGACTTCTAGAGGCACAGTTACTGGAGATCTATGCTTCAGCATTAAATTTACACCCTAACTGCCAGTGCTGTGCAATACTACAAATTTTGGTGTTGATCCATTACCAGCACGGCCAACATTGCCGATACAGATACAAATACTGATACTCCTATATAGGGATGGGTATCGTTTAGGTTTTATCCGATACCGGTGCCAAATCGGTACTTTTGAAATGGTGCCGGTGCTCAAACGGTGCTCAAACCGGTGCTTAAAGAATGGAGAACACAAAATTAGTCCAAAAACCTCTCATGTTCAGCTGTTTTTTTGTAAAAAGATAACAATGTTAGGCTTTTCTGCAGCTATGGGGCATATATGGTATCACTCTTGGCTGGAAGCGGTGCTTAAACAATGGAAAAAAACACAAACTTTGTCCAAAAACCTCTCATGTTTAACTGTTTTCCACTTTTTCTTTGATCATTTTAGCCTTTTTGGCCAGGGTGCAGGGAGTATCTGCCATCAAACAAGAGGACAGCCGCATGTAGCTATGATGATGTTTGCTAGTTCACCTTACCTGCATTAATGTAATAACGTGGTTAGCCCTACTCAATTACAATTAAATTACACACGAATAACATTAAGCTACTCACCCAGAGAAGAACGGCTGCTGCTGCATCATCATCCGTCATCATTTCTGCTACACTGGCAGGGCTAGGGGCCAGGACTCTACTCTTCGGGTTTTTGGGGGATGTTGCACACTCCGGGTCCAATAACAAGCACCACACCCGCAGTAGATGTGCTCAGTGTGAGGTCTCGCAGCAAGCTATCAAATACGGCGCATTTCTCGGCTTTTAAAAAAAACGCTATGCGTCGCCAGGTGTTTCATCGGATTCGAGGTGTTACCTCCTTTGACAGTATCACAGTATCAGCTTAAAGCACTTGTTGCAGGCTGCTGAGTTTGCATATTTTGCTGTGAAGTACAGCCAGACTTTTGACCGCTTTGCCTTGGGCACTTTTAATCTGTAGCTCTGCTCTAAAAGAACGTACGTACCTGGCCCCGCTTACTATCCTTGGAAACGTAAAATGATTGGCTAGAAGTGTATCACAGCTCAGGAAAAAAAAGCACCGAAATGTGCACTGCTTTTCGGTCTGGTTACTACCGTTTATGTCAGAACCGGTACCCATCCCTACTCCTATATGTAGGGGGGAGAAGTGTCTTGATTAATGAGATGAATTGTCATCAATTTGCAAATTCTGAGCATATTTTAATGATTACTAAATCAAAATAATTTTTGCTTTCCACAATAATTAGTTAATACAACAAAACACCTTTTCAGCTTTTTGTGTATTTTGAAACAGATCCTCTTGCACTAGTATCGATCCAATACAGATACCAGCATTGGCACTATCGATATTTGTCAATCCACCCACCTCTACTAACTGCAAACCTCTCTGAAACCCTGTGCTGTCAATGTAACTAAATGCCAGTTTGATGTATCCTCCACTTCTATAGCTTATACCATAGCCTCTATGAAGATTCACCACAGAAGTCTGAATCAGGACTTAGTGGGTCTGTGAGGTCAGGTTTCCACGTCATTTATCATTTATTGCTGTATGTGAATGACAGTAGCTGTAATTTCCTGTTGGCTTATTTACAGATTACATCCTCTTTATGCTGGAAGTGGGAAATGAAGTCTGCAGTGTGTCTCTGTCTCCCTCCTAACTGCAACCCTGCTGTGCGAGTGATTAGCAGTGGAGCTGAAACCTTTCCCCCTCCCATAGCTTTGTAATATATTTTTGGATTCGTTAAGAGTCCTGATGCAGATCATCTGAAAACGGCAAATACTTTTGTTTCATTTTATTTATTTATTTGTGTGAGGAGGGCGACTTAAAATGTCTGCTTCACTGACCCTCGTCGTCTTTCTGCAGGAGCCCTCACGGTCGGACTGGTCCGGCAATGTCAAACGATCCACGGACGAGACCGGACTTGTATCCCACCAAGGCTGCCCCCAGAGTGGGTCACCACACTGTTCTTCATCATCATGGGCATCATCTCCCTCACAGTCACCTGTGGACTGCTGGTGGCATCACACTGGCGCAGAGAAGCCACCAAATATGCCCGCTGGATCGCCTTCACTGGCAGTAAGTGAACATTTTCCCTGAAACTGATGAGACGACCTTTAGAAATTCCCCTTCACCACACCACGTCAGTATATTTATGCATCTATGCAGAGCAGTGAATAATAAAATGGGAGGAGGTTAGGTTGAATCGATGTAGAAATTTGGTTTTAGCCGAGTCTTGCACATCCTCATTTACATGTGTGATAATGTGCACGGCAACAGAAACATCCGAGGCTACGCACAGGATATCAGTCAGTTTGTGTTTTTCAGAGTGATGCGAGGACCTGCGTGTGGGCGTGTGTGTGTGTGTTTTGTTGCATTTGCACATTTATGAGAATTATTTTATTTTTTATTTTGTTGCATTCTTGTCGATTATGCATTCTCCCTGAAGCCGATATTGAGTTATGCAGTTTGTCTGGTACTTGAGTGGGTGGCCTATGTGCCACGGCAATTTTTTTTTTTTTTTTTTTTTTAAATCTCCCTCTTTGCCTTGAAATCGCAGCTCCTCTGCCCCCCCCCCCCCCCCCCCCCGACATGATTTTTGTAAAGGTACGCTTCCACCATTCGATAAGAACTTCCATCTCGCGTACTGACTGTGTCTGGGCTGGTTTCGTAAGGCTGTGTAGGAGGGTGGCATTTGATTGGTCAGACAAAGACAAACCTGAACGTACTCGTACAGATGCAGCAGTGGTATGTGAAGTCACAATGCCCTGCAAAAATTGTTTGAAAGCCTGTGTATTTCTTTTTCTCTCTCCATAAACATTGAAGTTTCTTTTGCCTGCCTGGCCGATTGCGGATTCATATTTTTTATTTTTACTTTTTTTTCCCTGATCATGTGATGAATCACTGCTTTTCAGAATCCCGATTTTTTTTTTTTTATTTATTAATTTTTTTTAATTAATTAATTTTTTCCCCCGCTACACAAACTGCCTGTCCACTAATCACAAAACAGTGTTACATGCTAAAATGAAAGCAGTCGAGTCATTGTTTAACGACTGTACTCAAAGGAAAGTAAGAGCGTTGCCATGGCAATTGTGAGCAGTTGTTACCCCCCTCCACACCACCCTCCTCCCTTCCCATGTACAGCTTCTGCTGGGCATATCAGACAAGAGGTATATTTTTAGTTCAGCTTTAAAGCATGAAAACGTTTACCAGCAAGGAAATAAATGAGGGGAAAAAAGGTTGGAGGAGGAAAAGACTTGTGATCTATTTGAGAGATGAAGCTACGCCTGTGGCAACAGAGGGAAAAGTGATAGAAAAGCATCACTTTTTCTATTTTTAGTACCCCCATTAGTTGGCACTTTAGAGACTGATGGTCTACCTGGGATTCTCTTGTAACTCTTGAGCGGGTAAGGTGGATGAAAAGGGGAGAAAAGTGCTTGATGTTGCTGAATTTTTGCTGTGACGTCTAAAATATTTCATGTGGCTGAGAGAAGGGGGGGAGGGGGGTTAAGTGAGAAAAAAACTGGTGTGATGGTAAAGAGGGCAAGCTGAGCGAGTAATCTTGTTTTTAGACATAAAGTGAGAGGTTGTTGCCCATGTAAGGATGCAAATCGAAAGAGAGGAATAAAGTGAAGCTGGTAGCAAGAAGGCAGGGCTGGTTCATTTTGGGCAAAACAGGTGATGAAGGTTGAGAGGAGGTGGGCAGTGTGTAGTGTTACTGGCTCCAGGCCATCGGGACTTGAATGGACAGCTTTGTGTAACTGGCACAGGCCCGCCTCTGTGTATCGCTGTGTGCACACCAGCAGCGTTTTCCCCCAAAATATGAAGGTCATCTGTGGGGGTGGAGTGGATGCAGAGTTATAGAAAATGTCATTGTGAAGATTCGTTAACAGTAACTGCAAACCATTCGCTAATTAATGAAGTTAGAAAATGAACAAAGCAGCCTTTTCTCTCTCTTTGGATACTATTTACAGCTTCTTCTTTTCTTTTTTTTTACCACTTTAAACAGAATCATTCTTCTAGATTTAACACTGAACTGGTTTCCATGGATGCCAACTTTATTAAATAGCCTATTGATCCTTTTTTTTTTATTGTGTTTGTTTTGCAAGAGAAGCCACCCAGATCCTGCAAATTTTGAATTAAAAATCTGTGATCCATCCTGAGAAAAGTGAGTCAAGGCATCAATGTCGTGTTTCAAATATGTGAGTTGAGGGGGAAAAAAAGAGGAAATCTTGTGTTCTTTCTTAAAGGGGGTTAAACTGCTGCTTATGGTCCTTCTCTGGGTAGTTGCACATTTATGTGATTCAGGTTTATGAGTTGCAATGTCAGAGCTGAATTGTGTTGTGTCTAACTGATTAAAACGTAATCTGTGACTACTGCTGGTGCACAATAAGAGATACTGTTTAAAGACCTGAATTTTTTAAAAAACCCCAAAAACATCAGCACTCAGGAGAGTCAGAGACTACCAGCAACATAAAGCAGTAGTGCTCACACTGGTGGTATGCCTGCTGGTGGAGCACTGAAGCATTTCTGATGTGGACACATGTTTCCAGGGGTAAAACTGCAGAGCACAAGAAGTTATTAGAATCTGATTGCTGAAGGAAGAACCACCAAACAAGCTTAATGGAATCAAAATTCAGGTTTGATTTATTCAGGCAGTCCTATCTGAAAAACTAGCATGTGCTTATACTCCCTATACAACAGTTCAACTGAAACATTTCACAGAAAGAGCTACTAAATTATCCTTTTAGAGCCCAAAAGATGATGCACTATATTGCCAAAATTATTCTCTCATCTGTCTTCACACACATATGAACTTGAGAGACCAAGTCTTGTTATGCTGAAACATTACGAGTTCCTTTCACTGGAAGTAAGGGGCTGAGCCCAACTCCTGGAAAGACAACCACACAAAATCCCCCCTCCACCAAAGTTTACACGAGCAGTGAGACTCGTCCATCAGGCGGCATCCTATCATGGTACCACGCTGGAAAATAAGAGACACTCATTCTCTCAGGAATGTTTGTTGAAGCAGTCTGCGTGCTTAGCTTCTTGATTTTATAGACATGTGGTCATGGAACTGATTTGAACACCTGAATTCAATGATTTTAATGAGTGAGTGAATACTTATGGAAATATAGAGTATATGCTGTGCATGAAATCTTCGTTATCTGCTGTTTGGTTGGCTCAACTCGTGCTGCCTGCTTCTAAATGACCTCTAACTTATCTTTGCAGTATCTTGTTATTTAAATCTGTCACATTTCTGATGCAAAGAGTCATCTGTTAATGAGCAGCATCGGTCTCTTTAGTGATACACTAACAAGCAAGTGCAGCTCTCATAGTTGCTGTTAGTGGTTACTGCTGCAGATTAGACTTGTATATTAGATCGTCTGGATTTATTAACACTTCAGTCTACAGCATGAAAACCGTGACACTTCTCCCCAGATGTAGGGAAAACGCTGCACCGGTGAATTCACAGAAATAATATAAATATGTTAAAATAATATTCTGAATAGTATTTTAAAAAATTAAATCAGCATCCTATAGAAAAGAAAATGTATGCTTAAGCAAGTTGAACAAGGGAGCAGAATAACTACTTGTAGCATGAGTAATGTGGTAACTGTTACTCTTTACAAGTATTTGTATTAATGATTAAATTATTTTTCTAAATCTCTGTTGCCATAAGAAAGAAAAACTGCATATTTGTCATTTGAGCAGGTTTCTGCTAATTGGAAGCGTGGTGGTTCGATCTCTCTCATTCAGTCTTATGTGTTGAAGTATCCTTGTGGAAGCTTCTAGGATGCATCCATTAACGTGTGTGTGTGTGTGTGTGTGTGTGTGTGTGTGTGTGTGTGTGTGTGTGTGTGTGTGAGTGAGAGAAGTTAAAAGGATTTAGGCATAGAAAGGGGTTTATGTATGAGTGAGTATGTGTAAATGGGTGAATGAGCCTTGTGGAAAGAAAGTGCTTTGAAAGCTCAAGTATTGTGCATTTACTATTTTAGAAAAGGTCCTTAAATGATTAAGTAGCTGATGGTTGTTTTTAGATATTTTCTGTCAATCAACTAAAGAATTAATCGGATAATTGCTGCAGCTCTCTTGTTTGAGTGCAAAGAATGACTGCTTCTCTGAAGGCTCCATATGTCACTGGTTGAAACACTTAAGAGAAGCGTCTGACTGAAGTGCACTTTGCTCAAGTTTTCAGGTATAACGCTGAGTCGTGTATTTTTGGCTGCCTTTTAGCTCGCCTCACGAATAAACACATGTCCGGAGTAATGAGCGGGCATGAATCTAAACTCGAATTGTGATGCAAGTTTACTCTGCTGGGATCTTTTGTGCTCGCTAACAGACAGGAGGAAAGCAAACCGGTAGGTTTATGAGTAAAACCTCATCAGATGACGCAGGAATTTTTATTCGTGATGAAAAACGGCTAATAGGAGCACAACACTGTAAAACCGGTTTATTAGTTAGTAAAATACCTGCGTGAATGTCACACTCGGTTAATCTTGTTTAGATTAAATGCAGGCGCAGTTACAGCTTGGTTGCCAACCCATAAATATTCCTAGTTTTATTATATTTTTGGGGTAATGTGGCAAACAGATAGGCACGACTCACTTATTGGATTTCTATATCTTTGCCTTAAGAGAATAAAGCGTATAAAACTTTAAACTGTCTGAAATTTAAATTGCAGGAGAATCTAAAAACAGACTCTTTGCTTCATTTTAACAGTTTATAGTCAGTCTGTTATTTTATGCATATTCTACATCCTAGTAAAACCTTTAATCTGTGAATTGCAGGAATTAAGTCTCAGATTTTTCTTTTTCGGGAAACTGTATAGCGAAACATTAAAATTTGTTAATCGGTTTGTCCCAAAAAAATTGAGACTCAGATACTAAAATTAACATTAAGAAACTCATTTGCAACAATATCGATACTATCTTTGCTGTCGTGCCTCCTCCACTTGACGCAAAGCACACAGCTCCTTCCTTTGCTAACAGCTGAAGTAGTTGATGTCATTAACACTGAACAATACTTCAGGAGGAATTTAAAGAGGCCAGTAAAGCTCATGTTAACATTAGCCATTTAACTATTCGCAGTTACCCGATAGCCACATTAGCCAAATGTTATAAGCATTCGGCTAGTGGACTGCAGCTCATGGATGGAAGAGTCCTGGTGGTGTAGTCTTGTTGGTGTCACAGACACATGGGGAAGCGGCCAGGACTGTGCAGATCTGCGCCGAAGCCGTAGATGAACTGAGGAGAGAGTCCAGAGTGTGGAGAACAACTTTACCGTAATACGTTTTGTGCAATAATTTAATGATTTAGATGCGTTAGGTACGTATTTGTTTATTAGTAAGTTCTAAAATATACTTTACCTCCACCATCTGAAATGAAATTATGTAAATCATTTTAATTAGTTACTTTAAAACTAAATCTTCTATACTTCTGTACCCCGTGATATAGAAAATGACATTGAATATTTTTCTGGGTATTGGTATAAAGTATGAAATTCTCGTTCTGTGACAACGCTGCTTGTAACCCAGTCATTAAAAGCAAGCGTTGCTGGGCAGCTATCTTGGTGTTGCCTCCAGGCAGTTATTTTAAACCCTTCTAAACTTTAATTTTTAAAGCTCACAAGGATGAAACTGTACGTATTATAATTTGTATTTAAAACGTGATGTTTTGGGGCATTTTTCCCTTTTATTTATTTATTTGGACAGTGAAGCTTTTTTTAAATAGGAAAGTGCGGCTAGAGCTTTGGGGAAGACACACATCAGATCCCTGGGTCAGAATCGAACCCAAACCGCTGCATCGTACCTCCGTGACACATGGTCACCCGCTTTTTCAGGTGAGCCAAACTGCCACCGCTTATCTGCATCTTTGTGACCGTAATGAGTTGATACGCCTGTCACCACACAATTAATGCTGTTTTGAACTTGTATTCACACATCAGTGCAAGAGCAGGACCGGCTCATATATTTCACAGTTCGGATTTCTTATTGGCTCTTCGGGGTAAACTGCCATCTTCGCCGTCTGGCATTGATTTCTATTCAGGGTGCTTTGAGCATTGCATTTCTCTCCTATGTCTGTCTAATCTGAAAATGGCTCTTTATGCTTTCACAACATGTCACATAACCTCAATAAGTCAACAGGGCTTCTAGAGTACGGACACACAACTTTTTCTAAACAACAAGGAAGTCACTCTGAACTGATGTAGGAAAGGATATCTAATGCAGTTTCCGTTTGCGGTGTTGCTGCTTCAGGCAGTGCAGAAAGAAGTGTTGATCTAAAGAAAAAAAAATGCACAAAAATGGTGAAAAGCTCTTTGATAGATCAGTTATTTTTAATTACTTGAAGCTATTCCACAAATTCTGCACAGCCATTGATTTGGATTCAAAAACCACAGTTTGCTTTGCTGCTTAACGTCACTGTGAGTTACATAAGTTGTCTCAACTGGACCTCGAGCTTCAGTTACAACACTTTCAAAGGAAGGAAGAGAAAAGGGAACCTTTGCTATTGGCAACAGCTTTGTTATTCCATTTTTCACCTACTTCCTGGACATTTGAGTAAAACCACACGATGGCTTCATCCCTGATCTCTGCTGTGCTTGCTCTGCAGCCGCTGACTTGACCACTGTGTGTTGAGCAGAACATCACACTGTTTATTGAGAATGGTGCCTGTTGCAAAAGCAGCGATTCCCAGCATGCGGTCAACGCGCCGAGCTAATTGATCCCGCAGGGCTTGATGGTGATTGTCAGAGCTCACCAATCAGCGGAATTGGATTTGCAGAAGGAAACCAGGTTAACACAGAAAAAAAAAAAAAAAACATGTCCCATGGTAGCTGAGCTCCTGTAGGGGCCTGACCTCTACATCATGTACTTGGAAGACACACTGAGACATTAAATTCAGAGTTCTCCGATATGTAGCCGTTTAATAATATAAAAAGGAAAATTATCTGGTCCTTAGCAGGTCTTAGATGAAATACAGTATATGTAATATTACACTCTCGCCATTTAACAAGAAATAAATGCAGTTGATTAACTGATCATTAGCAAGTGAGAGCTTTGGCTGTTTGCAGATCTGTAGCATTGAGGTGCCAACAGAAAGCCGTCATTGCTGCTGATGCTGGGAGGAGTTATGAGGCCGTTTTGAAGCAATTTGAAGTTTATCGTTGTGCATCGAGAGATGATTCACAAGTGAAAAATATTCAAGACAGTCAACAATCTTCCCAGAAATCCCTGTCCCAGCAAGTGTCACCCCAAGGTCATACTGTGCTTCAAGTGGCTCTGTAATTATTATTTTTTAACCTTAGTGCTACAGCTCTACTTCATCATCATCCATTTCATAGCTGCTCAGAGAAACTGCAAAAAAAAGGGGGGAAAGGAAAAAAAACCCAAGAGCTATATCTCGCTCTACAGGCCAATTAGATGTCAAAATTCATGGCAGCACAATTGGGTTACCAGAAGAAATCCTTTTTCTCTAAAGAGAAGAGGGCAACACAGGTCATACAGCAGCACAATGATCCCAAATATCAAAGCAAATATACAACCGAATTGCCTGAAAAGAAAAGAAACAAGGTGTTGCAGTGACTCAGTCAAAGTCCAGACTTTAACCTGATTGTTATGCTGCAGAGGGACCTGAAGAGAGCCGTGCATCAACAAATGCCTGTAGAGTTCAATGAACCGAAGCATCGTTGTAAAAGGAGTGGGCCAGAATTTCTCCACAATGATGTGAGATACCAATAAAGTCATTTAGAAAAGTTTTTCTTTTTCTTTTTCAAGCTATTGCTGCTAAATGTGGTTTTACAAGCTCCTGAATGCTTTTAGTTTTTGACAACTAAGTGTAAACTTTGTTGTGTTTTACCAGGGAAAGTTGCTCCACACAGTTTAGAAAGCATCTTATTTTCCTTGCCATCAAATGTGAAATGCATCTACTCATCTCTTCCTCCTAAATGTTGACATTTTGTCGCATTTTCATTCAACTGGGAGGAAAAGAGTCAGCTGAACTAATCGGATCACCTCCAAACTTGTCCTGCCTTTCTACACTTCTGATTGGATCTAGTCTCCCCAGAACAAATTTAATCTCGGTTTTTATTCAGTGACGAAAGTGTCAATATTTGTATGAAATCCAATTAATGTATTTGCTGTCGCACATTTTGGGGGGTTTATTTTGGGTCTATATTACGGTTGAGTTGCATTGTGGGTAAAGTAGTTGATGGGCTTTGATAAGAAAGAACACATGGAGTGGAGTTTACTGTCCTATACCTCAGCCTTGGAAAACTTTGTGTATTTGTTCTGTTCTGGTTAGTCTTCGACGGCGTTTCCTTCAGCATTGCTTTTGCTTTTCTAACTTAAAATCTTAGGACTATCTTTTCTACTTTGATGAACACGTTTTTTGTGCCTAACTAAAGGTTCAATTAGTAAATCACACCTCTCATGTAACATCTAGTGGCAGTCTCAGGAAACTACAACATCTGCAAACGTGTCATTTCCACCACAGCTTCTAACATTTGTAAATTTGGTAAATCCCTTTTCTGGATTTGACTTGACTTGCAGTGTATAAACGGAGCTGCAATGTGCTTGTTTAGAAAGCTTAAAATGTGATTACTGATCTGCACCTTTTAAGCTTGTAGAGAAATGTACTGTGTTAATCAGCCTGAGGTGGCATAAAGAGCTTGTTTATGGTTCTTGGAGGAGCATTTACTGAAACTAATGGTACATTCTGCTAGTCTGGGAAATGGTGTCAATTCATTTTGAGCTCAAGGGAAGAAGTTAATGATTTACCAACAAATAATTCACACACAAACTTTACAAACTTGAAAGCTTAAATCAAGCCCATTACTGCTGGCTGGCTTTCTTTTAGAGATTTGCTAAAACATTTAACTGTGGAAAAATGCTGCCTTCAGGTGCTGTAAGAAATATTATTTAAATATAAACGATGTCAGAGTGCAAGCATAACTGGCAAAGAGGACGATTTCTGGGATTTTTGAGACACAGGTTTGGACGAGGACGTTGACATGGTTCCTTAGAAAATGTTGCACATTTATTAAGAACATCACTCAAAGTCCAAACAAAGTTAATCAGTATTTTATCAAGATTTTGATGCTGAGCTGCACATCTGTGAACAACAAACCTCTACTGTGTGTGTGCGTGCGTGCGGCTACTCTGTATAAATGCACAGCACATTAGTGGTTTCCAGCCTTTCCGTACTGTCAGTCCCCCAAACGCTCTTCGGTAATCTCATGACCTCACAGGTTTATTGAAGATGAAGGAAAAAAATCCTTTTGTCACCTGAACTTATACTTTTTATATAAGTAAGCACTGAATCAGGGTTTTTGCTTCCTCGCTGGACAGACGGACATCTCTGAGGTTTGCTGAGGATCAGGTGTCTCCTTAAATTTTTTTGAGCAGTGTATTAAAATGTGACCGAAAAGTTATAAGTTATGGCTTTTTCACTTCCTTGGTTAAGTTTCACTCTAATGATTGTAGTGCTGCGTTTACCTTGTAGTCATATATGATGTGCTTTTAAGTGTTTTCAGTGCCTGCTTCAATCTTCTGTCTATAGAAAGTTCCAGCTGCTGCTTTCATGAACATGTCTCTCTCTGAGTGTTTCATTTCTCCGATTTTCTGCAGTCAGCTGCTGTTCATCAACTGAATGTTGAAGTTTTCGGGGTATTTTCAGCGATGTCTGCGCAGCTGCCCTTTTTGATTCCTCTTCGGAGGAAGATTTAACTAAAAATAGAAATGTCTCATTTCTACAGGAGACTAAATTTGGTTTGGGCGAGCTTGGACTCAGGCTAGTGTATGCTTGTCAGACTAATGTATAATCTATGACGCACATTAACATTACATAATTGAGTGCCTCTGCCTCTCATCTTTGTGAAAATGCAAGGCAGAATTATCTGCATGCCATGGGTCTGTTTGCTTCTGAAGGGACAATTACACCATTTGAAAGGCGGTGTTGTATCTCACTAATGAACTCCCGAAAATTGAAGTCAGTTTGAGGCTATGCTTTCTGCTCAAGCTGATGAGATTAGGCTTAATTTTCTGAATCCACTGTGGAGAACAAAGACTAGAATAAGAGCTGACACTCCTTTAGTTTCATTTATCAGTTCAGTCTGTCCCCAGAGCTTATTTTACACACAAGATTTCAGTGCATTGAGGAAAAGCTACAGATTAATTCGAGTCATCTTTTAAGGAACTAATATTTTTCCTCTCTCCCTCCCTTGCTTCCAGTGATCCTGTTCTGCATGGCGGCGCTCATCTTCCCAATAGGCTTCTATATCAACGAGGTGGGAGGCCAGCCGTACAAGCTTCCCAACAACACGGTGGTCGGCTCCTCATACGTGCTGTTCGTCCTCTCCATCTTCTTCACCATAGTGGGACTGCTGTTTGCAGGCAAAGTTTGCCTCCCGGGCTGAGGATTCCAACGCTGTCGCCTCTGGACTGACACGAGAGGCTCTGAAAATGTCATGGGATTTAAAAAACAAACAAACACACATGCAAAAATGACTGAAAATCAAAAACGACTAACTCTGGCCAGAAGCCTGAAACGGGGGAAGTTTCTGCTTATGTGTCGAGGGACCGCAGCACCGTGGAGTACCCAGCGACTAAAAAGATGAATAAATGAACAAAACACTTAAAGGGGACATGGACGCAAAAGGTTGGGGGAGTGCGAGGGCAGCCGAGGCTGCTGCAGCACCCTGCCACTGTTGATTTAAAAGAAGAAAAAAAAAGAAGGAAAAAAAAAAAAAGAAAAATGGTGTCTCTCTGTTGTTGTTCTGTTGGAAAGGGTGCTCAATGTGCTGCTGTCATGGCAACCGCGACCACAACGCTGGCGCACATTTCTTGAGGACCACTAAAGTCACTCCTCGACATGATTTCCAGCCACCCGCCCCACCTCGCCGCTCTCAGCATCATCTGCGCCGTCACGACCGCTCCTGTTGCTGTTTTTGGCTTCTCTTAGCTATTTTTAGTTTTGTGTTTTTTCTGTTGTTGTACAATTTGTGTTCTTTTTTTCTACTTCTTCTTCTTCCTCCCCCACCACCTTTGTCCACTGAAGTTGTTTGAGTGTTACTGAGGTTCACTGAGCTGAACCCTTGAAGGAAACCCTTCGGGGGAGGTGGGAGATTGCAAAAGCTTGGCTCTAGAGTGGGGTTTATTCTCTCCTGTCACATTTGCACAGCCCCAGGTGTGTGGGAGAGGTGAGCAGCTGAGGTCACAGCTGTCAGGGGGCCACACACGGGCTACTGTGGATGAGAGGAAGATGCAGGTGTGCTTCCTCTTTTGTCTCCAGCCGGCTACTGCTCAGGAACAGGTAGCCCCAAAGGGGAGGCTGACCTCCCTGGGCAGCAGAATACAAGGTCAAGCACCATTAAGGAGAATGCCACTTACTGTAAGACCTTGCATAGTGTTATTAATAGCAGCAAAGTATTAGCGAGTGTAGACAGCTCTGCTAAGCCATCAGCTAACGCCATCATGCTGATACACTCCCACAGCCAGTAACTAGAAGACTGTGAATTTAGAGAATCATCATAAACGCACCTCGTATTTATAGTAATACACTTAATTGCGTTAAGCACAGCCACATGCCTAGTGGCCTTTTCAAAGTATTTTGTAGGGATCACTGCAGTTTTGCATTTTTCTGCAGGTTGGGAGCTTCCCTGAGTGGAAGCTGGAAGTTACAAGTGGTGTGAAAATAACATGCGAATGCTAAAAAATCAGTGGTATTCTCCTTTAATGTTGGACAGGAAGTAAGTGAGCCAGGAGCAGTTTGTTCTTTCTTTCTTTCTTTCTTTCTGCATAAGTGAACGGACTGCAGGTCAGGTCCATGCATAGGGGGGCTGTGCCTCGGTTTGCTGCTCGTGATGTCTGTGAATGCAACACACACATACATAAACGCACACAAATACAAAAATATATTTACCCTTGCAGGGTTTTTCCTGGCCTGCAGTGAACCTTCAGTGAGTTATTTTCCTGTAGGTTTGAACACTTCACATTAAAATTAAACCTTTAATTAAAAAAACAATTTGGTGATTCTGGCATAAGGTCTTTTAAAGGAGCCCAAAAAGTCCTCTGTGAGGGGGAAAGCCCTGCACACAGTCTGCACTGTGTGCAAGCTAACATGGTTTTATTGTAGTAATTACTTTATCAGTGTCCAGATTAATTTGCACCACTCTTTGCTCACCACAAGTTCTTAGCTGTCTTGCCTTCATCAGGGTGATGTCTGAGGTTGTTTCTGGTCTCTTCCTACAAATAGAAACTGCATAAAATACAACAAAAAGAGTGCTCCTTTAACAAATATAATCAATTAGGTTTGAACCATGTAAATGGGACAATATTGCAGTGCTCTGTACCATTTATACTAACAGTGAGGGTGCGACTACAGTAGTTGCCACTCAGACACATCCTCCTCATCAGCACTGGTATAAGAGTAAAGGTAATAATCTGTGAATTTCTGAACTTTTATACTGATATATCTTTAAAGGAAGTAAAAACCAACACAATGGTGTCTTCAGCCCAGCTGGGCAGTGGTAGCACCAGTGTAAAGTTACAATGATCCTCAGGCAAGTTTTGAATTTACTAGAAGGCTCTTAGTTAGGATTTAGAAGTGGACTTATCAAGGTTGATTTGTTATGGATAACATCCTTGGGACGTGCGAGTCTCTCGAAAGTTAAAAAATAAAAATAAAAAATCAGTGAATGTTGAGATTGAACTGATAAGTCTGACTTCTGTCCATCGACACAACCTCGTAGCTCACACACTTCTGGATTAAACACGGCACCAAATTCAAACAGATACAATGTATCCATCCTATCTTCCATTGGCCTTCACAGAGCCTTTCCTTAACTAAACAAATAAAATAAAATAAAAAGTCACAAGAGGCAGAAATGATTCGTTTTCCACCAGCACTGGGGTGTCGGCACAGGATCGTTGGAACTACTGTTCTCACTGGGCGCGTTTGGAGCTACTGCAAGAAATTCAGCAGTGATTGGCAAATGCAGCCCACCGATTTGTCCAATGTGATTTTTATCTTCTTCCCACGGAAATTACCCCATCAAACCTGTCAAAATGTGAGCCAGTTCTTCAAAAATACACCACGGCAGAGCTGGCCCAGCATCAGTGCTGTGCTGGTGGGAAAAGAGGTGTCACTGCTGAAGCTGGAACCAGCAGAAGATTAGCATTTCTGATTTATTATCGAAATAGCTGCTGATTCATTCTCCTTCAGTCATTGCAGCTCTTTCACACATTCATACCATACTGTAAATGTAGGGAGCATGCAAGCTGCTGACCCTAGGACTTGTCCTGGAAAGTGTGTGTGTGTTGAACCGATCGCAGTCGCTCACTCGCCAAGTCTTAGACTTTTTGTTTTGTATTTTCTGTTTCCTGCTCAACTTTTCTTACTCTGTCTGATGATGTATACGGCTATTCTGTACACTTTGCAGTGCCCTGTCTTGGTTGGTTCAGTATTGTGCCATGACCTACTTCTTTTTTTTTTTCTTTTTTTTTTAAAAAATAATGTACAGACACAAGAGGCAGGATTTCTGTATTAGAAAGCACTGTGCATTCAACAGTATAGGTAACAGACATAGAAGCACCACAAATGTATAAAAAAGAGAACTTCTTACCTCATTGTTTTTTGGTTTGTTTGTTTTTTTGTTGGGTTTTTTTTTTGTTTCAGCTATTATTTTCTAATGGTGGCAACATGTGTGCCCTCTAATTTGTCTCTTGCCTTGATCGGATGTCTACACGTAAAGCCTATGATCATAGGAAATTATTTATCACTGAATAAAAAGAGAAAAGTGGGTGTGTGTGACTCTGACACGGTCTCTGTGTTGTGCTTATTTAAAATGGGTGAATCTAATCGAGAGGAGGATGACGGGCGAAGCGGAGCAGAGCTTAATCTCATTATGTTTTTGTAGGATGTGGCCCAAATGTACTTCGCCTCTTCCTACTTCATTAAATCGAAAAAGAGCTTGTTCTCAGACACAAACCTGCTGTGATTTGAGAGCAGCTACCCATGATGCATCAGTGAAGTGCTTTCTGAGTGCATTTTGTTAAATACTCAATGGTTTCTCGCTCTCACGCCGAGCCAGACCTCCAGCACCGCAGTGTCATAAACAAGAGGCGCACATTTCCTCTGGACCTGTGAAGATCGTGTCTCACTTTTTCTGCTCGCCCCTCAGTGACCTGGAAATCTATTTTTATAATTATCTGAGCTTAGTCACTTTTACTCCTTCTAATTTATTAGTCCCCCTCAAAGTACTCGCACCCAGATCAAAGCAGTGGGATAAATTTTAATCGGCCAATCGCATCACAGCAACTCGAGTACACATAGGCATGTATACCTGGTCAAGATGACCTGCTGAAGTTCAACTTGACATAAAGTGACTCTGAATGTGGCATGGCTGTTGGTGCCAGACGTGTTGGACGTGTTTCGGGATCTGCTGATCTACTGATATTTTCCCCACACAGCCACCTCAGGGTTTACAGAGACTACTCAGGCAAAGAAAAAATTTCTAGTGAGCAACGGTCCTCTGGATTGAAATGCCGGAGGTTCTGGGAGAATGGCCAGACTGGTTTGAGATGAAAGGCAATAGTTACAATACATTGAACCTTAATGCAGCAGAAGACCAAACTAAGTGCTACTGCTGTGATCTAAGAAGAGGAAACGGGATATAACTGGCAGAGGCTCAGCAAGAATGGAAATGTTTGGTCTGATAAGTCTAGGATTTCTGGCAGAGTCGTTGGCATAAACAGCAGAAAGCATGCATCCATCCTGGTCTGCTAGTGTGGGAATATTTTCTCTGCACACTTTGTGCACCACAGTCTACCTAAGTATCATTACTGACCAGGTCCAACTCTTTATGACCCATCCAACTCCAGTCCTCAAGGGCCGGTGTCCTGAAACAGGCAACTGGCAATTCAGCCATTTGATTTATGTTGCTGCAGCTCATGAGGGCATGAACATGGTGCAATAAAAGTCAATTTTTCCAAATGCTTACATTTATTTACATTTACTTGAGTAGGATTAGGGGTTGCCACCTTGGGGTGCAGTCAAGTCCTATAGTGTCTTGCTAATGACCTACTAATTTTATTCATGTGTGTTGCAGCGGGGACACATTTAAAAGTTTCAGGACATCAGGCCTGGAGGTCTGGAGTTTGACACACCTGCTCTAAAGGATGCTTCTGAGAGGATACCACACCATGTCACAAGCTCTAATCCTCTACAACTGATGTGTTGAAGATGTCAATCTCACTGTACACAGATCCATTAGAGCACCTTTGGGACTTGATGGAACGGGAGAGTCACATCATGGATGTCCAGCTGACAAATCTGCATCAACTGTGTGATGCTATCATGTAAATATGGCGCAAAATCTCCATAGAGGAACAGTCCAGCAGCTTGTTGAATCTATGCCATGAAGAATTAAATCAGTAGCAACCCAGTACTAGCAATGAGTAGCTAATAAAGTGACCCTTGAGTGTATATACATAAGTAGCAGATAGATTTCTGCCTTTGATTTAGATATATCTGTTTAAATGAATATCCAGCACCTGCTACAAAAGATTAGAGCTGATGGGAAAACACGAGCAGCATTGACATTCATTGGTTTTCCTAAATAGAATTTCCTTTTCATTCACTAATAATGGCACTTACTTGGCAAAATCAATCTCAGGACTATTCACAAAAATCTACAAATAAGCACACAACCCAGGCCCATTAAAGCAGGCCTTTCTATTCATGTTTCTCATTCATTCAGCAGGAAGAGTCTCCTTCATTCATTTCTCACTTTCTCCTTGTCGGTGCACAGCTGAAGATGAAAAAGCACTGCTCCTCCCAGGACTGCACTCCCCATTAGCTTCTCTGTGACCTGCAGCGCCCAGTTCAGCTCCAGTGGTCTTTCCATTTAGGATTTCAGAAGGTCACAGCAATTCAGCTCAGTGCATCACATCAGGCCACTTTGCTCTGCTTTCTGATGACAACTTAGGGATGTTTGTAGAAAAACAAAAAATAAAAATATTTTCTGGAAATTTGATCTCAAGTATCACGAAAATCAGTGGTGGGCAGCATGTTTGTTTTTTCCCCAGAGGGCCGTGCTGACTCCTATAAAGTAAGAAAAGGGCCGCAGTTTGGATAATGACATTGAAACCGAATTCAAAGGAAGGAAAATAAACAGATATTTAACAAAATTTTAATTAGCCTGGATTTTTCCACTTGTCTGATGGGACAGTTCACTGATGAAACACAGCACTGGAATCCAGTTAAATACCAGCATAGACTAACTGCCGTCATCTGCCATAAGATTAGTTTATTAATGAAGTCTGCGTGCCTTTCCCCACTTGTTTCACTTGCAAAGCTTCTCTAGTACAGTGATCGTAATGATGGAAACCATTTAACTCTTTCAGTGGCTGAAAGAACCAGCAGCTGATGCTTTTTTTGGAAATATTAAATTTATGTCAAGAACCAACAGCAGAAATCTATGAGTGCTGTCTGCTACTGCAGTGGTTTCCTACCTGGCTTCAAGATCCTTTCAGGAGGGACCTGGAATGAATCTAAGTTAATTACAGATGCATAAACAATAAATAAAACTTGAGCGTTTGCAGTCACGTTAGCAGGTCTGTGAGGTTGTTCTCGATCACAGCTGAGCTAACATCAGCTTAAATACCGATGTTTAGTTATGATTTTGATCATTTTAGGATGTTAGCATTCTGATTATGCTAACGATTTTGCTAATTCAGTTTATAGCTCAGTTTCTGAACTCAATTTTCTTAATTTCTTTCGTTTTATTGAATCGTTTCATATCATGTCATGTTAAATTGAATGCTTTCACTGTGGAGTCTCCAAATGTGAATAAACTAAGCACACGCTGTGATTTATTAGCTTGTAGGTCCACCTTTAGCAGCAACAGCTTGAATCATTTTCTGCCTGACTTTATCAGTCTCCCACATCATCGTGGAGGATTTTGGCCGACTCATCATTAAATGTTGCCTCCGTTCACTGAAGTTTGTCGGCATTGATTTTTGCACAGATCTCTTAATGTCACAGCACGGCATTTCAGTCAAGTTGGACTTTCTCTGGGTCTTTGCAAGACCTTAATTATTTTTCTTTTTCACCCTTTCTGTTGGAGATTTGCTGCTTTGCTTGGGATCATTAACCTTTTGTGTTACCAAATTTTAGGTAAGCTTTAGACAACTGAAGACTCTAGAATACTTTGGTGCACAAAGGACTTCCTGGTAGACTCAGTGACTGCAAAGTGCCCAAAACAAATCCTAATCGTCTCCCATCTTCCACCACGCCGAACAGTCGGTATGTGGCATTTTCTTTTCACCAGATGAGCTTATATTTCCTCCTTGGCATCGTGTTAAAACACACCTGAATGCTCAAGACCAGCAAACTGCCCAAACTTCTGCTTTTATAGAGGTGCTCCCATTTTGCTGATCATCAATCTGATGATCATGATGAACACCTGGCTTGGAAGCAGAAAGGGTGTGTTCTTTTTTCACATCACCTTATGTATAAAAAATGGAAAGAAAGAAAGGTTGGAAACCTGTTATGGAAAAAGTAACGTGTATTTAAAAATGACTGAAGAAATATTCTCATTAATCTAATCTATACAACTGAAATAAACAAAGTCAGGCTATGCTTCAGGTAGGTGCTTTTTTCTTTGTTTTTGCCTTCCCTCACTGCACGCGTGGATAGATCACCCTGTATTTACAGAGCCAAAGTGAGGGGGGTGAGAGTAAAGCAAGCCAAGAGGACTCACAGATGAGGCTGCTTGACTCGATTTGCTCTGGACCTCCTGATCGGCAGCAGATGCTTAATAGTGAGTTATTAGAGTAGAGATCAGCACTGACAGATCCAACGGCAGCGCTCTCAGCCCAGATGGAGGTGAGTCCTCAGCGCTTCGTATAACTCACCAGCTAATCCACTGAAATACAATATGCACTGCTTCGCCTTTAAAGGTTAAGCACATCATTAGCTGTATCTATAAAGAATTTGTGAACAGAGCATCAGTACACGCAGTATGTGACCCAGGCTGGATTTCATCTTACTATCCAGACCTCGCTGAAGTTTAATTAAGAAAGTTTTCAGTTTCAGAGGATTGTTAAACAGCTCAGAAGAAGCCCTTAGCCCTGTAGTACATGGTGATGGATTGTTCCCATACGACTGATATGATTAGTTGATTAGTTTTTCCTGTGAAAATATTAAACTTCCTGTTGAGAGCTCAGTGTGGTTAATTGGACATTATAACGCACTTTGTAATTTTGTGTAAATGTGCGTCATTTAACAGCCATCTGCTGAACCGAGGTCACACGAGTGTCACATTTTGTGCTGTAGCTGTAGTTTTATTACGTATGAAACTGCATTTTTATTGTAATGGCAGACTTTTTACTTCCTGATTCAGTATTTGGAAATGAAAATCATCTATCAGGAAGCTTGAAATGCTCCAGTCTGCTTTCAAACATGGCTAACAAGAGCTTTTCAGTCCGTGAAGCAGGTTTACCTCACCGAATCCTTGAATCCTGATTCCTGTTCACTGCAGCACACACAGTGATAAGTGCATTATCATGACATAAGTTGTGTGGGTGGAGGAAGCGGTGAGAGAAGTCTCAGCGGATATTTTGCTGCTGCACGTACTCCTTTATTTTATATCCCCTATTTGCAAATGTGTGCTTGCGTGCTCCTTTCATGGATGTCCGTGCGCTCATGGGTGTGTGTGACAGATTACAGTGACAGCACGATGCCAAGTGCACTTAGATGGAAATATGGTCACCATCTGCTCAGAGAGACTGTTCCAGCTCCACCTGTGGAGAAGAGTTGCCTTATGATGAAAATGTCATGTGTTTGTCTGGCTGCTGTAAGTTTTTTGATTATGTAAGGTGCATTTTTGCTTTTTAAAAAAGCAGGAAATACAAAAAAAAAAAAACTTTACGAAGCAACTACTTGAATATTACTGCTAAACATACCCATCCCTTTATGATCGCAGTGCACCCACTCATTGGAGAAATTCCCTGAACCTTTCTGGGGGTGACCCATTTGATTGTACAAAGAAGTTCAATCACATAGTTTATGGAAAAGCTACCTTTAGGCACCCTTGATCTATGACATCAGTAAACAGTGACATCTCAGTCACTAATTTTAGGTCTTGCTGAATACACATTATGGCCATTTTCTAAATTACAGCCCTTAGAGTCACAAAAGTACAATAAATGATGTGCTTTACGGCAGCCCTAAAGCACATGGCTCCCTGCCTTATGGCGTCTGGTGTTCCTCTGTTTCTCAGTCAGATTCATGTATTTTGTCTGTGAGAATGACAACTATCTACTTTATGAGTCTGCAGTGTCCCTGTTTTCTCAGTCAGATCCAGCACATGCTCGTAGTTGGTTTGGGTGATATTTTCTCTGCACACTTTGCAACAATGTGCAGCCGACAAATCTCCAGCAACTGTGTGATGCCATCATGTCAATATGAATCAAAATCAAAAGGTGATCCAACCCAATGTTATCGGCGCACACTTAATTAAGTGCCGGCTGAATCTACACAGGATGCTTCCTGCATATGAAAGTCTTGTGGGTGTAATGTAAACCTCAAGGTTTCAGGTTTCATACTGCACCCGGATCCCACCTACTGATGCTACAAAAAAAAAAAAAGAAAAAAAAAAAAAGGTTGAGCATGAATCTAAAACTGTAAAGTATAATGACTTCTGACACCTATCTCGAAGACAACACCAGGCTCCCACAAACATGAATTTTACACTATAAAACGATCCCCCTGTCTCACACTATATCGTGAGTGAGAAATTCAATTTAGTGGCTTTGTTAACGTTAATGTGCGCATTTCCTAAAAGGCTATTTATAAGCAGTAACAGTGCAGCATACACATCGCTTTCACAGAGACACGCTTCTCTGAAGCCTCGGGGATGCTTTGCTGGTGCTAACCTTAGCTGCCTTCAGTACTGATTGATCTTTAAGTGGGCGATAGAGCCCAGCAGAGGATGCAGTGCTGTTTCCTCCCAGATGGATGTCTGCCTGCTGCTCGTCAGCATCCGTCATACAGCAGACCTGCTGCTGAGCCAAGAAAAACAAACAAGACAAGAAAGGCTGTGAGTGGAGGGCAGGAGAAGCATCCCAGCATCGCAGCAACAGTACCTGTTCTATAATGTGAACGATTGTGTTTTAACCTGTGTTATATTGAGGCAAAGAGGCTAATGAAGGCTAAAGTTAGAGTGAACTCTTTTAATTTGTGTGAGTGTATTTGAATGATTCATTCTGATCGGCTTTTCACTTCAGTTTAGGAAACATCGGTTATGTGATGTTGGTGACACATCCTGAAGATTTCCCATGATGCACTAAACATTTATTTATCCACGCCTCTTCTTTTCTCCCCATGCATTTACACGCCACTACTGCATGTCATTAACTTTTATCTTTTGTCTCCAGTGGGTTGTGTTTGTCCTTGATCACAGGAGATGTTCAGGTTCAGAGTAACATGTATTGGTGCTTCTTCACTCTGCAATACAAAACGCCTCGATGCAGCTGTTGTTAGTCGATTCAAATACCCATTTTTTAACAGGTTTTCCAGACTCACAGTGTTGATTTGTTTCCATCTTAATTATGAAGCCATTTTTGAAGTTTTTACTTACTTACAATCGATCGAATAACTGTGGGTAATGTGAAAAATGTTGCTGATATCGATGTCGTTCGTTCTTAGGTTTATTTGGCATATTTCAGCTCATTATTTTGTTTTTGTCCCATATTTTACAGTTTTGCTTCCCTTTCATTCTTCCCATCAGATCCATCCAAAGCCAGACAGACACTTTATTAGGTACAACTTCATTCATTCATGCATTCATATATGCTCTTCTGCATACATTGGCTGTTGAAAGTGTTCCTTTCCTGATTAGATATTTTTGTTAGTGAGCAGTTGAATAAGTGTATCTAACAAACTGAATTAAAACTTACCTAAAGAACCATCCATACATCCATCCATTCGCTCCCGCTTATCCTTTTCAGGGTCGCCACACTTACATGTTTCAGAGCAAATTAATTGTGATAACCTTGTAAATACTAAAGGAGAAAAATTGTGTGAAAAAGTAATTAAGTAATAAACCTAAACGCTGGTTGTGCCACCCTTGACAACAAAAACTGCAACCAAGCATTTGCGATAACTGGCAATGAGTCTTTCACATCACTGTGGAGGAACTTTTAAGTCTCTTTATTTTCTGGTGGTTCCATCAATTACAAAGCATCCCCAGATCATCACACAACCATCACCATGCTTGACTGTTAGCACGAAGTTCTTTTTATGAAATGCTGTGTTAGTTTCACGCCAGATCTAACGGGACTCAAACCCAGTGGCGTGTCTAGAAAATTTTTGTTGGGGGGGCCAGGTAGGGGCACAGATTTGGAGAAGGGTGGCAGATTTAATTGGCAGATAATGTTTAAAAAAGAAATTCTACCAACCCTTAACCATAATTCAATAATCCTATAAACCTAATAACCAAATGCACTTTTAACTCTTATTAGAATGAGATTTTAACCACTACAGTGCAAAGTTTTTAGATACTGCGTTGATAAAGTACAAGAGATACAATCAGTGCTTTGTCAGTGTTTACTCAGCATTCAAGGACAGCAATATTTGCATAGTGTTTTTACTGACATGTAGTGCACATATGTTTTGGGCAAAAACATTTTTGAATATTAAAATACGAACATTTTTAACATACAATTGACAAATTAGCCAATGTAAAACTTTATCTGCTTATTAAAAAAAGAAGATAATCTTCTCACAAACTGGTGTTTGATTTTGAAACAGGAAAAAAGTGGGGAAACAAATGAAAAGACTAACATTTGAATAAAACCTGAAAGCAAGTAAATACTTTCTATGCTGCCTTATGGTAAACTTTAGTAATATTGATAAAGAACAACACTGGCTGATGATGAAATACAGTCAGCTGGCATGGTGACACTGCCAGTATAACCTGCAGGGCTGGACTGGGACAAAAAAATTGGGCATTTTCACTACAGACCGACCCACCAGGTATTAAAGCCATAAAGACTTTGAATGAAAACAAACGCTGTTGTGACAGTGATGTACAGTCTTGTTGGTATATGTATGATTTCTATACATTTTACGTCAGATAAAAACTTTGGTTGTAAGATTTAGATAATTATTTAATAAAAGCTAGATATTTTAAATGAGAATAAGAAAGAAAAGTATTTCTTTGTGCCTTTCCCTGTTAATGCCCTACATGCCCCCCTGGCAAAACTTTCCTAGACCCGCCCCTGCACAGTTACCAGCTGTCAGCTACATAAAAAAGGATCCTGGTGTTATTTGTCTCTCAGAAACAGTTCATAACTTCCCTTCAACTCATTCATGTGACCTAAAAGGTAAACCTGTTTCTCCATCACCTGTTCAGCTCTGATGGTTCAGTAAGGACATCTCCTGGTTTCATCTTCATGTTTCCCTCTCACCACATATCCAAACCGATATCATGACCAGCAGGTTTTACAGCTGTGGCTCCAGCAAACATCAGCTGATACTAGAAATTAATATTAAATAAATTCTAACAACAGCTGATCAAGCTTAAACGTGCTGCTGTTGTTTAGCGCGACATCCGCTGGTTTCCTCTTTCTGGTGCAAAGTGGGCGATAAATAAACAAGAGAGAAAAGCCAATCAGCTGATCATTGATCAGTTTCATGATTGAAGTAGCAACAGGAGAGGGAGGGGGGAGAATGAGAGAAGAAGAGGCAGCTGTGCAGCGTAAACACACAGAATAAATCCAGCTTTGTGTCTTTTTTCCATTCTAGCTAAAGTTCGGGACAAACTGCGTCTCTTCTCAGCTCAATACGAAACGTGTAATATTTTCTCTGAATGAGGGACCATTCCATTTTTTTAAGGAGCCGTTGGCAACTCTACTAACTAACCTTATGAATAAAATAAAGTTCACTATCAGTAACATCATAGCACCCACCCAGCTGGCTAAAACGCAGTATGAGTTATTGCAACTGACAGTAAAAAGTCAGCAACATGAAAATAAACTCCACCTAAACTTGGTTTATATCTGACCCAGATAGACTGCAGGTCATAACTTCTTACCTGAAGTTCAGTTCACCTGACACTCGGACTGGCGGCTGCCTCGGGGCTCTCCTCCTGCCTCCCCTTCCCTCATCCACCTGCTGCCTCTGTGGAAGCCCCGCCATAGCCACCACCAAACAACGGAGTTATTTCTACACATCGACCTGCATCTGGCCAATCCACCACCTGTCATTGTTCATGCCATTACAAAAAAAAATAAAAAAATAAGTCACTGGGGATATGTCCGGTATGCCCGATGGCCAGTCCAGCTATGTTAACCTGCAACCAAATCTGCAGCTCCATACAGCAATGTTACGACTTAGATTATATCTTATAACTCATAACTCTTATGTTAGCTCCCCTCAGTAGCATACTGTCTGAAATATTCGACGGCTGCAATAATTCTTTAAGTGTTATTTTTTCCTTGGTATTCTAATTTCACCGAAGTTTACTAAACTCAACAAACTTAATATTACTTACCGGGACATTTATTCTGTCCTCATTTTCTTTCACCGAAAAATTGTTTCCTGCAGTGCCGTCTTTCGCGCTTGGCTCTCCTACCTTTGCTAACGTGATGCACATAGCGCAGAAGCCGATGCTGCATTCACTTACACTCGGATATCTGAGCGTCACCGTGAAAACATAATCGGACATTTGATATTTGATTGAATTTTATTATTTTGCCTTTGGGGTGGCACCTGGGGTGGCCAGTCTGGTTGGGGGGGTGGCCTGTGCCCCCCCAGGCCACCCCGCTGGACACGCCATTGCTCAAACCTTCCAAAAAGTTCATCTTTGATCACGTAATAATTTCCCAAAGGTTTCAAGGTTTCATTGAGATGTTTTTTGGCAAATGTGAGATCAGCCTTTGTGTTATTTTTGGTCAGCAGTGGTTTTCTCCTTGGAACTCTCCCAGTGGATGCCACTTTTGCTCAGGTTGGTTCTTACTGTTGAATCATGAACTCTAACCTTAACTGAGGCAAGTGAGGCTTGTAGGTCTTTAGATGTTGTTCTGGGTTCCTTTGTGATCTGGATGAGTCACTCAAACATGCTTGGAGTAATTTGATAGGGTTGCCACTCCTCTGAAGTTCGGCATTGTTCTAAGTTTTCTCCGTTTGTGGATAATGGCTCTCATTGGAGTCCCAAAGCCTAGAAATGGCTTTGTTACCATTTAAAAACTGATAAATAAACGTTTGGCAATACTCATCACTTCCGACGCTGGTCTTCTTGGTAATCAAAGTCACAGCCCAAGCTCTGTTGGAAATCTGTTTCACCTGCCTGCCTCCCTGGCACAATTAAAGGATTCACGGAAAACACTCCCTCTGGACTCCCAGCTTCTGGACACTCACCCGGACTGCTTTGGTCCTGTAAAACCTGTAAGGCGCTCTAAGTTTGCTTACTCTGACTTACTTGACCAATCGCCCCACTCACTGACATTTATCTCTCTGTGTTCCAGTGCCACTGCCCGATCATAGTTCATGTTTTTGTTCTTTAGGTTTATAGCTCATGTTGCCATCTCACAGGTCATAGCTCATGTTTTCAACCTTATTGTTCTCATCGTCAGTTCCTAGCTGCTACTTGGACTCTTAATTCCCATGTAAACAGTAAGGGTGGACTTAGTTTTTCACACTATTTTTCCTTTTTGGCTTATATTTGTGACATATAAAATGGCACTGTGTAATATATCATGTTGTTGTTCATCTGAAGTTGTATTAACTAACTTTAAGACCTGCCAATTACCAGATGATTTTTTTTATTAGGTCTGAAACCACTCTGCACACTTTCTGTGAATTTCTGTGAGGTGTTTGGATGTTCTCCTCATGCCTGGGTGAGTTTTCTCGGGTACACTAAGTTCGAAAGTTGGTGAGATATTCACTAAAACCTAAATATGAATCAAGTGGCAAAGGGGAGATTACCCTGTCAGTGCATCATGGCTGAATTGCAACCCCCTCCCTCCCCCGTTTCTTCTAATAATGTTTGAGATTTCCTCTTCCTTTCTCACCTTTTTTCCTTCTACTCCTTTTCTCCCTCCCTCAACTTCCCTCTAATTATTTTCTCTCCCTCCAGCAGAACACCACATACTGATGTAGACTGGCTCGTGCTGTGACTCTAGAGGCAGGCTACATGATTAGACCTGTGATTTGTGTCACAAACAATACTCACTAAATACACATACAGAAAATATTGCTTGCAGCAAGTGGATATAATTGATTAATGTACCCCTGATTTCAACAGAGCTGAGGGAAAAAGACTTTAGCATCTCTTCAGATTCATTTGAGACTACAGAAGAACTCCAGCGCACGAGATCTTTGGGCTCTTGTTGTTTTTCAGTGAGTCTGTGTGTGCACTAGATAACTCTGCAGATGCCAGTGTGTTATGGAGCGGAGATCAGAGCCGAGGCAGACTGATGGGCTCTGTCAGGGACGACTGGAGGACGCTGCAGTCACTGCGATAGCACAAGAGATGATGCTAATCCTGTTTGCTCCCTTCCTTGTCTTGTCTTTCCTTCCATTGAAATGCACGTGCATTCTTGTTCCTCTCATCTTTATTTATGTTTATGTCCCCTTCCTAAGCAGAAGACAGATATGGAGTTTCTGCAGGAGAGGCCCTTTGCTTCTATCCTCTCACTGTCCTGGAGCCATTAGGTGCATCAGGACAGCTGCTCGGCTGATTGGGCTCTGAAGCGGTGGACCGAAAGGTAACTTGCCAAATATCGATTCCCTTCATGCGTCTGACCTCTAAAAGAACGGCCTTAGAGTAAAATCTGCTTGTCAGATTATGCTGTGATATGGTCTGTGCTGCTGTTCAGCCTTTCTGTGTGGGGGTTTAAAAAAAAATACGAGCTTTGAATACTAGAAATAGGCTGAAGATACATTTATCCTTAAATACAGCATTTCTGTTTAACCTTTCCCAGTCATTATATTCTCTGTTGATTTTTAGTATTTGCTCTTTTTGGAGTGACCTGAAGCGTTTCCTGAAAAAACAAAACAAAAAACACAGATATTTGCTCCTCCCTCTCATTTTATCTGTCCTTGAAGTAGCAGCACTGCCCTCATCTCTGTTCCGAGCCTCCAGCTTCATCCTCTAAAGAATTATGTGTGTCTGTCACTTTCTCATTTTCCTTCTCCTTTATCTCTACGTCTGAAAGGCTCCGAAATCCATCAGCTATATAATTGTACCTACATTGTTGTTAACATTTTCGTTAGCTGTGATACACACTAAAAAACCCATATATATAAATTCCAATACAAATACTAAAAAAAAATGAAATGAAATAAAATGCATATGTACATATAACAGTAAAAACTTTATTTGTTCATAAACTTTAGTTTTTTTGCAGTTTTATGGTTAAATATGTTTTTTTGTTTTTGTTTTACTGGATTGTATTTCTAGCCACAATCTGCTTTATGCTCCATTTGCTGTATATTCAGCACACCCGTATTGGCCACTTTATTAAATACAGCTGCCAACTGCTTGTTAACGCAAATATCTGATGTAGAGGCATGCGTGGTCAAGAAACCTGCTGAAGATAGTCAGTTGTTGCAACTAAGATGTGCAGAAGAGCATCTCTGAATGCACAACATGTCAAATCTTGAGTAGCAGAACGCCACACTCGGTGCATCTCCTTTCAGCTAAGAAAAGAAAACTACATGATGCTACAATTCACACATGCTCACCAAAATTGGACAGAAGAAGGTTGGAAGATGTTGATCGGCTTGATTAGTCTTGATTTCTTTCTTAGAGAAAGACAGAAAACACATCCTCACTCCTTACAGCACAGACAGTGTGGAGGTTTAGAAAGTTCACCAGCTAGGTAATCAAAAGAGCAAATGGATCAGCAAGAACATACCTTACTGATTATATGCTACTGTGTGATCAATAGACCTTTTCCAGAATTGAGGATTATTAGCATGCTGACCCTGCCAAGCTGTTACAGAGTCTTCTGTCTTTGTGCAAAAAAACAAAACAAAACAAAAACAGTCTGTGGAAAAGAGGAAAATGAAACATGGGCAACAACATGGGAAAGAAAATCAATTTTAAAAAGTTTAATAAAAAGAAGTATGCAGAAGATGCTAAACATAAGCCAGGCTCCACATTTCAGGATCTCATGCTAACATTAGAAGAAGAGTAGAGTAATACAGTACTGTGCAAAAATCAAAGCCACCCCCCATTTCTTTATATTTTGCTTCCAAGGAGCCACACTTTCTTGTGAGCTTTCAAAGCGTTCTTGAGTAATATTTCTCCAGTTTTTCTGAAGGTCTTTCAGAGGTTTTCTCTGGGCATTGGTTACTTAATCACTCATTCTTTAGTCCAGTCCTTGCACCTGAACATTTTCACAGGAATTTTTTCTTTAACCCTGATCTATGAATCCCACGAGACTAAAAAGGGACCCTGCTCGAAACTTACTCACCTTAGCAAAGAACCCCCCCCCCCCCCCCCCCCCCCTTCAACCTTCTATGCTAGATATGGTCTATGCTACTGTAGAGAAAGTCAGAAAAGAACATGAAAGCATGGATCTATCCTGCCTTGCATCAACAGTTTAGACGGCCTGTAGTGTGTGGGGGATAGCTTCTTGGCATGCTTTGAGCCCCATACTATCAAATGAGCATGGTCTAAAACCCTAGAGCCTGAACACCTGAGTGTTGTTGCTGATCTCCATCCCTTCATGACCACAGTGTGCCAATCTTCTGATGTCTGCTTCCTGCAGGGTAATTTCAAACTGCTTTCTCGAACATGACAACGAGTTTGTTACACCCCTCTGCAGCCCCTAATCTCCTCAATGTGTTCAGTTGGTGCTAATTGGCCACACCTAGTCATTTGTGGATAAAAGCGTACCTGAGACAGGCTTTCCAGAAGGTCACTAGTCTTTGCCTTGGTGGCACCAGCCATTTTAGCTAACCTGCTATGCTATTTTAAGATAAAACTTCTTCGCACTTACACTCTGGTTAGTGAGAAGAGATTTTGAGCCAGGTCGTGACAGAGTTGACTGTACTCAAATGTCCTCTACAGTTACCAGATCTCAATCACCTTATATGGTGACACAAGAAATTCCCATCATGAATGTACAGCTGACAAATCTGCAGCAACTGTGTGAGCGTGTACACATAAAGTTTGATATCTGAGTTTGGCTTGTTTGTCATTTTAAATGAGTATACTAGACCTGTTTGGTAATTTAACCACCCAGGTGTCTTCTTATTAAGAACAAATGATTTCACTTGATTGTTTTCCTCCTGATTTTGAGTCTCTGATGATTTACAAATAAGTACTAAATCCCTTAGAGTAACCTATTTAACTCAATGTTCCCCCAAAACCCAAAACATCCTCATCATCATCCTCATGAAAAATTCCAGCTTTCTCAGGTGAATGGATTTTGACTCAGGTTTCACGTGATCATGTGATCCAAGTACAAACCCATGCAGCCCATCTGGGTAGAAGCAGTCAGTGCTCCTGGAAAAACTCACAATTAGACCTCAGCGGCGTTCTTCTTCTCGAGAAGTATTTTAAAAGTTACAAATGAATTTTAGTCATCACAGCAAAAGAAAAAATAGCGCACAGGTCTGAACAGCCACATGATTGCTCTCGCTCTTTTCTTACAGTATAACTGCAGTGGTTTCAGTTAAATGCAGTGCTAAGAAAAACATTAAAACTATTCTTGTATTCTGAGTATGCTTTAGAAAATGTGTCGTGATTTCTGACCCCACTGACAAGAATTTGTCTGGTGGTTGATGGTAATTTTCTTCCTATATGTTGAAGGCTGCGCGGGGGTCACCGAGGCACACTCCCCTCACCCTCTCTGTCCTCTCTCTCCTCCTGTGCCAGTGCAATCAGCCATTACTCTGCACTCTACCTCTCTTTATTAAACTTGGAGGCCACGTAAGGAAAACGCCAAAACTTTTTTTATTGATTGATTTTTATTGGTGACTTCTATAGCATTTCTGCATTCTGTCTCCTGGTGATCAGTATGTGTGTGGGTGTGTGTGTGTTTAAGTTAATGACCACAGTAGATAAAAATAACCAGACTCCCACAGTTTCTACCACCCACCGGTGTTGGGATGCTAATTGCAGCAGAGAAACACAGATTTCCTCTTTTAGCCCAGCTTGCAGCTTGAATCTCGATCCACCACTTTGATCCAGATTCAAATATTCCAACACCCATTCGACTCTTATGAGCTCCGGTACGCTAAAATGAGACACAGCCACTGTGAAGTCACCCACAACTCTTCTAAAGCCTGGGATGTGGCTTTTTTGGCCAGCATCATCTCAGTGTATCTATTAGCAACTGTGACATTAATTGGAGCATGTACTTTATGTGGTTATCAGAAAAAGGGGACTAGAAACTCAGATGAATGATGAACGAGCATGCGTGGCATCTGACTGAGAAAACAGGGACACTCATAAAGTAGATATTTGTCATTCTCACAGACAAAATAAATGAATCTGACTGAGAAACAGGAACACCAAAACCGAATACGGTGGCGGCTCACAGAGCAGGGCTGCCCTAAAGCACATCATGCTTTATTGTGCTTTTGTGACTCTATTCATCTACAAAATGTCCATAATGTGTGTTCAATAAGACCTGAAATTAGCCATTGAAATCAGTGTTTAATGATGTCATAGATCAAGGGCGACTAAAGATGTGATTGGACTTCTTTGTACTTCTTCTTTCTACTGCCAAGATCTAAAAATATACAACTAAATGTGATTTCCAAAATTTTTGCTTTTCTATATATTATTTTACATAGTTTAGCAGCACCATTATTACATCAATAAAGATCTAAAAAGCTTATTTAAAGTAAGATGTGCCCACAATATAGACAACATAAGGATAGTTATTTTGTTGGCTTTGTTTTTAAGGTTTAGGTTAAACTGTCTTTAAAATGAACACAATTCCACTGTTGGGATTAGAAAACTCTGCAGATGGTTGTGCAGGAAAATCCCGATAGATGAGCAGTTTCTTAAATATTCAGCCCAACAAGCACCGTAATTGTCTGATTATATAATTGTATTAACAAGCATTTGAACAGGTGTAGCTAAAATAGGCTGGTGAGTGTGTATCCATCTTTTATCTGCCGACTCTTCTTCGTCTTTTCTCCATTACGTTTTTGGTCTTCACAGGATTATTGCTTAATAAGTCTAGCTGCAAAACTAATCTAATCTGTATTGACTGTAGTTGTACTTTGCTTTAATGCAGATTTGTAAATGTTACCAGCCTAACACTGAGCTGTAAACACACTGAAGTAATGTGATAATGTTTGCATTTAGCTATAAAGTGCAGTGTCTTAGTTCAGCTCCACAGAGTGACCGCATGTGCCTAGACTCCTGCTTTCTTCTGCTTCCGTGATCCTCCGGTTCACGATCCCAAACGCTGCTTCACGATAATCGCCCGACTCTCTAACCTCTCCACCGTGCACAGCTTCCTTTCTCCCAGCGCCCCACTTTCCATCACACAAGTCATTGAGGGAGGTTACGCATAAAGTCACGCTAATTGATTTGGCTTAAAATCCTCTCGGTGCACTCTCCGTTCAAACAGCTTTTTCTCCCATGTGACCTCGCAGCTCCTGTTTTCTAAAATGAGCATGAAATGAAAGGATTATAAAGGCTTTTTTGAAATAACAACCTTCACTTAAGGCTTTTAGCAAGGATATTAAATCGCTGCTCTATTGTCTAGTAGATTGTGGGCATCATTAAATGGTGGTGTGTTATTGTCTCTCACATTGTAAAAGTGCAAACGTTTTCTGCATTTCTTTGGAAAGAGAAAATGCTCTGATTTTGCCTTTGATATTTATCTCTTTAGTATTTTAGCTGTCACTCGCGAGCTCCTGCAATATATACTCCTGTGCAGCTTGACAGGTTGGGTTTCAGAAAACCTTCCACCCACATGACACAGTGGCTCCATCATCCAGCGGTCATCTTCCTAAAGAGCTCAGAGCTGTCAGAGAGCTGCTTCACGTGCTTCTTGCTCTAAATTCATCACTTCAGCTATTTGAATCTCATTCATTATAAATCACTGCTGATGTTTTCACTGAAGTCCTGTTGAACAAGAACGTCGTTGTTTTTTTGTTTTGTTTTTTGTTTTTTTTTCTTAAATCAATACCCAAGAAGTAAACACATCACCCATACACCGACCTCTGCCCACGTGGTCACTTCTTTTTCTACAGCAAACAGGAGAAACTGGTTTGGCATCAGATCGTCTTCTCACAGAGTGACTTTAAGTCGTATCATTCAGTATCAAGTGAACTTAAAAAGAACAAGAAACCTTTTTGGCCTTTAAGGCTCTGGGTGTATTTATAAGCTGTTGTCTAGCGCCCCCTGCTGTTTGAGAAAACCTGTACGCCTGTTGGTGTTTTCTGGTGGATCGGTAGAGCCATCCTTTCCAAAACAAGTGCATTTGAGTAATATGTGCAAGCACTTGAACTAACAGCTGTTTCAGCTTCCCCCAAACCACCTAGAGCATCACCAGCACACATTTACTTTTCATTCATTTTAATCTCTTCTTGGTGTCACAGGAGAACTCCGCACAGGCTTTGCTGCATAATTTCACTCATGTTGAATCCGGAGTTTAACCAGCAGCCTCCTTTATAAATGGACAAACATCCAGTCACATCTGTAAAGAATCACATTCACACACTCTCCAGTGTGTTGTTGTGTGAGAAAAAGCACGCTGCTGGTTGTCTTTGCTCAGTTTCTAATCTAATTTATGCTGGCTAGCCTTTAGCTTTATTACATATTCATGAAGGTGTCTTGTTCACTTCTTACAAAGTGTCCAATCTACAAACATCCCAGCTTCACCAGCCATGATTTCACCTCATGACTGATGACATAACTGGCATGCCACTCGTTTGTCTTTTACTGTTTGCCTGTTTTGATGTCATCAAAGTTAAAGTGGAGTTATATATATACCAGAAAAATATTTTTATTAGTAGCTGTCCAAGAGGGAATTTGTCTAATCGTTATGCACACACACACACAAACACAGACGAACCTTTTGTCCATGCATACACACTTTCTCAAACGCACCTTTAACAGTCCACTGTGGACAAGCTTTATTATGACGTTTTGAACTCTTAAATCTTAAGATTACAGTTGATTTACATTTGAATTACACTGTCACTTGCAGATTTGACATATCTCCTTCTACTTTACATCCTACCGCTGTCCCTCTGCTCGCTGCACTGGAACTTTAATGAGCTCCTCATCCTATTTCCAGTCCTCGCCGTGAACTTCACCTCAGCGGAAAGCTCGGCAAGGTTGCAGACATGAGAGGTCTGTCTGTACCACGGCGCTCCTTCCCCTCACTGCTGCAGCAGGTCAGACAAGGTGAAGGCTCCCTGCCGACTGTGATTCATGGCTGTGCTGGACAGACTTTAATGAGAGTAACTCAAGCCTTTTTATATCACAGAGAGTGCTGAAATAGCAAATGAGCAGCTGGGGAAAGACGTACTCGTGTTGTATGGCTCGCTTTATGGTACTGGTTAAATTTCTTTTCTTTTGTTTAAAAAAAAAAGTAATTCTGAGCAAATGCACACCGACACAGACAATAAATCAAAGATTTATGTAACTGCAACTGGACTTCTTTGGTTCACGAAGAGCAGGTAAGAAGTGAATGACCGTATGCAATGCTCCCCACCTTTATTCACCCCTTTGGCTCAGAGCGAAAGGCGCGACACCATTAGGGATAAAATATCTGGGAGTCCTCATCAGATTGTTCCTGAGCGTCACAATGCTGAGGTCAAGGTTTCGAAAACAGAACTTTTATATTACGCAGTTTTTTTCCCCCTAATGCAGCTTATTCACTAGTCTTTAATGGATGATATATGTATAATAAAAATATTAAAAGCCACAACAAACTCCTTCACTCACTTCAACCACTAACAACTGTAGATACCTGCTACCCTCAGGCACAGGCCGCTGTAGCTGGTACCTCACCTACACCTGGGGGTAGCAGTCGCCTTCATTTGAACTGTTGTTGGATGACATGCGTTGTGGATGTGCTAAAAAAGAATCATTACCAGGTCTGGTTTGCTGATGACACGACATTACTCACTGTTACCTGGATGGCAAACAAAAGGTATGGCCTCTGTCCAGCGGTCTGTTTTTTTAATGGCTTTTGTTACGCATCTATACTTGCATGTAAATAAATAAATAAATGAATAAATAAGTAAATTTTAAAAATGGGTCCATGCTTCTACAAAATCATACAAAAAGCACCACAATCCTTTTAGTTTGTCTCCAAATTGCCCCGACACCAGACAGCTCCGGTCGTCTCGGCAGCTGCTTGAGACTTAAATAAATGAATAACTTAGTTAACTTTAGAAAATGTGTGCATGCTTCTACAAAAAGATACAAAAAGCACAGTCGAAACTTCAGTTGAACAAAATGAGGTCTGAATTAAATCAGCACATAATGCGCTCTTCTTTAAAAGACAAAGTAAGTGCACCACAATGCTTTTTACTGCAGCTTGTCTCCAAATGGCTCTGATATGAGACAGCTTCAGTCATTCGGCAGCTGCTTAAGACTCCTCCTCCCCACCTCTTTAATTACGTTCAGTGTATTCAATGTCTGCTAAATAAGAAATGAGCCCTCTATTTCTGTCCTCTCCAAAAGCCCAGGGCGAGGAGTGAGTGTTTTACCTGACCGGTTATCAAGTTAGAGATGTCATTCGATGCCTGACCCCACATTTTCTCTTTCCCTTTTTCAATGAAAATATTTTCTGTTATTTTCTCGTAGCGATCTGACTCACATAGGTAAACTCAAAGTGTTTGAATGCTTTACTCTCACTGTAATTACATTTTTATGGTTTTTGTGAGTTGTACCTGTCATTTTACACACTTAAAACACATTTATTCACTAACACTCAAAAATGTATTTGTTCAGACGTTATTGTGCAGCAGAAACTGAGGAACTAATGAACATTCGTCCACTGATGAATATTCATTCATAATAAAATTGCTGCCAAATGTCAGCTTGAGGAATTTCTTTAAAAAAACATAGGCGTTTACTACTTTTATTTATGTATGTATGTATGTATGTATGTATGTATGTATGTATGTATGTATGTATGTATGTATGTATGTATGTATTTATTTATTTATTTATTTATTTATTTATTTATTTATTTATTTATTCATTCATTCATTCATTCATTCATTCATTCATTCTGGTACCTTGTTCTAAATCCTTCCAAGTCTCTTTAATCTTGTCTTATGAAAAACCATAAGTTTACTACCAGCCAGTGAGTCTAAAACATGTACAAATAAATTCACAGTGCCTTTTATGACTCCTAGTCTTTATAATTAAGGAAATTTCTGATTGTGGGGATACAATACTAAATAATGGTTTAACCTTCCAAGTAAAGAATTGTTGGCAAAGGTCATTTGCTGATATGTAAAGCAGGTGCCCCTACTCACCGTGTACTAGAAACAACTCCTTGCATTTATCAAGAGATAAGACTTTCCCTTTTCTTTTTGTCCTTGATATTTATGCAGACTGCTGACTTACCGCTGCAATGACGGCAGGATGAGCAAACGCTCACCAGAAAATACACTTCCTGGCCACTTTCTTAGGTACACCTTGATAGGATGGATCACTTCTGCCTTCCTTACTCTCTTAATTCTGCATGGCACAAATTAAAAGGTGCTGGAAACATCATCAAAGGTTTTGATCCATGTTGACATGATAGCATCGCACAGTTGCTGTAGACTTATCCATGCTGTGAATCTCCTGTTCCATCACATCCCAAATGTTATCCTGCTGGAAGCAGGCATCAAAAGATGGGCGTAGGGAAATCTGATGTAAATTACCCAAAGAATTTTCTGGCTTACTTTCTATGAGTGCCATCGCTCTATTTTATAATGTCTCTTTTTTGGGAAAACACTGTGTAGGATGTGTCACGTCAAGCGGGTAAAAAGATACAAATTAAACTTCCTTCTGTGGCACTGAGTTAAAAAGCCTGTGCAACTTGACATCACCAGTCCACACCATTGTCACAGAAGGCAAAACAGGACAGCCTGGTTCATCTTGTGCTCTATCAGATGTTATTTCTTTTACTTTACTCGAGCTGCTCACAGATGCCCTGCAGAGTGTTTGCAAGTAAAGGAGGCAGCAAGAACACAGTTAGCAGTTACTTTTTTGGTTAAGTATTTGTTGATCCTTATTGCCTCTATCAGTTAGCCCTCAGAGCTGTATGGACAAAGTGCAGGTAAGTGGCTGTAGCTCAGGAGGTAGAACAGGGCATCTACTAATTGGAAGCTTGGTAGTTCAATCTTTGGCTGCTGAAATCTGCATGTCAAATATCCTGGAACCCAAGTTGCTCTTCCATGTGCCCATTGGAGGGTGTCTGTTAGACAGAAAGCACTTAGGCATAAAAAAGTGCATGTGTGAATGGAATATGTTGTAGAAAGAGCTTTGTGTACTCAAGTAGAGTAGAAAAGCACGATAGAAAGAACCAGTCTATTTACCACAAGACAGAAGGTGACCCTGGAGCTTTTAGATCATGAGGGAGGAATTAATTTTCCCAAGGGCCACATTAGAAACTACAATTTTTTTAGTTTTTGTTTTGGAGGACTTGCCAAGAAGACTGACTAATTTCAGCTCAACAGTAACATTTAATTTTATCTCTCTCTGACTGAAGACCTACTTATGGTTCATTTAAAAGTAGAGTGGGGGCAGAGCCTTCAGCTCCCACTTTGGATTCGGGAGACAGACGCCTCTTTTTATGATAAAGCTTTAAAGGGCTTCCCATGATGCACTTTGTATTTCTTCATCATTCACTTCATTTCACTCTCCTTGTGTGTATAGCCACTCTGCATTTAATCATTAGTTATTATTAAGCTCTGCATCCAAATTCTCACCAGAGGTGTTCCTCACAATTAATTATAATGTTTAAAATAATAAAAAAATATGTTTTTTGCAATCTGTAAGTGAAAATGTTGGGTTATTATATTAAAACTTTCTATTTGTAACTAATTTAAGTGTCACGTTTTTTCGCGTGTGTGTGGCAACCCCCCCCCCCCCCCCCCTCGCGTGTGTGTGTGTGGCAACCCCCCCCCCAACAACTTCCGTACATAAAAAACTGAAATGAGGTGCTTGCTCGTCCATCCGGCGCTTCTAGAAATGTGATCCTCGCTGCCGCGGGCCTGCGCACTGCCTGCGCACTGCCTGCAGACATTACGGTAGCAGATGTAAAGTGCAGGTGTGTGACAGGTGAGAAAGGTGACGCATCGAGAGGGCCCGACGGCGAGGTATAGACTGTATTATTGCATGAATCCACCAGCACGGGTACGGATGTGCGAGGAGGACAGGAGCAATCGGGTGAGTAGATGTGACATATAGAGATGACTATCAGGAAGGTATTTTTATTTAATTAAAGAGTGCACGTCATCGCTGTCGGACCTGCGTTTATTCATAGATTAGGCTCGTTTATTTTAGCGAAAAACACGTGATATTCTGCCTAATTTGGCGAAACATGAAGGGGTTATTAACTACAGGCCAAAAGCAAATAAAAAATACATATACACACATACAGTAAAAATATGTATCAGAAATTCTTCTTTCAGAATACCTCCCTCCCCACCCCCTTAAATATCCGTGTGTTATATGCAGTCTATAAAACATAACGTTATTATTTATGAGTGAAATGTCTGACCAGTTGTCATCTCTGACATCTTCTTTATCAAAACTCAACAAAGAGAAAAAAGTGGTGTTCAGGAGCACTGAGCTCTATTTTAAATAATGAAAGACTCTGAAGTGGTACAGCTGTCGGAACTTGAATGATGTGAAAACAAAGGGATTATAAATGACAGGACACTTTCAGAAAGTTAAGATAAATACTCATTACCGGTCAGTTTTTAATGATTCCGAAACAGTGAATATGCATTTTATTCCTCTTTAAAATCCCATCAGAGCATCCATGGAGCTGTGCAGTCCCAGCATGACTGAAAGCGGAGGCTCTCTGTGCCAGGTGAAGCAGTTTCCCTGCCAAAGCGTCCCCATTTGTCGCCTGCAGACCAACGGGCACCACGGGCACAACATCGCCCACCTCGCTCAGCAGCCGTGGGTCATCCATCCAGCCCCAGCAGTCGCCTCCGGCCCCTCTGTGGCTGTGAGAAACAGAGTAAACACCGCCACCGCTGCTACCTGCAGCAGCCCCGACTGTGTGGCCTCCAGACTGGGAGAGGAAAAGCACCGAGGTGTCCCAAAGGGGAAAGTGGTAGTGACGGGAGGAGGGGGATACTTTGGTTTCAGGCTTGGGAGACAACTGGCAAATGAAGGGTTTTCAGTAATCCTTCTGGACTTGAATAAGCCTCCCTGTGATATTCCCGATGGAGCGACATTCTATCAGGTATGGCTTTACTCTGTTTACCCCTCTTCTCCACACATTCCTTATAGCTTTGCCCTGGAGAACACTTAATACTATACTGCAGTGTAACAGCACAGGACACCTATTGTTTGATAACATCTTATAACACATGTCAGGTCTCTACATGGTGATGAAAAGCCATTTGAAGTCCAGGTCTGAAGCCTGTTGTGTCACTCATAGCACAGGTTTGGGTTATAAAGGTATGGTTTGTTTCCACCTAACTGACACAACTTCATGTGGAGACGAGGAAATGAATTCTAGTATTTCCTCGTGTTAGCGTGCCTCTTCGGTCCGTATGTGTCTTGGCTGGAAACAGACACGGGTGATTGATCTGTCTCGGCGCACCAGCTGCTGCCTGGGTCAAAGAGGGTGGAAGCATGATTCGGGTTTCACCTGTACTCCTCTTGGCACACTTACCTTAATTATAACTGTCCTTTCAGGGGTTAGATATTGACCATTTTACATGAAAAGCACTGGGTGTTAATGTTTTGCTGTTGTACATTTCAAGCAAATCAACAGTACAAGCCTACCTTCATCCTCCCAGAAGAATCTGATTAGGCATCTTTTGTGTCCTCAGAGTTATAACTAATTATCTGATTGTCTTGTTCTACTTTCTTACAGAGTGACATTCGAGATTATTCTTCCCTGTATAAAGTGTGTGAAGGGGTTGACTGCATGTTCCACACGGCGTCTTATGGCATGTCTGGCCCAGAGCAGGTGACTTCATGCCTTCCTCTGCTTTTTTTCCCCAACAGCCAGTCATTCAAACAAGCCATGTTTCACTTATTAAACCTCCTGTGGAGGAACAGCCTTGTTTGGTATGTCACGCTTTCTGTTCAAACCGTGAACACATGACAGGCTGACCTGCACGACTGGTTGTTTTTCCATGCTCTCTTGATGCAAATCATAGGAGCTGCTTAAGGCTACTAGCAGCAGGAAAAATAGCACCTCAAGGTTCATCCTCAGACTAAAGACAGAAAGTCAATATTTTAAAAACACATGTAACACCTGTTGTAAGTTTTAGCTGTGTAAGTCAAAAAGTGTTAAAAAGTATGAATTAAGTATGTACAAATAAATGTGCCCAGTGTTGCATATTAAACACAAGCTATGTAATTTTTATTTTCTATTTTTCTTTTACATTATCTAATATCATGCATCATATTTTTGGTGTGTACCCCGCCTTTCAGGAGTGGGTGTCAGTGACAGGCTCCAGCCTCCTGCCGCCCAAAAGCTGGACAAGTGCTTAAAAAATGTGTGGATATCCTCAATAGTTCATACGCTTATAAAGGATTCCAGCTGTGTGCCATAGCTATGAAATGAAGTGTCTGTTACGCATAAGATAACTACCAAGTCCTCAAAAGAAATGAGACTATATTTTGCTTTCCATAAGTTAAAATGTTGTTTTATTTTCTCAAATAATAACCTAATAACACAGAATTTCAAAGGATATTATGGGGGTTAATCTTGAGTTATTTTCTTGGCATTTCAAGTCAGTAAGTAACGCTAATCCTAATTTCAAGTTATTCACTTGAAATTTTAATAACAACCCCAAATTCGGACTTATGGATGTCTTTTTTTCAGTGAGGGAACCAAGTTTCCATAAAAAAACAGCAAAGCTCATAAACAAAGAACATTTATAAATGAGTACTCCTCCCGTTTAGCCATTCGGCTTCTGCTTTAGAGCTCATAAACACAAAACAACATATGACCACAAATTTCTTTTTTTAAATACTGCATTGCCCACCAAACAGTTTGACTGCAAACAGTTCAGTCTGACAGCCAGATAGCTCAGCTCTTTAATGTCAGCTGATGTAGCTTCTGACTTTTTCTGAGGCTGCTCTTTATATTGCTTATGCCTTGTTTTCTTCATCTACAGTGGCTAGCATTGATGTATACAAATACGTAGTTCATCTTTAGTCTCCATAGCCTTGGATTCCAAATCCAAATATAAAAAAGTCAGTGAGGAAAAAAAAATTGCCATCACATGGACACATTTGTTTGCTGCAGACTTGTATACTTGTATTCTTGCTCTTCTGTTGTACATCACTCAAAATCCAATCAAATTTTTCCTATTTTTGTGTCTATTTTTACTATATTTAATGCTATTTGGCTTCTATCTGCTCTCAAAGTTGATTTTCTTTCAAATCTAATATGAGAGCCTAAGTGAGATGGATGTAAAGTCATTATTGTGCAGAGGTGGAAACAAGGGCTGTATTATCTATAGAAGAGAAAATATGCAGTCAGGAGTAACAGCCTTCCTCTTTGTCTCTGGCTTTTAGTTGAGGAAAGAGCAGGTGGAGTCCGTCAACATTGGTGGAACCAATAACGTCATAAATGGTAAGAAAATTTTCTGTTTTTGCTGGTGTGCCCCAGGGTTCGGTACTGGGGCCTCTTTTATTCCTTATTTACATGCTTCCACTTGATCACATATATAAAAAATATAATATTAACCATCACTGTTACGCAGATGAGACTGAGCTGTATATTTCTTCCAAACCCAATTTCACCCTTCCACTCATCTCCCTTTGTGACTGCCTCATGAAGGTCAAATCTGGTTCACCTCCAATGTTTTCAAACTCAAGAGTAATAAAACTGAAGTTCTACTTGCCTGCACAGCTTCCACATTAACCAAATCCCACAAGTTTCCCATTAATATTGACAACTCCTCCATCCTTCCCTCCCATCAGGTTAAGAGTCTGGGTGTCATCCCCGACAGCACTTTGCCGTTTCAGTCTCATATTAATCACATCACCCAGTTCGCCTGCTTCCACTTACGCAACATCAATCGCCTCCGTCCTTTCCTCACCTCCCATGCTGTTGCTATCCTTGTCCCTGCTTTGATTGATTATTGTAATTCTCTTCTCTTTGATCTTCCCAACAAGTCCCTTTACAAATTACAAATTCTTCAGAATTCTGCAGCCCAGATCACAACTCGCACACCCTCCAGAGAGCACATCACCTCTGTTCTTCAACAGTTTCACTGGCTGCCCATAGATTGTAGAATCACTTTCAAAATATTGCTTTTCACATTCAAATGTATCCATATCCTGACTCCTCCCTTCTTGTATTATTTACTTAGGTCTTCATCCACCACTCACCTTATTATTCCCTCTCCCCATCTCGCTACTATGGAGAACAGAGGTTTCAGCTGCTCTGGAATTCACTTCCTCCTGATAGCAGGAATACTGGCTTGCTTCCCTTATTCAAGTCAAAACTCTAACCCCATTTTTTAATACTGCCTTATTCTCTTTAAACATTAAATCCAATTATTTTCTAATACTGCTTTTTTATTATCCTTTTTACTGTTTGTCTTTTATGCTTTGTTCGTTGACCTTGGGTTTTAGAAAGGTGCCTAGAGAGTGACATTTTATAAATGGATGCACACCTGCATAATACATTGTGGCATATTGAGCATTATGTCAGCATTCATAGATTTGACTCTCTTTGTTGTGATCCTCTGTCTCATACAGTGTGTAAGGAGAGGAGCATCCCCAGACTGGTGTACACCAGCACCATCAACGTGGTGTTTGCAGGGAAACCGATTGTGGATGGTGATGAGGCTTCGGTGCCATATGTGCCCCTTGATGCTGTGAGTACTTAAAATAACTGCATTCTCACCACCCTAACGATAACAAACCACATCACTAATGTTCCAGCAAAACCTTTGTCACACCAATAAAAGCTCTGCAATTCTACTAAATACACGTTTGCCAGCAATTTTCTGCACTTTAGGGGGAAATAATAAGGCGGTATTTATGTTTCTGTTGCAGCATATTGACCACTACTCCAGAACTAAAGCGATTGCGGAGCAGATGGTCATCGCAGCCAACGGGGGCTCCCTCAAAGGTTGTGAAATTGATAGCTGTGCCTCATCGCTGAATTACATGGGAAAGGACACATTGAGAGAAAATTGCTTTCTGTGTTTAAAAAAACCAAAAAGCAACAAAAATGTGTGTTTGAAAGAGTGAGAGAAAATAGACAGAGGCAACAGTTTCCATGGAGACTCGGTGTGCAACTCGATCATACAACAGTGATTGTGTTTTAAACTCGGCGCTGGCCAGAACAGTCTCATTAGTGCAGCAGTCACTTGACATTGATGTCTTAAACACACATGTAAAGTATATATTTGAGTGTATATAATGGCTCATTTTCTCATACAGTATTGTTGCTTTTTACATTGTGATTTATAAAGCCTTTCCTTCAGTGAAACCTGCACGCCAACAGTGAGCACCAACATGCAATTAAGCTTAAAAGCATGCATGTCTCATTATCTACTGCAGCTGGTCATGTGTTTGTGTGCGTAATAATAATAATAATAATAATAATAATAATAATAATAATAATAATAATAATAATAATAATAATAATAATAATAATAATAATAATAATAATAATAACAGGATGTCTGTACTGATGTCAGGAACAACCTAAAAGTCACTGAGATTCTAAGACTGGGTCTGCAAACTTTTGTTTTGATTCAGTTGATTCGCTGAGATTGCAAAATAAGTTTCGAATCCTTATTAATGAGAAGAGAGAGAGAAAAACCCCTCTGCCCTCCAGCTGACTCCATCCCTAGTATTGGCAATCAGGTCCAATCATGAGACCAACCACAAAAAATGAACGTAATCAAACACAAACACCATTTAAACATCTAATGAACAGCATACACATCTTTGTCTTCTTAAATTCATACGTGACTCCTACAAAGCCATTTTTAAGTAAATCTGCTCCACTGCACCTGCTCCACCTGATTGAGTCTATATGTAAGGTTTACTTAAGAACACTTCACAGGCTTATTTAATGTTCAGCCATAGTTGTTGTTTCTCCATGCTCTCCTTTTAATCGTTTTCTTTCCATTCACCTGCCACAGCTTCTCACTGGTTCTGCTGGAGGTTTATTCTTGTTAAATGGGAGTTTTTAATCCCACTCTTACCATGTCCTGGCTAAAAATTCTTTATATTGCAAAATTCCTTTAATTGGCATGATATAAATACAGTGAATGATATAAACATAAAATACATTCAAATTTATCTTGCAGAAGTTTTCTCCTTCTTTGCTTCTTCCTTATTATTATTATTATTGTTGTTGTTATTGTTGTTGTTGTTGTTGTTATTTGCCTTAAATCTGTGTTAATTAATCACACAACATATAAAACTATCTTGATACATTATAAGTATCATATAAATACATATAAATAAGCACAAGTCTTAATGCAGCCCTTTTCCTTGTTTCTGAGTATTTTAGTACTTGTAACATTGGTATTTTAATGCATGTACTTAGTCCACTACTTCTAGAGGAGAAAAAAAAATCCCAATTAGATTTTAATAAAGAAAAGCTTTAAAATATTTATGAAATGACATTTTGATCTTCCTTTGTGAAGGTGGAGGCCTGCTGCGCACTTGCATCCTGCGGCCCTGTGGCATCTACGGACCAGAGGAGAGAAGACACCTACACAGAGTGATGGTAAGGGACTAAAGCGAGCGTGTCTTATAGTGATGATGAATTACTTCTGTGCTGCCACTGGAAAAAAATGTTCATCTCGCGGTGTCTGAAGCCTCGCTGGCAGAATTATTCCTGTCTGAAGAGTTTGCATTATTGATGGAGCTCTTCTGGCATCCAGTTACGGATGCCTTTTCTTCCAGTGTCTCCTCTGCGAGGCGGCTGTCGGCACAGTCTGGTGAAGGGCTGCAAGGATTACATTATGTTCTGGGTTTACTACCGGCCAAGAGGCCAGAAGCGTTGACTTTTAATGTTCTGTCGGTTGCTTGTCTCTGTAACCACTAGTCTGGAATTGATGTGAAATAAAATGTATAATTAATCTGTATACATGTGGACTTAAATATTAGCAAACCCAGAGTTAGTAAAACTGACAGTAAAACACTGGGTTGAACATAAGGTTTTGAATTAGACCCATCACCTTTGTTGCAACTCTTCTCCCAGCTTTTGTGCAGATATCACCATCCAAAATGTTAGTTTGACACATTTTTGGGTTTAGTGTCCATGTTTAAATCAAGAAAACGATGCAAGACGAGCTTTTTGTCCCTTGCTCAGATGAACGTGGAGCGTCGGTTGTTCAGTTTCCGGTTTGGTGACCCCCGGGCTCAAATGAACTGGGTGCACGTAGATAACCTGGTACTGGCCCACAGGCAGGCAGCTGAGGCCCTCACGCTGAAGAGGAGCTGTGTCGCTGTGAGTCCACCTCAGAAAATTTAAACAGTAAACACGATGAGTTCCACTGCTCCGGCCTCACAGCTGCTTCGGTCATTTTTAACATGTTAACTGTTCTTTTTGCAGAGTGGACAGGCCTATTTTATTAACGATGGCGTTTCGGTCAATCTGTTTGAATGGTTGATGCCTTTGGTGAGTTGATGCCTCCGTCTGTCAGCAGACTTAAGGAAAAAGCTAAAACCAGCGATTACCTGAAGAGTAACTCTGATTCTGAAAGCTGCTCTTACCTCTGTTTTGAATTCAACTTTCTGTTGCAGTTTGAGAAGCTGGGCTACAGCCAGCCGTTGATAAATCTGCCGGTTTCACTCGTCTATTCAGCAGGTAGCTCTTCTCTCTTTCACTTTCACTATAGTTGAGTGAAACTTTGGTGAGCTGCTGCTAAATCTGTGTGTGTGTGTGTGTGTGTTTCTTCCTATTTCAAGCCATCCTGGTGGAATATCTGCACGTGGTCCTGAGACCGGTGATAACAGTGCCGCTCCTTTTCACCAGAAGTGAGGTAATTATGCAGCTTTCTTCTTCTATAAAGGTTAAGTCTGATTCTGAAAGCTATTTTTAACTCAAGATGTCACTCTATACTGCAGAACGTTACAGCACCGGCAAGCTCGGTACATATATCTACCTTGGAGATGAAGTTACCCGCTGTCTGATGAGAACATTCATGTTTAAGTCTCTCCAACGACAGAGACTGACTCCATTAGTATTTTCCGATCAGCCCCCCCAGCCCCCCCCCCCCCCCCCCCCCTCATCTGATGCTATCTCTTGCACATGAATTATGAAAAACTAAAGTGAGCCCTTTTTTAAATTCAGCAGATAAACGAACACTTAACTTTTAATTCTGTCTTTGTATCTGTGATGGTTTTGCGTACATTTACTTGACTCAAAAAACTATAAAATTAAAGGAGCAGCTTGGAGTACGACACGTCTTAAGGCGCCTCCATCACATGGTAAATGGTAAATGGCCTGTATTTATATAGCGCTTTTCTAGTCCCTAAGGACCCCAAAGCGCTTTACATATCCAGTCATCCACCCATTCATTCACACACTGGTGATGGTAAGCTACATTGTAGCCACAGCCACCCTGGGGCGTACTGACAGAGGCGAGGCTGCCGGACACTGGCGCCACCAGGCCCTCTGACCACCACCAGTAGGCAACAGGTGAAGTGTCTTGCCCAAGGACACAACGACCGAGACTGTCCAAGCTGGGGCTCGAACCGGCAACCTTCCGATTACAAGGCGAACTCCCAACTCTTGAGCCACGATCGCCTGTGAGGTCCTCATGAATGTGTGATGAGACAGAAACCAAAGCTGAGCACCATGGGCCTGCATGCGCAGCTCTCTCTCTCAGGCAGCTGCTGGCCGTGGGGATCAGTGGTTGCCCTGTAAATAAAACATAAACTGCTGTGGGTCAGACCAGGAAGTTTGAGGTGAAGTTTACAGGAAGTGACATCACTGCAGAGGCGGTTGCTATGGCTGTGCCACCTCTCGGCCGGTCTCAAATGATCCCGGCAACCCTCAGGTTGAGGCACGGTGTGATGTGCAGAGATTTTCCTCTTCCTGGTCTGTGAAGGCACATAGGAAGACAGTTTCAAAATTTGAATCAATCTGTTGTAAGGAGCAACTAAGCATCTGGTTTTATTCTTATATCTTATATAGAATTTCAAATGAAGTACCTTGAAGTGAATATTTTAAAATGTTGCCAACAGAAATGAACTGTTTGGTAAAGAAAAAAAGACAATGCATGAGACAGAGAAGTTTTACTGCTCAATAAATAAATAAATAAATAAATAAAAAAAATACAAAGTCTAAAAAGTTACACAAATACAAAGAGCACAAGAAACTGAGAGAAAAGCAGGCAGATGGGCAAAAAAAGATTCTGGTGCAGGATGTGAGGGACAACTGAAATTTTAAATAAAACAGGAAATAATCAAAAGACAAAACATGGTGACACAAAAACTCACATTAAACATGTATGAAAAATTTTAAACTAACACCACAGCAGGAAACCATCTTAACAAAAACTAAACAGGAACCACAGCCGAAATCACACTTAAAATCTAAAGCTCAACATCACCACAGCTGTAAGAGATCAAAGCAGGAATCCAAAACTCAGTCTGCAGAATGTTAAAATCAGAAAAAGAATTGAAAAGATTAACTAGGAATTCAAAACCCCAAAACATCACAAAACTACAAAACCATGATGAAGCACTAGTAAGAAGCCGAGCAGCTGCAGAAGGATATGTGTACTTTGTAAGATGTGTACTTTAGCCCAGAGAATACAAATGCATGGGTCACATTTCAGCTACATTTGATTATAGTCTCTGTCCTGGAGTGGTGCCTGTGGCAGCGAGTTACTCCTGGAAGACAAGATGTACTCCATGTGAGACAATCAAGGAAAAATTGAAGGCTTTTCGAAATGCACGGAGAAAAATACTGTATATAGTCAGGATAACTGTCAGGTTTGGCAGGATAATCAGGATTCAGCAGTTTGGTCTTAATGTGTGGATACACAACAGATTTGAATGAGTCATGCAGGAAAACTCCAAAGACCTAAAAGGTGTGTACCGACTGAAATCATTAAAGAAAATGTGACTCATGGATGGAAAAAAGAAAAGGGACAGTAGGAACTCTTTTTTGTCTCACCGGTGTCTGTTTGACCTCTTCTGTCAGTCTGTGTTCACATGCTGAAACCTTAGACTCAGAGGAAAGAAGACACAGTAACTGGAGGCATCCGTCAGTCACAGGTTATCACAATGTAAAACTAAGTTTGCCAAACTGAGGCTAATGTGAGCCGTTAACCTGACAGAATGACCTTTAACTTGGACGACTCTGATCGTATTAAGAAATACAAAAAACAACAAAAAAGAAGCTATAAATGCCTCATCTCTTCCGCTGCAGGTCAGGAACATCGCAGTGAGCCACACTTTTAAAATTGACAAGGCCCGCCGAGATCTGGGCTACAGCCCGAAGCCTTACTCCCTTGCAGACTCCGTGGAGCAATACCTGAAGTCTCGACCGCCTCGCAACACCTCGTCGCTTTTCAGCCTGTCCCAGACCTCCCGGCAGCCCCGGCGGCTTTTTCTGCTGCTTCTGATGGGTTTCAGCGTGGTGATACTCATGCTATGTTGCGTAATTTGTCAGAACTAAACATTCCTTCACTGATGCTCCGCTGCACTGCATTCATCTCAGGCATTGCAGTTTCAGATGAGAGACTCTGCTTTTACACAGCTTCTGTTAACTGATTACAGTGTGACAATGTAAGTGGTGACTGACTGATAATAACAAATCACCAGACCCAGCTAAACGTGCTCCAAAAATACGTCTCCAGAATACCAGGCTATGCAAGTTCTGTGTTTCCCCTTTTCAAAGACAGCCGCTGTTTTTATGTTTAGACCTCAGTGTGTGTCTGAGTTTAACGTGAGTCTAGCAGGCGGCTGAAAACTATTATGTATTATGTGAATGTTATTGACTTCTCTGGAATTTGACTTTATTGTGGTTTATTTTAAAGCAAACATTTAACTTTATATCACAAAAAGAAAATTATCTGAACTGTAAGTCGTTGTATTTAAAGCATGCTTCCAATTTGTAACATAAAGACTTGTGATTTCATAGAGTTCAGTTATTATTGTAGCTGCAAATTTTGTACACTTTTAGAAATAAAAGCATCTAGAAAACTCCAGAGACCATATTTACATATACTGTATTTGTGCAAAAGAATTGAGTCACCCTTAATTTCTTTGGTTCAAAGACATTATTATAGTCTTTTGCTGTAGCTATGCACAATTTATTTTTTCAGGCTTTCTGAAGGTTTTTCAAACTTTTTACTTGCACGTTGGCTTCCAGTCCTTGTACCTGACCACATTCACTGGCTTATGAATCATTCAAGCATAAAAAAGGCAGCTAACTCAAGAGACGAACGAGTGTTGTGTGAACACATAACAGACAGTATTAAATTGTATCGTCAGGACTTTGTTACTAGTAGCCTGTCATACAAAAACACATCATTTGTTCACATATCTTTTGCTGAATCTATTTAAATGGCCGAGATAACACTATCTGACCGACATAAAATAGTATTTGTGGACGAACAAGTTGATTCGTGAAGAGGTATTAGGGGAAAAACTGCCATATCTCAGCATGGAGTGCGGTCAGTTTTTAAGGAAATATGAGTAAACTGGTCAAGTCCAGAACGAAAGAAGTGGGAGGCCTAAAAAAATATGTTCAGCAGATGAACTGTATCTCAAAGTCTGCAAAGATCTGACAAAGGACCCGAGAGATACAACAGCTGCTATCAACTGTTCACTGAAGCCTCATCGAAAGTGGTCTTAGTGGAAGGATGGCTGTCCTTCCACTATCGGGATCAGTGTTGGTTGAAAGCTCAACATTGTCATGTTTGAAGCTGCCACATGGGGGAGCACTTGCACTGCATAAGAATGCCAAGGGTTACCTGCAGCGTTAAAATTCACATCGTCGCTTGGACATTTAATATGTTATTGATGACATCCGGTCCAATCTACCTGTCTACGGCCTTCCACATACTCAACTGAGTCATGGCTAATCCAGAAAATAATACATTCTTGGCAGCGGTGGGATTCGAACCCACGCCATCGAAATGACTGGAGCCTAAATCCAGCGCCTTAGACCACTCGGCCACGCTACCACACCTTTAGTTCTCGGATACTTAGATTTAAATAACACGTCGTAAGGTCGTGTAACCTGTGATGCGTTCGCGTCGTTTCGTCACGTCTTTCAGAAACGTCCGCCTTTCTATGCCGCAGAGAAAAATAAGGTGACAAAATAAAGGAAAATGCATAAACCCACGACACACTGAAGCCCTCTGGGGGCTCTGATATGCAGCACAGGTCATTTTGCTTTCATGATTTATGTTCAGTTCATCACTGCAAATGATCACAGTGGTCTGATGGAAATTAAAATAAGAATCATATGATAGGGAAGTTGCAGTCAACCGATCATACAGACAACTTTGATGGACAATGTTTACCACTGTATTGCTCATTAATTTACAGACCCCTGGGCCCACATGTTTGATGGGCTCCAGCCTCTGATATTGAACAGAAAATGCAGCAGCCAGAGATAGTTCATTAGTTTGCCATATGACTACAGGTGTACTGAGCTATCTACACCTGTAGTCCTTCTCATATCTTTAGGGGGTTCTTGGCATCTGCCTGACGAGCTCCTATTCTTCTACATATCCTCTAATAAATATCATCTACCAAACACACTTGGATGGGTCCCCATGTGACACTGACTCCCTACCCATTCAATATCTGTCTTATTCCATTCCAGATGAAGGAATAGTGTGAGGAGAGACCCAGATCCAGAGACTAATTACTGCCCCGATGGCTCTTTGGTAGCTCATGGTGGTCCATAAACCTTAACAATGCACTTTATGTTGCTTTCATCTGTCTGTATTTTATACACTGTTGGATGTTTCAATATTAAATTTGTTTTAATCTACTTTATCTTAATCGACCAGGTAACTGCAGCTGCCAGCTGCAACTCCTTTCTTTTTTATTTTTAATATGGAAGTTTTCAAGTAAAGTGTGAATGTTATATGTACTCAATCAAATCAATTATATCATCTGGTGCAGATCAAATGAACTTTTGTTGCTCAAAACAACACTGGATTATGTTCTTGTGAAACTGGCTGACCACCCCCAAAATGATGGAAACTACTTTGCTAATGGTGCCAATACAGTAAAAGGTCATTGTTCAAACAGTGTAAATCATTTCAGGAAAAAAAAGATGATGCTTCCTCCACACACACAGTTCATTGTTAGCCAGCCATTTCTCTCTGTACCATTTCATTTTCACTTGGTCTAGTTTTTCCACACAGCCGTCTGCTGCCTGCTTATCTGATGGCTTTGTGAGGTTACCACGTGCATGTCTTGCTAAGACCTGTCCCTTAGGGCGAGCATGGTATGCAAACCTCTTGTTTGGAGGTTTAAAGGATTGGGAACTAGTGGCAAGTAGGGTAATTATGAAGAGAGACAAAAGGTTGTTTAATTATTTGCTGTGCCAGCGTACACAAGGTCTCAGTGACCTTTAAGAATGAGGGCAACTCTGAGCTTTGCAGAAAATATGCTTCACTACTGTTGTGTGTGTTGATTCGATTTTCTCTCCCACAAAAACAGCAGCATTACAGATAACGGAGTTTATTTTTTACGGTTGCTTTTATAGCAGTGTTCACTTTATTAGGTAACAGAAGTTTAAGAGAGGAAAGAAATAAGAGTCCATATGGTACATACTCCTAAGGTTGTTTTTCATCTGCTGATAGCTCACAATTATGCACTGAAATGAAGAACAGGTTGAAACATATCTGCTCAAAAGCAATGCAGTGATGCCATCTCTTAGATGTATGAAGAAAAAAAAAAAAAAAAAAAAGCATGCTGCAAAACAGTCTGCACCTTTTTAAAAAAAAGAAAAAAAATATAATTTTTTTTTTCTGTGCACCTCCTAACAAGAGGTTTGCATACCATGCTTGCCCTAAGGGACAGGTCTTAGCAAGACATACACGTGGTAACCTCACAAAGCCATCAGATAGCAGGCAGCAGACGTCTGTGTGGAAAAACTAGACCAAGTGAAAATGAAATGGTACAGAGAAAAATGGCTGGATTGCTGTAGGTAACAATGAACTCTGTGTGTGGAGGAAGCATCATCTTTTTTCCTGAAATGATTTACTTTGCTAATTGACACCATTAGCAAAGACACACAAAGACACACACACACACACACACACACACACACACACACACACAAAGACACACACACACACACACAAAAATAGTAAAAACAGCCACATAGGAAGAAATGGTCCAAAGGGAGAAAAAAAAAAAAACAAAAACTAAAGACAACATTGATTTTATTTTTTTTTAATGCTTTGTTTAATTTTGTGTTTCCACCATAGAAGAAGCACCGCATTGTACATGAAGTTTCACTTTGATTAAATTTTCTCAGAAAAATAAATAAACATTTAATCATCTCTAATCTTTTGTTATTAAATAAATAAAACTGAACTCAGTCATGAAAAGTGCAGAGCCTTTCTGTGTCTTTCTGGTGTTAACACACTCGTTTTCCAGTGTCCACTTACTGTACGTTTTGCTCTTAGTGTGCCACCGAACCACCACTGGTGAGCCAACTAATGCCAACTTCAAAAAACCTACTTACACTAACAATTAAACTCCTTAGACTTCCAATATTACAACAGTCCAACTTCTCAGTTTACACAACTCTGACTCAACCGCCATCTTATCAAACACTGTAACACAGCGTAACACCCTTACATGTGCCTCTCTCTTCCAAACACCAAAGGGCCCAGTGGTCACGGGGCAGCCATTACAAAAAAGAAAAAACTGAATACTATTGCAGGCGGACGTAATACTTTTGGATTTAAGTCAGTCTGCATGTGAAAATGTGCTTTTTGTTCATTGATCCAACTATAAATATTTCTCACAACAAATATAATACATCTAGCTACTTTTTGCCACTTAATTTTTGATAAGGACGCAACAGGCATGTCTAAGACTTTGAGGGCCTGAAAGCATTTACAGCACCTGCACCCTCTGAACAGTGTAACAGAGAGCAAGTCATATTGAGATGAATAACATTCAGTTGGAGGATTCATCGTCCCTGACCGGTTGTTCGTTTCCGCTGAGGTCCTCTTTGGTCTTTTGGATGCAGGTGAAGATCTCCTTGAAGAGAGCCTTGTACTCCGGCTGCTGGCCGTCTTCAAGAAGCACGGACAGATCAGACAGAGCTGCAGAGCTGGACAGGCGGCGGCGGGAGCGGCCGCTGGCAAAGGGACTGCTGGATGTCTGGACAGCTTTGTGGCTGAGCTCGTCTGAGGCTTGCTGGCATCGCTGTAACAGCTCATCGTATTTCACCTGGAAAACAAACATATTTTAGGGAAATCTTTCTTCAGCTTTCAAACAGAACAAAAAAAACCAAAAACTTTTGCATCAAACATTCTGACATAGAAGATATTTTTTTAGGAATGCTCTGTGCCACAGATACACCACCTGCAGTGCGCTGTACTGTGCATCCACCTCATTGAGCAGAGAGATGCCCCTCTTTTTCACAGCCTCGGCTCGACGTATACATAGCTGCTCGTGACTACGGAGAATTTCATCTGGGTTTGTTGCCTTCAACACGCTGTCACTGTTGCACCTCTGTCGGCCGTATCTGCTCTGCTCCTCGACAGTTTCAGTCTTCTCCTCTGGCTTGCTTTGCTCTGGGCAGGGCTTGTCCTCCGAGGCAAAGAATACGGTGTCAGGCACCAGCAGCTCGTCAGGTTTCCTGACAAGGGTGAGAGTGAAGGGGAACACGCGCATTTAAAAAATATAAAATAATAAAATTACACACTTTGGCTGAATGTCAACAGCAATATCAGAAATAGAGCTAAAATAATTTCACAGTTTGAATCTTCTCCATGCATAACATCATCATCAACCTTTTGGTGCAGTCGGCGCGCCACAGAAGCTGCAGCTGTTCTACTTCGGCCTCCAGCTCCTTTTGTCTGGCCTGGTAGCCTGACAGCTGGACCAGCTGCTGTTCCAGGGTGCTGTTTTCCCTTGCTGTCAACTCCATCTCCTGCTCTGCAGCCTCCCTGCGGCTCCGCTCAGCAGCTATCTGGCTTTGAAGCGTTTGGATGGAGCGCTGGAGAGCAGCGTTCTCCTCCTCTGGGTCTGGTTGCTTTTTTCGGTCTTGAAACGAGCCATAAGGTGACCAGAGTCCATCCACAAGGTGACTGCCATTGGCTTGATACCTTAGGCAGTGATTAAAGAGCTTATTAGAGCATCACTTTGAGAGAACAAGTAACAAAAGCGATACTGAGGTGAGTTGTTGAGAATATCCTGAAGTGATAAGTGCTGCCAGCGTTACTGAAATATTCTTTGAACTGGATCTAACATGGTTGGACTCAGACACTAACAAACTCTCTTACAATGTGAGAATGAAATGTTTATCATGGTGAAAGTGATTTTTCATTCTTCTTAAAAGGTCCAATTTGATAGTGTAGGAAATTATAAAATATTGAAAAGACAATAATAAAAAAAAAAAAAAAAAAAAAAAAAAAAAACAACTTCATAATGCAAAGTAGATATTGTCATATTAATTTAATTAAACATTAGGACAGGTCTGAGTCATTTTTGCTTCTAAGGTTTTTAATTTAACGTCCTTCTACAACAAAGACATTTTATGACCTTACATTTCTCAACAAAATTTAATACCCAAAGACTAAGAATCTGCAGAACTCCCGTTACTATTTTGACTTTTTCAATAAAACTGTGTCCTCAAAATCTAGTTCAGAGAAGCTCTGAGTTGAATTACTACCATACACTTCGAGCACTTAAGCTTTATTAGCAGCAGAGAGTAAATTTCCCTGTCCTCTTGGCAGAGGTTACTTGGGTCTCTAAGCAGTCTGAGAAGAATCTTTATTGTAATTTTTAATGCATTAATATTACATAATTCTTTTCAATGTCATTTAAAGTCCACTACACCTAAACCATTAAATAAATTTCTAGACAGATCGTTCAAAATTTTTAAAGGCGACAGTTCTACAAAATACACCAAATAAGTGACGTGAGATGCAGCAGCCGCATAAGTAAACAGTGACAATGGGGGAGGATTAGCTTCCCTCCCTCATGGATTATAGCTAAAGTAAGCTCTCTGGGTGACCTGAAGATGTCAAGTCAGCATACGTGACATGAGACAGCAGCGTACTGAAGGTACCACAGCATGAGAAAACGGACCCCAGCTCTCAGTGTTGAGATGCTTTCAGCTTCCCTTTTCTTCTTTGCTTTCATGTCAAGGAAGAAAGACGCTGAATCATATTTCTTGGTGTTGCCAGATAATTTGAGGCCATGTTTCATTGATGCTTTTTCCAAGAGTACCGAGACAACTCACTGTCTTTAATCCACAATGCTAGGTACAGTTTACCACACCATTTCCTCTGTGAAAACAGTTCCTCTAAAGATGAGCTATTAGCATTGTGTTGCTAAATGTGGATGATGAAAATAGTACCTGTCATGGTGCAAGTCATACAGCTCTTTAAGACAGGACACGCTCTGTGCTCCAAGGCTGCGCCTCTGCTCTGCCAGCTCTCTCTTATTTCGCTCTGCTTCTGCAGTCTTTAGTTCCCCGACTTGGGCCTGCAGGTCCTCCATGAGGGTCTGAAGCGCTTCGATGGTCTCAGTTAAACTGAAGGAAAACAAAAAAAACAAACAAAAAAAACCAAACACCCGACAACATGTTAATGTGGTATATTTTTTATTGGAAGCTGACTGGGTGGATAATTATTTAAAACACAATTTGAAAGGGTAATTCACAAATAACTGGTAGACTGACTTTTGGATCTTGTGTTGGGCCATGCGGTTGTCCTGCACCAGCCTCTGATTGCCTTGCTCCAGATCCCTGGCGGCCGTGTCTAGCTGCTCATACACTTTGGCATGCTGGTCATTCATCTGACGCAGCAGCTCCACTTGCTTGGTTAAGTACTGGTATAGAAGAGAGGGAAAATAATAATAATAATAATTTCAAGTTGGAGTAGCACCACTCCTTAAATTTTTCCATGTCCCAACTTAAAATCAAGGAAGAATTTAATGTTCCAAGTTCCTACTCATACCACTCAACGAGTTTCTTTACATTCTACTAGGAAAATGGGAAATACAGCAAACTAAGACAGTTAAGACCTGTTGCCACTGATTTCCCATTCAGTTCTCCCTGTTTCTCTTCTGTATTAATGGCCTTTAGACAGCCACCTTTCCACTGAGACAATTTATAATAGAGCTTTATTAAACAGCACATGGATCAACTGAAGGGTCAGATGCATCTCTCGAGGTCTGTGTGAGGTTCTTGCTTCCCCCCCTCTCATTTCTTAAGGACATGACTTTCAGATCATGTTTATCTGCTGTTAGTGCTTCTTTTAAGGCTGCCACTTCTTTTGCCAAGTTTTCTCAATTTCTTTTAAGGACATATTGCACACCATGCTGAGTGTGCAATACAGGCCTGTAACCTGTATTTGTCTGCCGACCAGCTTCATCAATAGGTCAACCGATGACATCAGCATCAGCACTTGGCTTTTCAAAATGCTAGACTGGACTCGTGACAGTTTTCTTTGGCAAGCATTTCTCCAGACCTTTTGTAGTTTCGTGAAACAAAAGCACACCTCTGAGACTGGAAAGGCGGGTAGCCAGTACAATGTGGGTCAAAGAGATGTATTGGGATTACCAAAACAACCTCTAGAAATCCTTACACCGAAGACGTAAACAAATTAAGGCTCTTATGTGTGCTGACCTTCTAAGTGCCGTGTCCTCCAACTCAGATCATCAGCAGTTTACGCATGCGCTGTCTTAGAACTAAAATATGAGTCTCTCTGCTATTGGATGTTTATTATTTTTAGAATACAAAAACAAAATTTTATTGACTCTAACACAAAATCAAAACCAGGAACAGTGTCCAAGTAAAACAGTGGTATTCTGTTACTGGAAAACCAGTGAAAGTCTTCAAATAATTAGGTAGACAAATGATCTGCTCCTTGCCAAAGGCTTATTAGATCAGACTGGGTAGGATTAGCTTTTACTCCAACCTATTTTCAGCTGTGCCAATTTCACAATGACTTTCCAGTCGGACAGCTTTTCACATGTCTCAGCATGGACTTTTCTCAATGAGCGACCTCTAATCATGGACTCATTCACGTAAAAATCAACCAGAATCTGCATACACTGACAGACAAATTCTGGAGCACATATTGAGCCTTAAAAACTCAGATTAGTTCCTTCCTAAAATTTATCACCTCGATTTCCTGCAGCTGCTCCTGGTTGGTGGAGTACATCTGCTGCAGGGCCTGCTCCAAGTCATGGTTTCTGTCGAGGAGGGTTTTCCCCAGCTCTGCTGCCAAATGAAGATCTGTACAAAAAAAAAAAAAAAAAAAAAAAAGGAGTCAAGTAAAACACGCAAACACAAGTTTCGGGATGGACTCAGTGCCCAAATACAGACAGCTGAAAGAATTAGGCAAGTGTGTAAGCGTAGCCTTGCGCCAGTGCCACCCACAACAACAACTCATTGTCCCTCACCGAGGAATCTAAGGCATGCCTTGTGACCCCTTTCCCCTACTAAATTCTCATGAGTACTGGATCTTGGCCAGCCATGTGAAGCTGGTCTTTTGTGGGACTACTAAGTGCAGGGAATAAAAATGCAATTAAACCAAGCCAAGATAAACTTTAAATGTCACTAACAGAGATGGCAAAATTAACACATTTTTCATTCAAGAAGGACAGGAAATTGTGTTTGAAAAGGGCCTGGCAGAAGCTGAAGTACTGATGCAACCTCTTTACTTACGTAAAAGCAAAAAAAAGCACAGAGGCTGAAGTGTACTCAAAGTATAAATTTAAAAAGTAGCTACTCAAAGGACATTTATCCTTTCCATTTTTGTGCAACGCTCATGTACTTTTGACACGTTTTTGTGTTCACTGCACACGTTTTACATACATACTTTTATTTCTACATCTTCTAGGTTAAGCGTGTGCAATCAGAACTAACAGTGCGTACACCAGCAGGATTATAAAGTAACGTTTTGTGGGGAACAAACGTAAAATAAACAAGTGAACTACCTAATAATCTTAAATCCTACTCTGAAGCCCATAAAGTTGGTGGAGGAGATGAAGTGGCATACATTTCTTCCTAAATCTCTTCGTGTAAATGCTAAGCATTTTTGTTGTTATCCATGCCCACTGAGGAATGCTACAGGAAGTCATTCTTCCCGCCTGCTTCCAGTGAAGGCAGCAAATTTTTCCTACAAGTTCATCTATTCAATCATGATACTAAATGATTAACAATTCTCAGTTAGTAGTTGTTGTTTTTTTTTAGCCCTGGGATAGACTGGAGACCTGTCCAGGGTGTGCCTCTGCCCTGTGCAACCCCTGAAATTGAACAAGCATAAGAGACTGGACAGATGGATGGATGTGATAAAATATACTTGTAAGATGGGCAGCATGATTTTCCTCATCCCAAAAGGAAAATCTACTTTATTTTAGGATATAAATTACAAATAAACTTTAATTGGTTGGTCAGTCATCTATTTTCAACTATCTGGCCATTTCACATCACTAAATTATAACCTAACTCTGGTTGCATTCATATAACAATGCAAACAATGTAAACAACACATTCACAGATCAGCCACACCACACACATAATTATGTTCAGTGTCACAGCTTCCTCTTCCTTACTCCTTCTTATTCACAGTGATATTGGTTAGATGATCTGTGTGGCTCGCTTAGAAGCACAGACAGGGGTCATGTTAGTCTGAAAACAATAAACACAGAGGTGACAGCCTCAGGAAATCCTGGCTGTGTAGGAGACCTCATGTGGATTGCATGCCTATTGTGGGTCTGTGCCACAAGGACTTCAATTTCAATTTAATCTGTGAGCTCTTATTTAGGGGCTTTTCTCACTGTTTTTCCTAAGGCTCTTACAACTAACATTAGTGATAACACTTCAGCTAATAGTAAAATTATTTCAAGTATATTTTTGAACAAACCTAAAACTAGTGTTTTAGGTTTTAGGTTTAGTGTTAGTGTTGGTCAATTTGAAGTGATCAACAAGCATGAGGAGGCCCTGATGCAGAAGTTTATTGAGACATCCTCATGGCTGTGAGTCAGTTTTACAATGAGTTGTGTTTACATTACTAATACCTATTCTGGATGTGTTAAATATTACCTCTACCAACTAATTTAACACTTAACCTAGCATAAAAATAGCATAACTAAATAAAAACTCAACTTTAATAAGCAAACTCACTCTGGAGACTAACTGAAACTTAACTAAAAAAATAGCTACAATAGGCAGACAGTAGCAGTAACGCTCATTAATTTACTCATTTACAATAAAACATAAAACTGGAGTAACACAACCTGCCCACACAGACACAGTCAGAGTTAGGGTGCGACCTCAGGGCTGAGCGGCTCTTACCGTGTTCGAGCTCTTGCTGGTTGTACCAAGACTCTCCATTCTTCTCAAATTCTTCCTCCAAAATCATGTCGGTTAGCATTTTCAAACCGAGGGGTGACCCAAAACTCCACCCGACAGAAGCCCCACACACTCGAGTTTGACGGCTAGAAGCTGACCGCAGTCCACCGCCTCGAGTGGTCAAACGTAACTCACATCGTCCCCGGTGTGTGAGAGGCTTTAAAGTCTGTTGTCTACAGCAACGTGGCAAATCACCCCAGCATCCGGCAGGAGGCAGAAAGAGCATATACGAAATTTAATCGATTAATTAAAAAACGCACTGAACACATTTTACTTGTTTTTTATCCTTATGCACAGTTAAATAAAGTTACAATAAGGAATGACAGTTAAATATTTTAAAATCAGGTTTCACTGTCGTAACGTCCCACGTTGCCTGACGGAGATTTGTATTGACGAATTACGAAGCAGTAAATATAAGGAAGGAACTTTTTATGCCCAATCAGATCGTGTTTCTTATCCTGAAGTCCCGCCCGTTGGTGACTCTAAAACAGCTTCGTTGGGGTAGATTTTATGTTTTTTACAATGCTTGGGTAAATATTTAGCAAGTGTTACTTCCTAACAAGTGTACATTCATGGGAATTAGTGAACAGGAACAATATCCGTCTCATTACCAGACTCTTTTTTTTTTTTTTTGCCCTGTGGAATTTTGCTATTCTTACAGCAGTATCGTTAGCAATGCTAAACAGCAGTAGCGTTGTAAAACCGGTGCTGCAGGTGACAACAACTTCTCCTCGCTCCTTGCTCGTTTAAAGACACATTTAACTTGGTTAAGCTCTCGTGGGCGTGAAGGTGAAACCTGTCTCGAGCGTTTCCAGACCGGAACAATGAATGTCTTCCGACACCTGATAAACTTTGGGGTGAACCCTGCAGCGCTGGCTTATGCCATGACCACTCTGGGGTCTAGCATGATAAACAATATGTTCAGCTTCTACTATGTGAAACTCTTCCTGAATAGGTACAAGATATCCGAAGGAGCGTTTCACCAATCACAAGTGAGTATGTTGACCTGTCCTTCTTGACCAATACTCTGTGAGTTGCACAGTTGTAGAGTACAATTTAAAGAGCCGGTTGCTTAAAATAAAAAAACAACTGGCTTCTGAATTCTTCAAAGCATCAAAAAGAAAAGATTACCCATAAGAATTTCTATGGAATTTCTATCTTCATAAAATCACTTCAGTATCTGTGAAGTGATTCAGTTGCAGTCAAGAGGGCTAATATAAGCCGATGTTGATGTCGATGTCTAACATGCATGCCCAGGAATGACTTCTTTTAGTAACCTAACGATTACTGATTATGATTGAATAGTAATTGTAGTTTCTCTCTACCACTATAAAAAGGATTTGCTTGATGGCACTCAGTGGAATAACAAATACCTAGAACAATGGGAAAGTCCAGAGAGCTGAGTGAATATTTAAGCAGGAAAACTGCTGATTTACACAGGATGGGAAGGTCTCTTGGAAACATTTCTAAACAAATGCAAATTCCAAGATCATCAGTTTAAACAAGTTATTCAAATGCAATTTGCAGAGGTCTAGAAGAACACCCCAACTGTCACTCTCAGATGATAGGAAATGGGTTATGATGTTCAGGAAAAGCTCGAAAACCACCAAAGCTGAAGGCTACTGTGAACTGGAAACTGCTGGAGCACCAGCGTCACCGTCCAGAGTGAAGTGAGTTTTACATCGCCATGGACTGCAAGTGTGTCAACCGAGATAGAAAGCCCCTCCCCCAAAGTCTGCATCTTCAAGTTAGACTGAAATCTGCAGCTGCTCACATGGACAAGCCAAAAAAAAAGATTTAATCCTAACCTGGTCAAACAAGGCAAAAAAATGGAGTTATTTGGACACAGTGGCAAGGAATTTTTGAGAAGTAAAGTTGAGGCTTTCAATCTTAAGAATGCTCCATCAGCTTTGGACATGGTGGTGGTAGCATTATGCTGTGAGGCAGTTTTGCGCCCAGTGGTACTGATATGTTGCACAAAATGGGTGGAATAATGAAAAAGGAGGACTAGCAGGAGTCACAAAGACAAGGATCGGCTTGGTAAAGACTTTGATATGGACCAAGGGATAGATGTGGAAAATGCAAAGAACGGCATAGGTTTTGGGCTTAACTCTTTTTTTCACAAGTTTTACAGCTTTTCCTGATGATAAAAACCTCCAACATTGTCATACATAATACAAGTTCATAAGTGATTAACCAATGGATAAACAATTAAATGGCAGTAAAGTTCCTGTGTTATTTATTTATTTTAAAGTTTACTTCTTTTTTTTTTTTAAATTTCTGACAGATTTACTTGTTGTTTTTATTAACACTTTTACATGCTTCCTATCCACAGGTGGTGTACATGGTGTGGAATGCAGTTAATGACCCTCTCTTTGGTTACCTGCAAGATAACTCCAGGGTACCCTGCTGCTCTCAGCGACGTCTCTCCATCCTGTACGGCGCTCCCCTCTACTCGCTAGCTTTTCTTTTAGCCTGGTTCCCATGGCGTTCCTACGCCCCTGGCGACTGGTTGAGTGGTTTACACTTGACAGTAGCGCTGTGTGCTTTCGATGGCATGCTAACTTTTGTGCTGTTGGCACAATGTGCCTTGTTTGCAGAGATTTCCAGCCATCATCAGAACAGACTTAGACTCATAAAGTACAACCAGGTAGGCCCTTCATCCTGACGTCTATTCTCTCTATGTACCTAAGCACGTCATTCTTTTCATATCCCTTCTTATTTATTTCCCAGGTGGCTTCTCTCATTGGCTCATCCAGTGTCCTCTTCTGTGGTGTGGTTTCCAACAACATGGAAGACTTCTTGGCCTTTCAGGCATTCGCTGTGCTGATTGCTATCCTGAGCTGTGGCTGCATGCTCTACACAGGCTTCCACAGCAAGAGCCGCTTTGACAATAAAGCATCTCAATCAGATGCTCCCGCGTCTGTTGATCAGACTTCGCATCCATTGGCATGCTCCTTCTCCACGTTGAAAACGTTGACATGGCAAATCCTGACCAACAGGGACTTTCAGCTATTTGTACTAATGAACTTCTTCCAGGTGTTCATGCTGGCCTTCTTTAATAATTTTACCATGATATTTACTGAGCACCTGATTCCTCCAGATGTGCTTCCATCATTGGCAAAGAGCATCATGTATGGAGCAGCATTCATCTGTCCACAGGTATCGTCCCACAGTGTTAGTGTTTTAGTTTTTTTCCCCATAAAGATTAGAATAAATGCTTTAAAATACCACACTGATTGCTTTAGTCCATTACAGTCACAGGTCCTGAACAGTGAGGTACAAAGATCATTTTCAGTTGATATTTACTGCTGACTGCACTGATAAAGGAATTTGTAAGCTTGGAAAATTTGAAATCCGTACTCAGGTGGTGCCAGTTTTCAGTTCTCAATTTGGAACAAATACAGGGGATATAGACAATGTTAAATGGACAGTTTTTGTAGTATTTTGGGCAGAAATATTTGCAATAACTACTTAACCTCTGGGTGGTCTTGGGTCGATTTGTGGCTATTTTCAAATTTTGATTACATGCCATTTGCACTGTGTTGAATGGAATATAGCGAAAGTCTGCAAAAAAAAGTTTGGTCACATTTACTGTTAAAATTTCAGTATGACTTCCGGAAATTAGCTTCAGTGGCTAAGCTACAGACAAACTTACACTATTGGTCTTAGTGGTCGATTTGTGCCCCATTGAAACCCATTATAAACGCTATTTTTCACGGCAAAAAAATGACGGTCAAATCGATCGTGATCGGTTATGTTTCCGTTTCCGTTTGCAGTACTGGCCTTAGAGTTGTAATTTTTTTATTTGTCCACCGGGTGGCGCCCTTGCTCCACATTTGACCCCGGGCTGGAAAACAGCGGGCTGCTTAAACAGACCTGCGGGAAACGAAGCCTCATTTCCGGCGTGCAGCAGCGGCTTCGCCCGCTGATCGGGCGGGACCATTTTCGGCCCCTAGGACCGTTTGAGGGTGCTTTTTTTTTTTTTAAATCAACAGGAAATGACGTATTTGTTGTGACGTGTACCGGACGTGTGTGTTGGAAAAAGGGGTCCGACGCAACATGCCCCGGTCATCGTCGGGAGTTAACCCGGGAGGATGCACTGATTTCGGCCTAGAGGAGGAGCATTTGCCGCCTGGAGACCATTTTCTGGTCCTGAAAAAAAAAAAAAAAGGCGATCGAAATGAAGGTTGGTGCCAATCTTTAGTCCATCTAAAGGCCTAATTATAATAACAATCAAATATTACTTCAAATGTTTTTTTTTTTTAATATTTCGTTTTGTTTTGGGGGGCTAAAAAAAACGGTGCGCTCATGTAATTAAACTGCGATTAAAAGGGTTAAAATCCGCGAAATGTAATTAAAACTTGACATGAATATTTCAAGGAGAAGTAGGTCTAAAAGATTGGCTAATTTAAAGTGGAAAAAAATATTAATATATAAATTTTTTATAGCACTTTTTATGGCGTGGTCGATTTGTGGCTCTAAGACCAATAGTGTATGCATTTTTCTAGGACCTCCCAGAGGTTAAAACCATTTATTTATATTCGTTTACCACATAGTTCATAAATAGAGCTATTCGGCTGCCAACTCTCCACCTTGCTCAAATGTCAGAGGTCTAAATAAACACCTGAAAGCACCGAAAAGGAAAGGGTTTTAAAATACTTGCAGCTTTTTAATCATCTGCTTTGCCTAACCCAATGTCTTGTTCCTGACTGTCCTCATTTTAGCTTTTAGTGCTGAGCTCTCAGAGTCTGCTGCATAGGCATGGCTACTACAGGATCATCCTCTTCATCTTCTATGTGGAGGCTGGAATGGCAGCTGTCATGCTAGCAATTGGTCCTCAGCACTACTATTTCATGGCATTTTTCCTCACCATTAACATGTAAGAAGTTACTGCTGGGCTTGTTTGTCTTGATATGTAAAAAGATTTTTTTCTTTTACTATACTGCATTGATTTTATTTCTTTTCGGTTTCTATGTTTTATACAGGGTTATAATTCAGGCCTCCTTCAGTCTTTTTGGGTTGCCTTTGGCTGACATTATTGACACTGACCTGCAGAAATACAAGCGCAGGTAAGAAACACAGTCGACAGTTTGGACACCACTGTCCTTTATGTCATACCGACAAAGCCAAAATTTTAATCAGCCGAGACATTTACCTTGTGCACTATTTCTGTCAGTTATATGTAAGAAAGAACAGCTGAGTTTGATGGGAATATTATTAGTATTTATTTAGTATTTATTCAGAGATGGACCAAACTGGTGGGCCTGCAGACCAACCCTGCCATCCCCTTGACTTGTGTCACTATCATCATGACTATAAATATGAACGTCAGCACAAATGACTAATTCAGTCATTCCCCAGATTCAAATATAAACCACTTCATTAACTCTGGCTGCTACAGCATTGTTTTAAAACCTCCTGATTTTACTACATAAACTAGGAAAATATGCAACATTATTTCATTTAAGCACTCACAAATCTGTGTACTAACACGCAATGAAACAAGTTTATGATTTAATGTGTGATGATGCGTTTTCTTCTCTTCCTCGCCTCCTGTAGTTCCCCTCTCTCTTCCATGGTGTTTGGAACAAATGCACTGTTCACAAAGCCAGCTCAGTCTCTGGCTCCTATGATAGTGTTAAATATCCTGAACCACTTTGGGTATGAACAGCTGAAGGATGTCACAAAGGATTCAGATCCGAGGTACAGAGAGTTTCTTGCTACTTGTTGACTTAATGGGCCCAAATGTTTTTGGAGCTGGTTTTAAGATTATACCCATAAATCTATGACATGTGTCCTAAGTCTGTCTGTTAATACTTTATGTCATAACTTGCTGTACAGTAAGCACTAAAAACCTGAGGAAAAAATAAGAGGGCCTTAGTTGCTGCAGCTGCTGATACCCATGTTTAATGTAGTACGTTTTCCAAAGCGTTCAGTTACTATTCAGCTTTAAGCCTGGGGCCATTTATCCCATTATAGTATAAATAACCCGTTTTTCTATTGAAATGTAGATAATCCATCCTGTATAAAACAATAGCACCATGTAACAAGAATCTAACTTTGACCAATAAACTGTAATGACACTGATGGATTTAAAGTGTGTTTTAGATTTTAAACAAATGCAGAATAAGAAGCTAATCTAAAAAGTTAAAACTGTAAAGTAGTAAAATAAACCACCAAAAATCCACCACTGTGATCCCTTATCATTTCAGATAATCTAAATAGAGGCACATTTAATTTGAAGGAGAACAACATTTTTTTCTATGGTTGCTATTTAGTTTTATTATGCAGAAAATCGACTTTATAGTCAACTGAATAAACACCAGTTTCAAGAGACAGCCTCTCTGATTTGGCCTTTTTTTTCCTAAGGTCACTGTTTATATAATTTTCTAAAATCTGAACCACTGAAACATTTGTTTTCCATCTACAATGTTTTTTTTTTCTTGGGCTCTCCTACAGTGGATTTGTATGTGTCACAGTTTCAATTAATTGTTATATCTTATCGCAGGCCCTCACTTGATCCACTGCGTGAAAATAAAAATAAGCTCCCTTTAGACCACCTTTCTTCTAAGTGGCAACCCTCGTAAACATAACATTTAACCAGTGGGTGGTTAAATTGTGCTCATAGCCATGAGCATGATTGGCCATATTAGGGATAGTGTTTCTCATTGACATCGTTCAGAGCCAAGACCTTGTCATAAACTGTTTAGAGGAATCTGAAGAGTGCTTTTGGCTCACAGCGATTCCTTGCACATAAACTGACTCTTGAAATATCTTAGATCTTTATGGTTTTGTACGTCCACTGATTCCTCTTTACACCATTTAAACGAGTCACAGTCAACATGCACAGGCATGCTTTTGCAGTTTCCGTAATTAGCATTGTGACAGTCAGGATGATTCAGCTGTAAATAAATGTAACTACACCAACACTTTGTTTGTCCTTGTTTTTAGTGCCTTGGAGAGCCTCCACAGAGCCATGTTCTACTTGGTTTGCTTGGTGCCCATGTGTGTCGCTGCTCTGCAAGTCCTGGCTTGGAGGCCGTTTTCCATTCGCAACAGTCACACAGTTGACACAAAGTATATTGATGGCTAATATCAGTATTCTCGGTATTCAAAGAACCTGGCTTAATTGCCTGTAGTTGGGATCTGTAAATGAATAATTTAAAATGAGTATTTTTGTATATTTAAATGAGTGAATATATTGAAATTTTAACAGGGAACAACTGTAAATCATCAAGTACCTTAAAATCAAACAAATCAAGGGGCTTTAAATATTTGAAGTGGAAAAAAGTAAATGTTTTAAATGGCAATTTTCATCTGGGTGCAAATATATCTAGACTTTATCCCACTTACTTTGATTTAAAAGTGGTATTTTACTTCCCATTCTTAAACATTTACTGGTTGTTGGGTTGGGTGGGGCACAAATTCAGCATTATAATAGTTTGTTAGTTTATAATTAGTTTGTGAGATATATTTTTATGACAGAATCCCACCAACTGTTCAGCTACACTTATCAGGATCCTACATTATAAGGTGGATGTTCGGAAGGCCAAAAGGTTCTGAGTAAACAATGAACTTAACTAAAGGAACTTTACTCATGCAAACATTGAAGTTGGATGTTAAATCGCTGCTTTAGCAATGAGAACAAATAGTCGAGACATTCTCGATCCTTAAAGAGTCAACTGAAACACAAACTCAAGCATCTACTTGAAGAGAAGTATTTAGTTAACAGCTTCGCATCTCTGGAACAAAAAACTTGTCATGTGGTTATTTCTTGAAGACTATCATTTAAGTGTCGACTTTGATTTTTTTTGATCATTTTGTACACAAAAAATATTTTGTTTCATTTTTTTTGTCTGTTTATGATGCTTTTATATATCATCTATATAATGGAGAGGGAGAGAAAGGTAAAAACACTCCATTTAGCTTTTCACAGATGCAGACGCATAAAGTGGCCACATAACATCAGAAATTATTGTCACTTAAACTCAGGTCTCACAAGCTCTGGCATCAACAGTGATGATCAATGAAAGGTATTCATCAAGAACAAAAAATTTCATTTTGCCAGTTAATGAAATGCCTTATTTTACCCGATGAAAAAGACAGTTAGTGTCACAAACCTGATGGTTAATAACCTCCATGCAGATTAAAAAAACAAAACATGATTCAAGTGGCTCGCATCACCTGTATTTGATAGTTTACAGTAGAGAGAAGCCCAAACGGGGCAGTTTATGCAGACTTTGAATAAAGGCTGTAAATGGTGAAAACTAATCTAAGGATTATAATCCAGTGTATGAATGGACATTATAATGTAAAATGTATTGAGATTTAGGGGATGGGATATGCTTCACAACTGGCTCAGAATGCTAAACACTGCCTTAATGTGAATTTCTAATAAGTTTACTGTGATTTCTCTAAAGAGAAACAAGGCCCTCTCTTTTCCTATGATAACATAAGCTGTATTTGACATACAGACATGTGCTGTATCTTGTTCTATGTTTTGGTATCAGATTCTATAAATGTGTTGTTTCTAATTAAAAATGGTAAAAAAAATCTATCCGTGGTACATTTATGTTTTTGATTAGATTTTAAGAATGTTTTAAAGAAATTCTTGGTCAATAATGTAACAAACATTAAGCGCTATCAAAAAAGTGCCATGACCCCTTTAATGAGAAATGGCTTTATCATTTCATGTCAGTTCACTGCCAGTAATCGTCGTGATTAATGATTCGTGCAACAAAAGGTGTAACATTTTGCTTTTTGTAGAAGTGAAATTCAGATGTAATTCCTCTAATGTGGATCGTCTAAGTATCCCCCTTTTGTGTTGCAGAAAGTCCTGAAAATAAAATCCTTGGAAAAAGTTGTTATGAGCAACAAGGAAGCTGTGGAAGCGCGGTGGAGACCAACACAACTTCGAATGCTTTGTGAGAGGCGGGTTGTGTAAGAGCCTTGACGTTTAGAGAGGAAATAGTCGCCTGGTCCACGCTGGTTTTGTAGTTTTTATGTCTCATTTCATGAGAAAAGATTAGAAGCACAAATGACTTGCATCCTTTGCAGACTTGCTTGTTTCCTCAGACTCAACAGCATCATCCAGCTGGTGTTTAATGGCTTTACAATTTCCTTTCCGTCAAGATGATGGAGGTCTGAATTCATCAATTCCTTGAATGAAGCTTAGACATTTTGATAGATGTCATCAGAAGAATGCTGCAGGTCGTTGCTCGAGGGCTGAAACGATATTAAAACTTGGTCAAAAACAGTTAAATTGAATTTTGTACAGACATCCTGCGGCAGAAGTTACACAATCTGTCTATTTGACTAAATCTAACCTCAACATGCTGCAACAACAACATTTACCTCAACTTCAGAAGAGCTTCTGCTTGCTGTTTGATTGTTTTTCTCCATGTTTCTCTTCTTGTGCATTTCTTTCAGCACGTCCTGGAACTGTACTTTTTTATTTGCGTTTTTCTATAAGGGAAAAGATGAGTAAAAATTTATTATAAAGCCCTTTTTTTGGAGGGGGGGTTAGGATTTTTTTTCTGCCTTGGTATTTACAGAGGGTTTAGTTCGTTCCTGTTCCTCTTTTTTTTTTTTTTTTTTTTTTTTTTTTGCATCTGTGGGCTTTTCCCTATTTTGAAAACAATGGATTCATCAAACATGAGTTAAAACAGAAGAGAGAGACCTTGTCGTTTTTGGATGTCTTTCTGCAGATGTTCATATTGCAGCCATACTAGAACAGAAAGAGAAAGGTTAATTTCACGTGAGCACAAACTGACTTTCAGTCCGGCTTGTACAATAGATCACATTAAAATAAATGTGTCTGTGATTCACCTTCTTTAGAATGATGAGCGTCACTATAGTCAAGCTGTAGACGGCCAAGAGGACAAATGATACCAACACGATTTTTCCCATCACTGTTTTAGTATTTTCTAAAAAAAAGAAAGAAAGTGAAGGCGTCGTCTTCATTTTAATGACTGTAAAATGAGTTTTCTCTCTAAACAGTCCTTACCTCTCACTACAAGAGTTGCTCCCTCCCCTACAAACGGTGTGCAGCACCCATTCTGAGTTGCTGCGGCACAGAAGTACATCCCGCTGTCACTCGCTTTAAGTGAATTAATTTGAAAAGACGCTTCTCCTTGGTACTTTTTACTCATATGAAGCGGTAGAGAGACATTCTCTTTGAACCAGTAAAATTCTACTGAACACTTGGAAATAACTGTACAATTGAAAACAGCTTCTTCCCCTATTTTCTTCCAGATTATGTTGTTTGACTGTGATATGTTGACATGACATGTATCCTCGCCAGCTGCAATAAACAGGCAAAAGAGAATCAATATGAATCACACCCAGCCTTTTACATATATTTCCTAGAGGAATTATTTACAGACGGCAAAGATATGAAAATGATCTTACCTGTGACCAACAGGTGGGCGAGCAGGAGAGACAGCCAAAACAACCGGTCCATGTCTGCGGCTTGAAAGACACTGAATGATCTCATGATTCCTTGTATCAGCCGTTTTTTTTTTAAATGGCTGACAACATGGGAAGTGGTAGACTGAACTTCCTCAAGTCTACTAGTTCCTTCTTATTTTCCTGTATTGTGCAGCTCTACAGTACAATTAATGGATTTGTATATATTCAAAGCGTTTATTGTATTTATGGTAACATGATATTATGAACTACTGTACTACTAGTATTTACTGTTTAAAATGTAAGTACATTTAATTGATTTCACGCTCTTAAATGAAGGATTGCGAGGTTTGGTGTCACTGGCGATGGGGAATCACAAATAGCCCCATCACCCCTTATTACCCAACATGGGCAACATTTTTGCGTGTAGACACAAATGTCAACTCATGCTGTGCACACATGATGGCGCAATCTAGGAACGGTAGAACAATAACTTTGAATTATTGAGAATGTGTAGAGATTTGGTGACAGGACTCCGGCAGTAATAATATCATGCAAGGTTATGCGGAAAGTAAATAACTCAGTGCAAGTCAATAAAGCTGAATGTGTAGTTTTGGAGAAATATGTATGAAGCAATCGTGCTCACACAAGAGAGTAAATTCTATGAATTTTGTTTTCGCTGATTTTATTTTCCCCACATTTTGTTATTTATGCATCTACACTGCCTTGAAAGAGGATTTACCACATTCCTGACTTCTTAGCTTTTTTGCATATTTGTCACATTTCACGTTTCATAATAATCAAACACAACCTCAGTAAAAACAGAATTACATTTTTAAATGATTCTTTTCATTTATCTATTATCCAAACCTACTCAGCCCTGCCTAAAAAATTGCCCCGCTAACCTAATTATGAGGTTGTGACCAATTTGACAGCAAGTACTGCCAGACACTCATGCCACTTCCCTTCACCCTCTTGTAAATCATTACTTAACTGTGATTAACCATATTTTTGGCCTGACAATTGCCAGACCTGCTGACTCAAGAAATACATATCTGGCACAGTAAAGTGGGGTAGAAATATCCGAAAAAGCCAGCACATCATGCCCCAATCTAAAGAAATTTAAGAACAGGTGAGGAACAGTCATAGACATCTATCAGTCTGGAAAGAGTTAAAAAATAAAAACACGTTTCTGAGGCTTTGGGGCTCCAGTGAACCACCCGGTGAGGACCGTTATTAACAAATGGAGAAAACTTGGAACACTGGTGAGCTTACCAGGAGTGCCCTGTGAGCCAAAATTACTCCAAAAGAGCATTGAGGACTAATTCACAAGGTTACAAATGAATCCGGAATGACATCTAAGGAACCGAAGGCTTCATTTGGCTCAGTTAAGGTCAGAGTTCATGCTTCAACAATAGGAAAGAGACCAGGCAAAAATGGCCTCCATGGGAGGAGAAAACCACTGATGACTAAAAAGATCACAAAGCCTGGTCTTACATATGCCAGAAAAAACATTTTGATGAGAGCATTTCATAAAAAGAAAATCATATCAACAGCCAGTTCTTGCTGCCAAGGATGGCACAGCCAGTTATTAGGTTTATGGGGTTTACAAGTCTGTGATGACCCTCCTCATTCAACCAGGGCTCATGTTCTCAGCGTCGTGCTTGTTGTGGGCGGGTCCTCTCCTGCTGTCACTCATTCTCTGGTCCAATGCAAATCTGGCTATGTGTTTTGTCCCGCCCCCTTCCACGTCGACCTGCACTCTCGCCATATTTTCAAGCCCGTGAATTCCGGTGTGTTGTGCCTCCAAGTTGAGCAGAAGAATCTTTCACACCAGGCAGGATCAAGCGTGACCCGTTTCAAAGTCCACGTTAGCTTCTCAGCTGTGTCTCTGTTATTTTTCTTTTTGCAGCTATGAACATCTTCAGGCTCACAGGAGATCTTTCTCATCTGGCTGCTATCATCATCCTGCTACTCAAAATATGGAAAAGCAGGTCGTGTGCAGGTGAGCACTGGATATAGCTTTAATATAAATGCTACAGTGAGGTTTTCTAATGTCACTAGTTCCGTTTCACTTGTGTTAATCGATAAAAAAAATCTGATCTTTTAAGGCAGCAACCTCTAAGCTACCTACCTAGCAATGCTAACGTTTCCTCTTCATTCATTTGAAGCAGCGGCTAATAGCTGCTGAATGGGCTAACTGATGATGGCAGCTAAAAAGTGCTGCCTGCATCTCCATCACAAGCTACTACTAAGTTTGCTGCAGTTAGACAGTGAAATATTAAAGTTGGTGGAAAATATAACGCAGACACATCAAAGTAACGGTTGACTTTGAAGGAATTCCTTTTGTACGTTAATCGTTCTCCGATCTGTGGATTGAGTGCGGTCAGTTGGGTTCCTACTGCTTACTGGACAATTAAGCACATTAATGGAACCTTTAACAAATATATTTAGAATAACTTTTTGCGGTTTCTGCTTCTACGTTTCAGCACCACCCCCTCCACCTCACATCCATTTACTCCTGCTCGGATAGTTTGACTGTTTAAGTGTGAGGGGCTCGATTTTTTGGGTCTGGCTTCTGACGTGGCGTTCTAGAAAGCGCAACGGAAGTAGATACCTGCTAAAAAGAGTTTGTACAAAGTTTTACTTATTTAAAAATGCATTTTATGCTTATAGACTCACATAAAAATTTAGGCATTAATAATAATAACTAACAACATAGGCAGCAGTGATGCAGTCTATGATTATCTAAAGTCCTAGATAAGTCATAGAAGGGGGCGGTTTTGTGTCCCACTTTCGATAAAGATTTGTGATTGATTAAAAAAGTTGACGCATGCGTTTTGGGTGAAAAGCTAAAACCTGAAGAATATGTAGCTTTGTGTTAAATCTGGAGGTACTGGAAGTTTAAAATATTGATTGATTGATTTATTAAAACGTATAGGTCTTAACAGTCACTTACACGACTCCTTATGGAGATCCCCAATAAAACGAAACCAAGGGAAAATCTAACTTGTGTTGAGGAAGAGATTACTCAAAGTGAATCTGAGAGGCTGTTAATTGAACTGGTCTGTCATTAAAATTGAAAGACAATGAATATGCACTCAGCCTGACATCAACATACAATGAACATACAAAAAATTAGCTTTTTTTCTGAATATACACTCTTAACATATAACATCCTCTGATCTGAGGTCATTGATTTTAATGACCAATAATTTTGAATATTGTCTGCTTGGTAGAAACTGGTTGAAAAAACACGTCTGTTTATAAAGAGTGTCTCCTATTATTTATTTATTTTTATTTATTTCCCCACGTTGCCTGTCTCTTACCACTGCCACCAGTAAATCAGGGCACACGATGACCGACCCAAAATACCCTTAAAAAGTGTGATATCAGTTAAGAATATAAAGAACATGGATCAAAACATTTGACGTTGTTCAGGAAAGATTGTTATCGATTCCAAAAAGACACACCAAACACGCCAAACTCAAACATGCCACAGAGAGTGAAGATGGCACTTGCTGAAAACCCCCGATGTTTATCAGGAAGAATGTCGAGCAAACACTAGTTGAGATTCCTGGAGAATTAGGACCTGATTGTGGTTTTGAGGTGGTGCATCATGTTCTTGCATCATGTGTACCATGTATCATGGGAAGATACAGGGTACACTTTGGACAGGACATGAAGTCTGATAACAGTTTTACTCATGCTCACAGATATGAACAATTCACAGCCACTTAAAAAAATAAATAAATCTAATCTCCATGTATTTGGAATACGTGGGAAAAACTGTCCTATGGGCAAATCAGGACAGGCTGACATCACTCATTATTCCATTAACCCTTTAAAATGAATCCAAACGAAAAGAAACGGTCTTGTTTTTTGAACTCTTGAGACTTCGGAGTTTCATCCTTTTTCCAGCAGATGTCACTGTTCAATAAAGAAAAAACATGATTTGTTTTGCCCAGGCTGTTTGTGAAGCTTTGTGTGAACTGCTGAGGTATATGTCAGCCTAAACTGTGTTTCTGCTTGATATTTTTCTTAAAGGCATCTCTGGAAAGAGCCAAATTCTGTTTGCTCTTGTGTTCACCACACGTTACTTGGATCTGTTCACCTCTTTCATCTCCCTGTATAACACATGCATGAAGGTAAGACACCGCCAACCACACAGCCCTGACCCTCACATAGGTTTCACCATTTCTCCCAGAACACTCCAGTGACAGGCTGTTCTTTGCTGTTTACCAGCTGATCTACATCGGTTGCGCATATGCCACCGTATACCTAATCTACGCGAAGTTCAGGGCCACCTACGATGGAAACCACGACAGTTTCAGAGTGGAGTTCCTGGTGGTTCCTGTCGGGGGTCTTTCTGTTCTCATTAACCATGACTTCTCTCCCCTGGAGGTGAGTTCAAACTGCTGTATCGCAGTCAAATTGTGAGGCACATGATCTATTCCAAACCAGACATTTTGGGAGTAAATGTAAAATTGTGTTCCTGAATATGTAAATGTCTTCTGCAGATCCTTTGGACGTTCTCCATCTACCTGGAGTCTGTGGCAATTCTGCCTCAGCTCTTCATGATCAGCAAGACCGGGGAGGCTGAGACGATCACCACCCACTACCTGTTCTGCCTGGGGCTGTATCGGGCCCTTTACCTCTTCAACTGGATCTGGCGTTTCTACTTTGAGGGCTTCTTTGACATGATTGCCATAGTGGCTGGTGTGGTCCAGACTGTCCTCTACTGTGACTTCTTCTATCTTTATGTCACCAAAGGTGGGTTTAAGCATCGATATTATTCAGATATTGGCTAATTTGTTATTATTTATATAGACGTGAAATATGTGGGGACACTTTAGTTGATGTAGTTGCTCTTCGTGCCCTCGCTGGCCCTGAAATCATTCCTTAAATTTGATGAAAGGGATGAGTGTAAACATCCAGTGTCTTGTTCCCTGGAAAACCCTCATCCTAGAGTTCAGGCTACGCTAATCTGACGTTTCAGCAGCGCAAGTTTCCTGAAAGAAAATTCTCCAAAGTTATGGCTGTTTAAGACACAATTCCCTCCTTATCTTACTGTAAATCGAGTGTCCCGGGAAAGGCATAAAGGAGATGTTGTGCAATGATTTGGAAATTCCCAGCTGGTTTGATGGTTGTTAGCGTCAACTGAACTTGTATTTTATTATTATTTAATATTCTTTCTATTTTACAAAGCCAAATTATAGTGCTTTGAAAACCCACCCATGCATTTCCTTCGGCTTATCTAATTCAGGGTCATGGGAGTGGCTGGAGCAAATCCCAGCTGGCACAAATCAAAAGGCAGGATACAGCCCGAGCAGCTCGCCAGTCTGTCAAAGGGCTTTCAGAGCCATTAACACCAATTCACTGTTTAAACAGCGTTATTAGAGAAAACTGCTGCATCTGTGGAGACACTCGTTTGTCACTACAGAGATCTTTAAAACTCAAATTTGATGTTTTTTGTAAGTTTGTTACATTTTAACTCAACTCAGTTGATATTTTTTAAGTTCCTTTTTTAAATGGATCTCATTTTGTTGGTTGTTAGTTGTAGCTTGTTGATTGGGGCAACTTTGGATGATTTTTTTATCATCCTCATCTGGAACTTTCAGTTGCTCCCTTATTTTTGACCTTTTTAAAAGGTCATCACAGCTGATGGATCCGCATGTTTGATTTGGCACATTGGATGCCTTTCCTGACGCAATCCCAATCTCATTTAATCAGGCTCGTCCCATAGCTTGTGACCCCCTGGGTTTGTGTCCTTTCCCAGAAATAAACCAGGGCTCTCATTTAAGGCATCCATATAAAAAATGATTAGCAAGTGGATTGAACATGAGAAATATGTGTTTTTCATTCATCAACACGTCAGAGGAACTTTTATTCTCTGCTCGGGGGACATAGTTCCTGGAACAGTTTAACTCAAAAGAGCCAGAGGGCGTTCTTAACTGCTGTGAACAAGCTTGACGTCACCCAGAAAATCTCTGGCTTTTCCTGAAAACTCACGCTTGTATTCATCAAATGTGACGGCTGCGCAAAACTACACACTTGGATGTACTTGTCCTTTTGCTCCCGCACAATGGGGGCTCACACATCTTTCTGTTTGCTGTTTAAAGGATTTTTCTAATGATCAATTAACCTTTTTAACATGAAAGCTTGTATCAGGTAACGTCACACTGTTTGAATGCAAAAGAGAGAGTTGCTGGAAATGAAAATGATTCCTTTTAAAATTAATGTTTAATTTGTAGCATTAGTGATCGGTTCATCTTTAAAAGACAGCTTTCCCAAAGCCTTTGAGCCACAAAGAGGGAACACAGACTGAGGAATGGTCCACTTTTAAGTGATCTTACATGTGTAGTGTCAGTGCATAGTGGAATAAATAACGTGTGGCTGCAGGAATAAAGATGGCTCTCACCTGATGACTGTCTAACTTTATATCCCTCAGTGTTGAAAGGCAAGAAGCTGAGCCTGCCAGCGTAAAAAAGCATGGAAGGAGACGGCGACTCCGAGCAGACTCAGGAGGTGTGGAGAGGAAGTCATGGATTCTCATGACCTGTAGTAAAAGACGCCTGAGACAGAGAGCCAACTATCGGGGGGAAAAAACACTAGTCTTCTTGATGATTACTGATGGAACTGGTAAATGCCAACAAACACCAGAGCTGAACAAAGATCAGTCCAGATCAACTATTGGATTTTTGTGTTCAGCATCTTGCCTTAAGCTTTTTTTCATTGCTGTTCAAATAGGAGAAAAGGATTTGGTTTTTTGTTTTTGTGCGTTTTTCCGCTACATGTGAGGTGTATGCGCTTTTTTTTTTTTCTTTTTCTTTTTTAAGTTTTTTTTAAATTTTCTTTTTTTTCCTTGTTTTTTTAAATTTTTTATTTTTTTTTTATTTTTTTTTTAAAGAAAAACATCATCCATGGTGGTCGACTTTGATAAGTACCTTGTTTGACTTGGTAATGAAATGCACAAAATGTACAGTCTTATTAAAGCGTGAGATAAAGAGTGATGTATCAGAGTGCCTGATAAAGTTCTCACAGTTTCTCACAGTATTTTTTTTTTAAATTCTTTTTACTTTTGCATTTTTTTAAGGTATGCATATCCTCTAATACATGTATCGTTTTTTTTTTCTGTAATGTTTAAAGAGGTCAACATAATTTCGCACCAGCATGCTCATTATTTTGTAAAACATGGCTTTCTAAATGAACATTTTAACAGAATTAATGGTTTGATCTTAAATTCAAGAAGTAACCCATGAAATGAATGACTTTAATGCCAGCAATCATTTCATGGCAGGTATCAGTATTTTCCCAATGGTGGCTGTCTCGAATAAGGATGCTTGGTAACGGTTTTTCTTCTGCTCACTGTTCTTTGTTATGTAGCTTCACACAGTCTTGAATAAATGCTGCATCACATTTCTAGATGCCGACAGAGCACAAACTCTCACTGCACCCCGGCAACAAACTCATGAATGCCTTCCGGTGGCGACGCGCCAGTTACATGGATCCTGAAATGTTGGGAATGGGGACAAAACTAACAGCCACTTTTCCCACACTGGGGATGCTTCCCTGTTTATCCTCCAGCACATTGTCACATCTCAGTTGTTACCTGTATGGCTCAGTTATTAAGAAGGTGCGATGGTCACCAACGGGTGCATTGCTAAAAAGGCCTCTCGTTTCTTTTTATAGTAGCGTTCCTAAATAATTCATTTTATTCTTCTTTTTTTTTTTTTTTTTTGCATGTTATCACCTCCATTAAAGATTTTATGAGAATCATATCTAGTGTGTGTGAGTGATTTTTATTTTTCCTTTTTCCAATCAGAATTGTAATGTCTTTTGTTAAATATATAATCTGCAAAGGTACGAATGATGACCAGAGAAAGAAAAAAAAAAAATAGGTCCCGAAGGAGGCAAGAGGAAAGAAATGAAGGAAGAAAGGTAGATGAACTGCCAGAGATTCAATTCAATTTTATTTATATAGCGCCAAATCACAACATAAGTCGCCTCAAGGCACTTCATAGATACAGAGAAAAACCCAACAATCATATGACCCCCTATGAGCAAGCACTTTGGCGACAGTGGGAAGGAAAAACTCCCTTTTAACAGGAAGAAACCTCCGGCAGAACCAGGCTCAGGGAGGGGCGGGGCCATCTGCTGCGACCGGTTTGGGTGAGAGAAGGAAGACAGGATAAAAGACATGCTGTGGAAGAGAGACAGAGGTTAATAACAAATATGATTCAATGCAGAGAGGTCTGTTAATACATAGTGAGTGAGAAAGGTGACTGGAAAGGAAAAACTCAATGCATCATGGGAATCCCCCGGCAGCCTATGTCTATTGCAGCATAACTAAGGGAGGATTCAGGGTCACCTGGTCCAGCCCTAACTATATGCTTTAGCAAAAAGGAAAGTTTTAAGCCTAATCTTAAAAGTAGAGATAGTGTCTGTCTCCCGAATCCAAACTGGAAGCTGGTTCCACAGAAGAGGGGCCTGAAAACTGAAGGCTCTTCCTCCCATTCTACTTTTAAATACTCTAGGAACAACAAGTAGGCCTGCAGAGCGAGAGCGAAGTGCTCTAATAGGGTGATATGGTACTACAAGGTCATTAAGATAAGATGGGGCCTGATTATTTAAGACCTTGTATGTGAGGAGCAGGATTTTGAATTCAATTCTGGATTTAACAGGAAGCCAATGAAGGGAAACCAAAATAGGAGAAATATGCTCTCTCTTTCTAGTCCCTGTCAGTACTCTTGCTGCAGCATTTTGGATTAGCTGAAGGCTTTTCAGTGAGTTTTTTGGACATCCTGATAATAATGAATTACAGTAGTCCAGCCTGGAAGTAATAAATGCATGAACTAGTTTTTCAGCGTCACTCTGAGACAGGATATTTCTAATTTTAGAGATGTTGCACAAATGGAAGAACGCAGTCTTACATATTTGTTTAATATGTGCGTTGAAGGACATGTCCTGGTCAAAAATGACTCCAAGGTTCCTCACAGTGTTACTGGAGGCCAAGGTAATGCCATCCAGAGTAAGAATCTGGTTAGATACCATTTTTCTAAGCTTTTCAGGGCCGAGTACAATAACCTCAGTTTGATCTGAATTAAGAAGCAGAAAGTTAGCGGCCATCCAGGTCTTTATGTCTTTAAGACATTCCTGCAGTTTAACTAATTGGTGTGTGTTATCTGGCTTCATGGACAGATAGAGCTGGGTGTCATCTTCATAGCAGTGAAAATGTATGCTATGTCTTCTAATGATGCTGCCTAAGGGAAGCATGTATAATGTAAACAGAATTGGTCCTAGCACTGAACCCTGTGGAACTCCATAATTAACCTCAGTGTGTGAAGAGGACTCTCCATTTACATGCACAAACTGGAGTCTATTATATAGATATGATACAAACCACTGCAGCGCAGTACCTGTAATACCTACAGCATGTTCTAATCGCTCTAATAGGATATTATGGTCGACAGTATCGAATGCTGCACTGAGGTCTAGCAGGACAAGCACAGAGATGAGTCCACTGTCAGAGGCCATAAGAAGATCATTTGTAACCTTCACTAAAGCTGTTTCTGTGCTGTGATGAGCTCTGAAACCTGACTGACACTCGTAAAATAAACCATTCCTCTGCAGATGATCTGTTAGCTGTTTGACAACTACTCTTTCAAGGATTTTTGATATGAAAGGAAGGTTGGAGATTGGCCTGTAATTAGCTAAGACTGCTGGGTCTAGAGATTGGCTTTTTGAGTAAAGGTTTAACTACAGCTAGCTTGAAGGCCTGTGGTACATAGCCGATCATTAGAGATAGGTTGATCATATTTAAGATCGAAGAATTAATTAATGGCAGGACTTCTTTGAGCAGTTTTGTAGGAATGGGGTCTAAAAGACACGTTGATGGTTTGGAGGAAGTAATTATTGAAGTTAACTCAGAAAGATCAATTAGAGAAAAAGAGTCTAACTTAACATCAATGGTACTAAGAGTAGCTGTAGATAATGTTACATCTGTGGGATGATTATTGGTAATTTTTTCTCTAATGATAAAAATTTTATTTGTGAAGAAGTTCATGAAGTCATTACTAGTTAACGTTAAAGGGATGGTTGGGTCAAAAGAGGTCTGACTTTTTGTCACCCTGGCTACAGAGCTGAAGAGAAACCTGGGGTTGTTCTTATTTTCTTCAATCAGTGATGAATAGTACGATGTTCTGGCTTTGCGGAGGGCTTTCTTATAAAGCAGCAAACTATTTCTCCAGGCTAAATGATGATCCTCTAAATTTGTGACACGCCATTTCCTCTCCAGCTTACGAGTCATCTGCTTTAGGGTACGTGTTTGAGAATTATACCACAGAGTCAGGTACTTCTGATTAGAGACCTTAGTTTTCACAGGAGCTACAGTATCCAGAGTCGTACGTAGTGAGGAGGTGAAATTATTAACAAGATAATCGACCTCTGTTGGGGTAGCGTTCAGATAGCTGCTCTGCTCTGTGTTGGTACAGGGCATTGAAGATGATAACAGTGGGTGGATTATATTCTTAAACTTAGTTACAGCGCTTTCAGAAAGACATCTACTGTGATAAAGTCTACTCTCCACCGCTGTGTAATCAATTATTGTAAATGTAAATGTTATCAGGAAATGATCAGACAGCAGAGGGTTTTCAGGAAACACTGTTAAATGTTCAGTTTCTATGCCATATGTTAAAACAAGATCTAGAGTGTGATTACAGTGGTGGGTGGGTTCTTTTACATTTTGAGTGAAACCAATTGAGTCTAATAACAGATTAAATGCCATGTTGAGGCTGTCATTTTTAGCATCTACATGGATGTTAAAATCACCCACAATAATTATTTTATCTGAGCTCAGAACTAAATTAGATATAAAGTCTGAGAAATCAGACAGAAACTCTGTGTAAGGCCCAGGTGGACGATAGATGATAACAAGTAAGACTGGTTTCTGAGTTTCACAGCTGGGGTGGACAATGTTAAGCATCAGGCTTTCAAATGAATTAAAAGTCTGTCTTGGTCTTTCATTAATTAATAGGCTGGTGTGAAAAATTGCTGCCACACCGCCCCCTCGGCCTGTGCTTCGAGATTTCTGGTAGTTAGAATGACTCGGGGGTGTTGATTCATTTAAACTAACATAATCATCCTGCTGCAACCAGGTTTCTGTAAGGCAGAGTAAATCGATTTGTTGATCAATTATTAAGTCATGTACTAACAGAGACTTGGAGGAGAGAGACTAATATTTAATAATCCACATTTCACTGTTTTACTCTTTGGTTCAGATGGGGATACTGTATTGTTCTTTCTTTGTAATTGTTTATGTTTAAGTTGTTTGTTGCTGGTTTTTAGTTTGTTTTTTGTCTGTTTGGAAGCTGACACAGTCTCTATGGAGATGGGTTTTTGGGGTGGTAGCAGGAGGAGAGAAGCTGCAGAGAGGCGTGTAAGACTGCAACTCTGCTTCCTGGTCCCAACTCTGGATAGTCATATTTTTGGGGGTTTAATAAATTTGTCCATATTTCTAGAAATGAGAGCTGCTCCATCCAAAGTGGGATGGATGCCGTCTCTCCTAACAAGTCCAGGTTTCCTCCAGAAGGTTTGCCAATTAGCTATGAAGCCCACATCGTTTCTGGGACACCACTCAGACAGCCAGCAATTTAAGCAATTTAAGGAGAACATGCGATAAATGAGATAAAAATAAAGACTTAAGATCCTCCACACCTTTGGCTGTGGACAGTTCAAGATGAGCAACAGAAGTTTCTGGCTTGTGACTGTCAACCATCAAGTGTTTCTGAGCCTCATGTAGTTTTAATTTATTAATTTTTTAATTTATTAAGTCATTTAAAAAAGAAACAGGGACACTCCAGGAATCTAAGATGCAAAGGGTACAATTTGGGCCAGCTTTAAGTCTTTGTGGAGTCACATATGTCCTGTGTATAAAAATGAAGGTAGTTGATGATTGTTTAGCCATGTTCCAAACACCAACCCAGTCAAAATTAGGGCTACTACACAAAGTAATTCATATACTTGCTACAGAGTGAATAGAATTGCTTAAAAAACAACCAACCAAAATAGAGCATGTGAGGGAAAGTAAAGCAGCATTTACTTGCAATAAAATTCCAGCATATACAGTTTAAACAAAATGGGATTTGTCAGGATTTCCGTATCACTCACTCTTACTTTTCATATATTCGAATTGAAGATACTGTCGAGTACACGTGGTGTGTTCAGCCTCAGCCTGGACTTTCTCATCCTTGTCCCAGTAACTCTTCCAAGAACAACTCGGGAGCAGGTTTTCCAGGTTTTGGAGATGGTACTGGAAGCATGGTTGCAATGTACCAGAGCCCTTTCTATGCTGTTTGTACTGAAAGAAGGTTGGTGTGAGAGCTTGTTTCTGCCACTGGAAAAATATTTTTTTTTGCCGCCAATAATTCAAAATCTTCAGTTTATTGTATTGAAAGTAAGATATTTTGAGAATTTTTTTCGGTGGTTGAAGCATCCATAGAGTTGGTGTAAACCATGCTGCTTCCCTCCTTTTAATTTCTACTTCTGTCTATAACATAGCCTTTGCAAGTAGCAGACACCATTTCCAGCAGTTATACCTGAGTGGCTGTATCATCAAATGTGATACAGCCCAGGGAGGAATGGTCCAAAACGCCTCTATCACTTCAGCTTTCATAGAAAACACTGGAGAAACACTAACATAGTTTGAGCTACTCCCTTGCCCTGAGGGCGGACAAAATGAATCCACACTTGATTTGGCACAGATTTTACACAAGATGCCCTTCCTGACGCAAACCTCCCATTTACGCAGGCTCGTGACCCCTCCCGAGGCTGCATTCATGTCTTTTCCCAGAAACAAACCAGGGATCAAACAACTAATGAACATCATTATCGCTAAATTCGACAAGAGTTCACTTACTCCAGCTAAAGCCAGATAAACCCCAGATGTGACTTGGATGAAGCGAAGACCAGATGGTTTTTGATAATAAGAGAAGTACAGAAATGTTGATAGAATAGTGAAACATACCATACAGCGTGCACTGGGTTCAGTTTACCCCAACAATGTTTAATCTGTGTTCAGTCATGATGCAGTCTGATGCACAATATGCAGTATGGATAAACATCTTCTCAGTACATGGAGTTTGGCCTCATTATGATTGATATCACACCAATAAACAGCTGTGTACAGTAAATAACTACAACTGCATGTTCTACACAACATTTGTCACCATTCTTTATTTTTTGGAGCGACCCATCAGAATATTTTCACCCCTGTTTGGACAGAAGACAGCGTTCCTCTTCACACGTAACAGCAAACATAAACACATGACAGTCATTTTGGTGCATTTCACTTAACATCAAGTAGCTGTACACTGTAGTCGAACACACAAACATATCGGCATTTCCATTCTAACAAAATGTTCATCTGTAATGAAGTAGTGCATGACCTTTTTCTTTGGAGGGGAGGGGAGAAATAAAGTAACACTTCAAGTGCATGAGTTCCCCCTTTTCTCTAGTTCTTGAAATGAGCCTCACATAAAGCCTCCCTCACTGGTCAATGAGCCCTCACACTGAATGTTTTTTGAGAGCTTTTAAAACTGGACGCTACAAATAAGGGATGGATAAATAACACAGGCACACTACTACACAGCTGTAAGTCTTCACACAATCAAAGGAGTGGCCATTAAAAGAGTGCACATTTAAAACACCTCGTCATCGGCTTCACTCTGCAGATCGGAACGCTGCCTGCGTCTTTGGCATTTGATTAAAACAAGGCTGCTTGACTTAGCAAATGAGGTAGGTTCAATATTAGCTATTCCATGGGTCTCTCTCTTTCTCCACTACAGTGAGACTATTGAAATAATAACAATATTAGGCTTAAGACATACAATAACAATGAGATCTGTTACAACAGCAGATTTCAAACAAAACACCATAGTGCACGTTCAGGAGTCTGTATCACTGCATCGCAACCTCCTGGATTCAGCAGGGCTGACTCAAAACTTCAGGCAGGCAGAAGAAGAAAAACTAGTTGGCCTTCGAATCCTTCTCTGTTGAAGTTTCACACTCTGTCTTCTCGCCCTCGATTACACCTTTCTGTTATCGAAGAGAAAAACTGATTACATCCACTAAGAAAACAAACGTTTCCAATGCAAGCTACAAACTTTTTAACATTACCCGATGATATGAAAATGTATGCCTGTTTATGTCTAAAAAGGACCTGCCATGTTCTACTACTACTAGCGCAGGGTTGGACCCCTGCTTGCCTTCAGAGCTGCCTTAATTCTTCATGGCACAGATTCAACGAGGTGGTGGAAATATTCCTCAGATTTTGGTCCATTATCAAGAAGCTGAAGAAATGTACCTAATAAAGTGACGACTGAATGTATACAGTTCATATTTAATAAGTCAAAAGTTATCTGCAAGCAACACCTGTGAGCCAGTAGCTCATCTCTCAGGCAGCCAATCAGAAGAGAGATGTCTTTAAGGGAGCTAAAAGGTTGTTTCAGACAGTGAATGAAGGTCTGATGAATGTCAGAGCTACTTTAGTAGAGCTCATGAATAATAACATTGAACTTAAAATGAGTATAATAGATCCACTTTAATTTACAACACAAACTTTGTTCCAAACAAGGCAACTAAACTCATGCTTAATTGTCAGTACGTTACCTTTGTCAGATGTGGGTAATAACGGTTCAACAGGCTGAAAGTGGTGACATGCAAAACATTGACGACGGCCGAGGCCACGATGGCGAAGAGGGCGATACCAGAGAGCACCCAGAGCAGAGCCAACCCTCCGACAAACAACAGGAATGCTGAGAGAGCAAACACAGGTGACAGGTTTGTGACTACCAGGTGGTGCGGTGTCATAAAATGCTACAGCGCAAGGGTGAGCACACCTACCCTCACAGAAAACAAAACCCACTGCAGATATCATCATGGTCACAACAGCAAAAGTGACAAAGAGTCCAACAGGCACTGCAGCCATAGCGCAGAACATCAGAGCTGTGAGAGCTACAAACGAGTGGCTGCTGAGGTACCGCCCAAGTCTCGTATTCAGCAACCGTGCTACCTGTAAGAGATCAGGTTTCATTGCAGCTGCAAGACAAACCATCAGCTGATGCACACAAATTAGTGAAAACATAAAAGACTTTGACAAGTGGAGGTGTGAAGTTTTGGCTTACCCTGGGGTCATCTTTAAAGTGTTTCACCAAGGCCGTCCATCTTTTCTTCAGCTGCTCAAAGTCAGCCCCACTCTCACTGCTGCTGCTCTGCATCTTCACACAGGTCTGAAGTGACTGAGAAGGAGGAAAAACACACACAGTCAATCTGGCTGCTTAAATCCCAACACTTAGCTTCCTATTTAAAAGTTACTCCAACGGCTCAACACATCCTCAGTTCAGCCCCAGTAACAATAAAAACTAGCTCAGAAACAAAATCTGGGATAAAGCTAACAACTGTTGTGAACTTCTGTTGCCGTTCACTGGACGAAAGTAACTTTCATTACACACTTTTTAAAACATATAACACAAGTTCTGCTGTGAGGTACAAACCTTAAACGGAGTCTCGGCAGCTCACAACATGAGAGAGAAATCACGAATGTCTCGTGGCTGCTTAAAACACGTCCACGGAAACAACACACCCATTTAAAAACGCACATCTCCTTTCTTCTCGTCCCTCCTCCTCCTTCTTCCTCTTCACAGAAACTCAGAAAGGGTTCTCGATGTTAACGCTGCTACCTAGTGGTGGCCTCAGGTATTGCAGCTCTAGGTGGCTAGCAAGAGCAACGGAGCAAAGAAAATTAAAAACAGTATAATCTACAATAAAGGTAACCTAGTCCCATACTGAAGGCTTTGTCGTGTGAGGGAGTGCATTAAAAAATAAAATATTAATAATTATAACAGTGACAAAATAATACAAAATGAATTTAATTTTTTTTTTTTTTAAATACACTCCTTACTCTGTAAAATGAAACTTTAGCTCTTCCCCACCCTGCACTTTCATTTGTTTTGGAGAAAAGAAATGACTGATGGCCCCAAAAAGTGGATTCTGTTCATCGTTTTCAGTGGGAGAAACGTTGCAGCGTCACTCATCCAAGGGTCTTCTTCACTTGGATTCCTTTTTGGGATTTCCCTACCTGAAGACTGCACATGAATCAAGACACTTTGTGACTGATGATATCACTCTGTGACTCTACCGCAGAATAAAATCTGGATGCAAGGATGCAGGAATCAAACATCTGGAGTGACCAAATATTTGCATTGCCCTCTAAAACCGTTTTTAAAAGATTTAAATCAAGTTAAATAAATGAGAAAATAAATGTGAACAATAGATTTCACTTCCAAAATAATAAACCAGCAGCAACTCCAAAATAAGCATGGCTAGTCACGTGTACTTATTTATTTCCTAATATTAGGGAAATATATTTTTCCCACAAGGAAACATATACAGATAGGTAACCATAAGGCAGTAGAATTAAGTATATAGTAATAAAAACACATATCGTTTGTACCTGACCCTAGACAGACTCATGTATATTTACTGTCCTCTAGTGGCAAAAATGATACTTTGCACACCATAACATCACTGATACAGTCATTTATGTTTAAAATGTAAAAACAAATAATAACTTGATAATAACATGTAATACTTTCATTGCTAATGCATTAATAATGATGTGGAGCTTACGATCACTGCTTCACGTTATATTGATGCTACCTCTTATTTTGCCATTAACTGATTATTGGAACAGTGAAGTTTCTTCCCAGGTTGTTCTCCTGTTCCTTTTCAGCGGTGACATTTCTATACCCTCAAATGTATTTCCACCTGCACAGCTGCGTGTCTTCCCTTCCTCCTCAGACATATTATTCACTGTCATTAAATGATGCAGTTAGTAATTATGATGGATGCCGGTGCCAGCCTTCTCTGCTTCGGCTTAATTGTGCCATAAAACACAAATGGACTTAATTGAGTTGGTTACGAGGTCACGAACGATCAAATGATTTGTTCTTGCCGTTTTGTTTTTATTGTCACGGGAGCAAAACGGAAATCAGCGAAGAATAAACGTGCATTTCTGGAAGTGTGCTTCAGTAGAAAGCAAACACAAGCAGGTGACATCATTATCTGAGGTTACTCAGCACCTCTGATGTGGAGTAACCTCAGCAAACGGTACCTTTTGAATATGCCCTCATATTGACTGCCGAGGCTTTGTAGCAGGTGCTTTATTATCAGCAGTTCCCCTGAGATCCTGCAGGGGGAGTTCCTATTTCACTTAGAGTCTGTCGGGCTGAAATGGCCCTTTAAAAATAATGACCACACTGTTTAGCTCTCAGCTCTGTGCTGCTATTAGATGGCAACAGTAAGATTTCTCTCTGAAGACTGATCGGAATATCAAATGACTGAGCTTCACCCCGCCGCTGATTACTTCCTCGGTAAAAGATAGCAGATATTACCACAGGTGCCCACAAATTACGTTAAGTCCCTCGAGTTTTGGACGGCATTAAATTTTTGTGAGCACATAACTGCCAGGCATGGGCGAGCGAAACGGCAGGGCGATCTGTTCTGAATTACACCAAAGAGAGACACCCCTGGGACCAGTGATGACAACTTATTTGGAGCCTTTATAGCTGCTGGCCATACTAATTAATCACGCTGTTTGGTATTGTGTACAGGGGGAAGGTTCGGTGGGAGAGAAAAAAACCCAGCATCCACCTCTCCAGACTGCTAAACACCGTGAACTCAGTGAACCAAGGCTTTTCAGGAGGCACACAGGAGTTACACAAAAGGAGATTGTGTATGCAGTTAGTGCATCTGCACCCAAACAACAAGGGATTCCCAATAACTCAGCCCTGCACCCTTCACCCCACCCTCTGCAATCTCCTTGAATTTCAGGCTTTCATCTTTATGGCTCTTTCCCATCAGATTACACATTTCATAGTGGGAAACTCTGCAGGCTGGCTGCTGCACTGCATTCCACATAACTTCTGGCTGCCAACCAATGCATGCTTCATTAACACGACCCTGCCTGTCTGCTTGTTGTTCATCAGCACGCCCCTGTTGAACTGCATTAAGCTTCATCTCCTGCCAAAGCTGTGAAACATCTCGCAGGGAGCCTCAAATCTCAGTCATCTGTCAAACACTCAGTAATCAATAAATCATTAAGAAACAAATGACACCTTTGAAGCAATTGACAGCCTATTTTTTGCAAACCTTTAATATTGTTTTGTAGTTGAAGTCAGTTTAAGCAAAGCACCCCCCTTAAATTACAATTATTCAGTAACAAACAACAGGTGAGAACTCAAACAATATTATTCTAATTACTTTTCTCTTTGGATTATCTCCTCCAATGCGTTTTGTCCCCGAGCCTGAAATTGTGCACTGCTGCGCTGCATGCCATCATACAGTGTTTTGTAGTAATGCATTATTTAGGAGGAAACATGTTGAAATCAATCAAATCACCACGGCAGTGCAGCATTCATTTTTCATCACTTAGAGCTGCAGTGGGCAACAAACCTTCAAGCAGCTGCCACCTCTCTGTTTTATGTCCCCTTTCACCAGTACATTATGCTACTCACCTGACCTGCTCGGATCAGTCCTCGCTTACCATCTGGATTAAAAAAAATAAAAAAATCTAGTCTTAAATTGGAGCTAGAGGAGGTGTAGAGGTTTAATCACCTTCAAAGTACATGGTCATTACACAATGCTAGAAGGTAATTATGGGCTTTTTTGCTCATTAGGCCAAAAACATGTGGTTTAAGTCTGCAAAATTAAAGGCACTTTGTTCAGCAGTGGTTTTTTAAAAATATATTACACTTGGTTCAAGCAGTGTGTCTTTTCAGTTTCTTATAAAACCCGTGTACTGATTTTTTATAAGGCTGAAACTACTACTGATGCTGAAATAATAAATGTCAAGCAGAACTAATAAGGGGGTTTCCCTTCTGTGACCAATGTGACTGAAGTGAATTGCCATGCATTTCTAAAACAAACCCTCTTTCACATCTCATTTAAGATCTTTAAGTAAAATATACAACTAAAATGGGATTTAAATGAGGTGAAATCATATTATCACTTTGGTTGTGCGCTAGGTTTAATTCATATATGCTTTGCGCTGGTCAAAATAAGACATCTCGATGCAACAGAGCTGTTCTGTGGCTCTGGAGAAACAGTGAATGACATGTGTGACGAGCAGCCTGCTCTCCCTTGAGCGTAGTTGAAAACGGAATGTTGTTAATATGTCTCATATACATGTGGCACGGAGATATATTTGACTGTCTAAGAGCAAATTGACTGCACGATATGTCTCCTGGCATGTGTCAGGCTGCTCAACAGATTGCAACCAAAATGTGATTGATGGGCTGTCAGCAAATTCCAATTTGCATTCGCTGATTGTAAAAACTAATCACTGCGAGAGGAGGAGCGATGAAGAACCATGAAATAGTTGGAAATCTCCAGTGGTGCCCTGTTAACTGGTGCATGTCCAGCATTTTTTTTTATATCATTTGTTTGCTGATGTCTATCCCTTCGCTGACACACTGCAGTCAGTGCCTTCTGTGCATTATGAGAAAACGCGAGGGACCTGCTGCTTTTACTCGTCTGTGTTCGGCTTGTCCCATTCAATACCCACACCGCTCTCTCACATTTCCTCACTTTGTTCGCCTCTCTTTGAAGTTGCACAGGCGTGTTCGTCCAACAGCTGGCCGCAGGAGAACAAAATGTCTTTGGAGTCTGCCCTGTGTCAAATACGATAGCCCTCATTGTCAGTGGTTGTCATTTTGCCAGATGAAGGGGGTTGTTTGTGCTTCCTGTCCTCCGACTGGGCTGAGTGAGAGGCTCAAAGGGAGCTCCCTGGAGGGTGGTAAAGGGCGCTGCATCAGCCTCTTAAAGCTGACCAACAGCAGCAGCAGCACCACTGCACCCTCCCTCAAGAGGGGACACACGAGGAGATAATGTGTACTTGGTTAAAGCTCTCCATTCGTGGCAATAAAGGTGGTATTTTTAAAAGAAAAATGACCGCAGCAGCCCCGAAGCTCACCAGTTATGCTGAATCCGTAGCCTGAATAATGGACGAAGATTTCCTAACCTACTGGTTTCTCGTATTGCCATTGTGGGTTGTTTTTTTTGTCAGCCAGTGCTAGTAGGTTTGATTAGAGAGCTGAATCTGTCTGGATGTGCTGCACAGATGCATATACCTGGAGCGCAGATGTCTTGGACAAAACACCAGTGTTCTCTCATTGTCAGTGGTTGTCAACAAACTGATTGGCAAGGCTGGAAGCATCACTGGCCAGAATCTGGAGGTGTTTCAGTCAGCGAGGGACAGGAGACCCCTCAGAACAGGAACCTGAAATAACAGTTTGCACAGGCTCGCTAAAAATCGCCAGATATCAATCCAGTAAGATACGCTTGGATGTGATGGAATGGGAGCTTCACATCATGGATGTGCTGCTGAAAGATTTGCAGCAACTGTGTGATATTTAATGTCAATATGGAAAATTTTTCATTATCGTGGTGACTCTATGCCACAAAGAATTAAGGCAGTTCTGAAGAAAAAAATAGGGCCTCCAACCTCGCACCAGCAAGGTGTACTTGATGAAGTGTACATATGAACATTTTTTGGTGCTCTGTATCCAGAGAGACTTTATTGCATCCTTATAACAGTGAACTGTCTGATCCTCAACCACGGTAGTCATTTATTCAAGCATACGGTGGGAGAAGATTAATTTCATGCAGGCGAACTTTTCTCTGATCAAACCGTTGAGTTGCTTAGTACCCAGTTGCATCTGCAGTTAATCCTTACTGTGAGAAAATCAACCTAGAACAAAAACAGTGAGCTTCTTCAGAGCAGAAATTAATGAATGCCCTGACACGCATGTGGAATCAATCTTTTCATGTACCTTCTGGCAATTAAATGCCTTCCCAGACGAGTTAGATTTTAGGAGTCACATGTTGCCTGTTTTCTTCTGTCCTCAGCATGTGCGTCTCTTTTGATAAACCCTAGCATCAGGCTTTTGATTTATCATCAAATACATCATAGACGGTAATTTAATTTGCGATACTTAATCAGTGTTTTCCCCACTTTCAATTACAATGAATCAACACTGTCACCGCAGTCTGTCACTAAACAAACTTTGCCATCAATTCCATGCAAAATCTATGAGGCGTCACTGAATAACAAAGTAGAGTGAATATTATCCAAAGTCGGGTCAGTGGGTTTATGCAAGAAAAAAAACAAAAAAACGAAAAAAAAACCTGTGCTGCAAAATGTTGCAATGTGTTGTTTCTGCTCCTCATCACATATTCAGGTTCTTATTCAATGTCAGTATTTTGATGGATGGCTCTCGGTGCCTTTTGCTCCTGCATTTTGATACACTGTTTGAATTATGATTAAAGAGGGAGTTGGCTAAAAGCAGCAAGAGGATTAGTGACAGCTCTCGAGACAGGAGAGACTATATAAGAGAAGGAAGATGGGCTTGAGAGGTCACCATTAAAGAAAGGTGATGGTAGAGTATATTACCCTCATGCATTATTTGCTTCACTTTTGTGCCAGTCTGACCTGGAGAAGAGAAGAGGAGCGGGAAGGGGGAAAGTAAAGATGGGGGACGAATAAGGATGGCAATAAGGGACTGTTAAACTTGTAGACGTCCTTTTGTATTCCCCATCACTTCACAATGTGCCCCTCAGGAAGGCAGGGAGAGTCTTCTGGCCATATATTACAGCTTTACTGTCAGTGACTGGACTCGCTCATTAAACCTAACTTGATTGTTTTGAAGCAAAGGGAGGGATTTGTGCATCAGTGAAGGATTTGGACAGGAAAAAGAGATGATTTTCTCCTGTGTTTTTTTTGGAGGTTATAGCAGTGCTCCACATGGTGGAACATCCTCTAATCAAACTGCAGGGCAGTGGTCTGTCAGTGTTTAAACAGATCCTTTATGATGCAAACAAATTTGTCAGGTGCATGTGCATAATATCTCGCTTGCACAAATGCGCAGAGAAAAAAACGACAACGCGCGTCTGCTGTAAGTGTCAACTTCACAGGTGACCTTTTGTTTCTGTTAGCTGTTTGGACTTGCAGGTTGTTTGATGCTCTAAACCACCCTGAATTAAGCACTACTCCAACATCAAGGTGGCGTGGTTAGCTAGATGAAAGCAAAGGGCTTACACGGCGGGTAATACATTCAACAGGCGCATATTCACAGCTAGAAGTGAAGCAGCTGGGGAGAAGGAGTAGGCACGATGAAAGTGGATTAGCATGGATTCATCATTCTCTATCACAGAAAAGGCATGAGTGCTTCATGAATCTACTCTGTATTTCCTCGCAGAAGGGCTCAGCAGTTTATTGGTTGCTATAAACACAAAGGAGCATAAAAGTGTCCAATTACTTGTCTTAGCATTTAATGGTAAACATTTTTATACCGCCTTGAAATTTAAATGCATTAAATGCATTGGTTTAAATGCATTTAATTGATTATTTATTCTGACTCACTTCATTAAAAAAAACAGAAGCTGGTTGGCATGTGTGGAACTGATCTGTAAGTCTTTGGTGAACCCCACCTCCCATTTTTCTGGTTTAAGTAAGTAGATTAAAACCACTGAGAGCTTTATGTGTCATGGCCTGGGTCTACGGACCCAGGACTCATGTATTTTAGTTATGTTCGTGTGGTGTTTTGGCTTTCTCTCCTTTTTTCCTCCTGGTGTCTCCGTGTGAGCTTCCAGACGTTTTGGTTCGCTGTGGAGACTGCAAACCCGGAAGTGTTCCTGCACTAGAGACAGCCACACCTGCCGCTCGTCCTCCTCTGCCAGCTACAACGGATTACGCCCGTCAAGGGAGCAGTATTTAAGACTGTAGCTGAGCTGAGGCTGACGCTGGATCCTTGAGTCAGAACTCGTCAGTACAGCCGTGGACTTGATATAAACCTTCGAGAAAGTAGATTCCCTGCTAACCTGTTTGTGTTACCAGGAATCTGGAGCGGTGCGTGTTTTGGAAGTCACGGTATGGGTGTTTTTGGAGTCGCCACTGTTTCACCTTTCACGAACATCTGCACTGTGTGGGATTCAGGGAGAATCGCCACGGGACCACAGTGCCGGGATTTTGTATATAGTTGTGTGTTTTCCACCCCTGTCAATAAATCCACTGTCCTTCACTAAGAGTCTCGCGTTTGGGCCCTAATTTCTCTGCAACTCCACGGTCTGCCATCGCAGCCCGTGACAGAATGTGGCTTTAGGGCACATTTCTCTAAAGAATTAAATATTCATGACTAAATTAACAACAGTGAAAGTTAACTTTAGGGAAACAAAACTTCTTTAAAGGCCCCCTGTGGAGTTTTTTTTAATAGCAGTAACTCTATAGACTGGTGATGTTCTGCTGACTTGGTCTCATTAAAAAAAGGCAGCATTTTAAAATTTCTAAATAGTGAAGAACTCCCACGGCCACTATTTTCTGATTCATAGGACACACAAAAAGAAATCACAACATTTTGCTGCAAAAGAGCGTCAAATTTCATTTAAAAAAAAAAAACCCCACTGAACTGGCTTTAGATATGATTTTGAAAATAAAACATTTAATCCAGTGAATTCACTGAAAAGTCTTTTTTCATAACTACAGGCATAACTGACAATAACTTTGGAGAAGTCTTACTGTCCCACCTACTACTGTTTGTTACCGTGTCTTCTAAAGTCTCTCTCAACTGTGTCTCCATGCTCACGAAGTGTAAAGTATTGAAGCCACAATAGCACTACAACATTATACATCTATAGAGTCTATGTGAGCATCATGTTCTGTATGCCCGTGCAGAGATTAGCTGCCCACACACCCAGTGTTGTGTGTTGCCAGGTTGTGTCATAGATGGTTCTAAATTATATAGTGTTGATTGCGCTTCATAGTCATAGTTCAAGCACAAAGAACAAGGATTTATTTATATTTGTCAGGCTGCTGGAAACTTGATCCAACATTTAGAGTTTACTTTGCATTCATGATTCCTTTTGCTGCATTTTGAAGATGCTTAAAGTTCAAGTTTTTATTCCTGTTTATGTCTCTGAGTTTATTTGTAATTTCTGGTTTATGTTCTCTTGTTTATTGGGTTCCCTTTGTGCCTTTGCCTTCGTCTATCTGTCCCTCGCTCCTTCTCTGTTCGCTCGCTCCCTCGCTCTCCGGGTCCTAGTCACGTCCTTGTGTTTTGTCTCCCTATTCTGTTCCTCTCCTTGTCTTTCATTCCATGTCTCCCCTGTCTGTCATATGCATCCATGTCGGTTTCTTCCCCGAACCCCAGTGTGAAGCCCGTTTGTCTCTGTCTGCATCTCATTGTGTTTCCTGTTTTATTTTGACAGTCTCTTGTCCTGTGTTCAGTTTTGCTTCCCCTGTCTCGTTATATCTATTCGTCTCAGCTGTGTCTCTATTTTGACCCTTGTGTACGTATATATTGTGTCAGTTATCCATTATGCCTTGTCAGGTCGTCTGTTAATCCTCCTTTGTGTCTTCAAGTTGTTCCAGGTTACTGTTCAAGAGTTAGTTTTCCCAGTTTATGATTCATGATTAGTGTCACGGCTGCCGAGGCGAGCCGTGTGGAGTTGGAAAAAAGGACCCAAGAGCAAGCAGTGTATGAAAAGATTAGTGGAGTTTATTTACAAGGTGTCAGTGGCAGGAACAGAAAACTAATAATGAGACAAACTAACGGAAACCTAAACTGGGAAAACTAAAGAGCAACTAGAAATCCACAGGACACGGGGTGAAAGGCAGAGAGACGCAGACTGACGGAGGATACAAAAACGCAGAGAGACACAGATGAATGCAGAAAAGCGCGGACTTACATGGAGTAATACAGACGAACCGGCAACAGGCAGGAGAACACACAGGGCTTAAATACACACACACACCAGTAATCAGGGGATAAGAGACAGGAGGGCAACACAGCTGGGAGAAATCAGAGCTGACGGGACAGGGGAAATGTAAACTGAACACACTCACATCAGACATGAACCTTCAGAATAAAACAGGAAATTAACAGACAGAGAACCAGACAGGACACTGAACTTGACAGGCAGACTCATGAGCAGACACAATAACACCATGGACAGACAGAGGGAACACAGAGAAGTGGGAGCAGGCAGGCAAAGAACAGAAACCTAACAAATGGCAAAATAACAACAGAATACACACTCGGAATGAACAAAAGCATAAGGAAACACAAAACACTGAGTCCTCAGACTCAGGACCATGACAGTACCCCCCCCCCCCCCCCAAGGGCTGGCACCAGACAGCCCAACAGAAACACAAAAACGGACCAAAACCAAAAAACCCCCCCACGAACCAAAAAACAGAAAACGACCCGACCAGGGCGGGCGGTGGGGGTCCAGGACGGAGGGACACAGTCCGAAAAGGCCCAGACGGACAAGGTCAGGGGGCCGACCCGGAGGCCAAAACAGTTCAGTTCCGGGGGCCGACCGTGTGAAAGGCAGCGGCAGTGGGGACAGCTCTGGGGGCTGACCACGTGGAAGGTAGTGGCGGCGTTCAGGAGGGCGTTCAGGAGGGCGTCCACGGTGGCGGAGATGCCCAACAAGCGGCCTGGCAGATGACCGACGATGTAGAGGTGGTAGTAGGGGACCTGAAGGCTGCGTGGCCCCTGCAGCCCCAGACGAGGCGGAAGCCGGACCAGACGAAGCTGATGAGGGCGCGGAAGCCGGACCAGACGAGGGCGCGGAGGCCGGACCAGACGAGGGCGCGGAGGCCGGACCAGACGAGGGCGCGGAGGCCGGACCAGACGAGGGCGCGGAGGCCGGACCGGATGAAGCCAAAGCAGATGCTGGACCAGGCGACGAGGATGAAGCCAAAGCAGATGCTGAAACCGGACCAGGCACACGGGCCTCTGGCAGGAACGCAACAGGACCAGCAGGCACACGGGCCTCTGGCAGGCACAGGACAGGACCAGCAGGTGCGGAGACCTCTGGCAGACACAGAACAGAACCAGCAGGCGCGGGGACCTCTGGCAGAAACAGAACAGAACCAGCAGGCACAGTGGCCCCTGGCAAACACATAGCAGACTTCAGCTGCCCAGAGCGTTGACTCTGCTCAGGCAGTGACAGCTGGGTGCAGTCCTCAGCTGGCTTCTTGACCTCCAGGGATCCAGAGTCAGCTGGGGGCTGAACCCCGGCCTCTGGGGAGGCCCTGGAGTGTGTCGCAGTCTCAGAACTGGCCAGCTTTTGAGGACTGTTGACAGTATTGTTAGATTTGTCTCTCTGCTTGGAGTGGATGGGCGAGGAGCAGTGTCTTTCGGGTAGAATTGACTTGTATGGTTTTACAGGTGGAACAACTGACACAGGATGCAGGGCTGGTGGCTGCTGAACAGGAGGCTGAACTGAGGGTGACTGACATAGTGGTTGTGATGACAACGGTGGTGGAATTAGAGACTGAGCTTGAGGCCGTGCGGCTAACTGAGCTTGAGGCCGCGGTTCAAATGAATAAACAGTCCTAGTATTATCAGAGCTGGTGTTAATGGTCTCTGGGTTATATGTCACAGTTTTAGCAGACCCTGGGTTGGCTGACACGGGTTTAACAGTTTCAGAAGAACAACAGCCCTTTGCTTTCACTGAAGTCTTAAAAATGCCAACCTGGGAGAGATTGGTTACCACGAAGGTAGGTAGGCTTAGCGAATTAGCTCCCACTGACACACCCCGAACAATCCCGGAAGAAAAAGTCTTAAGGTCCGAATTGGAACTGTTATCCTTCCTACTCACCTCAGTCGGCCGCTCTGATATCCTGGGGTCCGACTGTGGTGAGGGGCGTCGACGGCGTGAGTGCTGATCCCCATTTGAAGGCTGGACCGACGGGCCGGGCAGGACACTCTCCGTCGGGTCGGGGAGTGAAGCATGAGTTGCAGGGTGGGTGGTAGCAAGGGGGAGAAGATGAAGCTCGTTCAGAACAAAATTCTGTGTGAGCGAGTGAAGTGAGCTGAGCAACCAGGGGAGACCAGAAAGTAAGCGCTGTAGCCGAACAGCTATGCTTTGGCGGAATTCTCTCCCCTCATGCTCCAGCCATATATTAATTTGTCCACTGAGTACATAATGTCCTCCCGGAGCTCCTCGGGCGGGTTGACTGCTGCTGGGTCCATAGTGGCCGGTTCGTACTGTCACGGTTGCCGAGGCGAGCCGTGTGGAGTTGGAAAAAGGACCCAAGAGCAAGCAGTGTATGAAAAGATTAGTGGAGTTTATTTACAAGGTGTCAGTGGCAGGAACAGAAAACGAATAATGAGACAAACTAACGGAAACCTAAACTGGGAAAACTAAAGAGCAACTAGAAATCCACAGGACACGGGGTGAAAGGCAGAGAGACGCAGACTGACGGAGGATACAAAAACGCAGAGAGACACAGATGAATGCAGAAAAGCGCGGACTTACATGGAGTAATACAGACGAACCAGCAACAGGCAGGAGAACACACAGGGCTTAAATACACACACCAGTAATCAGGGGATAAGAGACAGGAGGGCAACACAGCTGGGAGAAATCAGAGCTGACGGGACAGGGGAAATGTAAACTGAACACACTCACATCAGACATGAACCTTCAGAATAAAACAGGAAATTAACAGACAGAGAACCAGACAGGACACTGAACTTGACAGGCAGACTCATGAGCAGACACAATAACACCATGGACAGACAGAGGGAACACAGAGAAGTGGGAGCAGGCAGGCAAAGAACAGAAACCTAACAAATGGCAAAATAACAACAGAATACACACTCGGAATGAACAAAAGCATAAGGAAACACAAAACACTGAGTCCTCAGACTCAGGACCATGACAATTAGTTTTTGGTCTAGTTGGTTTTCTCATTCGTTTACATTTTTGTAAAATTATTTTTCTTTGTCAGCTAATGGTAAATATTTGGACGATAATACTGATTATGATAACGTTTTGAATTCTTCAACCAGGAGGGAGTAGAGAAAAGGATATGAAAGAATAAAAGCCAGCACACAGTCATGAAAAGGTTTGTTTTAATCGGGTCCAGTTTGTCTCGTTAAACGCTCTTTTTATTTTTGTTCCTGGTCTCTGCTTGCCTTTCTATAAAAGTTCCCACTAGTACAGAGCACACCTTATCGTGACTGTGTGGGTGTGTTTTGATCAGATTTGTTTGACCTGGAAGTGTATTTGTCAAAACACGGAGATTCAAATGCTGCAAAATCCAGATTACCAGATGAGCACAGCTGGATCGGCACAAACGTGCATAAATCTCTCGCGTGAAACAGCTACAGCTGATAAGTTTTGCGTTCAGGCGTCTCATAAGATGACTGATGCAAAAAAAATGTTTTTTAGGGCCTTTCAGGTTGGAAAAATTACCTTATTTCCTCCAGTCTGTACCATATATTCTGTAACACCTTCTTCAATACATTTCCCGGAACAATTCAGCTGATTTGCTCCAGTCACTTTGTTCTCTGAATACAAACCTTTTTAAAGCTTCATCATCCCACTATATAATTTTACCACAATCAAGACATGATTTGCCACCTCCTGCAGTCAAAAAGACTCACAGGTGTGTGACACTCCTGTGACTGTAAACTACTACTGATGTCCCTAATCGTGCTCATCTGTGTGACGAACCTCGTCAGATGAGTCACAAGACGGAGTGCTGTTGTTTGTCTTTGTGTTTCATTTAACTCTGTGCGAAGGCAGGTCCAAACACACACTTACAGCAGTTATTGCTCAGTAAGGAGGATGAGTTGAGTATTTTAGAGAGCGCCTGGAGCAGTGACAGACGCCTACATCACAGACAGATATAATAACAATATAATGCAATCCAATTTGATGTCCCTCTGAAGAAAATATCAGAAACACCCACGTTTGTGCTGTAACACCTGTGTGTTAGGAGGAAATGCAATGCAGCCCTGTACAACGTTATTAAAACCTCAACACTGAGTTTGTTTAGTACTGGTTTTTGCAAGGATGACTGTGCTGAACTGTTACTGCTGTTATGCAGACTCCTCCGCTGACCTCTCTAAATACACCTTATATTACCATAAAGGTTTGATTTAAACCTTTAAAAAGCTTTTCATGGTGCGTACTGCCTAAGTGGTCATGCTTAGAGCGTTAATAGGCACTGAAAAGCTTATCTGAAGAAGCACAAACTGAAGAGGGCTTCATCAGGGTGATATGGAAAAGTACAATGTGGCACGAACTCAAAAATATTTTGCTCAGCAAATAAATGATATTCGCAAATTTTATTTGTATTATTAAATTAGGTTAGAGAGCTTATTAGTGATTGCTTTCTGCTCTGAATTTACATTGTAAAAGTTCCCTTTAAATGTTGTAGTGTGTAGATTTTTCACTCTAATGTGAAACGATTTCTCTAACTCTGGAGGGTTTGAGGCCATTTAGAAAATTTAAGCAGGTAAAATGCTGACTGCACTCACCGGCCAACTGCTTGTTAATGTAGATATCTAATGAGCCAATCAGAAGGCAGCAACTCATGGCATTTAGGCATGTAGACGCGGTCAAGATGACCGGCAAAAGGTCAAACTGAGCATTAGAATGGGGAAGAAAAGGGATTCAACTGACTTTGAATGTGGTGCCAGAAATTAATGCCAGTGGAGCTGGTTGGAGTATTGTTTGAAACTGCTGATCTACTGAGATTTTCGGTTTACAGAGAACGGTCCAGAAAAGAGAAGATATCCAGTGAGCAGCATTCTCTGGATGAAAATGCCTTGGTGATGCCAGAGGTCAAACTTTTTTGATAGGAAGGCAACAGTAACTCAAATGGCCACTTGTTACATCAAAGCTGTGCAGAAGAACATCTCTGAATACACAGGACACCAGATCTTGAAGCAAATGAGCTTCAGCAGCAGAAGACCACATCGGGTGCCGCTCCTGTCACCTAAGAACAAGAAACCGTGACTAGAATACACACAAAAGCAACAAAACTGGAAAATACAAGATTGGAAAAACATCGTCTGGTTTGATAAATCTTGATTTTTGCTGCAACATTCGGATGGTAGCATCAGAATTTGGCGTCAGAGTGGTATGTAGCAGCTTTTCTGCGTCTTGCTTAGTACAAACTGAGCATTGCTGAGACACCACAGCCTACCTGAGTATTGTTGCTGACCATGTCATAGAGCTGAAAACACCCCAAACTGCTTTCTTAAACATGGCAGTGAGTTCACTGTACTTGAATGGCCTCCACAGTCACCACATGTGAATCTAGGAGAACCCGTTTTGGCTGTTTTGGAACAGGAGATTCACATCATAGATGTGAAGCTGACAAATCTGCAGCAACTGTGATGCTGTCATTTCATTATGGAGCAAAATCTTAGAGGAATGTTTCCAGGACCTTCTTTAATCTGTGCAATGAAGAATTAAGGCAACCCTGAAAGCAAAAGAAGGGGTAACCCAGTGTACCTACTGTAGCACAGTGTAGCTGTTAACCAGATAGGTGTATTATATATATAGCACAGTGTGTAATGGACACAGTATACCAAATTAAAATAAATAAATTAAAAAGGTAATTAATTACAAGTGAGATTTTATTCTAATTTAAAAACAAAACAAATCTATGACTATAAACACTTTTACTGCCGTGACATTCATGGTCTATTTCCTTATACTGTTTAGAGGCATTTGCAATAGATTTTCCACATATGTAAAATACAGTAAAAGTAGAATTTCTGACGACCTTCAATTGGTAGATGACCTGAGTCATAGCCGCCCCAAAATTAAGCATAAATATTCTATACAAAATACGTTTTCCCAAAAAGCAAGTTTCAAGTGAAATAATCATGAACACAGTTGAAGATTTGCCCACCATTACTCTGCTTTGAAGTACACTTGAGTGCACTAAGATTTTAATATGGGATATATTTTCACTGGGTTAAAAGTCAAGCCTCTGAAGCATCAGTGCAGCATTTACTTTTTAAATGCTGCAAAAACATAACCTATGATCAACAGCATATATGGTTTTCCATCAAACATTTGAACAGGCGCTTTAAATTATGTTTTTACAGCTGCCGGCTTGGGTCTGCACTCCATCTTCATCCTCCTTGATCTCAGAGCTTCGTGTGGCACCATCAATCACATCCAATTACATTTAAAGTCTCACAGATTTTCAGGAAGCCTCGCTCCTAAGTGGTCCTATGTCCATTGAGCTTTACGTCAATGTGGGCGGCTTAAGAAAAACAATTGGATTTCTTGAAATCTCAAACCTCTGTAAATCAAAGTTCCCCCTAACTACAGCCCAGAAACATCGTCTCTGTAAAATCAAAACAGATCAAAGAATTTTCATCCTATATTTACAAGATATTTCTTTTAATGACTGAAATGTTTCTTTGAAGCCTGAACTTTTCATTGCTGACTAATATCATTAACACTGCTCTACTCTGTTCACATGTCCCAGAGAGCCAGCACGCACAAAACCCGTTGACTGACTGAAGCAGCTAAGTGGAATTTAGCCATCAAACTGTAAATGATAAAATTAGAAGTTTGACAGCCCCTGATTACAAGGATTTGCTGCTTGAAATGAGAAGAAATTGCATGAAAGTTTTCACAGTATTATGTGAACTTGAATGACAGACAGACAAGGAAATTGGATAAAATAATGTGCCAGGGTTTGGTTTAATTTTTCTCAATTTGTCTTCACTCAGGCTGAAATTTTGAATGAAATCCCTTCAATGTATGTGAGATGCATTCTCTGAAACAACCACAGAAACTGTTGTAATGTTAAAATCAGCCTTTCGTGTGGTTTTTGGATGATGTCTAATCTCTGTCTTGGATATATAGATGAACATATACACTTGATTAGATACAGATTGCTAATCTGGGTTGCACCAGTACTGCATTACTTTTAACAAAAGTAATGAGATTTCTTCTTTGACTGAGAATTCAATTCAATTCAATTTTATTTATATAGCGCCAAATCACAACAAAAGTCGCCTCAAGGCGCTTCATAGATACAGAGAAAAACCCAACAATCATATGACCCCCTATGAGCAAGCACTTTGGCGACAGTGGGAAGGAAAAACTCCCTTTTAACAGGAAGAAACCTCCGGCAGAACCAGGCTCAGGGAGGGGCGGCCATCTGCTGCGACCGGTTTGGGTGAGAGAAGGAAGACAGGATAAAAGACATGCTGTGGAAGAGAGACAGAGGTTAATAACAGATATGATTCAATGCAGAGAGGTCTGTTAATACATAGTGAGTGAGAAAGGTGACTGGAAAGGAAAAACTCAATGCATCATGGGAATCCCCCGGCAGCCTAAGTCTATTGCAGCATAACTAAGGGAGGATTCAGGGTCACCTGGTCCAGCCCTAACTATATGCTTTAGCAAAAAGGAAAGTTTTAAGCCTAATCTTAAAAGTAGAGATAGTGTCTGTCTCCCGAATCCAAACTGGAAGCTGGTCCCACAGAAGAGGGGCCTGAAAACTGAAGGCTCTGCCTCCCATTCTACTTTTAAATACTCTAGGAACAACAAGTAGGCCTGCAGAGCGAGAGCGAAGTGCTCTAATAGGGTGATATGGTACTACAAGGTCATTAAGATAAGATGGGGCCTGATTATTTAAGGCACATTATTTATTTATGTGAGGAGCAGGATTTTGAATTCAATTCTGGATTTAACAGGAAGCCAATGAAGGGAAACCAAAATAGGAGAAATATGCTCTCTCTTTCTAGTCTCTGTCAGTACTCTTGCTGCAGCATTTTGGATTAGCTGAAGACTTTTCGGCGAGTTTTTAGGACATTCTGATAATAATGAATTACAGTAGTCCAGCCTGGAAGTAATGAATGCATGAACTAGTTTTTCAGCGTCACTCTGAGACAGGATATTTCTAATTTTAGAGATGTTGCGCAAATGGAAGAACGCGGTCTTACATATTTGTTTAATATGTGCGTTGAAGGACATGTCCTGGTCAAAAATGACTCCAAGGTTCCTCACAGTGTTACTGGAGGCCAAGGTAATGCCATCCAGAGTAAGAATCTGGTTAGATACCATTTTTCTAAGCTTTTCAGGGCCGAGTACAATAACCTCAGTTTTATCTGAATTAAGAAGCAGAAAGTTAGCGGCCATCCAGGTCTTTATGTCTTTAAGACATTCCTGCAGTTTAACTAATTGGTGTGTGTTATCTGGCTTCATGGACAGATAGAGCTGGGTGTCATCTTCATAGCAGTGAAAATGTATGCTATGTCTTCTAATGATGCTGCCTAAGGGAAGCATGTATAATGTAAACAGAATTGGTCCTAGCACTGAACCCTGTGGAACTCCATAATTAACCTCAGTGTGTGAAGAGGACTCTCCATTTACATGCACAAACTGGAGTCTATTAGATAGATATGATTCAAACCACTGCAGCACAGTACCTGTAATACCTACAGCATGTTCTAATCGCTCTAATAGGATATTATGGTCGACAGTACCGAATGCTGCACTGAGGTCTAGCAGGACAAGCACAGAGATGAGTCCACTGTCAGAGGCCATAAGAAGATCATTTGTAACCTTCACTAAAGCTGTTTCTGTGCTGTGATGAGCTCTGAAACCTGACTGAAACTCTTCAAATAAACCATTCCTCTGCAGATGATCTGTTAGCTGTTTGACAACTACTCTTTCAAGGATTTTTGATATGAAAGGAAGGTTGGAGATTGGCCTATAATTAGCTAAGACTGCTGGGTCTAGAGATTGGCTTTTTGAGTAAAGGTTTAACTACAGCCAGCTTGAAGGCCTGTGGTACATAGCCGATCATTAGAGATAGGTTGATCATATTTAAGATCGAAGAATTAATTAATGGCAGGACTTCTTTGAGCAGTTTTGTAGGAATGGGGTCTAAAAGACACGTTGATGGTTTGGAGGAAGTAATTATTGAAGTTAACTCAGAAAGATCAATTGGACAAAAAGAGTCTAACTTAACATCGATGGTACTAAGAGTAGCTGTAGATAATGTTACATCTGTGGGATGATTGCTGGTAATTTTTTCTCTAATGATAAAAATTTTATTTGTGAAGAAGTTCATGACGTCATTACTAGTTAACGTTAAAGGGATTGTTGGCTCAAAAGAGCTCTGACTTTTTGTCAGCCTGGCTACAGAGCTGAAGAGAAACCTGGGGTTGTTCTTATTTTCTTCAATCAGTGATGAATAGTAAGATGTTCTGGCTTTGCGGAGGGCTTTCTTATAAAGCAGCAAACTATTTCTCCAGGCTAAATGATGATCCTCTAAATTTGTGACACGCCATTTCCTCTCCAGATTACGAGTCATCTGCTTTAGGGTACGTGTTTAAAAATTATACCACGGAGTCAATGTGTGCACAAATACAAGCTTCAAATAAATAGGGACAAGATGTCGTTCATTTCTAATGATTGTTGCTTACAGCGTTCACAAAATGCGATTTGATGCACTGGACATGATTTTAATTCATTATCAAGGAAAATGAGAAAGAGCAAAAATAGCAACTTCATAATTATTTGTCATTCAATGGATATTAGCCTCATATTAATGTATTCTTTTTTAATATTATTGTTGTTGTTAATACCAAGGATACAACTGAATGCCCACGTGAGCACACGCAGCCACAATCGGCAGCATCCGACAGGCTCATCCATCTTTATTACTGCAGCAACAGCCTGCTCACACTTGCCATGTGAATACACAGACTCTGTGTTTTTTCCTCGTCCTTCCATGTTTCCCTCCTTATTTCCTCATTTTTGAAGCATAAGCTTCACATGGGTAAGAGTGGACAGCACATTTATCAAAAAGACAGACTTTATCTTAGTGTGCAGATGAAAAGCGCAGTCCCCTCAGATCGTAAAATTCAATCCCGTGTGGATTTATTGAGAGACCACTCGCAGGTTGTTTCCATGAAACAAACGCGCCGTTTCTTTTGTGCAGCTGCTTTTAATGTGACTGTTATGCAGGGAATGTGAAATGTGAGCATTATTTTTCTAATTGGCTTTTTGTGAGCTCTGTGAATTGATGATTGGTAGACTGTGAATATGAGCAAGTCAGAGATTGGTTTACTGCCTGTGGATCGAACCAGGGGGAGTTTGGAAGATGACACAATTGTGTTGCTTTGTCTTCAGTCAGAGGTGATTATGGTCTGATAAAATAACATCTTCTCCTGCTCCGTTTCTCACTTATACTGACGCTGACAGGAACAAAGTGTTGGATGACTCAGGGCAGCTGTCAGAAGACTTTAATTGGGCACGCACACACTCACACTCACTCACACAGCATCATCATCACTCCAGAGGGCATGACACTGACTCACAATCACTGTCTAGAGGTTTACACCCTTAGAATGTACTGATTTACATTATGAGGACTGGCTTTCCATTCCATCAATAACATATATCTGCACACGCACACACACACACACACACACACACACACAAATCCCTCCTCTCGCTGTATGAGCTTGTGAGCAACCCCCTGGACTGCTTCCGATGAGCTTCTGCTTTGTTAGTGCAGTGTAAGTAGCAACATGATAACATCTACCCAGCTCTGCAGTATTTTCTAAATGCTTTAAACCACACTGATTGTAGTTCCCATAATTTTAATGGTACACAGCTGGATTTGAAACTCTAGATTTATGCACCGTTGCACAAACCGGGAAGAAATGCTGTCCTGAATCAGTGTTACACGCTGGCTCTACCACCACAGTAAGTGATAAATGGGCTAAAATAAGCAGTGCAAAGTGTTTCATATGGAAATGGGAAAAATGTGAACCGCTGTTTTAAACGTCAGTAACTTCTGTTCATCTGTTGCAGCAGAAATCGAGACTCATCAGCCCAGACAACTTTTTTGTAGCCTCAGTTTCTTCAGCACCATGGACCTCATCTGCTTCAAGGTTTGACATGTTGTGTGACCACCTCTGCCATCAACAAGGCATTTTCACCTCTGCCTCCGGCCATTCTTTGTAAGCCCTAGAGATGGTTCTGTGGGAAAATCCCATTAGAGCAGCAATTTCTGGTACTCAGTGCAGCCCACCTGGTACCAACCAATTGAACAGCTGTACCTAATAAAGTAATAAGTAAGTAATAAACCAATGGGTGTACATTCTAGCAACTATTTAAAAAGAATAGCTCTACTTAAAAGGTACTTATTTTGCTTTCCTTATTTCCTCATATATTCTCTTACACTGGCCTCAGCAACCCAGTAGGCAACAAAATGGCCAAAATCTGAAATATTAACCTCAAAATTTGTATTACTAGTTGCTGTGCAGTAAGTCAGACTCTAGAGTGCTCTAAAGGCTTCAGACAGTTTTTATAGTCTGGATCTTTATGATGCCTATTAGTTTAAAACATTTCCCTAGTTTTGCATGTTCAGCTAGAACGACTAAAAAGTCTATTAGAAAGTCAGCGTTAGTCATATTAGAAATTTTGTTCTGATAAATCACTAAAAAGACTAAAAACACATATCCAGAAGAAGTATTTTATTAACACAGTTTCTTAACTGTATTTATTTTGAGTATCTTAATTTAGAGTTTTAATTTGAATAGTAATGATAGTAATGGATCCTTTTTGGGTTTCAGCTTAAAATTAGTAAAAAATAACATGATTATGTGATTACCTAAAAAAATAATAATGGGCATTTATCAATAAAAAAAACATCTGATCTTTCAAGACTTCTACAGTTTCTGCATTAGTGCAGTTAAGCCTTTTGTGTTTCTGTTATGGATGTACATCTGTGTAGTAACATCCTTGGTGTTAACTAATGTATGATTTTATTAGTAGACAAAAAAAAAGACACACTTCACCTTCAGCTCTGTGTCTCAACACTTAGACATACTGCTCTTTATTTATTTAATCAAAAATATGTGCCAATACTTTTCTGCATACTTTCTCACAGCACAGTAATACATAGTCCTTATACAGTCAATACATTCATTAAGAGGAGGAAAAAAGTGGATTTATGCAAGCCTATAATCACTCCAATACAATCAAAAAACACTGATTTGAAATACTGCCACGGAGGAGGGTAAAAGACTGCTCGAAAAAGTCATTGTGTAGAAAATCGCTATCAGAAAAATACCAACAAAAAATGCCAGAAGCGTCATGAGTACATTAATACATCATTAGAATAGTGTGCTGCATTTAATGACTGAGTATAAATACATATTCGATCTTATACATTACAAGTCCTATGGCACAAACACTTTTAAAGCTCCTTTCTGTCTAATATAAACTTTATTTACACACACATTTGTGCACACACAATTGTGCAAACACACACGCGCGCACACGCACACACACACACGCTGCAGAGCTGAGCAGGTAGAGAGAGACAGAGAGGAAATGGAGCAGAGAAAGATGCGTGAAAGAGAAAATACAATTTTCCCCTCTGATTGATTTATGTTTAGTTATCTTTTTAATATCTGGCTGCAGAAAATATAGATCCCGGGCACTTTCTTTTTTCTCCCCCTCATAATAGGGAATATTTCTTGGCACTGACCACCCTCACACACCAACACCTTCTCCCAGCAGCCTCACGTGGGGGAATATGGGACACCTGCATGTGACGCCCCCCCCCCCCCCCCCAACAAACACACACACACATCCATCCCTCCGTTTTGATTTCGCAGCATGTCTGCCTCTCTCCCTGGAGGCCGTGACAATGAGCTGCTGGTTGTCGCATAAAATGTCACATTAACATTGGCGAAACACTGAATGGGGTTAACACGCCAAATGAATGTCATGGCAACACTGATCTGGGTTGAGCTCCGTACACTGATGCTGAGGCAAATTTTTTGAAATTGCACTTTCCTAGTGATCGCATGTTGGCCATTAGGCAACGCTGATTAGAACCGAGGCACATATTTCATGGCGTTTACATTCGATCAAGTCTGACATCCTGCTGCTGAGCGTGGCTTTCAGTATCCACTGGTTTCGGCTCAAGGCCCCTAAATTTCCTGGTGAAAAAGATGGAGCGATACGCTGTGCACGAGGCATAAAAGGCTCCAAGGTAATCAGTTAACAATTAATGAGGACACCTGAGAAATTAACTTTGAGCAAGTCCTTTTGCAAGCAAAGAGGGATGAGTAGGAGGAGTAAAGGAGGTGAGGAGCAGATGGCTACTCGCTCATTTGTTTGTTTTTCTGTTTGTTTGCATTCAGGGGGAAAAAAATCAATTTGTGTGGGAAAAAAAGAAATTGGAAACGAGAATGGACGGGCAATGTACCGAGAAGGCGGGAGGGTTGGAAGTTGGGAAATTGGGTTTACTCTGGTAAAAGAAATCTTTGATGGCAAAAGAAATTGGAAAGACTTGTATTGTATAAGCCCATAGCTGGAATTTGTACAACTGCAGCACTTGAAAATGTTTTAGCACAAAAGAAATGGAGGTTTTGGACACAGTTTTATCTCTCTGTGAGGAGTTCAGCCAGTTCACTGGTGGAATGAGGATTTCTTAATAAATGAGTTGGACTAAACTCATTATCTCTCATTTCCTCATCACCTATAGACACTCCAGGGCCCTATGATAGTTCAGAAATTTGATTTGGTTTATCTGTGACATCATCAATTCTTGTGAAAACATACCCTCCCTTTCATGTAAAATGTAACCAAATGCATACCAAAGCCCAGTTTGGTGCCACCTGGGGTAAGTGGGCCCAGCAGATGTGCAAGTTAATATTCGTCAGCTATAAATGGGTGGATATGCTCATTTTAACATAATATGTACTGTTATATTGTGTTGGAAATGTGTAAGCTTATTTGACTATCAAAAAACAAACGTTACATTACTTCAAAGTCTATTTGCCAGAATGATGGTAAGTTTTATTTGATGGGAAAATATCTTCTTATGCCACTTTTATTGTCTCACCAAAGAAAGTTCAAGACTGATTTAATCATAAATGCACTATAAATGCATATTTTTTAAAATAATTTTCAGAATGGGCATAGGAAAATTATATAAAAAACATTTATATATTTTTTTAATGTTTACAAGTGCACTCCAACACCAGCTATAACACAACATTTAAAAACTATTTAATTCCCAACTCATTGCATAGTAATACTTGGCCATCATCACTTTTTTTTAGTATCATTTCCAACATGCATGGAACAGCTAAGGAATACCGTGTTGTATTAATGAAGATGGTAAATAGACTGGTTCACATGTGGCACTCTTATACTTCACAAGTAGAGTAGCTCTTCTTTTTTTCTATGTCTAAGTGCTTTTGTCTAACATTCACACTAAGATGAACACATCAGGGACGACTTGGAGTGCAAAGATACATTGGCATGCAGACTGGAGCATGGCTTGCCCCACTAAACTTCTTGATTAGTAAATGACCTGCTCTGAATCTTGAGTTACCCAGATGAAAGAGTCTGTGTTAAGATTTACAATGGGTGGTAGGTGGCATAATTTAGTTAGGTGGTCCATAAGGCCTCAGTGACACCTAGAGATCCTCTGGCAACCTTTGGCTGCTAGGGAAAAACATGCGTTCCCTGAATGGTTGGTAAGCGGTTGCTGGCCTTTGCAAGGTGAAATCGGTTATCAAAAGGATGATGCACCAAACACCTCTTTGTGATTCCTTTGGTCAATAGCAGGTTGCTGCAGCTGTCTGAAGTTTGCATGGAAGATGCAAACACTTGCTAACTACTAGCCGAACTTTAGTGAAACTTGGAAAAAATGCAACTCAAACTGAATTTCACCACTGCTGGGATAGCAGCAGTTAGCCAGCAGTTGGTGTCATCCATAGCTAGCTAACTACAGGCAACTGTAGGGTGACCAACTGTCCTCTTTTCCACGGACATGTACCCTTTTCATGTTCTGTCCGGGGCGTCCGGGGGGATTTTCGAGATGGATGAAAATGCCTGGGTTTTCCTATTGGCCTACAGAGGACGCATATGTGTGACGTCATCCCCGAGCTGCTGCTTTGTGAGTGATTGGTCTGGGCTTACAGATGGGACAGATGATGTTTAAAAGATGTCAAAGCGCAAATGCATCCTTTCAGACGAACTGCTAAAAAAGAAATTTCCCTCATCCCGGTACTGGTAATTTTTCTTATACAGATGAGGCATCATTACTGTAGCATTATTTAATTCCAGAGGTTTTTAAGTTATTTTTTTTGCACTTGTTGGCTTCTAAAAGCCATAACACAGAGAAGGCATCGTTTAAATATGTTAAATATGTTTCTTTAAGCAAACAGTATTATTAAAGTTCTTCATGACTGGGCCAAGTGTCCTCTTTTTTGGAAATCAAAATATGGTCACCCTAAGCAATTGAAACAATCTGTTAGCGACCAAAGCAATCTTATATACCTCTCTGTGACCAGTTTCACCTAGCGACTGCCAGCAACCACTGGTTAACTATGGAATACACATTTTTCCCTAGTAACTCACTGACTCATCCCTAGGGCTGTCTGACAGGGGTTTAGCTATTGATTTCACAGACTTTTTTCTGGCGACTAGTAGTTGCTGGGGGGAGGGGGTCACAGATTAGTCTCAAACTCTTCTTCTGCATCATTCAAAATACCAGCAGAGCAAATTTGCCTGCTGTCTCTCTGTGTCAGTTTCAGTCATTTAGGAGCCTATTGACGATCATAAGACATCCCAGCACGTATGCAAATCATGACACCTAGGAGTCTGGGCAAAACATTTGTATGTAATGAGTTGGGAATGAAAACAGGCTGTTTAAACATTTGCCTTATTTATGTCAATTATCAGGGTACAAAGAAGAAGGGAAAATGATCTGCAATACATATATATATATATATATATATATATATATATATATATATATATATATATATATATATATATATATATACACATATATAACATATATATATTAGGGGTGCAACGATACTCGTATCAATATTGAACCGTTCGATACAGTGCTTTCGGTTCGGTAAGCATATGTATTGAACAATACAAAATTTTTAATTTATTTTATCAACTTTTCTTCTGACGATGCTGTCTGTGTTGAGAGCTCACTGGATCTGCGTTCGACTACTCCGCCTAGGCTGCACTGTCAAGCGCAGATCCACTGAGCGCAGCGCAAGCTAGCAAGACAGAAGCTAAGCTCGTTGCAACATGGCAAATTGAACCTCCCCCATCCTCATTCAGATCTGGCCTTTGGAACTATTTTGGTCTTCATGTGACGTATGACCCTGAAGGTAAGCTCGTCATGGACAAAAGTAAAACAGTATGTCGGATGTGCCAAGCAATGCTCAATTACATTGGTGGGAACTAGTGCGTTAGCGCAGTTTGCTCGTTAACGTGTTGACGCCGTCCAGCCCCACGCAAGGGGCGATCCGCGGTAGCTCGTTAACGGAGATTTGCCGTGTTGTGGCGTTAATGTCAATGTCAGCTTGCGTGCTTGTTGTTTTTGTCTGCTTCCACTTGTCTTTGCACTAGGGTGATGTTGGTGTAAATGTGCAGTCATATTTGTTGTGTTCCCACTAGTGCTGTAAGCGTTAATCTGAAATGACATTAACGCCATAACGCGCCAAATCTCCGTTAATGAGTTACCGTGGATCGCCCCGTGCGTGGGGCTGGACGGCGTCAACACGTTAACGAGCAAACTGCGCTGACGCACTAGTTCCCACCAATGTAATTGAGCATTGCTTAGCACATCCGACATACTGTTTTACTTTTGTCCATGGCGCTTACCATCAGGGTCATGCTTCACATGAAAACCAAGATAGTTCCAAACGCCAGATCTGAATGAGGGCAGGGGAGGTTCAATTTCGGGTAGCGTTGAGGCAGCTGCCATGTTGCAACGAGCTTAGCTTCTGTCTTGCGCTGCGCTCAGTGGATCTGCACTCGACAGTGCAGCCTAGGCGGAGTAGTCGAACGCAGATTCACTGAGCGCTCAACACAGACAGCATCATCAGAAGAAAAGTTGATAAAATAAATAAAAAATTTTGTATTGTTCGATACATATGCATACCGAACCGAAAGCACTGTATCGAACGGTTCAATATCGATACGAGTATTGTTGCACTCCTAATATATATATATATATATATATATATATATATATATATATATATATATATATATATATATATATATATATATATATATACACTTAATCACTGTGTTTTAGGATTGTTAGTCAGTTTTTGCTCTCATGGCTTCTAAAGTGCAAGCAAAGAAACGACATGCAGGCAGTCATGCCCTCAAGTGTCTCAGACAGTGTCGAACAAGAGTTTGGAGGGCACGACTTTATCAGCTATGACAGACACACCTCACATTCATCAGATTTAAAGCCTTACAGAAAGAAAGACGTGAGGTGTGTCATCCCAGGTATTAACAGAAATCTGCCCTTTGGCACAGCTCCATTCTCACTAGATTGATGAACACTTCTAATGCCCCAAGGTGTCTGCAGAATGGATGTGCATTGATCTCAGTGCACTCTGTCTGTGGGCAATACAGTACAGGGTTTGTGTGTGTGTGTGTATATGTGTGTGTGTTCTCATTTATGGTTTGTTACCAGGCAATACTGAGACAGAGTTGATGTACGTGACTATATTTCTGTATAAAATGTTACAGAAGTGCCATTGCCCAGCAGCAGAAAGAGCAGAGCAGAGCTGTGTCACCTTGGGCTTGAGACCAAATTCACTGATGCATCATGGGAGCAAAAAAACAAAAAAACTTTGGACGGAGGGCAAAACCCCCCCAAACAAACAAATGGAGCAGCTTTTTCTGTCCTCTCTATCTTTCTCTCTTTCTCAGTCTCTTACAAAGATAAAGGGTTAAAGAGATGTTCAGCTACATTCATTATATTCTTCCGGTTAATGGCTAACAGTAAGTCACCAAGGACCATTAATAGTTAAAGAGGACTATCTACTTACAGCAGAAATTTCCTCATCCTAATACTGGAGAAGGGATTACTACATAAAATGACACCTTGGCACCACACCAACTCCAAGTCATATTTTTTTTAATCTTTTTTTTTGTTTTTTTTGCAAAGCTACAATAACAGTCATATCTACCATCACATAAATAGTTTACCAACAATAAGCAGAGTGCCTATTCAGCCTACAGCAGTCTGCAAGCTTGGACGTTGGATGACTCGATCTTCCACAGCGAGTGTCGACTTGGAGGTGACCTGCACTGCTAGGGTGAACTCAGCACACGCAAGGAAAAGTCTGGGAGGGCTGCTCGTTTTATGAAAGCCCTACTTAACATGCCGTGGAGACTCTTCTGCGTGTTAAACTGGAAATGACAGCGCTGTTTTACATTGCTTGAGAAAGAGCGTGAGGATCATGTGGCAGTGGGCACACTGTCAGTGGCTCTGCCTGAGTGAATCACCCCTTGAGGTGAGATGTTTAGTGCCCACACTCTTACTGAAACTTTGCCTTTTGGAAATGACTCCCAGCAGCAAAAGACACAGCTGTTCGAAGCTCTTCATCGGCAGCGTGCAGCACGGCCCGCAGTAACTTTGACGCCCCACAGAGGACTTGTTTTTATAGTTTTGTCAGTTTATATGTTACAAATGGTGGCTCATACTGAGTGCTAGATGGTCGTGATGTCTTTTTATCAGTCTACAGCCATCAGTTACTTACAGTAGATTTATTTTTTTGCATGAAGGAAACCATCAACACCTATTCAGTGCTGGTCGCTGCTTTGTGAATACTTTTTTGAACATCAGAAGCCTTGCTGGTTGTTTTTCCACCTTGCTTTGCTCAAAGGTAGTTGAACCATTTGCTCAATAGGTGTTTTGACATTTTCAAGCCTTAAAAGATACAGGCAAAGCTGGTCACCATCGAGACAAGCCTGAATACACCCGCTGCCCCACCCCTCCAGTGATTGAGGGTAGGGGAAGCAACTCGTGGCTAAGAGCTCAAGAGGAAATGCAGATGGGCTTCCCATTTTTGTCATACTGGTACACCAGCATCTTGATGCAGTGGGAGTTGGCTGGTGAGATCCAGGGACTGCTTGTGATGGAGAAGTTGTGGCTGGCGTAGAATGGCGGCGGCTGCTTCCGGCAGTGGACCAAGGCTCGCAGCACATTGGCCGCCATGCTCCGGAAACGCTTGCTGATGAAGCAGTAGAGGAAGAAGTTGATCCCGGTGTTGAGCAGTGCTAGCATGTTTGCCAGATCCGTGAGTACATGGAGCAGACGGCTGGCAGTTTGTGATGCCGGGGGAGACGAGTAGAAGTGGTAGAGGATCACGAGGGTGCGCGGTGCCCACAGAACAGCAAAAATGGAGGTGATGGCGAGGAGGATGGCGGTGGTCTTGCCGGTTGAATAACCACGCAGACGGAAACAGCTACGGCGTCTGCGCAGCTTACGCACAATGATGGCATTAAGGGAAAAGAAGACCGTGCAGGGTAGGAGGTACACGGTGGCACAGTGGGCCCACACAAGGACGTGCTGGGCCACCGTTCTTTTGTCGCCCTCTTCTCCTCCTCCTTCTCCTTCTCTTCCGCCCCCTCCTCGATCACTACTACCCAGTCCAGGAAGGCTGTGCCAAAACTCAGGCCACCAGTAGTAGGGAGCTGCAGAGACCAAGCATCCAACGTAGACGGCGAATATCACTCTGCGTGTGCGGGCTGGGTAGGAGACCGTGTGGTAGCGCAGAGGGTGACAAACAGCGATGTAACGATCAATGGTAAGAGGCACGGTGATCCAGATGGAGGTGTGGATGGAGGAAAACTCCAGCACCTGAACTGCGTTATTTAATGACGGAGGCAGCGGCGCTGCCAAAATAAAATCCTCCAATATAAAGTCAACAAAAACAATGAGGAACAGAACGAGGATGTCGGCGGCTGCCAGAGCCAGGAGATAATTGTAGGAGGACTTCTGACGACGCAGCACCAGCTGGGACAGGATTACCACAGTCAGGATGTTAGCTAGGAGGAGGTGGGAGGGGGATGCGGACAGGTGATTGAAAGAAGATAGAGGAAATAGGGAAATGATGAGGAAGGAAAAAGTATGATGAGATCGGGAAAAGGTATGGGCATGGATTAGGGCAGGGAGAAAACAGAGAAATTGAGTGTTAGTGAGCAGATAATTGAAAGCGCTAGCAATAAACAAGACAGCAACAGAGAGGGAGTTGATAGTGATATGTCGGTCGCGAATGAAATGGCTCTTAGAGCCAGATCTTTGACGTGAACAACGCGAGACCTGGCTCCTTATCGCGAGCCGTGGTTTTTTTTTTTCTTTCTCGCACCCTCTCTCGCACTTTTTTCCGCTTTGTGCTTTGCACTGGGAAGAGGGGGGAGGGGCGATAGTTACACTCGCAGTAGCACAGGAACAGAGCGGGAGGGAGAGACAGAGAAAGAGAGCCAGGGACAACATCACATTAGAATGGTATAGTAATCATCCACAACTATTTTCAGTTGCAGATGATAAAGGATTCAGAAAGTTTATTCATGCAGGTCCATATGACAGAGATTATGCATGTTCTTTTTGTTTTCATATTTTAATTTATTTAATTGTGTTGTGGTTTGCAGTGTTTTGTGTGGTTTCACTTTAAATTGGTTTAAAAGGAAAAAGCTGAAAATTTAAATAGTTAAAAGTTGAAATGTGAATAATTGGGTTTGTATTATATGATTTATTTATTACATTTTATGTGGAGTGAATAAATAAAAGTATATTTACGGTGACCCCTAGAGACAAAGCACGTACAAACTTCAAAACACGTAAAAACTCCAAAACACGTACAAAAGACAACAGAAGTGCTCCAGGATGCTAGGCGCAGTGTTGAGCTTTTGTTACCTAGTGGTTACCTAGTGAATATATATGAGTGCTTGTGTATAAATACACAAACAATACACATATGCTTTCAGTTGTGTAATTTAAGTGATCTAGGTAGCTCTGTTTTGGAAGTTCAGTTAAAGCTAGAAATGTGTTTTGGAGTTTGTACGTGCTTTGTCTCTAGGGGCCACCGCATATATTTACATATAAACATATATAAATAAAACCACTTTTCGGAGCCGAAAGAGCCGGCTCTTTTTAGTGAGCCGAGCCGAAAGAGTCGGTTCTCTAAAAAGAGCTGGAAATCCCATCACTAGGAGTTGATAGCAATAGAGATACTGCAGACAGGTAGGTGCTAACACAAGCTCAACACAAAAAGCAGACACCAAAATTAGGAGGCTAGAAAATTTAAACTGAGCAAAAAAGAAAGCACATCAACAGCACCACCTAAAAGCAGGTGTAAAAGCATGCCGAGTGAACTCTGTGCCCTGTGACATTTTCTTGCAGTTTCAGTCCACAGTATACAAAAATATTCAATTCTGTCATTATTCCCAGACAGTGTTTTCCATGTTCAAACAGCTCCTATTCTGTAAACCTTCTCTAGTTTATTGATCCCCTTCATCTACACCTGCTGTGTGATTCCAGCAGCACCTGCCTGTGCCTTTGGCCAAATTGTTATCTGCAATAAAGAGCGAACCCACAACAAAAACAGGAGGGCAGCGTGCAGCATCGCAGCCTTGGCAATTTGCTGAGTTCACTACTATGTGCCATCCTGCTGCCGGCAATTTCGGTCCTAAAACAAAGCACAAGGGCACCCCATCTCTCCATTTGCCTCTGTTTTCGATTTTTATTCCATGTGCCCAGCAAGCTCCATAATAACTTCTCATCCAGCCTGCCAAGTTTCTCTCCCAGCTGATTTATTACGCATTTGTTTTACAGGTAAATACCCAAGATGGAGTGCAAAAAGGCCTGAATGTGATTTAGCTCACGACTGCATTTAGTCTGACTGCTGTGCATCTGAGAGGCACCAGCACAGCTTTCTGGCTCTCACGTGGACCTGCACATCCCATTTCTCCAATCAGTGCAAATTGCACATTGCTCCCAAGATAGTCCCATCACGTCAGCAAGGTTTATAGGCCTCACTCAAACCCTTCCCAAACTTCGAGGGCACAGCACACAAAATGCATGCTTGGCTTACTCTGTAATATGAATGGAAGTAAAGACTGAGACAAAGACTAAAATCAGTGAAATGAATCATCAGCATTGCTGGTACATTTTAAAATTGAAAAATTTCATCACTGCGAGTGCGAGGAAGGAGGGTACTTAATTTGACAGTTCAGTACACATCGTTTAATTGATTAACTGCTCATTCCTGTTTGTCTAATAAAATCTAATTGGGGACCTATGCTTCCACTTATTTTTTGTTACTTCTGTGAGGTGGCCTCCATGTGCTGGTGTAGCGGGTGCAGTGCCTAGCCTCAAAGGTATTGATCAAAGCTGAATTCAAATGAGACCTTCTGGGATGCTACGTGTCTGTAGATCTGACATGGTCCCTGGGTCTTGGAGGAGTATTCTTGGATCCTTTTGTTTTGAGCATAATTCATACTCAGATTTTATCCTGTGTTACTTTTGAAAATTAGGCTTTCTGTGTTGTTTATATCTGTATTTTATGTCTTACTAACAAAAAACCTGCCCTACGGATGGTTTTTGCCAAGTCTGTGGAACTTTTTCACGTCATTTATATATGAAAAGACATGTTGTTCTTGAATGAATAATCTTTGCAAGCTATATCTTCACTGTATAAGAAAAAGCAATTACAATTACAGGCCCTATTAGCATTACTGTTTGATAAACATTTACAGATATGAATGAGAACACATGATACTTGACTAAAAATTGCTTAGCAAATTGTACAACATGCATGTAATGTAGATGTAATGGCACAGCTCATTTTGAGATCAGCTACTACACGTAATCATACGTCTATAATTAATCTCTTCATCCTGGTATTCTATGGCAAATGCCAATGGGGCTCCATGGCAGTGAGTACAGGGCCCTCAGCCCACTCATGTAGTCGGTTTCTGATTGCTTGGTTAGCCTACTGGTGTGGTGGGAGACATAGCAAACCTGGCAACGGAATTTATTGATGTGCCGTCCTGGTGGAGTTGGACTACCTGCATAAGCTCTGTAGGGACCAGGTATCGCCTCATGCAACCAGCAGTGACACTAACCCTAGCCAAATGCAAAACTATTGAAAGAACAGTCAGAAAAGATGACAAGGGAGAAAAAATGGGAGCAGCCTCCGCTTATTTGTGTTTTTTCATTCCTGTTGTTTCATTGTTGCCCCTCTACTGCACCCGTTGGTAATTTAATTAGCACCAACGCATCTGAAACGAATCCACTCTGCTAGTTGACTGACTAGGCAGATATTACAGAAGGTTAACAGAATTGATGCTATACTGTGATTTAAGTGTCCCTTAATTTTTTTGTGCAGTGTATTTCACCATCAACACAGCCTATTATGACACTGATCAATAGTGCCACAGATTAGATACAGGACTGGGAGGAGATCCCCCTAAGACCCAACCCAGCATCACCTCAGAGACATGCCCAGATGTTGTGCATATAGATAGATGGGTGGCTAATCCAACCCTCAAAGGGATGAGGATTATGACTTTCACTGTTACGCCTACACAATGTATGTCAGTAAAAAGTTTTAGCTTGAATACTTTGTTCATCACGATACAATGTGAGCTTTAGGTTTTCTCTTGCTTTTTCTTTTAGGCATCAAATAGTGTAATTTTTTGTGATCTGTAGACTTACTTCAACAAATCTGACTTAAACTCAATGCAAAACAAATTTGTGATATTCTTGAGGTCTTCTCAACCGGCTCAATGCATTTCTCTTGAAATATTTACTGTTTATTTCTACACATTTTTCAGTATTAGTTTGCTAACAGTTATCTTCTGCTTGCTTAATTGGTGCATTGCTACCTGTGGTTGTTGTTGTTTTTAAATACACCAGTGCCACCAACTACACACTAGAAGAATAGATTGCAAGCATCAGTAGGGCTGCTTATCAACTAAATGGGTTTCTAAGTGAAAAATGGACTTTCTCCTAAAAACTGTGCTGCATAATGCTCAGGATACCTTTAATGGACTCTGGCTATCAACTTTCATAACCAAGGTTATCTATCTTCCTGAAACGCTGATGCTGACATTTTGAAAATAAACGTTATTTTTCCCTGAAAGCGATGATCCGTGAATTCTGTTTGCTACCACTTTATTTGAAGGTGTGTCACCCTGAGCCATGGGATGAGTCTTTTTTGATGTTTATGGTCGATGTCAGTGAATGTTTTTAGGTCATTTATGTTATTTTAAACTAATACCAAAATGGTTTGAGACATCAATGTTATGATAACATGACATTACCAAAGATTAGGTTACTGTACAACCGGGGTTTCATGCCTTGTTCAACCTGCACCGCTGTAGCTGAGGTCAAAGAAAACATTCAAGGCACTTCAAGTAAAGTCTTACCTTCTGTTCTGATAATATTCAGTGAAGGCAGCCATTTATTTAATGCATTTGAACCTTTTTTTGTCCTCACAGGAACGTAAGTGCAGTGTGAAATTCAGAGACACGTTTTGAGTCACTTGTTTCCAGTTTATCCAGAGATTTCTATTTCATGCTCTATTAGTTCAATAACCTAACTAACGATAAAATACACACAACATTGCATGTGTGCTTTGCTGTTGCTGCATAACCCTCTTTAAGTCAAACCTGCCGGAGACACGTAAACATTACACTTTACACAACAGCTTCACAGACATCAAAGCACTCAGTGGCAGTCACAGTCCACACAGTGTGTCTGTGTGTGTGTATGTTCTGTGATCCTTGTGCCTCCCTCTGCAGTAAAAGATCTGGGATTGGATTAAATATGGCAGCTTGAAGTCTGGTACATCACACTTCACAGCCTCTGCCACTGTCAACTGATTAGAAATTACAAAGCCAGCTCTGGATAACGACTAAAGTTGTGCGGAGGATGTGCAGCAGACGACACAAACGCACATAGAAATGCATGTGCGGCTCCACAAATGTGCATAAAAAACACACAGATCGTTAGGGAAGCACCAATTCATTAACGATCTATCAATAACCACAAATGAGACGTCAAAGCTGCTCACAACACCCGACAACTTAACAAATATCAGTCACATCACAATTGCACAGCTCACTATCCTCTCCATAGCTGAGTTGCTTTCGTCTTAAATCTTGTCTGACTGTGTCATCGATTCTTTGAGTTTAAAGCTGCTTGTTGTTGTTTTTGATTTTAATTTTGGTAGATTACAGATTACACAACTCAAATCAAACAGTAAGAGATGTGGTACTTAATCGTTTGTGCTATGAGGTGTATATTAACCCCAAATGAGAGACAGTATAGCGATTTTGTGTCATGTGAAGGTGTTTTAATCTTTTCCCTTTGATTTGACAAAACTTTAATAACAAAAAAACCCTTGATTTTCTTTTTATTTGACTGTTGGCAGTTGATTTGGGTAACAGGGGTCAAGTTTGGTTGGTTGCTCCCAGTTACTGAGCACAGTGTCGTTGCTGTTTGCAGGACATTAAGTCAAAGTCAGCGCATTGATTTTTAGACCAAAAAAACATTTGGATCTTGGTAATCGGCTAACTGAGTTACTGTCTGAAGGAAAAATGTCATGTCCTTCTTCTGGCTTCTTAAACGTATGGCTTTGCTATATTTTTTTTGTCATTCATAGCATTTTGAATATATGTGGGTTGGGATTATTGATCAGATAAATTTTACTTTAGGTTAACAAGCCAACAATGCTCAGGGTCTAGGAGATGTCACTGGGGTCATACTGACATAAAAGTATACTTAGTGACACCATGATTTTATTTATATGTAGGCTAATTGCTTTTTGTTTTGCTTCCTTACTCAGTGTATCATTGTCTTTTGTACTTGTCTAGTCACATGACTCTTAAGTACTTTTACTTTATTATTACGGTCATCACATCATCTTTTTTCCAACTCAGAAATGGCTTTATTTGGATGAGAGGACATTAGTAATCTGCATCCATAACTGTATGAGGACTCAAAATTTCACTCACTGGGCTGTACTATACAGCAAGCTATACCTCAACTGACAACAGCTAACGGCTTAAGATGACCGCATTGGTAGCACTGTTAACCATCGCTGTGAGTCCATCGCCATTACAGTGGTTCTGAGGGCTTGCCAGACAGTATTTTCCTTAGTGATAAGCCTCATGACTCAGACAAAACCTCCATATCTGAGCTGATATAGGAATTGAAAACATGGGAATTGGAAGCAAAGAAATCATTGAGTTGTTTTCAAAGTTTTCACCAGAAATTAATTATTTTTCAAGCTATATAATCTGGTAATTTCTGAGCTTTTGCGCTAATACAGTATAATAATGGATTGGATTTATATAGCGCTTTTCAAGGCACCCAAAGCGCTTTACAATACCACTATTCATTCACTCTCACATTCATACACTGGTGGAGGCAGCTACAGTTGTAGCCACAGCTGCCCTGGGGCAGACTGACAGAAGGGAGGCTGCCATATCGCGCCATCGGCCCCTCTGGCCAACACCAGTAGGCAAGTAGGGTAAAGTGTCTTGCCCAGGGACACAACGACCAGGACAGAGAGCCCAGGGATCGAACCGGCGACCTTCCGGTTACAGATGCGATTCCCAACCCCCTGAGCCACGGTCGCCCAGGGGGCAGAAAAAATCCACTCCTGTCTTCAACCTACCACTACTGCAAGGTTACAAAAATTGAGAGTTGCATGACCCTGAAAAAACAACACTGAAGTCTGGCTTGTGCTCTTGTGCTGCCATTCGTGAAGGTGACAACAGTGTGAATAATGAACTCTTTAGTCACAGACCCTGAATTTCTACGAACATTATTGCTAAGGATTGTCTTATTGCATTGGAGTCACACTGGGTTAAATATGTACACTTGGGTTTTAAGGGGTATTTATTATTTTCTTCTTTTTTTTGGGTTGTATGGAAGCCCCAAACGCAATTTCATTGTTCTTGACAATGACAATAAATAAATAAATACTAAATACTAAATACTGTCACTCCAAACAGCCACACCTGTAGTAATGTATAATGTTAATCCTGCAATTTAACCAGACAGCAGCTGGTGAGTGTTTTTAATCAGTGTGTTCCATGCAAACTATGGGGAACATCAGGAATCTGCTACCGAGCAAAGCAATCACAAGGATGTTTTCATGAAGCAGTCAAGGAATGCACGATTTTTCCTTAGCGACTGGTGGTTGCCAGGGAGTCACTGACCAATCTGTAGACCTGTGTAACTGGGGCTTAAGCAATCCATTTCCTGGGTACTGTCATCAGTCACTGGGAAATGATTGGTCTTTTTTTCCCACTTGATGCTATCAGACCTAGGGGAAATGTGGACCAGCAGCAAGTGGCACACAGGCTAGAGAGCACTGCGTAGCCAATTATAAAAAACTGGATTAATAGAGAGGACACCAAAGTTAGCGTCTTGCTCATTTATTTCTGGGCTACCATTCATTCACTCAACCTATACACACAGTACAAGTCACATTAAACCAAGCATTCTTCAAATAGTTACAGAATGCAAACTTTAAAAAGCAAAAAACGCAATAATTCAAAATAATTTTACTTATTCAAATACTCATAACTTAAAAAAAACACAAAACCCGGCTGAAGGATAACTTACAGCATAACTCAAATAGCTCATTTAATGTTCACACAACATTCCCACAACATTCGCGCCATATACGCTATTACTCTTGAACGTATTGTTACCAGAGCGTAAATACAACATGGCGGCAGACGACTGCGAATGCCATGCTCATCAAATCACAGGCTTTCCCCTTAACTCATGTACTCCCTACTGTCTGGTTAACACTAGAACAAACTCTACAACACATTTTCTGAATTTGCAGATTGCTTCTATCACAACGCACACCTGTATGACTGGGGCCTTATCTACCTGACCATATACCGTCACCATGATTGTCATGCAATCAAATAAATGAATGAGATAGCATGATGTGGTTAGCGATCATGTGTCTGTAAAACCTCTATAGACACCAAAACAGTTTTTTTCTTTTACTGTGAAACCTTGGAGTCATTTTTGACCAGGACATGTCCTTCAACGCACATATTAAACAAATATGTAAGACTGCTTTCTTCCATTTGTGCAACATCTCTAAAATTAGAAATATCCTGTCTCAGAGTGACGCTGAAAAACTAGTTCATGCATTCATTACTTCCAGGCTGGACTACTGTAATTCATTATTATCAGAATGTCCTAAAAACTCGCTGAAAAGTCTTCAGCTAATCCAAAATGCTGCAGCAAGAGTCCTGACAGGGACTAGAAAGAGACAGCATATTTCTCCTGTTTTGGCTTCCCTTCATTGGCTTCCTGTTAAATCCAGAATTGAATTCAAAATCCTGCTCCTCACATACAAGGTCTTAAATAATCAGGCCCCATCTTATCTTAATGACCTTGTAGTACCATATCACCCTATTAGAGCACTTCGCTCTCCCACTGCAGGCCTACTTGTTGTTCCTAGAGTATTTAAAAGTAGAATGGGAGGGAGAGCCTTCAGTTTTCAGGCCCCTCTTCTGTGGAACCAGCTTCCAGTTTGGATTCGGGAGACAGACACTATCTCTACTTTCAAGATTAGGCTTAAAACTTTCCTTTTTGCTAAAGCATATAGTTAGGGCTGGACCAGGTGACCTTGAATCCTCCCTTAGTTATGCTGCAATAGACGTAGGCTGCCGGGGATTCCCATGATCAATCAATCAATCAAAGCTTTATTCGTCACATGCAGGTTGCCCTGCAGTGAAATGGGACCCCCCCCCCCCCGACCTTACACATATAGCACAAACATTACATGGGGATACAGGTCGGAGATTGGTAGAATCAGAGAAAAAAAACATTGAAATGTACACTACAGTGGGGAAAGTACAAGAGGAAAAAAAGAGACCCCTACTCATGCTGTGCTTCCATGGTAGGACAGCATGAGAACAGGAAACACAAAAAACTCCTCTGCACAAAGAGCACATAAATGTCCACAGCACAACATTATGAAGACATGACAAGCTACAGGGGTGGGTGGGGGGTGAGGAGTAATCCGAAGCGAACACAGCATTGATGCTGGTTGTACTGATGCATTGAGTTTTTCCTTTCCAGTCACCTTTCTCACTCACTATGTGTTAATAGACCTCTCTGCATTGAATCATATCTGTTATTAACCTCTGTCTCTCTTCCACAGCATGTCTTTTATCCTGTTTTCCTTCTCTCACCCCAACCGGTCGCAGGAGATGGCCCCGCCCCTCCCTGAGCCTGGTTCTGCCGGAGGTTTCTTCCTGTTAAAAGGGAGTTTTTCCTTCCCACTGTCGCCAAAGTGCTTGCTCATAGGGGGTCATATGATTGTTGGGTTTTTCTCTGTATCTACTGTACTATATAAAGCGCCTTGAGGCGACTTTTGTTGTGATTTGGCGCTATATAAATAAAATTGAATTGAAATTGAATTGAAATATAAATACTCTATTTTCACTTCGGTGAAGCTGGACATTTTGATTGGTGTTTATGGGGACTGGTTCGCTCTTAGAGCCTCAAGCGGTGATTTAAGGAACTGCAGTTTTTGGTACGTGCAGCTTTCTTCATTTTTCAACACTATAGCCTCTTTTCTACTACTCGACTTGACTTGATGGGTATTTTAGGGTATTATACAGGTATTTTGGTAAACATAGCTTCTATTCTACGTGTTTGGGGAACATGAACAGCATTTTGGATCACTGAAAACTAAGTTTTTGAAAGAATTCCAGCCATGGTAATAATTTACATGCGTTTATATGTGAACAGGGAAAACCGAGATTTTGTTCTGCAACGTCTAAAGTGTCACACTGTGTGCCATACTATTGTTTGCGGCTTTCGATTGGCCGATATTTCTTCACAGTTTGGGTTCTATGTTTCTGTTGACAGCACCAGAGATATTGTAAATAAATTTTAAAAATCCCTATTTGAAAAATATATGCTCCTTTCACATTATTTTTTTTTAAACTAATTTGGGATTTTCTTTTATTATTGTAGGGTCTCACAAAATAAAGCACCTTAAGGCAACTGTTGTGATTTGGCCCTATATAAATGGACAGTGTTGGGGGAGTAACAGAATATATGTATTTAAAAAACTAAATATGAGTAACTGTATCCATCACAGTTACTGTTTAAATAGGTGATAATTAGAATACAGTTACTTTGTTGAAATAAATGGATTACACGGCGGTCTTTTCCTGTTTCATATGTCTCTCTCTAATTTTGGTAATTCCACGCTGGTGGAAACCCAAACAAAACACACAATAAGAGGCTTTAATGTAAGCGTCCTGTTGGTGGCGTCAGTTACACAATAGACCTGAAGCCACCACAACAGAGCCAGCAGTGCACGGGCAGGAATGCATTTCTTACTTGGAAATTCTGACACCACTTCACATTTAAAGAAGAAAAGGATGGGCGAAATCTGACTGTGCAATGCAAACTCTGTTGCCGCAACTAAGCTGCTCTCAGCATCAAAAGACTCCACCTCCAACCTAAAGAAGCATCTGCTTGTAAGTTCTTTAAAAAAAAACAAAAAAAACTAACGTTAGCCTACTGCAACTAACTTGTTTTAGTTGTGGTAGCTACCTGGGTTATGTGCCACTTCAGTATCTCGATGTACTATTGCTGTGTGATTTATTACTATTACTGAAGGCTACTCGCCACCAACCTAACATTGTTAGCTGGTGCTAGCTGGGGTTAGTTCATAGACAGCAGACTGTTAGACTTGATGGATAGCATTAACAACGTGCTAGCTGCAGATAATCATGTGCACTTCTGAAAGCAGACAGAAAGAAAACATATTACTGATACAGAATTAGTTTTCTATACGAGATCACTGCAAAAAGTGCAGCCTTACCGAATGTCCACCCTACTCTTACTCATTTTATATTGAGATTTAAAAATCTAGTTGGTATTGGTATGGCGAGTAAGCTTCAGTCATAGTAATAAATCACACAGCAATTGTACATTCATGTAGTTGTAAAAAGCGTGACAATATATTAAGTAATCCAAAGTATTCAGAATACTTTGCTCACATTAAGTAACTTAACAGAATACGTTACAAGTATTCTGTACTCTGTAGTGGAATAGATTTTAAAAGTAACCTTCCCAACACTGTAAATAGATTTGAGTAGAATAGTGGGGTTAGTTTAAGTGTGAATATGAGTGTCATTGGTTGTCTGTCTGTGATAAGGAAAAGCAGAAGAGGATGGATGAATTAGTTTGTCTTATCACTGCATTTTTATGGGAAAAGTTTATTGCTAACTTTGTGCTGTCTTCCAGATGGAGATCCATTACAAATCAAACACATAATAGACGTCACCTTCAATCCATTGCCTCACGTTCTCTATTGTACCTCTGCCCATCCGTTTTCCTCTCTGTGTACATACTGCTGAACAGAGGGGGAGTGACATAAAATGGAAACAGTGAGGTGTTGACTGTCACAGGCTGGGTATTATTCTGTTTGGGCTCCCCAGCGAGGCAGGGCACTCTACAAACAAACAAAGGGGATCTGTTGAGAGCTTGACATTTCCATTTAGCCTGAGCCACCCTGCACTGGGTTGCCTATTCATTTCAATTGACTCCTGCTCTTTCCGTCGTCTCTGGAGCGGGGGTAGATCTGCTCGGCATTCAGGTGGTATGGGGTGGCACATGCGGGGCTCGTCTCAGCAGGAACAGGGGAAGCCGAGGTGCAGAGAGGTACACCGTGCGCGCACAGAAAGGCACATGCGACAGAAAAACATTCATCATCCTTTCCTTTTTTTTTCTTTGTGGGAGAAAAAAATAAGCATCTCCATCCAAGAGGAAATTAGAATAACCTGTTGGACGGATAATCGGCTGTTCTGTGTCTGTCTACTTTTGATTGTGTGTGTTTGCACGGGTGATTACTTTGGTGATCTGTGTGCCTTTATGCATGTCTCAGCTCCCCCCGCTGTGCCCCTAATATAACGAGGGACAGGGCCATTGACGTTATTTAGCGGGAAAAGGGAAGGCAGAGTGTGCTCCCTGAGGTGTGTAACGAGGCTGACTCATCCCACCACTAAAGGGACGTGTTCAGCCGGGCTGTCGACAAATGACACAGCACAGTTTAACCCCTCACAACAGCAAGTATAACATAGAGACAGAGAGACTGACACGTTCTTATACAACTGTCATCAAGTTTTCTCACGGGCCCCATGTAAAGCAGAAACAATATTGTAAAACGGAAATTATGATCTAAAAAAAGAGAAGCATTGCATCATTGCAATTAGGGAATTTTTCTCCCCTTTATAATCTTGGAGGAAATCGAGGTCAAGCTTTAATGGCTTTTCCGGAGGCTAATAAGAATAGGGTGAAGTGTGATCTGAGGAAGGTGGCAGGTGAGTGAGCAGGGACAGAGACAGACAGACAGAGAGGTATCGAGGACGGGCGGCAGGAGGAAAGGAAGCGAGGTGAGAGACGGAGAGTGGGTGAATATCAAAAGCTTGCTTCAAAGGTCACAGCACTTTGTTCCTGATGACCAGCATTTCCCTTTTGTCTATCTCTAAGTGTCAGACTGGACATGAAGGGTGGCGATTCCTTAATTTCTCCAAACCAAAAAACAGGGGTGCGTCCCCACTACAAAGCAGTGAAAAGCAAACAGGGAAGATAAAAAATGATGGTTTTCTTTTTTACAAAGCATTCATTTGCATTCAGTATGGGATTTAAATGCAGTGACAGTCAACCTGATTCCTGATGTGTGAGGTGAGTGCTAACAGAGGATTTCAGAAGAAGCCCAAAGGAGAAATAAATTCAATAACATAAAGCTAACAATGAGAAAAATCAGAGAAGGGGAGACGGAGATGTGTACGGAAACTGAATATTTAAGTTTAATGGGCATATTAAGAGAAAATAAGCCCTCTCCCTATGTGCTGCTAATGGTATTGATGTGACTGCAGTGCTTTGCTGCCTGTTCACCTTAACAGCCATTCATTTTACAGACAGGCCACAGTGAGTCAAGGTTTGGGCACGACTGTCCTCACATCAAGGCTAAGGCTGCCGCCGGTGATAAGGTGCAGGTATTGTGCACTGAATGAAAAAGACCTGCTATTAATTTTTTAAGGATTAGTCAACTAAATCAGCAATTGTAATGTTCACCTAAGGAAAATGTAGCACGTGTAATTGAGTGTGATGTGTGAAAAGAAAGAAAAGGAGCACATTTGATAATAGATGTGAGGAGGGAAGAAGGGGAAACAGATAGAAGATCAGGAATGTTAATCATTAAAAGTCATCTAATTAGCCATAGATTTATATGTTACTGCTGTCCAAAGAATCCAAACGACTTACACATACCGAGTTTGCTGTATTCTCTGCAGCCGTGACAGCATTTTGCTGCCTACTGGTCAAATAAAGTCAGTTCTGTCACAGCACATCTCTGATTTATTGCCTCAAGCAACACCTCCCTCCTCTCTAGCCTCCTCTGTTCTCCCGTGCCATCTCTGGCCCATCTCTCCCATAACAAGCTCTCACTCTCCCCCTATCTTTCTCTGCTTTCGTAAATCAGTACTTGAAATCTGCTCATGCTTCAGGATATACCCTCACATCCATTTCCTTTGCATGCCCCACCTATTTTAAAAAAACATCTTTAGAGTGATTGGATTTTTATCAACAAGTTACCAACCCACTACAGACGTCCCGCTGCTGGTGCATATTGACAGATCAATAGCTCAAACTGAAAATCGATGGGGGTCCGTCTCTTCATTATCCTAAACAGCGGCTGACACTGGCCCCTTACACTGCAACATGGAGGCAGGGGTTGTTAGTGCTGAACCTTCCCAACCTTTCCCCCCCTGCGTGGATGCAAGAGTGTGAGTGGGAGGAGACACCTGAACACAGTCACACTTGTGAGGAGCTTTGAGGAGCGGCGAGGTACCATGCAGAAATGTGAGCACACATATGTTTGTGCACAGGGAGTCAGGGAGGAATCCCATGGGAGCTTTACAGCAAGCGACTGAAAACAACACATGTGATTCTCTTTTCCCACAATGTTGAAAGTAAAGCATCAAAAAGAGCATCATTTTCTGGTCTCCCACTGAAACGGCTGAAGTGCTTTTTCTTTTTACTGAGATAACAGTCTCAGTCTTCCCAAGGTCAAAAATGTGCTACATTCTTTGACAGTGTGCAGACTTGGAGTTGAATTGCTCTACCAGAACATTTATTCAGCTACTGAACATCACAACCATTTTAAGATGCTTTACTCAAGCGTGCAAAGGAGACCTGCTGTGCTAATTTCCAACTCTATATTTTTAAGTGGCATGGTGCAAGTCGCAATTCAGAATAATCTTTACATGTCTTGTGCAGACACTTTGTTCTTATCCTGACTTTCTTCTAATTCCTTCTTACTGTAGGATTCATGCTTCAGCAGGAAATCTATGGCATAGCTCCATGGTGACTGCAAACCTCTCTGAAACCTTATGCTGTAACCTATGGCATAACCTTATGACCACCTCCTGTGCATTTACTTTTTCACTGCAGTTTTTTAAAATGTATCCGTTAGAGAATAACAATCACCATCTCCATATAAGGAATAATAATCTAATATAATGAGCATAAGGGCTCAAAAATGTCAGCACATACCTGGAGAGAGATTTCTGTCAAAACCCAAGACGAAAAAAAAAAAAGCCTCAGTAATTTATTTGCTTCTGTCGGCGATGACCACACAGTAATAAATACATAATGCACCAGAACAAACATAAATGCTGGCAACGATATAAGATAAGATAAGATAAGATAAGATAAGATAGAACTTTATTAATCCCTCGGGTGGGTTCCTCTGGGAAATTCAACTTCCAAAAAAAGCACAGCAACGACCAAAATTACAGTTACAGAACTGTTATATATATATATATATACACACACACACACACACACACACACACACATATATATAAATACAGAGACAAATATCGGCCACTTGTTAAAAGTTGGTGCTGGTATTGGATTGATACTTTGGTTTTGTTTTCTAATTTCAGTATTCAGCCCGATGAACTTAAATAAAAATATATTGTAAATGAAAATGGGGGGGGGGGGGGATATGATTTTTGCGTCATGTCTCTTACTTTTATAGCTTAAAGCACATTTAAATAACAGAAGTTGGCCTAGAGTGCTTTATAGACAGGCACGTTTATATTCTGACACTCCCAAAAAATAGATTCAAAATACATGAAAAGCTGTGTTTTGTTGTGTTAACTATACACTGTATAAAGTAAAGATCATAGTGATTTAGTGTTTTTTTTAAACGTGTGTTCAATTTGCAAACTGCAAATAATGATTCATCTCATAAGTCGGGACACACTGATCTGCCTGATCTGCTATTACGGATACTGATATCAGTAATGGTATCAGCAATACTGTCCCTGTTTTTACTTGGTATCTGCTCGATACCAAAACTTGCACAGCACTAAGACTTACATAGGTTACATCGTAGGCTCTGCACCGATTCGCCGGAGAAGTCTAAATCAGGCCTTATTGGCTACCAAAATATTTGAAAACCAAGAACACTTACTGTTACATAGATACGCAGATGCTGTGCTGTGTTGTAGACTGTCTTGTATGGAGTATAATGGGCCGATGTGTAGAATAGCTTTATCTCAACGGGGACAGTGTATCATGAGTTCACTGGATTGTGCGTTACTCCATTATTCAAGCCCAAACACTGTGCTTGTTTTGGTAAAATTATCTTTTATGACTAATTAAATGAAGTTTTAATTGTTAATTATTGGAGGCAATAGAGTTTAATTTAATCTCCTTAGCGGCTTTGTGCCCTGCTGCATTATCTCGGGGCGCAGACATTTCATTAACGCGTTTTGCGTGTTTAATTCAGATGCAGAAGTCTTCAGGCTACGCAAAATGGCTTCTGTTTGCAGAAAGGGCTGATGAATCACCAGGGGAAGTAGGATTTAAAATGTGTAGGTACAGGTCAGTAAACAGCTCCATAAACAACAAATTGTGTTTGAGATATGTTGGACTGTGTTGGCCCAGACATTAGGGGGACCCTCTCTCGAGGACCCGCTTGTCACACAGCATTGTTCATTAGCTGATGGCTTCCCACTCCACAATTTTTGTCTCACCGGCGAACGCTCTGAGACATGCTGTACTTCACCTCTATAATTCCATCATGTCAAAGGAAGAGCCAGAGAAACGATGCCTTCATTGTACTGCTTGCTATGCCACCACACGTCTGCTCTGTCTCAAGCAGTGTGCTGTAGTGAGTGGAGAACGAAAGAGAGCGGGTTAGCGATTAATTAAAAATGTGGCAATTCGTTTCAGCTCTGTCGTCTGTAGCACCCCGAGTCGGGGCTCAGAGGTGCTACTTCAGCCAGCTCGGCTGTTATTAATCTCTCCCTCTCTATTAGTGCTCTGATCTTTCTCTCCTAACTCCACTTTTCTTCTTCTTCTGGGTGTCCGCATCTTCCATTTTTTTGACTCGCTCCCAATTCATCTGCTTTTTGTTCTGCATTTCCAATTCATCATCTCACTATAGGTCACAGTAATCTTTCCCGGCCGCTCCACTTGCGTAATCCCTTTTCTTATCGCCTTCTTCCCGCCTTGCTGTGACCCCTGTCTGCCCGCCGCACTGCAGGTCAAAGTCTGTCTGCACGGATGCGATGCTGCCTCGCTAAAACCTCATTTCAGTTAACTAATGAATCACTGGCTGACGATCAAATTAACAGCCTCCTTTCCTTCCTATGTGTCTAACATGTGTGGTTCTGCGGGTCACGCTGCTACTACTCACACATGCTGCGCTCATGAAACATTCATGATTCAGCTTGAGTGGAACGAGCTGTGTCATAATGATTGAATAAGTCGAACCTGCTGCCGCAAAGTATCAGCCCGCTGCACTCAACTCAGCCATTAATTCAGACGACTATTGTAGGATTGCCTTACACTCTCAGGTTATTGTTACTCAGTGATTAAACAACCAGCTTCAATCCAATTTGTAAAGACGACTCAGCAGCAGAATCAAATACAATTTCGGCAGAAAACGACAGCTAAGTAAATTGCTTGCTCTGCCATCCAGGGGAAACAATTAAGCGAGGTTTGATCAGAAAGAACGACTTTTACTTTTACAAGACAGCAAATCTCTGGAGCGACTGCAGTCTTGGCACGCGAGAGCTTTTCACTTTGCAATGCAGATCTGTTTTGAACCAGCACAGCTTAGCTTGTTGATAACATCTCACTCCCTTTATCAAGGAAAGAGGTTCGGCGATAAAGAAGATGTGTTAATCGCGAGGATTAGCATGAATAAGGCATCAGAAGTCAGTGCTGCTGTTCACCAAAGTGAGTCCACGTCATGTCAGAACTCCCAATAAATCAGATCATAAAATTGAGGTTAATTAGTGTAACCTCCAAATTATGTTTTACACTCTTTAATCCCAGATTGAGTTCAGTTTTTGGGTAAAAGCAGACAGTCCACTGGGTCTTCACCTAATCTCTTATTAGGCTTCAGCACTTTTCCTCTTTCATCTGACCTCCAGGTTTTCTGTCTGTGTCTCAGGCTGTCTCTGTTACACACACACACACCTCACTTTGCCTCCCTGTGTGAGACTAGGTCAGTGCTCATAGATCACGCATTGGGATGGAGACAGTAAATGGGTCTGACAGTGTCTGTGAATGGACTAATCATTCAATGGTATAGACACGACAAGGCAGTGTCATTAATTCAGGTCATAGAGAAGAGACATGTAACACACACATACACACTCATCCCAGAGGTTAACCCATGAGTCCCACAATTTGTCATGCAAACATACATATGCCAGCTCCAGATTAATAAAAAAGATGTCATCTCTTAGTTTAATAATAATGATAATAATGGATTGGATTTATATAGCGCTTTTCAAGGCACCCAAAGCGCTTTACAATACCACTATTCATTCATTCTCGCATTCACACACTGGTGGAGGCAAGCTACGGTTGTAGCCACAGCTGCCCTGGGGCAGACTGACAGAAGCGAGGCTGCCATATCATAGTTTGAGATCAAATGTCTGGGAAATATTGGAAGAGAGTAATTTCACTTATCAGTATGTCGCTCCCTATTATCCCTGAATCTTTTCAAGTAAGAGGCAAAAGCATAAGAAACTCCAAATGGACACAAGCACAGACACATACATGCTTAGTGCATGTGCACCCACAAGTGTTGGCCACAAGGTCAGGCTGATGAATCAACAGTATGTGTGCATGAAGTGACACTCGGGAGCAGCTGTGCACGACACACTCACTTAGTCCTGCAGGTAAGTGCACAACAAATCAAGATGCAACACTGCACGCCACCAAAGCCAGACTGTCATCAAAAAACGTGAGCAAATTAACACAGAATAAGGCATGCAGGTGAAAGAATACACTCATGTGCACGTCTCTTACCTGGTAGGCCAAGACAGAGCAGGACACTATAATAGATGACGGGTAGTGGTCCGAGAGGGCATCCCTGGGCAGCTTCAGAGGGATTCTGCCCTGTGCTCCAGGTGCTCCCGTTTGGGGGAAAAACAGGGAAGTGGCTGTGCTCCATGGCCTCTTCCTGGTCCTCTTCCTCAGCTGAGCTCAGTGTCAAGAAGCGTGCTGGCCACGAGATCGAACCGCCTGGAAGCCGGTTTTGGGGAGAGGGTGCTCTGTCCTTGGGTGCCAATCAGCATGGGTGTGTGTACGTGTGCGTTTGGCAAGACCGCAAGGTTGAGTGAGTGAGTGAGAAGGAGGGAGGAATGGGAAGAGATGGAGGAGAGCGAGATAGGCAGCAGACGGGGGAGATGCGAGGGATGATATGTGTTAGTAGGTGACGGAAAAAGGAAGGTGGCGAGAGGAGCTGAGAGGGAGGCGTGAAGAGGTGAGTGTGAAGGTAGAAGTGGAGAGGGGAGGATGCTGCCTGAGTGTGTGAGCGAGGGGAATGAGAGCGAGTCGGGAGCGCAGCGGGGAGGAGGAGAGAGGGAGGGCAAAGAAGAGGGAAAGAGAAAGGGCAGAAAGAGAGGGAGGGAGAGACGGAGACTGAGAGTGGAGGCAGCAAGCGGGACGAGGATGAGGGGAGGATGCTTAAGGAGAGAAATAGGGGTTTGAGGGCAGAGAACATAAAGAGATCATAAAACTGATGGGGAGCCAGATGTGATAGACTAGAAAAGATAAATGGGGGGTTAAGTCAACTGTGGAAAAGGACATAGTGCATTTGCCCTTGTCATTGTGTTTGTTTTCTGTCAGTGTGTCTCTTCATTGCTTGGTGGCTTTCTGATTGCATATCGAGTTAGTGGACAGATCACAAGCTGGGTCCATTAGTCTTTAAAATGTCTTTACATCCACAAGCCAATTTGCACATCCTGGATGTCACACAGAGTATAATTACATATGACCAGACTTGTGTGTGCATGTAGGTGTGTGTGTGTGGTGGGAAATGGGGGTTGGGATTGGCTGCACAGTCTAATTCTAATGCAGTGTGAACAGTTTGAATCTCCAGCTAAAAGGTGCTAATGAACTCTAGGCTGACACTTAAAAACTCAAGTATTCCACCTTAAGACAGATTCCAATTTCTGGTTCATCAGTTGGTGTGACAGCAGGTCTGCAGCTGCCTGTTATTTTCATTTTCTATTAATCTGTCAGTTATTACAAATGATCCTCTGGTTGTTTGGTGTGTAAAATGATGTGTTTATTCCTCAGACTTCTCAGATATAGTAGACTGTTTTCTCCATCCCACTGATTGCGATGTAGCTGAAACTCTTTGCTACAATATTACAGATAAGTGTTGGACCATTTAATAAATTGCTCTTGAGTTTCAGAAAGAGAGCAGTAAAGAGTAATTTCATGTAAGCTGTTCTAGGCTTAAAAAAAAGAAAAGAAACCACTGTAACGACCTGTAACTATTTTTCAAATGTTGCCAAGCATGGCAGAATCACGAAAGAGGAGCCTTTGAAATGCTGAGATTAAAAAGACACGGGGATTGTTGTGCTCTGTTTTTGACACATCAAATTTGTCAGAGTTGAGAATTTCAGGAGGTTAAAAAGCTGGGTTGTTAGTTTACCCTCTGATCTGCCACGCTGAAAAGGCAGAAGTAATTTTCTAAGTTATTATCAATAGTTGTTGGAGTTTTTCTAATTGCACCAGTACAAAAAGATTTGTTTAAAATTTTTAAAGCGTCTCTCATTTCCATTCAGTCCGCATTCTGCCGTTCTGCAACCGTTATTGACTTACGTTTTATTCAGGTGGAAATTTTAAACAATAGCCTCGATCTTAGGAACGCTAAAGTTCTTCGTTTAATAAAAGAAAAGAAAAAAAGACTCACAATGACCCATAATCATTCTAATGGAACAGAAAGGAGAAAACAAACAGCTCTTTAGATTCAGTGAACAATATCAGCAAATATATATTTAATTTTTTCTTCTATCAACACTTGTTAACAGAAAGCCCAGTGACTAATTTTTTCACTTTAATTTTTAACATGTACTCTACTTAGGTACGAGTTTGAGGCCATTTACGGTACATTTCTATGATAGATTTATTTGCAGATCAAGATTTTCATACAAAATTCACTCATTAGTTGTGTCTTGCTAGTAGCAGCTTTGACCCTACTTTGCCTTTAGGACTGCTTTAAGTCTTCATAACATAGATTCAGCGAGGTGCTGGAATCATTCCTCAGCGATTTTAGCCCATGTTCACATGATAGGATCACACAGTTGCTACAGTTTTGTCAGGACCACATCCACCACATCCCAAAAGGTGCTTTGTTGGACTGAGATCCGGTGACTGTGGAGCTCATTTGAATATAGTGGACTCATTATTTTGTTCAAGAAATGTGAAATTTGAGATCATTGGGGCTTATTACATGGTATGCTCTGTTGGTGGGAGTAGCCATGAGAAGATGGGTGCAGCGACCGTGTGGCGACCGTGGCTCAGGGGGTTGGGAATCGCATCTGTAACCGGAAGGTCGCCGGTTCGATCCCTGGGCTCTCTGTCCTGGTCGTTGTGTCCCTGGGCAAGACACTTTACCCTACTTGCCTACTGGTGTTGGCCAGAGGGGCCGATGGCGCGATATGGCAGCCTCGCTTCTGTCAGTCTGCCCCAGGGCATCTGTGGCTACAACTGTAGCTTGCCTCCACCAGTGTATGAATGTGAGAGTGAATGAATAGTGGTATTGTAAAGTGCTTTGGGTGCCTTGAAAAGCGCTATATAAATCCAATCCATTATTAGTGTGGCCATAAAGGGAGGGACATGGTCAGCAGCAATACTCAGGTAGGCTGTGGGGTTTAAATGATTCCCAGTTGGTACTAAGAGGCCCAAAGTGCACCAAGAAAACATCCCCAACACCATTGCACCACCAGCAAAATGAACTGTTGATACACAGCAGGATGGGTCCATGATTTCATGTCGTTTCTGCCGCGTACAGCAGGAATGAAGACTCATCAGACCAGACTCATCAGACCAGGCAACATTTTCTAATCTTCAGTCGTCCAGTTTTGTTTAGCTGACAGGAGTGACACCCTTTGTGGTCATCTGCTGCTGTAGCTGATCAGCCACATCAGAGATGCTCTTCTGCACACCTTAGTTAGAATGAGTTTAGTTTGAGCCACTGTTGGGTTCATTGAACAGTATAATCATTCTCCTCTGACCTGTGACATAAACTAAGCATTTTTTACCCTGAGAACTGTGGCTCACCAGATATGTTCTCTTTCGCTGACTATTCTCTGTAAACCCTAGAGATGGCTGTGTGGGGAAAATCCCAGTAGATCAGCAGTTTCTGTCTGGCAACAACAAGCGTGCTACATTCAAAGTCATTTAAATCACCTTTTTCCACCTTTGTGATGCTCACTTTGAACTTCAGCAGAACATGATTGAGAGAATATGATTAGCTTTCCAGTGAAGCAGCCTAACACTTTATTCCAATATCACAACAAAGTTCTCCTCCAAAATGAGAATGTATTTGAATTAACACCTCTGTAAAGCAGCTTGAACAAAAACTAAACATTCTAACTTTTATTAGACTGGGTTGTGACTCCTTATGAATAAGGGAAGAGCTGAGAGAAGTCGCTCTTTTATTAGTTTTACCCAGATGTTCCTAATAAACTGCCAACTGAGTGCAAGCAGAAGATTTACAATTACACCCGAGGGTCTTTTTTCCCCTCAGATCTCACCACCCACTGCTATATCTATCATTTCTGTGTCATTTGCCACGTTATTTCTCAGTGCATGAACCATACAAAACGTGAGCTATGAGATGGTGTCAGTGTAGCGATTACATAGCATACAGATGCATACGTATTATGATTACACTACAGGCTTTTTTAGGCTTTCAAGAGAAGCTACACGTGCAGAAAGCAGGCATCAAAAAGGTTTTGGCATGATTACAGTGAAACATCATGTCCATTTAGGGAGCTGTCAGTTGTGCCTCTGCTCTTTCTGCCCATCTTCAGCTCAATCTGGGCCTACGCTGCCTCTTTCTCAGTTCTGAAGCCAGAGAGCCGCATCCTGCTCATCTCTGCTGTCTGAGCACCATACTTTAGATCATTTATAAAGTAGGACATGCGTCTGCGATAAGAAGGTGAGGGCAGATTAGATTACACAGTCTCACACAAAGAAAGAGAAGAAGAGAGAGATTTTTGTGGCAGAAAATGAACCACTTGTCGAAGGGAAGGAATCACAGCATCATCTTTATACCGGCTAGGAGCTTCATTTATGGCATTATGAGCATTTTCTACTATTAGATTATTCTGTTATTATATGTTACCTTATATATGTAATCAAAGTAGTTGAATTAGAATACTGCTGTAGATCACATTATACCCTTTAATATAGAGTGTGTGAGCTGTATGTAGTTTAGTTCTCATTATACTTTTGAGTTAACAGAACATATTCACATATTAGTTCATTAGATAAATGTGCATCACTCTGTATCCTTGATCTGCTGGGAATGTGTTACACTGTTTTCTTGACATGCTTAAGTGTTGAATCATGAAGAGAAGGTTGTAAGCAGGAGACTCTGTGTCTAAAGACAGGGGAGATAGATAGACCACATTCCACACCCCCACCTTACAGAAAGCAGAGAAACAACTGCCGAGGTCATAACTTAGGCGCTGTAACAGAGAAAAAATGTGATGTTTTGGCTTTTACGACTAGCTGGGGGCCACTAGAGACTATAAAAAGCTGAGCAACCCGTCACCATTTTGAGACATGTGTCTGACCCTCTGGTAGCATCTCTCCCGTCCGGACGTTGTAATGCTCTTATTGTTGAATTGTATGGAAATAAATGATTGTTGATTGAGCATTTATACACCGAGTATTGTCCCTCCTTCAGCCCAAAGATTCAAAGAATTGGGAGAATTCAACACTACCCAGATGGGCACTAGTGTAAAGGAAAGCAAGAATTGAGCGCTAAAGTGTCCAGTAATGGCTCACCCGTATTTGCTAAAAGCCACTTGAAAAGTGGAACAAAGGTGAGCGAGAGTAGAAGAGAAAAGAAAGGAATAATCATGTGCTTTTAATTATTTTCTGCAACACGTGAACAAATGAGCTGCAAGGGATGCAGGGAGGGGAGCTCCACGATTGAGTGTTAAATAAAATATAGCCAGATGACGTGAATTAATCACAGAGAGATGTGGGGGGAAACGGAAGATATCCTTCAAGAGTAGGTAGCATAGCTGTGAAAAACCCCCACAGGGTTAGAGCTGGCCTGCTTTCCAGTACTTAATACAACATCATCATTGGTCCTTGTCACGCAAACTCGATTACATGTAATCTTGTGGTGCTTTGATCCAGGCGGGATTGTGTTGTGCATGTGGGTTGTTGTTTGCAGTTAGATTTAATATAGGACATCAGATACTGTCCTGTGTACGTGTGAGGGTATTTTTTGATGTGTAATGCAGTGATATTTTTCAAAACCAAACCAGGACAGACGACGGCTGTTATACACGTTAGTTATGGAACGCGGTTGAACTTCAGCCCGACCCCATTATGCCCTGCGGTGACGCACGTGGATGAGTTCAGTGGTAGGATAGGTTTGTGCAGGTCGTTACAGGGCACGTGTGTTATTAACTCATTACATCATCATTACACGCAGTGTTTCAGGACCCCATGCTGCCAGGTCATCACCGAAACGAGCACCGGATGCACAAAAGAAAAAAAACAAACGCAGGTTGTTGCTAAAGAAATGGTTGGTGATTTGTGTTCAGTGCAAACGCCACAGAAATAAAAATACTAATTCAAGTGCTGTGCTGATGTTAACAGCTATCTTATTTGTTTTATTCTTTGCAACAAGCCTAAATTTTCAGAAAAGGTGCCAATGATCCGGCTCAGAGGCTTAAAGAGTGTCTACTGGTTTATAAATGGTGTGAGGCCAGGCCAGTTCAGGTGTGCCTTTTGGTTTTCTGTTAACAATACATGAAATACCAGATACTTAAATGTGCAACTGCAAAGAAAGTATCGTGCAGTATTATTGGCATTTGATTGCTTTTTCTGTGGAGCATCTGTCATCTGTTGTGAGAAGCTGGCTAATGTTAAGTACAGTGCCAAACAAGCTAAGAAAACATCCCTACAGAGACAGTTTTGTCCTACTTCAAAAGAGCACCAGCTCTGAACCAGAAGCTCTAAGACTGTGTGTCTCATAGTGATATGCTGACATACACTATATGGTGCATAAATGGTGAATAAGACCAATCATTCATCCATGGGAACAAGCTTCCATACCATTGCAAATATTTAAGGAAGAATATGTAATTTGTTGTGCTCATCTCAGGTTGCATTTACCTAATTTTAAGATCTAGATATTTTTCATTATGTCCTGATATGTAAACACTTAGAAATGACAGAGGGTGTACTTTCATTTTACCATGACTGTACATTATAGAGACAAAAGTATTGGGCCACGCCATTTAATATTGGAATTCAGGTGTTTTCAGTCCCGTTATGTGTGTAAAATCATGCACCTAGCCGTGCAGTCTGCCTTTATAAACGTGTGTGAAAGAAGGGGTCGGTCTAAGACCTCACTGAATTTGAAGGTGATACTGAAATGAGATGCTACCATTTCCTCAAGTCAGTTTGTTTAATTTCTTCCCTGCAGGTATTCCACCATCGGTGGTAAGTGGTATTATTGCAAAGTGGAAATGTTTAAGAGTCCCAGCAACTCCGCCACAAAGTGCCTGATCACATAAAGTTACAGAGCGGGGTCGTGCAGTTCGTATACGTCACCAGCCATCAACTGAGAGCTCCAAACCTCCTCTGACATTAACAAAATCTGAGCATGGGGAGCTACATGGCATTAGTTCCTATGGCTGAGCAGCTCCTGTAGCTGTAATGTGTAGGTGTCCCAATGCTTTTTTCTGAATATCACCCATCTACAGCTGTTTGTATAATACGTATGTATAAATGACATGAAAAATAATAATTTGCCATCTTGGGCTAAATGGAAATATTCAAGGCTACATGCAGACTTTGTGAGGCTAAACTTTAACTTATCCAGTGCTAAATCTGCATGCTATTGTACCCGATGCTTATTAGCAGGCACTGCTTAAAGTTAAAATCTGACATGTATGGTTGGACAGACTGAAAGAAAAGTCTGAGGATCGATAAATTCAGAAGCATCCTTTCTCTGGTCTAACGAACTGACGAGGGAGGAGAGCCAGGTTTTAGTGTTACTTTTTTAATATTGTAAACAACCATGCTTTGTAACCAGGTTTGAACAGCAGGTGTAAACATGTCTGGGGAAGCCTATTTAGAATAATATGTTAAGTCATTTGAGTCTGGATCAAAGTGGTGGAACAGCAGGCAAATCGACATGTTGCTAGCACAGCTTTAAAGCAAAGAAGGGAAGCCAGAAAGCGAGAGAGGGAGAGACTCCAGACAGGGAGTCCGGTGGACTTAACAACCAGGCTGTTAAATTCATCACAAAGTTGTCAAGTATCAGGTGACATTAATTATAGATGCCTTGTGCGATGAGCCGTTTGTTTAGTGTGCCTGTAAAATTGGGCCATAGATGTGAAGAGGAGTGGGTCAGCGAGGTTACACGTGAGCGCTGTGCCACCCTTTCTTTCCTGCTACCCTCCAATTTAGAGTCAGCACTCAAAAATAATAAGAGGAGTGGGAAAGAATTGGGAGCAAGAGCGAAAGAGAGTGGGAGGGTGAGAGACAACACAAGAGTGGGGATGCTGAATAAAACATAACAGAAGGAAAGAGATGGATGGATGACTGAGCAAGTTTTCCTCTACTCCTCTTTCTAAGCCAGCGCATACAGCACTGAGCACACCTGCATGCTCGCACGTAACACACCAGTAACACATCTGGTGTACGCTGCACATCCCATGTGCGCTCATACAGTGTGTATACTATGCATGCGTGTCTTTAGCAATTTCACCGGACACCGGACACCAGACACGCCAGGGAAATTATCAGAATCATTTGCACATCTAGCTGCAGCTCGGCACGCCCGAGCAGGCTCTGCGTTCGCTCTCGCCACCCCTGGGTGAGTCTCCCTGGTCTAAGTGGTCCAGCTTCTGCCCCTGCCCAGCACCAGGGACCAGCTGGTCTGACCAGGCTCTTATAATACTTCTGTTATTAGACTTGGGAAATGGAGACATTTAACACTGCTGCAGCTGAGACTAAAGCCCCACGGCCCTGTCTGTAAATTACACTGCTCTCACAAACAATTGCATTGAAATAAGGCCACTGAGGAAGGATTTTGGCTCTGTAAAATGTAGCCTTGATGACCTAGTTTCAGCAACTACCACCACTGCCTGTGTGCGTGAGTGTGTTTGATCATCTTCACCAACTATCGCTAATCACAAAGTTTACCATTAAATATGCAACAGCTCTAAACGCAGGCTCATAACTCTTCGTGAATTAAAGGAATGCCTTTCAAGTCATTCTGCCGTTGTAATTTGCTGCAGCGATGAAGCATAAAAGATTGGGTTTAATTGTGTGCTTTACCTAAAAAAATATTCTCAGCCTCTTTGAAATCGGCTCCTCAACAGTTTCTGTCTGATCCTCCTGATCAGACCCTTCTGTAGCGCCCCAATCTCGACCAGGGCTGTTTGATGTTGTCTGAGCTGATGTGTGTTTGTTTGCAGTTGGACTTCTCCTATTGATCACAGCAGATTGGACCCAGTTATGTTTGCTCAAGTGTGCAGACATTAGAGGACCTCCTCATTCTGATCACACCGCTGAGAGAAATATGGGCCGTAACAGCAGTAATGATGGGAAAACTCTCCCTTTTGTTTTTAGTCAGTATCAAAGGGATTCTGCAATAGCTCTCAGGTTTCCTTTATACTTTCCGTTTAGCATGGATATAAGCTGACAGCAGTTCAATCAAAGAAACATCACAGAACAAAGACTTACATATCTACAAATTCCTATAAATAATTCAGTAACACATATGTTTTAATTAGTTCTATGTATTAGAAATACTAAACTCCTCTAATCTATCACTTTGGTTTGAAGCAAGTGATTTACTTTTTTGCTTCACATCCTGCTGAGGAGTCAATCAGGAAAAGGCGTGCACAAGGCATCCTTTTCAGACGTCTGAAACACCTCAACTTGCTGCTTTCAATATGGAGGAGCAGCGGCTGTACCCCGAGTCCCTCTCGATCAGCTGACCTCCTCCTATCTCTAAGGGAGAACCCAGCCACCCTTCAAAGGAAACTCATCTTGGCCACATATATCCACAACCTCATTCTATCGGTCACTACCCAGAGCTCGTGTCTATAGAAGAGGGTCATAGGAATGTAGCTTGACTACAACAGATCTGCCCCAATCCACCTGTCAATCTTACCCCTCACACTCACTTATTAAATAATATTCCCAAAATATCAGCCAAGCACAAAAAAGAAAGAGCAAATCTGTCTTGTTATTTAGCTTCTGGTATCAGTCACTCAAAAACCAAACAAAAAAAGAAAAACATCCATTGTGTGGTTCTTTTGATTGACAGATGGCCCTGCTAGGCTTCAGCTCCACTACTTTGAGTCATTCAAAATGGACCTCATCAGAGTGTGTATGTGTGCTGCTGTTGGTGTCTTCTCAAGCATTTCTATTGGATCCTTTGATTACTATCATTGCCTGATGTCAGGTGGAGACTGTCTAAGACACAGACGCTCCACTTCACTTTTGCAGTTCTTTGTTGTCTTAACTTCACCACTCGACGTTGCTGTTTAGGTAGTCGAGGCCCAAAGATTATGTCACTCATAATATCTTGATGGCAGTGAAATGTGTCTGAAATAAAGCCTTTAAAGAAAAATTCTTGGTATTTCTTATATTCTGTTCAGTATCTCATTTATTAACAGGCTTTTAAGTTCATCGGCACTATTCACTCTCACTTTGTCTTTCTTCTCCTTTATTTTTTTTTTATTTTTTTTAACTTCAGGCCTGTATTGTCATCTTAGTCGCCTGTGCTTCTGGTGTAGTTTTTGATGGTTTTATTCTTCAACTTCATTGCTATCTATCCGCACACCCAGGCTCTGTCTTGTCTCACAGCACCCTCTGGTGGTTGTTTTCAGTCATCGGACTCGGTACAAGCTGTAAACAGTGAGGGAGTCAGGGAAGGAGTGGGCAGGCGTGGATGTAATCAGGACTCGTTATTTTGGATCGACAGGCCCGATCCGTCTGCGAGGCCGCTGCGTGTCTCAGAACAACCGAGGCGAAGGAGCTCCTCCATTCAGTCCGGGGCGGTAAGTACGGAGCAGCACTGCTGCTGTGGTTGTTGTTAATGTTCGTAGAATTTCTCCTTCAGGCCTGCTGAGACACCCCGCCATGAAAACAGTGACTCTGCTACAGTGTAGCATCATGTAGGTGCCCAGCATCCTGTTTACTAAAAGGCGTAGATGCTGCTTTATATCGGTATTTGTTGCAATACCAACCATGTACCTCTAGAAAGAAGCATAAAAAGCCAAGACTGTACTAATAGAGCCATTAACGTGCTACCGAAAGCATATTGTTGTTTATGTTGGGCAGAGGCAGATGTTTGTTTATAAGTGCATTTTATGGGTTGGGCCCACGTTTGTCTCCAGAGCTGCTTTTTCTTCGTGTCATAGATTCAACATGTTGACATGATAGCATCACGCATTTGCTGCACATTTGTCAAATGCACATACATGATGTCGCCTCTTCCACCACATCCCAAAGGTGCTCTATTGGATTGAGATTATTGTGGAGGCCATCAGAGTACAGTGAGTACGTACTCATTGTCATGTTCAAGAAACCAGTTTGAGGTGATCAGAGCTTCGTGACGTGGTTTGTTATCCTGCTGGAAGCAGCCATCAGTAGATGGGCACCCCGTGCCATCTACACCGTGGACATAAAGGGATGAGAAGCAACAATACTTAAGTAGACTGTGGTGTTTAAATGATGCTGGGTTTGTACTTGTGGGCCCAAGGTATGCCTATAAAATATTTCTAACACCATGGCACGACCAGCAGTAGCTGTAAGCTTTGATACAAAGCAGGAGGGATCCATGCTTTCATGTTGTTTCTGGCAAATTCTCACACAACCGTCTAAATGTCGCAGAAGAATCCAGACTCAACATCTCTAACCAGTTTCTCTAGCAGGTTGGTAGTGCTGTTGTATGCTCGCTTCAGAGAGCTCCCCAAATGAAGTGCTTAACTTTATAAAGAACCAGTGAGCCAGCTGCGGCCACTACTGCGCAATAACTGAGTGAACTACAGCTTCATAACACCCAGGCAGCGATTTTCATTCTTTCTAACTGACTGCGGCCTTCTAAAACATTAAACAGTGCCTACTTCTTTCTCTTCTGCATGTCCTTCTACTGCTTAATGTCTTTTCCCAGAAATCCTCATGCATCAAAAACTCTGCTTGTCTCTGTGTCTTTCTGTACAGCGGTCCCTGCATCACTGACACATTGCCTCAGAGCTGGGATACACTTCAGTGACACCATGCACTTCGTGACCACACCTGCTGCGGTGCTGTGTCTGCTGGCTGGGGCATCGGTGGCCATTCACGCCCCTGAGACAGGTAAGGAGGGCAGCATGGAGCCAGGGGACTCCACAGGGCTCAACAGCGGTCAGTTGTAATAAAAAGCAAAGATTTAAAGGTCAGGTTTGTGAGAGCAGACAGCAAATAACATGTCAGAGGGATTCAGTGCTAAGAAAGTCAGGTCAGTCGTTTTATGGAGCAGACGTCTTGGTGCTGGGTCAGTGAGATGCTGCTTATTTGGCTTATATTAAGTTAATGGTTAATGATCTGTTTAGTACTTCTAAGCTATATTGAGTCTTTGATGCTATGATATCTGAGACCTTATGTGTCCCCTCAGTTTTTTTGGACAAGGAGCAGGCAACCTCCTTAATCTCCCGTCAGAAGAGAAATACACCTTCCACTCTGGAGCAGGCTTGCATGGAGAAGGTGTGCAGCTATGAGGAGGCCAGAAAGTTCTTCCAAGACACATACCGCACGGTGAGCCCACTGTTAATCCCCTCCTCATTTCCTCAAACCTCCTTTGCGCCTCTGTTTGTAAAGAGAAAGCCACTGTGCAGCTCCAGATGTTTACTTGTGCCGTGTTATTTCTTCTCCAGGATATCTTCTGGTCAGTCTACGTTGGTAAGTGCATTATTAAAAGGATTGTCCATTACTGCCTATGCATTAGCACTGCATTACAGCTTATTAACTTCTCCGTGTTCAGATGGAGATCAGTGCGCAGAGAAGCCCTGCAAGAATGGAGCCATGTGTTCAGACAGCGTTGGAGGCTTTGATTGTGTCTGTAAGTCGGGTTTCACTGGAGCCCTCTGCGAGAAAGGTGAGAAGGAGACGGCAGGATTTCGCACGTGAACATCATTTTTGATTTGCTTTTCAAGTTCTGCAAGCTTTCCACTTTGTTTTCACAATGCAGACGAGACTCTGTGCACTCTGGAAAAGGACCAGGGCTGCTCTCAGTTCTGTAAACCAGGCTACATATCCTACGAATGCTCCTGCGCCCGTGGGTGGAAGCTCAACACAGACAAGAAACAGTGTGTGCCTCAAGGTACGTCTGTCATGTATTGAAATTACTTTTTTCTGCATGTTCTTTGTTCGAGTTTGAAAAAAAAAATCCGTGTTTTATGCCTGTGTCTATTATTTACTGAATAACATGGCAGATTACTAGTTGCCAGTGATTGTGGGTGGTGGAAAACCTTTGGCAGTACATCAAAACAATACATAAAGGTTATCCATCCATCTTCTGCCACTTATGTGGGTCTGCAATAAAAGCAGTCTAAGCATAAATGCACAGACCCACTCAGTGAGCCACCTCCTCCAGCTCTTCAAAGATCACTAAGGCCAGCTGAGATATATATAATAAATAATCTCTCCATCGTGTTCCTCTTTGTAGGAAATAACAGAAATACTTCACCTAGGAAGCACCACAGTAGATATACTAAGGACTCCTCGATGTGGAGTGGTAGTGGCTCCACTCTGTGGCCCTCCTGAATGACAGAGCTCCTCTTGCTGTCTCTAAGGGAGAACCCAGCCACCCTGCCGAGGAATCTCTTTTCCATTCTTTGCATCCAAAATCTCATTCTTTCTGTGACTACAAAGATTTTGTGGCCGTGTGTGAGGGCGAGAATGTAAATCAATCAACACTTAACTGTGACACTTGGCTCTCTCTTCAGATATACTCATTTTACTTTCACTGCTGAAACTGCACCAATGCATCTGTCAGTCTCCCCGCTCCACCCTTATGAACAAGACCCTGACATATTTGAACTCCCTCTCTCAGGTACCAGTTTTTCCCTGACCTGAAGTGGGAATCGTGGCCTCAGACTAGGAGGTGCTATCTGTCATTTTTGCTGCTTCACACTTGGCTGCTAACTGCCCCAGTGCGAGATGCATGTCACCTACTAATGAAGCCAGAAGAGAGGTGATGCTGAGGCCACCAAAGGGCAAGTGGTGGAGGCCACCCTCCACCACTTGGCTGTGTTTAGAAATTCTGTGACCATTTTTACACTGCATAAAAATGAGGTCACACCAGGGTACCGCAGTCGATTTAGCATCTCTGCTCAGTGAAAATATGCCAGCTTCACACAGCCTCCAACCAACCAGCATTGTTGCCTCAAAGCAAAATTGCTGTTATTAGGTACTATGGAGGACCCCTACACCTCCATAGTGCCTCATGAAGAGCTGAATTTATTACAGCACAAGGGTTTGAAGTGAAAATGGCGTTTAGAGCAGGAAAAAACAGTTTTCTCTTAGAGGGCATAGACAAGAGACCCATCTGCCCATGTTTGTTTACTTTTTCAGTCATTTTTCTAACATTGTATCGCTTACATGATGCTGTCAAAGATATAATCAAGACACCCATCCAGCCAGCTCAGATGAAAAGAGGATTTCTGATATTTCCCCACAGACTGCTTTTGACTACAAAAACTATTGCTAGATATGCCCGTCGTACTTCAAAAATAATGTAGTCAAAGAAATAATCATAATCATCTCCTTCTGTCAGTCGAGTACCCCTGCGGTAAGGCGGTCCGTCTACAACAGTTGCAAGGCAAATTGTCCAGAATCAGCACCAGCAACCCTGAAGGAATTGCCTGTTTGTCATCAGAATGTCCGTGGCAGGTAGGAGGACACTTGTTAACATAAAGACACAATGATTTCAGTGTGTGGGTGTGCGTTTCTCAAAGGTATGAAAAAGAGATGCAGGGTCTTAACTGTCGTGCTGTTTGCAGGCTGTTCTGGTGAGTTCAGAGTCTGCAGGTTTCTGTAGCGGAGTCATACTGAAGGAGAACTTTGTCCTGACTACAGCTCAGTGTGCCAAAAAATACTCATCCTTCCAGGTGGTTGTTGGTGAGTAAACAAAGATTATACAAACACTGCAAGTAGGTAGTGATTGATATGTATTGTACATTTTATAATACACAATTAGTTTTCCATTGCCCCCCAAAAATGTAATCTAAAATAATAATAAAAAATGTACATAATATGTATACAAAATGTTTAAGTATAGATTCAAAAGGGGGGTGTTTGCATTTGTAATGATTTCCATCCTGTATGAAGGAAATCCATAACATATCCTCCTGAGAACCAGCCAATTAGTTTATGTCCTCTGTAATGGACATTTGTTTTCTGTCTTTATATCTTCAGACTCATTTAAGCTATCCTACTAAATCCTGATGTGTTAAATAGAGGACATCTTGGGCTTTCCATTGATATCTAATGTGTTTGGGTGACCTCTTTCAGCTCCAAAGAGGAAGGACATCACAAAAAAATTAAATCCAACGATTAATTTTCCCCTCGGTTCTCAGGAGGATAAATAATAACAGTACCATAGATGTTACTGTGTGTGGAGGGACCTATCCAAGCTTTCCTTTCAGATTCAGAACAAATTTGTCTCTTTTTTGGTTTATGTTACATGTCCACCTGTGATGATATATTATAATTTTTTAATGGCATGAAAACACATACATGTCAGCACATTGTATAGAAGCCAGCATGTGCCTTAAAATATAAATATTTAAGTGAAAAGTCTTTTCAGTCAGCAGACGCAGCACAGTTTAGGTTTATAACTGAAGAAAGCACAAGACTTCTGGAAACAGACTAATAAGATAAAGGTGGAGATAACTGGCCAGAATGCACAGCATTGTGTTTGGTGAAAACCAAACACAGCATATCAGCACAAACACTCACAGTAAAAACTGTAAAAACTGTTTTATTATCAAAGACCGACATTTATTTAGCTCACATTGTCTGCTCAGAACAAATAGCATTTACCTAAATAAACACAAATCCACAAATTGAAAAATTCTACCATTTTATAATCGTTGTTAAATAAAATTACAGAATAAATCGATCAAAAAAAGAAGTTTCCAAAATTGTCATTTTATAAATCATGAATATTACATCAGCAAATTAGCGTTTATTTAAATATGGTTTCTTTTGCTGTTTTAAAATGTAATAAAATAATTATAATCTAATAATTATACTAATAATAATAATAATAATCAAGCTATTAATATAATTATTGCAACAGCTCTGCACTGAACTCGAGCACAGAAGTGCAGTAAATCTTGTGCTGCATGCCGGTTTTTCGATTTTTAGAACTTTTAACATCATCGCCCTTCCTTATCTCCTGCACAGGTAAAGACAGCAGCAGTAATACTGACCAACAGACGCTGTATGTTAAAGTGATTCATGTCCACCCGCGCTATGTGGAAGGTCGCCCTGAAAACGACCTGGCTGTGATTGAGCTCCGCGACCGCATCATCTTTAAAAGACACATGATTGCTGCCTGTCTGCCAGAACGAGACTTTGCTGAGAGCGTTTTGATGGCAGGTGACTACACAACGGTGGTCACTGGCTGGAAGGAACCACAGCAGGGGTCTGCTTTCCAGGGCTCGCTCACTCTTAACACCCTGGTGTACAACAAGCTTCCCATGTGTCTGGAAACTCACGGAAACTTGATGACCAACAAGATGGGCTGCACTGCACCTCGTGAGAACGCCGGCTGCACCATGAGCTCCGGCAGCCCCCTGCTCACCCTGTACAGGGACGTGTTCTTCCTCACTGGTGTGGTGAGTCAGCCAACAGGGGCCGACTGCAGCAAAGGATACATCTTCCAGAAGGTGTCGCGCCACCTCGGCTGGCTGCGGCAAAGAATAGGTTCACGTTAGGAGCGGTAGTCAGAGAGCACACTGAGGTTATTGATCATGGAATAGGATAATACAGGTTAATAAATAATAAAACAGGGAAACTGAATATTTTCCTCCTTCTAACTTAGTCTCTTCTTTATCCTTGTCCTTGTGTATTTAAAAAATTTTAATAACTAACATAACATATATGCTGTCATCTCCGTTCCTCTTTGGTGTGTCTCGTTTATCCACAAGGTGGCTCTCTGGTTACATAAAGACAGAAGCTTTCATTACATGTATCCTACAACTACAGCAGAAACGGTGAGAGATGTGTGAATTATTCAGCATGTGTTTTGTGATGTGGACGTACCGTTTTAATAACCTCTGAGCGCTGTACTCGTTGACATGCACCTTATAAGACTATTACTCATCACTGTTGTATGAATGTAATAAAGTGTAACACCACACCTACTGTCAGCGTTGTCATTGTGGTTATAAGAGGTTATAATTATTTCAGAACTTTACATATAAAGCTTGAGATGTGTCATAGTTTGTGGGAGATCATCAAACACAAGAACGTGGGCATTACTATTAATGTCAAATGAATATACACGACTGTGCAAAAGTCTTGGGCTGATCCCTGTTTCTTTATTATTCTTCAGCACAGTCTGAACTCTCTTAGGCTGTTTCTTCTAATTTCTTTAAAGAGTGTTCAGGAATAGGTCTCCAGGTTTCTTGAAGAACATTCAAAGCTCTTCTTTGGATGTTTGATTCCTTTTGTTCCTCTATCTGTCAAGAAGATAGCAGTAATGTTGAGGTCCAGGTTCTGTGGAAGCCAATCCATGACTGATAGTGTTTCAGTGTATGTTTTTTCCATCCAGTTATGCTTTTTACAGCATTGGCAGTGTATTTGGGGTCATTGTCATGTTTAAAAAGGAAATTGTTCCCAATCAGATACTTTCCAGATGGATGCATGATCGTACTTTTCTGTGTTCATACCGGTAATTCCATCAATTTTGACAAAATCTCCAACAAATGCAGTTCCAAACTATGACAAAGTCTCCGATGTTTTACAGATGGCTGTAGATACTCACTGTTCTATCTCTGTCCTGACTTTCTCTGTACAAATTGACCAAAAATGTCTAATTTGGATTAATCACACCATAAGACTTGTTGCCACTCATTTACAGTCCAGTTCTCCCCACTTCCCTTTCCTAAGTATCGCTGCTGGAGAGCCATCCTTGCATTGAGACCAACTGAAGGGTCAGATCCATCTCTCAGGTCCTGTTCATGCTTGGACAACTCCTAGGTCAGTGTTAAGAAACACTCCTCTGAAAATTATCAGGTACAACAAGTGTACTGAAAATCTGTAAAAAAGCAGCCAACGTCCAAAGAAAAACTTTGGAAGACCTTCAGAAAGCCTGGAGGATTGTTGCTCTGGCTCCTTGGGAGTAAAATATAAAGAAATGACGGGTGGCTCAAGACTTTTGCCCATTACTCTGTAATACATCAACAACAGCAAAGAATCTAAAATTACGAACTAATACTTAAAATATAATTCTGCCACACCAACCACATTTCCACCACGTTTCATATTGAAGCTCTGTGATGCTGTGCTTTGAACACATCTTTAAATCGGCATGCTAACACGGTAACAGCATGCTGTTTATCATGTAGAACCAAGACTGACATGTTAATTCAGCATATTAGCATAGTATTTGCTCATTAGCACTACCCACTCTGGCTGATGGGGGTATCATTAGTTTTGTGGCCATTTGGTTAGAAGCCAAAGTGTCATCAGGGTCATCGTCTTCATGGTCTGATGAAGAGCAGGTGTGCAAGTGGCTTCTTGCGGTATGCGAGCTTTCAGCCCAACACCTTTTTTGTTTTTTAAACATTAAAGTTGGCAATACAGAAACGCTCAAAATAACAACCACTGCAGCCTGAATTACTTTACTTTGATCAGTGATCAGCACACTATCTCAGAAAACTACTTGACTACATTTATGACGTCAGATCAAGACTTTTAGTTTCGTTATGACGGATGATTTACACATTCGCTCGACAACCAAAAGGTCTCTGGATCGAATCCAGCTGGAGATGCAAATCTCTGTTGGGGTTACATCATGAAGGGGATCTGGTGTAAAAACTCATGTTGACCTAGGAGACAAGAGGAGAGCTGAAAGTATCTCATTCTTATAAAGAGGAATCATTACCTGTCTGTGTTTGTAGCAGGGGAAAACAAGGCGCACATGTGGTCAGGTTGCTTGTCCATCACAGGCTGACAGACAACCACAGAGCTGTGTGTATGGTTGTCTGTCAGCCTGTGATGGACTAGCATTGCTGGCTGGTGGACCACAGCCCGTTCAGAATCAGCTTGCCTTTGGACTTTAGTTAGGAAGCCAAAGTCCCTGGAGAGAAACCAAGCATGGGAAGGGCACAAAAACATGCATGCTCTGCAAACAACATACAAACAACCAGATTAGCTATTTAATGCACTACTGTGCCATCCTCAGGGCAGAAGCTCCTCGGGAAGGGAGGAGTGAAGTGCAACATATTATACTGCTAAAACAGCTCCCAGTCCACACACAGAGTCACCATCTTCCACCATCCGCCATCTGCAAATAAATAAAAAATGCACAAGTCACATTAACTGTATGAAAAACAACCTGACAAGCAAAACCAAAATCAAAAGCTCAGAAAGTAGTGAGATTTCAAGACGTGATCTTCCCACAAAATAGCAGGATGTTTAGAAAATTAATTTCTCTAAAGTAAAATATTTAATGGGATCGTGAGGCAAAATTAAAAGTATGTTTGAGAACAAGTACAAAGTCTTGAAGCTGACAGACTTGAGGGAATCAGGGCAGTTATTTTATACGTAAACTAATTTACAGGCATGTTGGTTTGTGTTTAAATATGACGCTCTGTGGTGTGAGTTAAAGCGTTAAATTTGCAGTTTGCATAATTTACATACCACAGTAGCGGACTATTGACAATCTGACAATCTAAATGTCTAATATACCCCTTTCCCCCCACTTAGACAATATTAGCTTACCCTCGCTGTCACATACCCCTGTGTTGTCTGGCAACATTTTCCCACAGAGCCTCTCCCTCTACAGTCTTCTCACAGCCTCCCTGGTGAACAAGGCCAGGCCCATGTCACAGAGGCAGAGAAAAGGAGAGGCAGAAGAATGGCCAAGAGAGAGGGTAGGAGACGCCACATAACAACAAAAACCTGGCCTGCCACTTTTGATTGGAAGCTTGAAAAGGACAGCTCGGAAAGCTGGGGCCCACGTTGGCTGTTGCTATGGCACTCACCTAGGAGATGGCTCCTTGCTCCCAAAAATGGCAGCGCTCCTTTTGCTGGGCCGTCCAGCGGAGATTCATGTGAGCAGAGCTCCTTCCTTCCTGAGTCTGGTCCCGCTCTCTCGTTCTGACAGTTCCGTTTATGTGATCGAGCTCACAGAGCCGTTCAAAAACACACACCGAGCAAGGTGTAGGCTAAGGAGTGCAGCTCTCCTCTGAGCTGCAGAACTGTGAAATGTATCAGTTACATATCAAACAGTCACTGCATCTTACCCCGAGAATAAAACCTCAAATCTGAGCAAATGGGGAGACGAGGACGTGATGGGAATGCTGAGAGGGAGGAAGATGTTTGAGAAGTAAAGTGCTGAGGTGCAGAAATGGAGAAGGACGCAAAGATGAAGAGATTTGCTGTGTTGATACAGAAGAGATGACTGCTATTGTGCTGATGGATTGATGGACTTAAAGTATATTAGATATGAATGAAACATTAACAGGGTTGTTATTACTTAGGGAAGCTTTTACTCTACACAAATCAAATGTTACTTTTATTGGACAGGTTTGCTGTGCACTGTTATTCAGACTACACTGTGTCAGTGGTGTGTGTTTGCATCTGGCCAGGGTACTAAATCAGTAACACCCCCAAACCCAAAGAGCATTTGCATGCTGTGACCCCAAATCCTTGCTAGTGTGTGCAAGAACATGCATGTAAGTATGCATAACACATGGATGCCTTTCTTGGGGATGGGGGGTCGACATCAAATGACAGACTTTAGGAAGGATTATCTGTCTGTGTGGTGTCTGATCCACACATGGGGGGTTAGCATTATGTCTGCACACTGAAAGCAGATTGACTGTGTTAAAATCTGATGGGCTTTGCATGCAATCTGTAAAGGCATCCCTGTGATCTCGTCCAATAATCCCCCACCCCAAAATCCATGTCCCCAATCTTTTCTCACTTCAGGACTTCACACATATGGAGAACTCTCCAGTCAGATTGGGTGAAAAAAAGGAAAAGAAAAACAAAAGCTTTCCCCCTCCACCCAACCCCGCCCCTAACCTACCCCTATGCAAACTCATCCGCACGCCAAACACAGTAGCTTCTACTTCATTGGGTAATTGTGCAGAAGAGTGGAGGTAACGTGAGACCTCGAGAGGTTACAGCAAGGGCTGAAAGAAGTGTTTGAAAGAGAAAATATGAGACAGGCTGTAGACTTTTATATAACTCTGCAGCAGTCTCCCTGATATCAGCTCAGCTGTTTGTGTACAGCCACGCTAGTGCTTCTGTGAGGCTGTTTGTGCTAAATACATCAGCGTGTTCACAGTGACTATAATGAGGGTATAATGCTTACTATGTTTACCATCATGCTCGCATGCTAACATATGCTGAACAGAAGAAATGCTACAATTATATAGTTACTAGGGGTGCAACAATACTCGTATCGATATTGAACTGTTCGATACAGTGCTTTCGGTTCAGTACGCATATGTATCGAACAACACAAAATTTGTAATTTATTTTATCAACTTTCCTTCTGACGATGCTGTCTGTGTGGAGCGCTCAGTGAATCTGCGTTCGACTACTCCGCCTAGGCTGCACTGTCGAGCGCAGATCCACTGAGCGTTCAACACAGACAGCATCGTCAGAAGGAAGAGCGCAGGGCAAGCTAGCAAGACAGAAGTTAAGCTCTCCTTGCAACATGGCAAATTGAACCTCCCCCACCCTCATTCAGATCTGGCGTTTGGAATTATTTTGGTTTTCATGTGACATATGACCCTGAAGGTAAGCGCGTCATGGACTAAAGTAAAACAGTATGTTGGAAGTGCCACGCAATGCTCAATTACATGGGTGGGAACTAGTGTGTTAGCGCAGTTAGCTCATAAACGTGTTGGCTGTCTAGCCCCACGCAGGGGTAGCTCGTTAACGGAGATTTGCCGTGTTGTGGCGTTAACGTCATTTCAACGAGATTAACGCTGACAGCACTAGTGGGAACACAACCAATATGACTGCACATTTACGCCGACATCATCCTAGTGCAAAGACAAGAACAACAAGCATGCATACTACAAACTTTACCCGAGTCATTTAGACAGCCGTTAGCACATGATTCTCCTTATGGGAACCTGATATGTTTAATATTGTGGCGAGCTCAGACAAGGAGGAGACGGAGGTGTTGTTTGGTCTTGCTTCCCGTGAGCTAGCCAGGGAGCACAGCCGTTTATTGACATCTGCAGAAAAACACTGCCGCTAGCTAACTGCTCAGCGCAACCGCACAGCAACAACAACACACAGAACGCCCTCTGACCCCGGAAGGACACACCGTCGCAGCGAGAAGGCGTCACCCGTCACTATGGCAACATAAACAAAACATAACTGTACAAACAGAACCCCGAACAGCCCTGACCCGCTACATAGCCCCCACCTAAGGGGTCAGTCGTCCCCGACGACCCCATTACCCCACACAAAGTCCTGCAAATGTCCAGGTGCCTTCTTTTGGCGCACCGGCCGGTCACGACCGGCGGGGGAAAAGTCACTCGGGTCAGAACATGGGGTGCCACCATCATCCCACTTCTGACACCAATGTGGCGAGCTCAGACAACGAGGAGATGGAGGTGTCGTTTGGTCTTGCTTCCCGTAAGCTAGCCAGGGAGCACAGCCGTTTATTGACATCTGCAGAAGAACACTGCCGCTAGCTAACTGCTCAGCGCGGCAACCGCACAGCAACAACAACAACAACACACAGGGCGCCCTCTGACCCCGGAAGGACACACCGTCGCAGCGAGAGGGCGTCACCCGTCACTATGGCAACATAAACAAAACATAACTGTACAAACAGAACCCCGAACAGCCCTGGCCCGCTACAATATGCTGCTGAGAATATAGCCCAGAAGAAGCGTATAGTATAGCTTTTATTTTGGAAAGAGCCATTTCTCTGTAATAAACTCTCTTTTCCAAAGATGAGTGATTCCTCAATCAGATGCAGGTGTTACCGCGCCAGATCCGCGGCCCCGAACCGTAGTAAGGAAACCTCTGGCAGTTACTTGAAGGTTCCGTAACTGACTCGTAGCCGGCAACAGCTTACTATACAGGTCAACTCCGCAAGCAAAAAGATCGAAGGAGGCGTAGGAAACTGCTTCACCGAACTTTATTTCTTCTCTAAGGCACGAACACCGCGTACAGTGGGCTGAAACAGTTTACTCACAGCGAGCATCGCCGACACAACTCTGGCTGTCGAGGGAGTTATTATATTCCTTTTATTTATTTTCTTTTCGTCTCTTCTGTAGCTAACCGTTACTTTTTCCCCTTCTCCGCTCTCTCTCTTCACACACACACCAGGCAGTCCCGCTACACACATCCCGAATACATTTTCCATCAGGTTTCATCCTTAAAGGGCCATGCCTGTAACACAGGGCTTGCAAAATCGCTAGCCCGACGTCCCGGGGCTAGCGATTTTTCCAGTCGGGCTACCAAAATCTATCTCTGCCCTGCCCGTCGGGCTATTGTAGGAAGTAAAAATATATGTCAATGCTTTTGCATTCTTTCGGAAATGTAGCTGGGTAATTATGTCATTGCATCGGTGAGCCACTGTCAATATGTGACATATTGAAATCGCGTTTGAATTTGCGCTTGATTTTTGCTTTCACTTTGCAAATGTCCAGGTGCCTTCTTTTGGCGCACCGGCCGGTCACGACCGGCGGGGGAAAAGTCACTCGGGTCAGAACATGGGGTGCCACCATCATCCCACTTCTGACACCAATGTGGCGAGCTCAGACAACGAGGAGATGGAGGTGTCGTTTGGTCTTGCTTCCCGTGAGCTAGCCAGGGAGCACAGCCGTTTATTGACATCTGCAGAAGAACACTGCCGCTAGCTAACTGCTCAGCGTGGCAACAGCACAGCAACAACAACAACAACACACAGGGCGCCCTCTGACCCCGGAAGGACACACTGTCGCAGCGAGAGGGCGTCACTCGTCACTATGGCAACATAAACAAAACATAACTGTACAAACAGAACCCCGAACAGCCCTGACCCGCTACATAGCCCCCCACCTAAGGGGTCAGTCGTCCCCGACGACCCCATTGCCCCACACAAAGTCCTGCAAATGTCCAGGTGCCTTCTTTTGGCGCACCGGCCGGTCACGACCCGCGGGGGAAAAGTCACTCGGGTCAGAACATGGGGTGCCACCATCATCCCACTTCTGACACCAATGTGGCGAGTTCAGACAAGGAGGAGACGGAGGTGTCGTTTGGTCTTGCTTCCCGTGAGCTAGCCAGGGAGCACAGCCGTTTATTGACATCTGCAGAAGAACACTGCCGCTAGCTAACTGCTCAGCGCGGCAACAGCACAGCAACAACAACAACAACACACAGAACGCCCTCTGACCCCGGAAGGACACACCGTCGCAGCGAGAGGGCGTCACCCGTCACTATGGCAACATAAACAAAACATAACTGTACAAACAGAACCCCGAACAGCCCTGACCCGCTACAATATGCTGCTGAGAATATAGCCCAGAAGAAGCGTATAGTATAGCTTTTATGGGAAAGTGCCAAAAACTGAAATTCCTGCAATGGCCACACGAGGCTGGATCCAAAACTAAAGAATCATGTTAAAAATGGTCATATTTACAACAGAAATTAACATATCCAGGCACCCATCCATTTTTGTTAACTTCTTATCCAATCCATGTTAATCAGTTTAACTTCAGTGGCACACTAAATGATTTTGGTCACTAGAACTAATTATCCCAGTCACAACATTTGAATTATGGTTACATTTTAACATTTTGGAGCTGCTACAAGTTTATCTAGGCTTGTAGATATGCCTAGTTAAGGATGTGATTGCCTTGATTGACAAGTGGGTGTGATTTTATTTTGTTGACTATATTCGGTTGCACTAAAAACATTCAAGAGGTCTGCTGTTCAGCTTTTTCCAGTAAGTGTTTTATTTTTTTTATATTTTTTGTTCTTTTTTTCCCAGCTGTCTGAAGGCTTCAACATAGAGTAATGCCATAATGACAATATCCATCGTTTATATACAGTCTCTAGATAAACTGTAAACTACCATAAACTAAATAGAAACACTAAGAGTCAATTAACAAACTTTTCCGTTCTTATCATTTTGCTAACATTGTCAGATATGTGGGATAAACATGGAGCACAGCTGGGGAGGATGGCAGCATTGCAAGTTTTGTATTGTTTTCATTGTTTTCAGACTGCATGGGTCAACATGCCAAACAAGCACACTCATTTATAGAATACCTCATTCAGCAGCCATTTCCATTGTACCACATATCACACACATACATTACAATATGAATTATTTTTAACATATAAGAGGTAAAAATGTTCAATTCTGTAAACTACTCACAACATCAGACCACCATCCTTTAGTCCCTGTGTGCAGCAAATTCATTGACAGCACTGATCAAAGTCCTGGCAGTTTTCTCCTCCTGCTATATTCTCTCCTTCCTCTTTTGAGCACTACTTTATTTTTTTCTACTTTTTTACTACTCTGTGTTATTTCTGATAATAAAAGATCATCAACTTTAGGACACACCTACAAAAAACCAAACAAATTAAGACAAGATCTTAATGAATTTGACAGCACCGGCAACGTTTCTATATTTGCTTTTCTTTTGTCTACTCCCGTGGGCTTCCTGTAGTTGCAGGTCTTCTGAAACCAGACCCAGTCCTTGAAACAGGCTTTAAAAACAATATGTCACTTTCAGCATGTGGGCGCAGTGACTGTGGATGATAGAGGAGGAAAGGTAAATCCTGGAGCTGCCTTTATTCCCCTGACCTCACCCTGACCTTGCAAAGGTTAAACCATAAAGCCACTGAGAAACCCGAGGAGCTGAAAGAAAGATCTCCAAAGCTCACTGGGTGAAAACGAGCACACAAAAGTCCCTGTTGTGGTCTTCAGATAAGAAGAGGTGTGTGTGTGTCTTTGTTCAGAGTATCCTGATATACTGTATTGTTTTAAGATGACATGACTAGTTGACATATAGATGATCTTTGCCATTAATCCTCTTTCTTCGGGGCAAGGTTACCTCAGAAGGCCATGACCTCTCAGGTTTAAGGAGGGTTTATGTCAATGTGGTGGACAGATAGGTCTGGATTATGTGCAGAATGTACAACCTTTGGTGATGTAGTTTGCAATTTGCTTAAAGTTAAGGCTATGATGAGAGCAGTATTTAAAAAATAAATAAATAAAGGAGGGGCTGAGATATCTTAATATTTATTCCAAAGTATTGGTTGAATATGAGTGATGTAATCCAACTGTTAAAAACCTGTCTTTACAAGGTGCAAAAACCACCCTTCTACAGCAGGCATTCTGTTGAACGTACACATTACAGGAACACTTTTTAATCAGAGTATAGCATCAAGCCAGCTAATCTTCTGGGATATTGATCTGGTTAGTTAAGAAGCAGAGGGGGTTGTTAATCAGTTTCAGCTGCTTTGGGGTTAATGAAATTAGCAACAGGTGCACTAGAGGAGCAACAATGACACGACGCCCAAATCAAGAATGGTTTTACAGGTGGAGGCCACTGATATTTTCTCACTGCTCGTGCTTTCTGGCTGTTTCTTCACTAGTATTGCATTTGGAGGTTGTACAGATAGTCCAACTCTTCCACCATGCTGCATTGATTAAGTGCCATTGTCAGAAGGTTTGCTGTGTTTCCCGGCACAGTCTCGAGAGCGTGGAGCTAGGAAACATTGTGTTGCCTGTAACATCAGTTTTGTGGTTGGTCGGTGATGGTCTGGGAGGCTTATTCATGTCATGATGCACAGACTGCAACAGGCATACTGCAACAGGCATTTGAAGGATGAAGTCCTTGGACCCGGTGTGCAGTGGGTCCTGGGTTCCTCGTGGTGCATAATAACACCCGGTCTCATGCTGCAATAAAAGTTTGGCAAAACAGACTAGCCTGCCTCATCCAGCAAGGTTTTTTTTCCTACTAAGGTCCGATCTGTTTTCAGGGTGTTCCTTTAATGTTTTTGAGTATATTTTTTGTTAGAAGCATTCAAGGCCAACTCCAAGGATTGGGTGTAGTTATACAGATAAACCAGAGGAGCAAAACTGTAACAAAACGACACAATATAGATCAACTTCAACATTTCACCTTCTGTTTAGAAGTTATTGAATAAAACCTCATAGATATTTGTAAATATACACAATGTAAGAGTTCAGCCAAGGTTTTTTCCTCACCAGACACCCCGCCTAGCACACTTCACATCCTTTGTCCCTGTTTGATATTTTTCAGCCAGTTTAAAATAGGAAGTGAGGCTGGAAACAAAGTGTTCTTTAAAATTAGACTCTTCTCGCTAATTTTGGACACCTGCATCCTGCCATAGTTAATACATCCTGTGTGGTCATGGACTCTCATTCGGACGCTCGTCACTGGAAACAGATGCAACACATGTTCTGTATGTCAGCCACCCTGCTGTCACTGTGAGGCTTATTGTGTGCAACCCAGCGGGGCCTTGACAAGGCAAAGCAATCTCTGACCAGCATGCAGGCACTGTAACATACTGTATATGCGATATAATGAGCAAACCAATAGAAATTATGACCGACACAAGGAGGATTATAACTCAGAGTCAGAGCCAAAGTTAGTCTAACTGCCTGTCAGTAATGTTATATCAGAGCACGATTGAGACTCACACTGATCCAGAGTTGCCTTGTCACCCTCTATGAATACTTAAGCAGGAATTTTCCACTGGGTGCTTTCATCTGAGCCTCACTGTAGATGTAACTGCACCTATTCTGTTACAGTCTTTGCTTAATTTATTCAGCAAGTTGTAGATCGAGACTGCGTTTGAAAAAGAGCGACTATAAAGCCTGCACAACATAACGTCAAGACAAATTACTCAGACAAAGCACTCACTGTACAACATCAATCACAAACTCAAAGAGATTCAAGGACCTACATACATAACGCAAAAGAATTAACCTAAACTCTTATAATTAGGTGCTATGGTTATCACCTCAACTGAAAAAAAGATGATAAATAAGTAAATCAGCAACATATAAACCACAACAATTTGAGTTTATTACATATAACAAATATAATAAATAGACCAAAATCAGGAAATTTAGTTTTTGGTTTGAATTTGTTTGAAATGTTGTGTCACATTTGACCTCTGACCTCTCCTTCAAGGTCAACAGTTGGATCTGAAGGGGAAAGTGACAATAATGCTATATAGAGCTATTTAAAACTATGTTTCTTACTGCTATTGTTTGTATTGTGAATATATGAGTATACAGGGAACGATATATGGGGATTCTAAATATCACGTTACTTATGACCTCTGACCTCTTCTTCAAGGTCAAATTAGGTCAAACTTTCATAAAATGCATTTTATCTTTAAAATTTGTCAGGGATTCTAAATATTGTGTCATAGTGTGCATCCGTATCATGTGACATTTGACCTCTGACTTCACTTTTACATTTCATATCTGCCTTTCCTTCAAACTGACCCCAAAATGTGTTATATCTTTAAAAAAGTATTGTCAACAGAAACTACTACTTAGGACTTACTAATATTATATAAAAAGCTCAAGTTATTCATGTATTCATGTTCTTATTTATCTACTTATCATACAAATCAATTCCTATTATCTGTTACCCTTTCAGCTGCAACGCCCTAACGCAATCAGCTATCATCTAATGATAATCTTAGTGCACACAACAGGAGGTGCCTCCCTACGCTCCTTATAGCCTTCCTGTTGCTCCCAAAGACTCTCAGCAGTTCCCAGATTATCTTACAGTACTCTAATGAAACTATGTTTAATTTTAGAGTGACAGACAGGTTTATCCCTTGGACTTTTTAGCCTACCACAATTAACGAATTCCTTGGGATCTCCGGTTTTGGCTTGGCAACAAGTTGCCAGAAGATTAGTCACGTACATAATTAGTCCCTGTGAGAATAAATCTAAATAGCTGCCGTTTGTGTTGAATAAATAAAAGACTTCTAGCGTGTTAACTACTTAATTTCGGAGTTGATGATAAGTTGATTTCATTCCACATATTTCTGAGGCTGACACGACAGAGGTATCAGTCTTCTCAGCACTCTCTTTTGTGTTTATGAACTCTGCGGCTCAAAATGGTGGCCTAATTACCCATCCCAGCTCCACACTCAGGAATTACATGGTAATAAACCTCTTAATTGGACTATTACTCTAACCAGATAAGGTATTCACATCGGGATGTTCTTTAAAATCCATTTCTTGTGATTAACTAGGTGTGATTATATAACGATTTCCCTGCCTGTTCGCAGTTGTCCATAAAAACGATGAGAATAAAGATGAAATTGATGTTGTCTGCGGATAAGTGAGAGGGCCGTTAATCTTCTCAGTCCTTCTGTTTTGAGCTGTGACCCCCTTCCTCTTCCTCCACCCCCTCTTCCCATGCTGTCACTCTCCCAGCCTGCACCTGTCAGATTAGTCTCATATCCTCAGCTGCTACTCCATGTGATACGCCTCCTTACTGCCCAGAGCCTGCATGTCATTTTACTTTGCATGTATTTATGAGTCGGAGTGCATGTGAAAGGAAAAGCGGGGAAAAGGGGGAGAGAGACCAGATAGAGGCCAGTCCCATGGAAAATGTATAAAATGTGAGTGTTGCTGGTTGTTGCTTCCCAGTTTCTTCCTCGTGGTGCAGCAGGATTTGGCTTAGTACCATTAACATGCAGAAGCCAAAATTTAGATGAACACCGCCCCCCAAATTGCTGGATTACCTGCAATCTAATAAAACTAAACCTTTCTCTGTGAACGGATATTTTGCACCAGCTCCACACTGCAAGCATTACCGTCACCTGGTCAGACGTGTTAGGCTGCTTTTGGGGGTAGAATGTTTGTAAAATGGAAATCCTTCCCCATGACTCGCATCTTGCAACACTAATAAAACAGGGAATCCAAGACGAGGATGAGATGGTAGGAGCCAGTGGGGGTGTTCCACCAGTCCAAGCCTCCCTGGAAGATGGACTGGAGCAGCTGAGACAACAAGCATGTGATGTGAGCGAGAAATAATAATCACCACAATTTGTTACCGTCAAGATCCCCAAGATAACAAAAGGAATCCCGGAAAGTGGATCGTGTAACTGTAAAAATAAGAGTCACAAAAAAACGGTCCACGAGAACAGAAGTCGGAGAGATTTAAAAGTAGTTATTATATAGGGCTTTTCTACTCTACAAGGAGCACTCGGAGCACTTCGTAAAGCATGCCTCATTTTTACATTTCAATCTGCTTTGATGAATAAATTGAAGAGCAACTTAGGGTTCAAATATCTTTCCCTAGGATACTTTATGGCATGCAATCCCCCAACCTCCCAATTGGTAGATAACCCGGGATACCTAACGAGCTATAGCCATCAACCTAAATGCCATTTCATTCGTCATCCACGTTATTAAGCGTGTTTATTACTACTATTTATTACCTCTATTGGAATAGAGGACATTAGCTTGAGAACTTTATTCTGAAAGGCACAGTCGGAAACGCATTGGATAAGTTGACGTTGCATTGGTGTGTTTTCTGTGAGCTCGGAACAGTGCCGCACCAGCTGGATGTGACAGAGTTGCATGTAGAGGGTCCAATCTGTGCTCACAGGCTGAAACAGTGACAGAGATCTTAGGTGGAGTGGAGTGTGCGCGTGCACGCGCTCGAGTCTCGTCGTGCAGCGAGCTAATAAAGCGTGCACGTGTCAGTGATCAATTAATCTGTCACGGTTACAGTGAACGAGGACAGAGACGGCGGGGACTGTGGCGGCTGTGGAGAGCTGTCACTTTCTCTGTGCGCGTAGAAGGATTATCATTACGCACGTTATGCGGAGCGCAGCTTCGGTGATGCGCTGAGTCGGGAGAGGTGCAGCGGGGAGCAGCGAGAGTCAGCCCGGACATTCAGCGGCATAATCAGCGCAGTAACTGGAAGAGGGGGGATCCGTGTTGTTATGGGCATCGCAGGATTCCGACCGGCCGTCTGTTTTATTTATTCCGGTGAACACTCCGACGTTGGTGCCGAATCAAAGTCAAATATGCGCACTGCTGAACAAAGGATTTAAAGGGAAAACGATAAAGAATCTCTTAAATATTTCAACCCTTAAACCCGGTTTGTCTCATCCTCTCTCTTGTTTTTGGACTTCCATTCATGCACATTCTGCCGCTGAGGAAAACAGACACGGGCTGAATAACCGGGTACCTCTGGTGTGGAACCAGGAGCAGGAGGAATCCTCTGGTCTTATCTCATAAGGGTCCATGTGGATGGAGAGAGAATACGCAAACCCAGCGAGCGGAGCTCATTACGAAATGTGACATTTTTATTGTGTTTCCCATCAAACCTGACAACTGTGCACCCGTCTTCATCCTCGAACATCTTTAATTTACGTCGTTCAAGGTACGTGCTGCTCACCATGTCGCCTACAGATACTGATTTTTTAAGGGGAAAGGGGGGGCAGGGGGAGTTATCCTTGTGGAAATGTGTACGCACGACATTTACTGAGGGCTGTTTGGCCGAATACCCTACAGGGAATCACTGTTTATTTGAATGCACCTGCGTCTGTACTGTATTAAGGCCGATTTTTTTTAAAGGGGGGTTTATCAGCTGAGAAGGAAGTTGCATCACTGACAGCCGTAGAAAAAAAGGCGATGCACCAAATGCAGGTGTGGGGAGCAGAGGGCAAACATGGGTTGAGCATTTTTGCAGAAATGTATATTCATGCACGATGCTCAGCTCATACTGTCTCGAGCTTAAGGCAAATTAGGTAAAAACTAAAGAAAATGACTGAAGCAGTTCGACTGGTGAGACATTTGAGGTTTTTTTCTCACGAGGATAGAAACGCTGCTCTCTTTTAGTGGCAGCGACTCCATTTTCATCCCACAACACACTGGGATATTTTGGGAGTGTCAATCACTCCGCCGTGCTTTAGTTCGGAGGTTAGATGTCATTCTTTTATTTTTGGAATCACACACACATTCCCCCCACCCCCAGGATAACAATGGCCTTACTTCTGGTCCCTCAAACAAACACACTCTTCTGGAAGCCCCCGGGGATCCTCCCATGTGGTCGTATTGTTAAGAGAGAGGGGGATGCTGAAAAAAGGAAAAGAAGAAAAGGGCATTCTCTGAATTTGTGTTTGCATTAAGCTGCTTCTTTGGCCAGCTAAAACACAGGGGTGTCCCTTTTAGTAGACTTGAACCTCTCATGCTGGCCTTGCAGACAGGACACAGTGCCCTGGATGTCTAACTTGACAAGAAATCACACTTAAATGACCTCTTGAGCCCAATTAGAAAAAGGATCTTTGCATGGAAACTGATGCCAGTTTATGGATTACCCTCCTTATTGATCAGTAGATAGATGATACGCGAGCTCTGAGCGCAGGATTGTGTACCGAGTAAGCTCACTGGCCTGTTTTGGAGTGCTTTGTTTTCTATCATTAATCAATATTCAGCAGGCTGAAGCTGTTTATTGTCAGACTGTGAATTCATGAGTTACTTAGCATCCTCTTGGGGAAAAATAAAGCTACAGTTTGTCCTCTGGGAGGACGCCATATGTGCCGTGTTCAGATGATTGTAAACGTGTATGTGTGTTTGTGTGTGTAGCTTCATGTACACATGAAGCAGCTGACTGTATAAAATGGGGTATTTTTGTCACTTACATGGGAACTCCTTGCTTCTCCTTTTATATGTGTATTTGTGATCATGCACCTCCCACCCTTTCCAACATACACACACACACACACACCCACACACGCTCCAGGCAAGAGCCTCGCTCCAATTCTTCCTCCGCATATCCGGCTGTTCCTTCTTCCTCTTGCCTCTCTGATCACTATCACGCTCTCTAACCAAATCTGATCTCCCTGGGCCCCTGTGACCACCCCCACCCTCCAACCCCAGCCTCCTTCATCTCCACCCCGGGTCCCATCAAGTTATCTATAATGGATGCAGCTCATTCGTGTCACACGGAAGCAGAACACGTGACACCAGATGTCCGTGGCTCTAGTTTCAGGGTACACTTTGGGGTTTGGCATGCCTTCACATCTGACCCGTCACCTCACGCTTGTTGTTATTGTCGGAGGGAGAGAGACAAGATAGTCAAGGGAGGGGAGTGAGGGTTGAGAATAAACACTGGCGCTCTTAATTGCCAAGTCAATTAGCATATGGTCTCGCTGCGAGTCCAGTCACATGGTAATGAGGCCTAATTAGGGTGGCCAGGGATGTCTGAAGAGTCTTGGGAGAATACTTACACTGTCAGATTCTTCAGTATGGCACCCAAGAGCTTGGTGTGGCAAATGTATCACGTCTTTTCAGGCTCTTCTTTCAGGTTTTTTTTTATTCCTAAACCTGTTTATATATGTTGTCTTTGAGGGTTTTTTTTCCCTTAACTTTGCCTTTCCAACTTCTTCCCACTGTTTTAGCACCCACATGTACATCACAGTGCAATAACACATCACTTCCCTCATTTTTCTCTTTAAATTTCCATTGTTTTGTCTGTTGCTACCAGCTGGATTATGATCGAGCTCACAAATGTCACAAGACTGTTGACAAACGCAGTCAGATCAGATGATGGAATTCACTTTTGGCTATTTTATGTGAAGTAGGAGGTTGGATGCTTTCCAGCAAATCCATTCCCTCGCATTTGTTTATGATAAACCTTCATCAAAAAAATGGCGTCATGAATGGGTAACAGTTGACCGGCTACGACAAAAATCTTGTCGGAATACTGAAGAAAGCGTGCTGTACTTGCAGGATCAAAGCTGCTGTAGATGTCTCCAATCCATGCACAGGAAACTCTAGGATGTCTGCTGCTGTGTCGCTGGGATCTCAGGTCTGTTTATTTCAGCAGCCTTGCAGGAAGTACAAAACTTGGAAGTATAGAAATATATATTCGTGCATGAGACTCAGCATATAAATTGGCCACATATTGGCGGTTTTCATCATTGAATGTCTGTGACTCTGATTAAATGCACTGGTAGAGAGGTTGTCTCTGGTCATCTTGTCAAAGTGTTCTCAAGAGAGAAAGAAGACTCGTCGCTATAGGAAATAAAACCAAGTCCAGCCAAGCCAAGTTTAATTTAAAACCCTCTCAGATCCTCTAAAACTGGTTGATGAAAACTGGAAGGAAGAAGATGTTCGAGCCAGCCCTCTCACTCAGAACGTCTTCATCTGTAGACCATGTACAGTCTTAATATACTTTTACACTACAGCACTAGGTCCTTAGAAAGAATAGAATAAAACTAACTCTTATATTAACTGGTTATAATGTACTTCATTTAATAACTGAAAAAGTTACAGGAATAAACACCTGTTATTCAAATGGTCAGTATTTTAAGTAATTTATAGATTTTTGTCAATGCACTATCCTGACTTTATTTGTTTTTTTGGTTTTTTTTGCTTGTCAGCTAGTTATTATGTAGCAAAGATTTTTATATAAACAACATTATCATTATTTTTAAAAAAGGCCCTGAAAGGATCTAATTGCAACCTTCATAATATTCTATAAGGATGAATCAGTGGAGAGGGACAAACACGAGTTGCTCTTTCAGACCAGGCTTTCATTCCTGAAGCCACTGCAGGCCTGGGTTCATATTATATATATAACCCCAGCTAATAATGTAAACGTATGCAGTGTTATAAGAAAAGGTGGATAATGCTGGCGTCATTGAGCGGTGTCACCAGCAAGCAGATGGCAGGACAAGACGTGCAGTTGACCCGCTCACCTCAACAGCTGGATCCATGCGTTTCCAGATGTATACCTATGCATTTAAGCCCTCGTACAGACACAGATTCATCCCCATTCAGATTCAAATTCTCGGCATAAGACTCAAAAAATGACAATTACTGCGGGTTGTCAAATCGTAATAATCCTCCCAATTATCACAAGGGTAATTAGAAAGCATCTGCTCGTGAGCTACGTCTGATAATTGTTGGAGCTTGTAATTGTACAGGACAGCTTGTTTCTACCCCCCACCCCCCCAACCCCTATCCCCCTCCCACCCCCATCCCTGCCTATCCAGCCTGGGGCAGATCTGAATGACTGCAGTGCTGCACATTTGCACTCTCATGCTTGTATTCCTGTTGCGTTTTAACAGCAGCGCTGTAAGGAATTGCATGCTGCATTCTTTCCACAATCAGTGTTGTGTCACAATGTGTTGCCTTCTCACACACACACACACACACACACACACACACACACACACACACACACACACACACACACACACACACACACACACACACACACACACCCATAGTAAATGCCACCAAGCTGGATGTTGCGTGAACATAATGCCAGTATGTTTATGCGAAAGCAACACATGTAACACTGCTAGATGGGAAATGAAGGGGACTAAGATGGACCTCTGGTTGCCAGCAGGCTTCTTGGCACTGAGGAAGATGAAGCCTGAGAAACAGCAGCCATGCAGCAGAACTGGCAGGAGCTGGATCCTTCCCTCAGTTACATAAGATACACAGTGAAAATAAAAGGAAAGGAAAGCAGGGGGGATGAGGAGGTGGAGTAGGAAGGCGCGAGGGGGCACAAGCAGAAAAGGGGAAATGATGCCAAAATGGAAGCAAGACGGTGCATTAGGGATTAGACACTGGGTAGCAAAAGAGGGGGACTAGTCGAGGTGTACGAGGCGCATCTTTCACAGCACGTCTTTTTTTTTTTTCTTTTTTTTTTTACTATTTAATTTGTAAAAATGTGTATACACACACACACACACACACACACACACACACACACACACACACACACACACACGTAGGAAAATATTTAGTATACACATCCAGAAATGCATACACTATTATATATTGTACATATATTTATTAGTTTCAGGTTGGCCATTCTTGTATTTTGCTCGTTTGTGTTGTTGTCTTTGCACATCTCTGTTGCTTGTGGGGCTCGCACACAAGAATTTCACTCGCATGTGCTGTGCCAGTGTGCCTGCACATGTGATGTGACAATAAAAGTGATTTGATTTGATTTGATTTTGATTTGACGTCTTCAAATACAGCAAGTCGAGGCCGCTCTGGCTGCTCTGGAGGAGCGGTGGCATTGAAAATCCAACAGAATAGAGGATTTTTTTTTTAATGGAGGGGAGGGCAGAGATGGCTGCGTGATGAGTGACAGAGAGAGAAACACGTCTAGAGAGCGAGGGGAGGGCGAGACGGCGGCTACATCCTCTGTGCTGCACAAACCAAAAGGCCAGACAGTTTCGCTTCTAAAACCACTCGTGTAAAGCTGAAGTAAAAAAGAGGTGTCTGTAGGTGTGCGGCATATTCTGCGTAGCATTTTGCACATGCACGTCTCGCTGCTTGTGCATGTGTGCAGCCATTCTCTCTGCGCATCCTTCAGCTTTGCAGCTTACCGGTCTGCCAAGCCACTCAAAAAGCAGCCAGAGCAACCATCTGTGTGAGAGGGGGGTGACGAGATGGCGAGCGAGTCAAAAAGTCACGAGTGTGCAGGCCACAAGCTCCAGTCCCTCCGTGTCCTGTTGTGATGTGCACTTGTCTCGAGTGCAAAGCGTTAATGTCCCAGTAATTACAACGTGACAAAGGATGTGTGGAAGAAAGACAAAAAGAAGGAGGAGGAGCAGGCTGCTTGGCTTTTTGAGGATGAGCGAGTGAGGTTTTAATTCCTTGGCTGCTCTCCCTTGTTCTTGTAGTTTAGTGACGGAGCATAAAAAGCGGGATGATGTTAGGAGGAAACATGAGTGTTTTTGTGCGTTGAGGCGTGCATGATAATGTCAGGTGTTTTTGTATGCACAAAAAGATCCAGCTCTGGATTTTTATGTGTGTGTGTTTTGGTGAGTCATTCCTCTGTAAGCACTGATTGATGTTAATATAGACCAATAATAACCAGCGGCTAAGAGCTGCTGCAGCAAGGAAGGAAGGATGGGATGAGACAACAGGAAATAACAAGCAGGAAATGAGGGAGCAAAGAATTTTATTAATGAGGAGGCATGAAGAAGAATTTTGGAGAGTGTAAATCTCTGAAGGATACATGAAAGGGCTCGAAACACATGAATATGCACAACGCACATATATATATATGCACACATCTTTCACTGTTATGCCCTCAGGGGAGGGGGGGGGGGGGGGGGGGGGTGAGAAATAAATAATGCTATTTCGCAAACTTGTAAACAACTGCTCTCTTAAAAAATCCATCTTAAATGTATATGAGGAAAGAAACATCAAAAGCTTGTAAATAAATGGATGGTCCAACTATGCAGGCAGGGCGAGAAGGAAGGTCTGGAGAAGAATTATAAAGCAGTACATATTGTGTTTTTCAGTTTCTTATAGAAGATTAATAATCCTTTTTTTTTTTTTTTTTACATCTTTATGACCTTTTTTGTGGCAAAATAGGTTTGAACATGGGTGTTATTGGTCTTTTTTAAATGATGTGTAAGCAATCTTAGCTACAGTTTATAATATAATTCAAAGATGTAGAGAATCTGGAGAAATCTCTTTCTACAAAGGACAAGACAGAAAACTAAAACAGTGGTGACCTTTAGGGCCTCAGCCTGTACTTCATTAAACTTAAACTGCAGTACTAAAAATCACTGCATGGGCAGTAAATATATTTTCTATGTGATGTAAAACTGTACCATTAGAAAAAAAGACCTTGACTAGTGGGTGCTGGTACAACTCACCAAGCAAACCGCATGCCATAGGGCTACTGCTCTTTTTCTCTCTGTCTCAGCTTTAGAGACAGAGTGTCTGTCTGTCCCCCCACCCCCATCAAGACCTTGATTAACCACTGGCTCCTCACTGAAGAGAGACCACTTGGTTTGTTATCAGCACACAGTTCAAAAGTCAGCATCCTTGATGGTATGGAGGTACATTAGTGCACATGTCACGGGTGACCTGCACACCTAAGAAGACACTGTTAAGACTAAGTGACATATGACGTCCACCCATCCATGTCCAAACACATTCTGCGTGTGTTAGAACAACACGGCTGCATAGGAGAAAAAAGAGCGCAGGCAGTTAGCCTGACCCATCCTACAGTCCAGATCTGTAATGCACTGAATTAATTTGGAGCAACACAAGAACTGTTAAGTCTCAGATGATTTATTTGTATTAATACAGCATTTAAATTATTTCAAATCTGCTTGTTTTTATTGAGATTTTAGAGCACGTCCAATGTTGCGCTCTAAGCTGTGACAAACATGTGAGCAGTCAATTTGAGCTTATCTACACATCCAGCCATTATGAAGCAACTTAATCATTAGTTTAGAGTCAACCTGCTATATTTAAATCTACTGTTGAGTGTCCTTTTGTCAAAGGAGAGTTAGAATGAGCTCTTGTTAGAAGCTAAAAGTAAATGGCACCGGTAAAGTGGCAGACAGACATCTGAACAATGAGCTGAAAGTCAATATAGAGCAGCAGAGAGCTGCAGGACTCCATGGGAATATGAGCGATGGTTTTTATTTAATGCAATGTTGTTAAAAAATATTGATTGTAGCTGGTTTCCTCTTTACTGTCATACCTTACAGGAAAGTCAGAAATGTCACAAAGACAGTACAGCCCAAAGTGGGGCTACACTGCTACTTATTGACTAGACTTCCTCGTATTTTCCAAATGTCTTGAGTCTATTTCTCTCTTCTTCCAGTCTGCTCTATTTAATAACTGGTGTGTTTAAACCTAGTACTCTCCTCTATCGCCCCAACCATATGACTCATCCCAACTTACTTGATATAGAGAGACAGAGGACATGAAGCTGGAAATATCCAGTGTTCACTATGTGGTATGCAAACACTGTCTATTCGTGGACACAGCGAGACGTTCGTGGCGGACTCGCACTGTGACTAAAGTTCTCTGAAATAAACAATCCAACGTGCAGCTGTAAGCATGGAGAGGATAGAAAAGAGCAGTGTGCATGAGCCAGCCTGGAAAGAATGCCCGAAAGCTTAGTGACAGCAGCCTGGCAGGAAGATATGTTTGTGCGCGCGGTGTTGTGGCGCCTTTAAATACAGATCAACCTCCCATAAAACACACAGCTTTGTCAGGTGAAACGACAGCGCTGATCATCCCAGCAAAGCCCACAATGAAATGAAAGATTGTGTATTTTTATGTGTGTTTGTGTGGCTGACAACTGTGATGAATAAAGGAAAAGGGAGACTGAGACGGCATTGATTTTGCAGAGTGCTTATGTGGGTTTTTTTGTTTTTTGTTTTTCCCCTCACTGGGACACTTTTCTCAAAAGTACACAAATGTTTGTACTTGTGCTCGAGGTTCTGTTGCTGTTGTCTACAATAGATTGTCGCTAGGTGCCCTTAGATGCCTGATAGTGAGCCAAATTGAGTGTACAGTAGTTCCTTTCTCTGTTTCTCTTGTTTTTTTTCATAAAAATATGCATGATGCTGCAGCTCCCCTGTCTGCACTCCAAAGGCTAGTGTGCTGGATAAGACTAGACAAATCACACCCCAAAAACTCTGTTGTTGTGTAGGTAGGTTGTGTAGGGCTCTTTTGTATTTTTCATTGCATGGGAGGGTTGCTGTTTTTATTTGAAGCCATTTACCTCAGAAATGAACCCTTTAAAAAACTTCTAAAAAGGTTCAAAAAAGGTCTGGCTAAAGGCTATTATTGGTGAAACAGGACGTGTGTGTGTTAGAAAGGCTTCAGTCATTCACCCTGCACGAACTACTGTCTTTTGTTCCCTCTCTAAAACACAGCAGTGGCCGATTGTCTTTATTGTCACACAAAGGAATGATTGCTGTGGGAGTGACTGCTCAGCTCTACAGCTTTGCAAATGTTATTGACCAGAATGACTTACTGACTTTCTCTCCCCTACTTTTCTCCACTCTCCCTCATTGCCCCTTACCTCTGCATCATCTCGCTATCTGTCTTCTCTCAGAGATGGCGTTCCCACCAGTTCTCCTCCTGCTGCTGCTGACTGTTGCTCACTGTGCCAACAGCGAGCCAGAGCCGCTCCCTAGAGGCTGTGGCTGGGGCCTTGTGCGTCCGTACACCCTCCTCTGTGACCTGGACTCCATATGGGGGGTGGCCGTTGAATCTGTGGCTGCCGGTGGGGTGCTGGCTGCCATCTTGCTCGCCCTAGTCCTGCTGTGCCGTTTACGCCACATCAGTGAGGGCGAGAAGCGCAGCAGCGTGGGACCTATCCTCCTTCTGCTTCTCGGTATCCTTGGCTTGTTCGGCCTGAGCTTTGCTTACCTGATTGAGCGGGATGAGTCACTGTGTCTTCTTCGCAGGGCCCTATGGGGTCTCCTTTTTGCTGTTTGCTTCTCCTGCTTGCTGGTTCAGGGCGTCCGCCTGCGCAGGCTTGGCAGGGAGCGTCGCAGCCCTGGTGGCTGTGCCTTAACCGGCCTGGCACTGGGTTTGAGTGCCGTACAGGGCATCATTGCTGCAGAGTGGCTGCTTCTGACCGTGCTGAGGGAAGGAAAAGCTGCCTGTCAGTATCTTCCTCTGGACTTCGCACTGGCATGCAGCTACGTGCTAGCCCTCCTACTAGCTGCGCTGACCGCAGCCTCCCTGGCCCTGTGTGGCAAGACACGTCAGTGGCGCTGCAGTGCCATCTGGCTGCTGGTCACCTGCCTGATGTCACTGCTGCTGTGGGTGGCCTGGGTGGGCTTCTATCTGTATGGAAACAACTGGCTCGGCAGGTCTCCAGAGTGGGATGACCCAGCGCTGGCTATTGCTTTGGTTGCTCAGGGCTGGCTGCTGCTGATCTTCCATGCCATTCCCGAATCTCACGTCTGCCTGAGACCCCCACCCCAACCCACTGCCCCGGATTATTTCGACACATCCCAGAACTCAACGCGGATGAGGGAGACGAGCTTCGACGATGACACCCCTCTATCTCACAGGCAGTTTGTGGAGAACCAGGGCTATGGATATAATGACGAGAACACTGCAGGTACAGCACAATCTGATACTTTTGAGCAAACAGGCGTAATTTAGCTTTGTAGGAGGAATGTAGGCCAAAGTGACTAATGCAACTCTTGGACACATTTGTATGCTTGGCTAGTAATAACTGCAGGAGGACATTTCTGCAAGTGTTTCTTTGGTTCCTCCAGACAGTAAGCCGAGTGGTGAGTCAGGGTGAGTAATCTCTGTCCGTCTCTTCCACGCCAGGCTTGAGGAGCGGTGGCGGTGCCGGGCAGCACAGCAGCAACACCGGTGCCAGGCCAAGCGCTCCTTTCCGCAGCAACGTCTACCAGCCCACCGAGATGACCATGATCCTGAACGGGGGAGCGGTGAGTACATCCTCCCAGTCACAGGTACACGCCGCTTACACGCCGCTCTCTCATTCGACCACGCCGACAAGACTGCATGCACATTTGTGCGTTCTGGACCATACGTCATTGCACAAGAATGAGGGAGAGGTGTGAGAGTGTGTGCGTGCGTACTCAGTTTGTGTTTGGAAACTCTCAAGCGACTGTGTTTGTTCCACGTGCATGGACGGATTTGTCACAAATGGTCACTCATCTGACATTGATCTGTGTAAGGGTGATTGTGAGGAAGCTTCTGCTTCTTATTCTGCTGTCTGTGTAAAAATATAATACCAATTGTCCCCTTAATGATGCCACCGTCAGGTGACCCAGCAAGATTCATTGTGCAGGATGAATGGTCACCATGGCTGGTGCAGGTAAACTGCTTTCCAGCCACTGTGCTATGAATTAAGCAAACCCAACAACACCTAGCATATTACAGAAGTCTAAAAAGCTGAAACGACACTCTGCTGACAGAGATAATTTGTAGTCACTATTCCTAGAAATTGCAGCTGGGCGTGCTGATCGAGCTGACAAAGGGAACGGAGAGGCGTCTCCTTAAGCTGCTTTGCATAAAATATCACTAGTCTGCATGAACGGTGTTGTTGTGCACCCCCATTAAAGGCAGGCAGCGTTTATTTGTACAGCCGGCTCAGGGCGCTCTGAAGGAACCGATTTGCAGAAAGCATGAAATAAAGAACCTTTAACAGCAGTTTTAAAGGATACTAAAACAAATACGAGCACAAAGAATTAAATAGAAAACTGCAGGATTGTATTGCAAGGTTGATAATGGTCTAAGTACAGTTTGACATTTTAGGAGACTGGCACATTCCCCATCTTACAGCAAGTAAAACAGGAAAATCAATACCCCTCCATTCTTTACAGTAAATATCAATCATCTGCCAGGCTGAAAGTGGAAACATGGAAACATTTAGCCTTTTTTAATACATTAAATCAGTCTTTGTACTAAATTAATAAGCTCCTGCTTAAACCCACATATTTACACTTAACATAAGTGTAACTTTAGCTAAAGTGCAAGCTAAGTTGCATTGGCTAAATGTGAAGGTGGCCTGTGCTGGAGGTAAAGCTTTATTTCTAATTCTCTCTGTGTGATGAGTCATGTTCGCCCATTTGTCACTGCAGCACTATTTTTGTATAAAGCCTCACTTTCAGATCCACTCCACTTTCTGTTAAGTTACTCCAATGATAAAAACACAGCACTTTCCAAAACCCTTTATTCCTAAATAAGAGTTTTATTGTGAACCATCTGAAGGAGTAGGCAACCATATGTGACGACATCTGGCTGGTATTAATGGATGACAAACCGAAATGGATCAGAATCAACAAATTAAACACGACAAAAAGCAACAATATGATTGTACCGTTGGATTTTTTTTTTTTTTTTTTAATTGGAATGCACATTTTATGACAGGCACTTTGTTTTTTTCCCGGAGGCTGGTCATTATTGGAGACCAGGCTATTAACTGACCACAGTGCATTTGGGGAAATATAATAGCTGCTATAATTGGATTCGTGTGGCTTTAAAATTTAATAGCAATACAATAATATGAGCCATTATTTTCCATCAATAAAAACATTATACTTTTTGACGGATAAATATTGCATTTGTTCCCTTACGGCAGAGAGCAGTATCATTTACTGCAGTATCTTTGTTAACACTTTCCACAATGATGTCCCCTGTTTCCTTAATGACTAGTTCTGACACCTCAGGATAGATCACTAAAGATGTGGTTTCACAACCATTAGAACAGTTTCTGGGGGGGTTTAAGGGTAGCTGCACAAGCTAACTTCTTCTGATGCGCACCTACTCATTTTGTTCTACAAGCAGGCCTGAAAGATGTTCATAAAAGAGCTTCAAAGGTTACTCCTAGTAGGTTTTCAAAGGGTGAAGAGTTAAATAGCATTTTTATAGGGAATATTAATTATGCATTTACAAGAAAAAGAAATGCAGTTTTTAGCTTTTCTGGAGCCCTGAATACAGCCTGCAGGTTTTCCACTCAGGTTTCAGGGTACAGCTAGTCTCTGGCTACGTCCACACTAATGCGTTTTCGTTTGAAAATGCATAGTTTTCTCTCCGTTTTGGCCTCCCGTCCACACTGAGACGGCGTTTTCCCAAAGGAAAAACGCAGCGTTTTCCCCAAGGAAAAACGCAGCGTTTTCCCCAAGGAAAAACACAGTGTTTTCCCCAAGGAAAAACGCAGCGTTTTCAAAACCCTCTCAAAAATGCATACATTTCAAAATGGAGCTGTCCTGTTGCAGTGTGGACACTCAAAAACGATGAGCGGAGTGCATTATACAGCAGTTGTTTTGTTTGCTCTCAATTTTGACAGCCCTAAAACAGATTAATATCGGTCTGTACATGCTCCAAATAGCTTTTCTTCAAATTCTTTAATTCTCACTCGCTTGGCAACTTTGTACTTTTGTGTTACTCGCAGCAACAACTCCACCTCATTGTTAGTCCATTTAAAAAACTCGGTGCTTTTCCTCGACATTTTGCCGCGACGTTTCAACGAGCCCGAAAGTAAATAAACGGCAGACAGAAACGAGGCAGGCCGAATCTTCTTGCGTTTCATGCATGTGCAGTACTGGAACGTTAGAGTTTTCTGCCGTTTCAATGTGGACGCACAACTCTGTGAAAACGACTGAAAACGCTAGTGTGGACGCGGAGCGTTTTCAGACGAAAACGCCGTTTTCAAATCTATCCGGGCTAGTGTGGACGTAGTCTCTGTGTCACCTGAGAGGTCAATAACAGGGCAAAAAAGCCAAAGTAGCTTCAATTCTGTGAATGGCATAAGATATTTGCAATTTACCTGGATTGTGGCAGCTCGATAGCCTGAAGAGAGAATTCATATAGACTGGTTTTAGTGTGTAAATACATCTGCAATGGCAAAAACATAGCCATTTTGTTTTAAAACACAGAGAGGTGTCCACATAAAGTGTGAATGGAACGTATGCAGACCCTGTAACCATGTGAATTAACATGCATGTCTAAAAATGAGATGCTTTCTCGACTGCTGACGGTTAACAAACATAACTTTTTCACCTACAGGTGCCCTCTGCCCCTCCTACCTACACGGGGAGGCAGCTGTGGTGAGCGAGAGGTTTGGAAAGAGGCTGTGTGATTTAAAAAGGAAAAAAAAAGGACGAGATGAAGAGGGTGAGGAGGGAGAATGAGGGGGGTCCAGGACGAAGGGCCCACCTCCCTGTCTGGCTGGACTGGACTAAAAGCACGGATGCCTACATCGACCTTTCACTCTGTGTACAGACTTTAACACTGACTGTGTGCCAATCAACTACTGTTTGAGTGTGTGTGAGATTCAGAGAGAGCAGGATATGGAGGACAGAGCTGAAGGTTTTCTAGAAGAGTGGAAATATGAAAGAAAGTAGCAAAAAAAGAAAAGAAAAAGACTGATCTGAAAATGCCGACATGCAGTATTCCTTTTTAGGTATCATTATCTCCTGTGACACTACAACATTGTAGGCATCCCTGAAAACTGTGAAATAGATTGCTTTTTCCTGCTCACTCTCTCTTTCTGTCAGGCAGGATGTCTTTTCTGCAGCTCCACACAATGAAGGCGTTCGAGTGGAAACATTTGGCTCTGTCCTCCATCCCTCCACACCGTAGGTGTAGACAGAGCACATGGGCAAACTGTACAAGTTGAGCAGAGCCCTCCTAAAATAACCCTGCCTCTGTAGGTGTGAATGTACAGCATATAAGAGGAAAGTGTGTGTGTGTATGTGTGTGGTCCCTATAACACTCCAGCAAACCTTTCCTCTCCAGACTGTTACCCCCCACCCGACAACTCTCAACACCCCAGACCTGTCTCCTCCCTCTCTCTCACCTCTGTTAGGGTTAGGGTTGCGATCAGAACCATCTGTGAATAAAACACATAACTCTTCTCACCTTCCGCCATCCTCCCACCTGCATGGACACTTTGCAAACACAAACTCTGAAGCCTGAACTGTGACTGGAAAGGAAGTTTCCCCAATGACCACAGCTGCACCTGAACAGCGCTGCCCACAAACCGCTTTTAGATGTACGATAAAGCAGAGCGGATTATGATTGGACAAAGGGAACGTCAGTCATGACCGGGCGAGGGGGGGGGGAGAGGCGCCGCTTAATGAATCGAGGTCAGACAGCTGTACGCACCCACATCTCCAGAGCCACTGGCGTTTTGAAGCAGCCAGGAGAAACTGTCACTTTATATCAGCAAGAAACGGAGCGAGGAAATGAAATGGTCTCCCGTTCTCGGTTCCTGTATTTGTGTTTGTGTGTGCGTACGTGAGTGTTGTGATTTCACGAGTGTCGACAGGGGAGAAAAAAAAAAATCTAAGTCCAGGTACATTTCTGGTGCTAAATATTCCTCGACCCTCCAGTGAGGCACGGAACTACAAAAACAACACTTATATTGATACAGTAGTCAAGCTGTGAGTGACAAGACTATATTTAGAGCTGTGGCTGGTGTTTGGAGATATCCTAGAGCCTCAGAAAGATCAGATTAACAGTGCAAGGTAGAAAGAGGGGGATCAAATGGAAAAGGAGGAGGAGGAGGGTGGCGGTGAGTAGGAATGAGATAGCACGAGACGGCCCCAAAGGGAAGTCTGTGTGACAGTGAAATCTCTGAGACTTCCTTCACTCAGCCTCCAATCTGTATGAGAAAATGGCTCCCACGTCTGTACGTTTGTATCCATGTTCCTCTTCTCTATGTCGTTGTCTTCATTTCTGTTTTCTTTTTTTCTGGTGGAGCGTCTCTTCCTCCTCCTCCTCCTTCCTCTCCTCCTCCAGACTCTTTCTGTGGACAGCTATAGCTCAAGTCTCTGTGCCAAGAAGGACTCTTGTTTCACTGGAGTCTCTGTTTCACGCCCTTTCCCTTCATCATGGCACCAGCTCTCTCTTTCACCCGAGGAGCTGTGTACATAGTAGTGCTGTAAAGCTTTGCTTGCTTGTTTACCTTTTTTTCCCTTTTTTTTAAACTGTAGGCTGAGTTTAGATATCAGTGATTCATTGGAGAACTGACTGACCACTGCAAACTGATTTTATCTTCTTTTTTTAACTGGTTTGCTTTGTGTTTATACATTTGCCTGTTTGTTACATTATGCTTGTATTTTTTAAACTATAGCATTTTGGAAATGTTTCGCCAACACTAGATGTGCTTTTATTTTATTTTATTTCATTTTGAATTTTTTTGTTTGTTTGTTTGATTAAGGAAAAAATGTGAGTTGTCAATTATCAGGATTTATGTTGGTTGTACCTCCCACACTTTGCTGTTACGGGGATGCAAACGTGATTATGTTCAAATTTTCAAAAAGACAACAATGCCTATTGATAATTTTGCCACTTCATGCAGTAAATCATGACTTAGTCTGTGATATATTAGGGATAGCTATAAAAAAAAAAGAAAATGCAAAGCAGGCAGGGCTCAAGCCCACCAATAGTCAGTGCGCTGGCCCCTGATCTTACTAAGAAAAGACAAGGGGTCAATCCTTGACTACTGCTGTATGTTTATGTCTTACACACTGGCTATTCTAAAATAGGACTGCTACTTGCAGGCCAGCTTCATGCCCAAAGACAGCTTGTCCTGTTATACCAGGCTCTGTTTGGGCAGGCCTGGTCTGAAACAGGCTACAAGCCTCATATCCATGCAAGAAGAACTGTCCTCAGGGTTTTAGATGGTCAGCAGCAAAGAAACAAAGCTCCTGAGTATCAGCACTCAGAGCTGAGGGGGAGGGAGGTTTCAATTCTTGTGATGTTTTCACTCTATGTGGAGTACATAAAAAAAAAAAGAATAACATGATGTGACTTTGTAGACTTTGCACTCGTCAACTACCTATCTGTGCATGCTTATCACCATTTCTACATATATGACCTTTCTCAGACCTACTTTTGAATACTAACTATTTATGTAAAAGGTCATGTGGCAACAATCATACTTTCAGTGTATATCAGATGACACACTTAATGTCTGTGCGAGCTGGTTCTTGAGAAACAAAGGGAAATGGTCCAAAGCAGTATGATTCCCCAAAAGGAACAAAATGCCATCATCACTGGACCTAATAATAACTTCCTCTGTTAGTTTATAGAGTTGAGGGTAAAAAAAAAGTACAAAAAAAAGGAGAATCGTCCGACTGATATTGTCTGTGTTTAAAATCAAATAGACTGTGGTGAGATTTTGCACACAACTTCTATGTTAAGTTTGTCGTCCCTGGGTAGCCCATTTGAAAACCCTTACTCCCTGGGGTTGACATGTCCTTGCCTGTACTCTCCTGATTTGTCTTGCCTTCAGACTGCTCCAGTGGGGCAGCTGACAGGGGTAATATTGGTTTTCACAGCTATGACTGTGCAGTGACGCAGCATGCCTATGTATAGAACTTGATTCCCCTGGTTAGAAAAAGACAAAAAAAAAAAACCCAACAGTTAACTCTCTTGTTTCTGTAACCAATTCAGGACAAAAAAAGTTAAATAAAGGTGTCATATTTGTAGTTAACTTTTAATTGGATGTTGTGTTTTTTTCCTGATGACACATGGTAACAATAACAGCCAGGTATTATGGAAGAATAAAAAACTGCATGTGCTTTTCCCATTTTTGTCAAACCTTCGCAACGTTTCTGTCCATACAGATAAACCATTGAGTCATTGAATGTTTTTGCTTCTCATTCTGTAACCTAAAGCAGTTGGTTAGCCTAGCTTAGCTTAGCACAAACATGCGCAAAAAGGATGAAACCATTAGCCTGAACAAAAACGTATTCATGTGAAGTAATTTAATGAGATGCAACATGTTCAATTGTAAGCTTTAAGCATGTTTTTTGTTACCTTTGAACATGGACAGGCTAGCATAAAGAATTAGCATAGTCTTTATGCTAATTAAGCTAATAGGCATACAGATTCCATCTTTAACAGATAAACTACCCAATCAGACTCTTGACAAAAAATGTTCACTAATATCTGTAGCAAATTCTTGAATCACCCCTTGAATTCTTTACATTTTGCTTCCAGGAAGCTACTTTCTTGTAATATTTTAAAATTGTCTTGAGCAATAATTCTCCAAGTTCTTCTTTGGACACTGGTTGCTTTTTCACTCATTTAGTCCAGTCCTTGTACCTAACCATTTTCAGAGGAATTTTTTTGTTGTTGTTTGTTTTTGTTTGTTAAGCTACTTAACTCAACCTACAAGTAATTAAGCATTACAAAAGGCACCTAACTCAAAGGATGAACCAGAGGTTTGTCTATACATAACAGACAACTTCACAAAGAATTCTTTTACAATTTCTTTAGGCATCTTTAGGCACTTTGTTACTATTGCAAAAACACATAATTAGTTTAAATTTCTTTACTTGAATCTAGAAAAAAATTGCAAAGACAACACAGTTTGACTGGCATAAAATATTATTTCTCAACCAACAAGATGACTTACAAAGAGCTGTTAGCTGAACATTTGGCATATCCCAGTAGTTTGCAGTGTGTCCTCAAAAAAATGAGAAAACTGGAGTGGATAGGAAAAAATCCAGCAAATACCTCCCATGTGAGCAATGCATCTGACCCTTGATCCATCTACCATTCACCAAAGCCTCATCAGAAAAATAAAGTTCCATCAGATTTTGAGCTACAATGCAATGCTATGTGGAAAGCATCTGATTGGCAGCAGCTACATTTTTTAGCATGACAATGATCCCAAACACAATGCCAGTGCAGTAAAACCATACAAATAGAAAAGCATTGTGGAACACAGTCCGTCATGGATTAGCCTCTCCAGAACAACTTTGTTGAAGCAGTGTGGGGTCATCTTCACATCTTCAATGTGTTGAAGAATAAAGGGGGTTTTATAAAACACTGACTTTCATGCTCACCCCTATCCTGCACAGATTTCAATAAAATCATATAATCTACTTCCCATTTTCCCAGCAAAATATAAAGAAATGAGGGATGGCTCAAGTCTTTTGCACAGTATTGCATTTTCATAAATGCCTACTTTGTCCTTTGATGATAAAGATGGAAATATGAGTCTGTAGTTTAACTTTGGGCTACATGTTCTGGGTATTTGTCTGTCTGACATAGGCTTCTTTAATACATTCAGTGCATTCATAAGATCTTTTTGTTTTTACATTTTAAATGTGTAAACAAAGTTTTAACTAACACATCAGCCTGGAATCACAACCCAGAACCAGTTGTTATTTGTCTATGCTCTGACAGCTTGATGCCGACACTACCTTCTGCTGCTGTGTGATCGGGTTTCAGTTGGGTACAGTTCTGCCAGACTTCATGGAGCTGGCTCCTCTATCAGATGTCCCCAGAATTAAATGGGCCGTTTTATCTCCTCACCCAGTGGCAGCTGTCTTCCAGGCATCCACATACCTGCAAAGGGAGATACATGACCCTCCCCATGACTCACTCTGAGGTGGTATGCTTCACTTGGTCAAGAAGCAGTTCATCATGAAACAGAAGATCAACCATCAGTACCCTCTCAGGTACGCTGGGTTTGTGGCGAGATGGAAAAATGCCAGGAGTGCACTTTATTCTTTCACTTTAATTGACACCCATAGTCAAGAGAAAACAGCTATAACCCGGACAGTCTTACAGGAAGAAGAACTGTAGAGTCACTTGAGCAGCAGTCTTTTAATTTTTGCAAATCAAATTTCATGATTTCTGAGGCTGATTCAAGATAAATATTTGAATGCCAACAGCTAGTAAAAACAAACAGCTGAAGGTGGCAGACTCAATGGGGATGATGCAAAATGTGCGCCTATTCGACACATTAGGCAGAAGACCAAAACAGCAGTAGGAAAATACTCCTACTAAGTAAGAATAAACAAAAGTTAAATACACCTCATACATCTATTTTTATGGCGTTATTTCATGTTGTGCGTGTAATGAGTAGCCAAGCCATCCCATGTTTCTGTGGCAGAAATGTTAAGTGACTTACTGATTAACAGGGTTTTATTTTTTAATCTCCTCAGCTGTGTTATTATATAACTATACATATATATGCACATATTCTCATATGTATTGTTATACAGGGCAAATTTACTTTAACCCTTTAATGTAATAAAAATCTAAGCATAATATTAGAGATTATTGTTTTTTTGTCAGATAGTTGCCAAATACAAACCAGTGATCTAAGTGATGTTTTTCCAATTCTCTTTTATTCTCAGCTGTCTGACATGTCATTTCCTTTCCTGATAAACAGGATATAAAGCGGTGTGCCGTGTGCCGAGCCACCTTTGACTCTGGCCTCAATTTCTGGCTTGAATGGAAATGCTATGACCTCTTTTGTGGAGTGATGTCTATTGCTAAGGAAAGAGGAAAGGACAGATCAAGGAAATATGGTTATCTTCCACTGAGCTGTCATCCAGAGGTGCGGAGAGAGAAATTATGACGCCCGTTACAAGAGGTTTCACTCCTGACAGTATAATATGTGAACCGTGCTATATGGTGTTCATTGGCTGGGTGAGACTCGTGAAGGGAAGTGATCCATCAAAAAGGCAATGAAAGCAATAAACTAATTAGACACGGATCTCAGACCATAAATCCTGGCCTGGCCATATCAAATTGGTTACAGGCATCTTTTTTATTCTTTTCTTTTTTTTCCTTAAACAGGGCTTGTTTGACTGATCACTTTAGGTCAATTTGACATCAGCCTAACAGAGTTTAATAGTGTTTAAACAGCAGAAAAAAAGCTTTTACACAAGGCTAATGATTCCAGTTACCAAGTCCCACCAGGGTAGCTCAGGTTGTGAGTTCCTAGTAACGATGGAGACCCTGCGATTAGTTTGTTGGACACAGACAGGAAATTAGTCAGACATGTAGAGGCTACTTCTTCCTTGACGTGCAGGCTGGGTCTGAGCCACTCACCAGGCTGTGGGCTCATATGGGTGGTGGGTGTGTGGACCGCGGTGCTCTGGGGAGTGGGGGAAACCACCTGGATGGACACATTGTTTCCAGGCTGGGGGCTTTCTGGAAGATCTGTCATAGCCGAACCCACTGGAGACAAACAAGAGATGTTCGGATATGTTTTCCAGGCAAAAAAGATCCTTACAATCTTTTAGGAATTTGACAGATTAGCTCATTTAAATAACAGGTTAAAAAATCTTGAATGTGTTAGCCTTTAAAGAATTTAGCAGAATTATCTGTTCCTTGCATAAAGGTTTTAATGATATCAAGCGAGTTCTTTTCAAGTGCAGTTTTTTAAGCAGAATAACTTGAAAAATTATGAACAGAACACGACTGAGACAAGTGCTGACACTTTCTCACTTTCACAGCTACAACGCTACTCTGGTTGCCTCTGCTGCTGCTATTGTTGTTATCAGTCAGTAAAGAGTGACAGCTTTGACACTGTTAAAGTAAGCATATCTATGAAAAACAAAAGCCGGTATCACTTTATAACAAATAATGCTATGAAGCATTATTAACGTATTAGTAAGGTATGTGTAGTTGCTTAATTTATCATTTATATAGCATTACTACTCTTCAGTATGCCATTTATAAATATAGATATATCATTATGACTAAAATTAGGATAATTACTAGCAGTGATAGCTGTACACAGTGTAAGAGTAACAGATGGATAAACACATCTGTATTTATAAATGTCAAACTAAGGAGGACTAATGATATATAAATGATGAATTAAGCACTCGCTAATACCTTACTAATGCCTAATAGTATGACATTATTATCAAGTGCTACCCAAGAGGCTGTCATGGAGTGCAAATTACGGTATCGTTTGCCCCTCACTCCAACCGGTCATGGCAGATGGCCACCCCTCCCTGAGCCTGGTTCTTCCTGTTAAAAGGGAGTTTTTCCTTCCCACTGTCACCAAAGAGCCTGCACATAGAGGATCATATGATTGTTGGGGTTTTCTCTGTAGTATTATTGTAGGGTCTACCTTACAATATAAAGTGCTTTGAGGTGCTTTGAGGTGACACTGTGATTCGGTGCTGTATAAATAAAATGGAATTGAATTGAACTGTTTTATTTACAAGCTAATTATTGAAAAAGTGTGATGGAATTGCGGTTTTGGAAAAAAAATAACTTTTTTTTTTTTTTTAAGATTTCAAAATGCATCCGTACATATAGAGAATCCAAATATGCAGTGATGGAGCCCTTCAGTATTTTTTTTGTTTTATCATCTGAGAATCATTTCCCTGATTCAGATCCCATGACTTATCTTTTAAAAAGCTGTAGTTTGGCATGGCGGGTGAAGAAAACCAAACCAAACAAAACAAAACAAGGGAGAAGGCCAAAACAATTAACAGATTTCTGTTGCTACTTCATTTCATGTTGATCTATTCAAAACAATGTCACCAACCACGTGATGTCACAAGCTGTTTTAACAGGGCTTAAACTGACGGTAAACAAGCACCAGTCAAGGACAGTCGAGGTGATTCATGAACTGCTGAGAGCTGCACCTGTCTAGTGCGATGTGACCTTTTGACATATCAGTGTGTGCATGTTCTTTGCTCTTTGCCTCATTGTTTTTCTCTCCATCTCTGACTAATTCTGATTTCAGACTATGAAGCGGCAGAGGAGGTATTGTACGCCGGCTTTCTCGGGTCAAATGAGATGAGCACAGCTGTTGTGGGACTTAAAGAATGAGCGTACAGTTGGAAGGGGAGCTTCCCTAAATTATTTCTCGCTCTCTTTTTAACTCTGCAAGTGCACCAAACATGGGTCATTTATGTGTCACAGTGCAGGAAGGCGACTTCTATAACATCCAAAAAACAAAAACAGAAGAAGCCGGCAAACAAACTGCAACTTCTGTCACTTTCTGTCTTTTTTGTTCTCTCCTATTTTCATCCATTGTAGACTCAGTTGAAAAGGTTGGAAAATGGTTTCCATGCAGGCCGACAGTCTGGACAGACGCTCATGCACTCTCTTACGCATGCACACCCATCCCCAGGCCCCCAGCTAGAATGTCAGGTCAGCAGTAGCAGCAGCAGCGGCGGCGGTTAGCAGTGGCAGTGTGGCATGGCTGTCACACGCCCGTGGAAGAATGTTCGTCGGCCGCAGAGAGCGCCTTTGTTGTGTGGAATGCGTCTGTGGAAACAACCTGTGCTCATGATGCCACTGTTCTTTGTTTCTGAGCGACAAAAACTGAAACACTACCATGACTAGCGTTATTAGAGGGTGTGTGTGTTTATCATGACACACCGCCACACCCCCGTCAGATGGGCTGAAGCACGCCTCAGTGTATGAATGCTCCTGTATCTGGGTTAAATGCGAAGAGCAGAATAGATTAAATATAGATGTAATTGCTTCTTGAGGGTTTCTTTTTTTAAAACTATTTTCATATATTATTATCATATATTATTATTTTACAAAGCTTACATCTGGCGGTTATTTTTATCCTCCCATCTATAAAAAGTTCACCACAAAGTGCAGTAAATTATCAGGCAATTACACAGATTAGAGCACCAAACAGAGTAAAATGTAGAGATTGTAATTATTTATGGATTCATTCAAGAAGACAATTCCCAGTATTGCTCCAAACAGTGTGATGTTGACACACATCCATCCCTATTTATTTGTGGGTAGAAGATGAGTGTTGCCTCGTTGAATATATCAGTTCCCTAAGGGGGAGACAATACGACAACATTACTGTTGAGCTGTCTGCTGTAAGCACGGTGTAATCGGATTTCTTTCCTTCTGTGTCATTAGTCCTATTGTGCATGTAGGAGTTGCACCTTCTGTATCCTTATTATCGAAATGTTTGAAATCATTTACGTGGACCCGCTGGAAAAGTAGACAGCTGCAACAATGCAAAGTAGAGAGAAGCTTCTTTTAGTCATCTTTTGTTCTTTGCCATGTGTTTTGATTTTTCTGTCCACTTGCTAACTTGTTGTGATGCACCATGATGGTACAGCGTTCCAGTAGGCGCGTGGAAAAATAAATACAATGTCCCTAAAAAAAGACCAAGAATCTACCCCCGCTAGCTGCACAAAGACAGACAACTATTCGCACACATTCAATCTGGAAGTGCCAATTAACCTAACTGCACTAAGTGTGTATGTCTTTGAGTGTGGGAATAAGCTAGAGTACCCAGAGATAACCCACAAAGACACAGGCAGAACATGCAACTCTGCATGCAACACCCCAACCAGATTGCAGATTCAAACCAAGAACCTTTTTGCTGTGAGGCTAGAATTCTGATCATTGTGCCACCATTGCTGCTCTGCTGTTTGATGCATATTCAAAAAAATGTGACTTGATTTGCATTTTTAGTAACTTCTGGAATCAGCAGGGGCAGGATGCACCTAAAGGTGTTTTTAGCTATGCTCACATTCTGAAGAAGATGAAGCGAGGACAGCAAAAGCTACACATGGATGATGGTGCATTTAGTGGTCTGCCCCCAGTTGTTTGTAAGAAAGGTCTGGGTCTGCACTGCAGGCAGGCCGTGTTTCTTCTACTACAGTGCTGGCACAGTGCTGTTATAGAGGCAGTATGTGGTTTGGCATTGTTTTGCTGAAATATGCAATGGGAGAATGTGTTGCTCTAAAACCTGTATATACCGTTTAGTATTGATGGTGCCTTTCCAAATGTGCCAGCTGTCAATTCCATACACACTGATGGGACCCCCATGCCATCAGAGATGCAGGTTTTTGAACTTAGCACTGGTCTTAAGCCGGGTGGTCCCTCTCATCTTTAGTTCACGGGATGCGCCATGTTCCAAAATAAATGTCCAATTTCAGTTTGTCTGACCACAGAGCAGTTTTCCATTTTTTCTCAGTCCATTTTAAATGAGCTTTGGTCCAAAGATGACAGCAGCATTGTTGGGTCATGTTCATATGTGGCTTCCTTTTTTTGATGATGGAGCTTTAATGTTTCTTTCATGTCCATCAAAGAATCATGCCTGTTTTTAATGCCTGGGTGACCTGAAGATCACAGGCATCCAATGCTGGTTTTCAGCCTTGTCCCTTGTACACGGAGATTTCTCTTGATTGAAGTCTTTACAATTTTACATTTAGGAACATTATTCTAAAATTGGTCCACAATTTGTAGAAACAGTTTTTGGTAAACCTCTGCCCAACTTTACTTCTGAGAACCTCTGCCTCTCTAATATGTTCTTTTTAGACCCACTCCTGTTACTGACCTGCTGCCAATTAACCTAATTAGTTGCAAAATGTTCCTCCAGCTGTTTTTGTTTAGCACAGCTTCCTTTTCCAGTCTTTTTTCCCCAACATCGCCAATTTTTTAAGATGTGTTGCTGTCATGAAATTCAAAATGAGCTAAGATTTACTTAAAATGGTACATGTTATACCTCATAGGAATGTTAGTAGGTTACTCTGCAACCATCCTGACATTTCAGTCTATGTCCTGTCAAAAAAAATACAGCATTAAAATTTGAAATAAACACTCGACCATATCATCTATTTAAAATGACTTTTTGATAAAGGAGTTGTTGTTTGAGTCCACTGTATACTCAGTTTGTTTTGGTATCAAATTGGGTATCTGTATTGGTATTGTGGCATCCTCATTGGTGACTATATCAGTGAATTTAGCTCAGTATGCTAATTTGTACAAAGCACAAAGATGATAAGAATTTCATTATACTAGCCAAAGGTATCAAGGGTATGGTGATGTTAGAAGAAAAAAGTTGGAGGTTCTCCAAAGTTCTTTGGCTTCTTATGAAGCCCCCACAGAAAATCCTGTTTGTGTGCTTTTTTTTTTTCTCTATTCTTTATTAGTACAAATAAATTTCTTTTGCTGAACTTTGCAACAGTCGTGTTTTTTTCCCTGCAAGCCTACTTGGATTTAAGAAAGTGCATGTACAGTGTACCACTCTGTTCTTATGCAAGCTTCCAAAGACAACGTGTAGTCATCATCCTTTAACTCTAATGCTTGTCAGTCACAGTGGACATGGGTCTGCATTCTCAGCTGCTCTTCCCTGTCCTTCATATGTGCACAGTGCACACATAGACACACACACTCGCCACAGGCAAAGACGTACACATCACTTTACCCTCGTCTCAGACTTCATCCCCTTCCCCTCTACACTCTGTTACTCCGCTCTTTCCACACATGAATCCCCCCCCCCCATCATCTGCCGTCGCTGTCACACAAGCGTAGCCTGAGCCCTGAAGACATTTTCTTTCTCTTTTTCATTTGCAATCTTCTCTCTCAATTACTTACTTTCTCCCCATGTCTGCTTCTCTTTCTCCGTCACTGCCCTCATTCTCTCTGTGTGTCACCGCTCCCAGAATCCTCGTCTTTCAGCTTTAAAAATCAAAGCCCTGTTGGCGTGAATATCTCTGCAGCCGTTTATATGTGTGAAACTCTATTTGTGCACAGGCTGACACACCGCACTGTATGCGTATTTATTTTTGTAAATCTGAATATTGTATGGACTGATTTCTATGCAGTCTAGTACCTTTGTATGAATATCAGCAGCTTTTGTCAGGCACTGAAGAGAATTTGATAGTAGTAGATATAATGCTACTAGCAAGCCTGAGGGCTGGCATTCAGTGATATCATGTGAGTGTGTGTGTAAGCGTATGTGGGCTTACCTCGTCTCTCTTGTTTCGCCCAGAACTGCTTGACAGTTTTGCCAATGTCACGGGTCTCTCTCAGTTTTTTCTGCCACTGGCGCATCTCCTGAACATCTGGCTGTGCCCTGATCTATAACAATCACAGGACACGTGCAAAGGGCGCACATGCATAAATTCACATGAGCAAACATCATCAATAACTTAATTGAGCCACAAGCTAATCAGTGTTAGTAAGCTGTTAGGACTGTTTAAAGAAGGTTATTTAGAAAGTCTGTTACAGTATATGCTTTAGTTACTAACATTAAGAACATTTCCAGGGAGGGTTAAGTAAATAAATGTTCTTTTTAAATGATTATTTCATTTATTATTGGAAAAAAATATCCAAACCTACCTGAATTTTTGTGAAAAAGTCACTCCTTAAACTAGTTGTGCCACACTTGGCAGCAAGAACTACAGTCACACTTTTGCGATAACTGGCAAAGAGTCTTTTTCACTGTGGAGGAATTTTGGCCCACTTTTCTTTACGGAATTGTTTTAATTCAGCCAAATTGGAGGGTTTTTATGAACGGCCTGTTTAAAGTCATGCCAAAGCATCTCAATCAGATTCAACTCTGGACGTTGACTAGGCCACTCCGGACATTCTACTTCAGGATTTTCTGGTACAGAGCAGAATTCATGGCTCCATCAATTGTGCCAAAACCTGCTTATGTAAGCCATTTGGTCAGATCTCCATGCAAATATGTGGTCCAGTAATACTGATTGCACTGTGGTTGAAACACATACTGCAACTTACACATCTTGCCTACACCATGCTGCAAAAATAAATGAAAACAATAAGCCAAGCAAGTGATAAAATCCTATTTCCTATTTTAAATTTAATTAATTAATTAATTTTAATGCATTTTAAAATGTTAGGCCTTACTATGAGATTAATGAAGAGCTTCTAAGGATTCACAGGAACCCTGATTCAGCCTAATCCAGGCTGTATGAATTATGCTTCTGTTCTTGGATGAAACTACTGCAGCTGTTGTGTTTGGTTTTGTGTGTGTGTGTGTGTGTGTGTGTGTATGTGGGCTGCAGGACTTCCTGAAAGATTACTGAGCAAGTTTGATGTTGCAAATGTGAATAAAATATCTGTAAAGGGCTTCACCTCCTGTTCATATTTATCCCTCCTCCTTCTATTCTTCTCCCACTAACTAGTCCTCCTACTCCTCCTTTTTCTTTCCTCTATGCTCTTTGTACTCAACTATCTCTGACAGGCTTCTTTCTTCCCTGGGTGGTAGATCTCTCCTCAGATACTGTCTTTCATACTAACACATTACTCTCCCTTGATTCCCCAACACATCAGTATTTCTTCCCTCTCCATCCACCTCTCTTCACTCTGAATTCTCTCCCACCTCTCTTCTCACCAGTCTCCTTTCACTCTGCTCCATTCAACCCCAACTTTCTCCTAAGTGCCTGGTTATGTGGCAACAAAAGTGTTGCTATTGTACAAAAGTGGGTCTGTTATATAAGCCTGGTGATAGGTTTAGGAATGGGTAAAACTAGAGCGCTCCAATAGTTCATTCACGGGGTGTCACAGTGCTGCAGCAGCCTCTCTGCTGATGGGAGCAAACCATAGAAATGGAAATGAGGGGTGAGGGTCAGAGGGAGGAGGGGTGGTTAAGTCTGTTGTGTTTGCTCACCATCGCTTGTGTGCTTTATTTGTGTCTGTGTGCCATTTCTTCTCTGTCACTCTTCACTGATGTCCTCCATAAATCTTGTATTCTCCCTTTCTGCTTCTGATGCTGTCAGCTTCTCCGAAATGATGGAAATGGAGCAAAAATCAAAGTCAGTTCTTGGAAAGCTGACTTTATGAATACACTAGCTTTCTGCAGGATGCTGACAGCTTGTGTATGACAGCAGGAGACAAAGGGCTGAGTTGTATGTGTGTGTGTGTGTGTGTGTGCGCCTGAGTTTTCTGAAGCCTGTCTGTGTGCATCAGCACAGCTGATTTGCAGGGCTAAGTTATTTTGACCCTGGGCACGAAGCCTGGTTAAGAATGTTGACGTTTTACTTGTACTGCGTGTTAGAATATATGCATCTCAACTTCATCGTTTTTCACAGTTATTTATACTCATTTGAATTCTTAGTGAAACTTCGCTAACGCATTATCTTCTTGATATAATCATACGTGCTGATGCACTGCTCACGTGGCAGAGCCTGGTTTTGTGTGCATGTGACTCAGTCCTCTCATGCTGTATGTTTGCATGAAGGCTGGGATTAGAGTGATTAGAAAAATTACCGAGACACTGCAAGGGCCACTGTTATCACACACCACATTATCCACAATTGCATACAACATTATGGTGTGCACGCACACGTTGCAGTCTCGTAACTCAGCCTTTCAAGCTGCATTCCTTTCCAGTGTAAAGCTGACTGTGAGACTGAGCTCCTCACCCGGGGAAGTGGCTGCACGACCAAGTGCAGAAAGACACAGCCACAGTCTGCTTTATTTTCCCTTCACACTCCACCCATCCATCATCTTTGTGTTCACCACAGCTTCCTTCAAGGCTTAACCAGCCCAGTGACCTGTGGCCTGTATTCATGCCCCTGTAGACTGAGTCACAATAAGCAGTTGCACTGCCACCCTACTGTCCTAAAGGTAAAAAAATACTTACATTTAAATAAGAACTAAGACAAATGTAGGCACAGATAAATGCACAAGTGAAAATATGAGACATCAGCCCATTTACAGGAGGGTAAGCAAGGACCAAGCCTGAGACATATCTTCTGCATGAGTGTCACTGCACGTGGTACATCAAATTGACTTAACAGCGAACCACATTTAAAACCATTCATCTATTGCTGCCCTTGGACCATTGAACTGGAATCATAGACCTACTTCTACTGTTGACTATGCAGTACTCTGGGGAGGGGCAAGTGTGTGTGTGTGTGTGTGTTGTGTTGTGTTGTGTTGTGTTGTGTTGTGTGTGTGTGTGTGTGTGTGTGTGTGTGTGTGTGTGTGTGTGTGTGTGTGTGTGTGTGTGTGTGTGTGTGTGTGTGTGTGTACATATATGTGTGTGTTTCTTTCAACCAGCTCTATTCGTTTATGTCAGGAGGAATACAACTCAGCAAGTGCCCCATTTCTTAATATCTGAAGCTGCAGTACAAGAAGGAAGGAAAGGTCTATTAAAAGGCCTATGAGAAAGAAAGCCGATGAAACCCAAGATTTTTGCTATTCTGTTGAATTAATTCTACTTATGTGGTGCCAATTTACAACAACAGTCACCTCAAAGCACTTTGTATAAAAATGTCAAGACCCAAGAGAGAAATAGAGAGAAAACACTTTTGAAAAGTAGCACTCCATTTTCACAAGCAGAGACCTCAGGCAGAACCAGGCTCAGGAAGTGGCAGCCATCGACCACGACCAGCTGCCGGCTGGGGATAGAGGTGACAGATAGGAGAGGAAAAGTAGAGTAGGAAAAACGACACATTCTGGAAGCAGACAAAAATTAATGCATGAGGAATGTAAAAAAAGGGAGTATCAGTGAGAAAAAAGATGTATGAGCCTTTTAAAAAAGTTTTTAAGATGACATCATCAAACATTGTTGAAACATGCACAAGAAAGAACGTTTTTCACTGTTTGGTTGCAAAGTTGTATAAAGCCTACTATATGTCATATACGTGGTACAGTGTATACACTGCATAATGACACCAACGCTGTCTTGGACTGGACAAAGCTAGAAGTATTCTGGCTGGTTGCAGCTAGCTAACTAACTGCCTTACATCACCCTTCACTAGAAAACATCAAGTTTACTTTTTACATTTTAGCCATTCTAAGTGTCACAAAACCAGGTGCACATTGGGTAACAGGATAGGGCTGGCAATTAGTTAGCCAATGAATGCCGAATTTCACGGTCAGCTCTGGCCAATGCTTATCACATCTGGTTTCAAAACAACAAAATCATGACAATGAAAACACTTCGAAGTTTCAAAATAGGACAGGTGATGTCACGGTGGCTACATCCTTGTTTTATACTGTGTGTGGTTGTATCATACTTTTCATCTACCAAACTCTCCAGTGGAAATCAACTGATGGTATTTGTTTCAAGTTTTCACTACAGAAAAAGGACCCTCCCCCTCCCCCCAAAAAACTGACTTAGGTTTGATTTTTTTTTTTCCAGTCAGATAAAAGGTGCGCTGCAGCTGAGATAAGGCCAGCCACATAAATAAATCTGCAACTGGAGCCAGTGGAAATGGCAGTGATGATGATAAAGGGCAAAGCTACCAGACCACAACCCACTAATATTGACAGTCTAATTGCAATGGGAATTTATTACACTACAGCCACACTACTCTAGCTCAGCTGAATAATCCTGAGAAGTCTTAGTGATCAGAGGAGACTGTGTATGTGTCCATGCTTGCACATCAGTGTGCATTAGAGTAGCAGGCATGGATGAATGGATTATAGTTAGGTTAAGGTACACGGTGTAAAGAAGATTATATAATATGTTTAGACCTAGGAGCTCTTAACAGTTATACGTGAGTGAAACAAAAGACAAACGCACTGTCTGGGTCATGAGTTTGCATCTGTGTCTATGTGTGTTTGTGTGTGCGTCTGTGTGCGCTCCAGCACTGCTCTGCTTCAGCCCTCAGCGTTTTGATGAAAGAGATTAATAATGGAGGGATAAAATTCCACTCTGCAAAAATACTCTCATGCCCCTTCCTAGTCTTCAGTCTGTCTGTCTGTCTTTCTTACCAGAACACTCACGCACACACGCACACACACACACACCCTCTGCAGTCAGCGCTGCGTCAAGCTGGTTATATAACAGCCGAGGGTGTAAGTGTGAGGGGGGGAATGGGGTGCGTGTGGAGGCAGATGGGGGTGAAGTGAACAGAGTGCACTGATCTTATACTGACTATATATTACAGGAAAATCCCACAATCCTATTATGCTCTAATAAACTATCCTCAAGCACATAAAATCAGACAGAGAGGCAGATTTGAGTGAAACATTCCTTGGAATTCTTTACTTAGAAATTAGATTTGTGAGCTACGACATCTTGATTGCACGCTGGTGTAAGAATAATTCTGTAATAGCTATGTTTAATGATCCCAGTAGAAGTTTAACAAGGCACTGATGCTTTACAGTTCACTCAGTTTGTGCTGACGTGCTCGTCCCTCCTCTGCTGCCCACTCCGCTGTTAACTGCCGTTTTTCTCAAGTCAAGGTGAGAGCAGTCGAAACACACTACAGTGCCTGTCAGGACCAAACAAAAATTCTGCTCCACTCCATGTAGCCTAAATAAGTCATGATCCTAGAGGCGTCTTCCAAGAGGCCAACGCTCAGCTGCAGACCCTGATTGTGCTGCATCTCTCTCCCTTTTCCCACCCCCTAGAAGAACTGCATCTTCCTACTCTGACACCACTTTGCAACATCAGCTCGCCTCTTTCCTCCCGTTTGCCATCCATGCGAAAGTGTTCCAAACATAGACCAACCATCATCCTTCCTCATAATCCTCCCATTCCCTCACTCTGTCTCTACCCACTCTCTCTCTCTCTTTCCCTGAATCCCTTGGGGTGTTCAGCTGCAGTCCTATCAGTGGCCCTGCTGAACCTCTTATTTCAGGGTAAACATACAGCAAGGAGTGACAGACAGCTGGCTCACTGCTGCCACCACATGTGGGCAGAGATCAATTATATTTTGTTGTTCATGGAGAAAATAAAAAAGGCAAATAAGAGGGAGTGCTGCCCTCTGCTGGTGCCCCAGCAGTTCACGACACACATTCGATCCATCTTTTTTTATGCCCGCATCCACACTTTTATCTTCAGGCCCACATGTGCAAGAACATTTTCAAATCATTCAAATGTAATGCAATTGTCCACGTCGGTGCAGCTGGCATCTTTTCCTCTCAGTGGTTTGTGCAGCCACACTAAGGCTGAATCCTCCCACAAGCACTTCGGATAAGAAACGCACAAAAGAAGAGGTTCTGTCAAGACAAACAAAACATGACCCTTGCTTATCCTTACACCACAGGAGCTGGCGTTTATCTGTGTGTGTGTGCGTGCGTGCGTGTGTGTGAGGGAGAAAGAGTGACAGAGAGAGATGCTGCTGTTTGCCTCTGGAAGTGTCTGTGCATATCTATTTATATCACAGCACAGAGTGCTTCAGACCACAACACCCACACAGGAGGGATTTAAAGCCTGGCATCACTGATGACATAATCAAGCTGCTGAATGAAACTGCAGCCCCTGTGGAAGAGGGGGCTCTTTAAGGGGATGGGATTATACAACAAGACTGACAACAACAAGACTGTTGGCCGATGCACGCTTAGCGGGAGCCTATTGTAGCCTAACAGACACGCACACACACAGGGTCGCTGTGCTCTTGTGGGATGATTGCCGGACTCCTACACACTTTCTTCTTCAAAATGTTATCTTATGTCCACACTGTGAATTCTTTGATGAGTTTGTGAAGTTGGTCAAGGAGGCAAAGCTAAAGTTGTGTGTCAGTGAAATGTAAAATGCATCCAAGACTATGCAATGCAACCTCTTCATTCCATAAAACGTCCCTCAGTTCTTAAAGTTTAGGTTTCCTGTTTATTTTTTCACACTTTTTGGTGCTTTTCAGACCTGTCATTCTGCAAACCCCAGCCCTTTTTATAAATGTTGGGACAGAAAGCCTGTAAAAAGCACTCAGCTTCCAGTCATGTCCAACATACCTTGTATCCTCTCCAGAAAGCCTGGATGAGCAGAGCAGCCTCGCACTCAGTGAGCCGCAGAAACAGAGGAGTGGGCGGCCTGGGACTGGAGGATGGAAGGAAATGGAAAAGAAAGAGTGATGAGACAAGAAAGGAGAGCGTACATGGAGTTTGTGTGTGTGTGTGTCATAGCTTATAGTTGCTTTGTGCTATAAACCATAGATGTCAAACATATTTTACATCGTGGGCCCATTACATCCCACTTTGATTTTAAAGTGGGCCAAACCAGTGAAACGTGGTGTTGTAAGATTGGCCATGGGGGAGCTCTTTATCATGCTGCAAAACGTTGGAAGATAGAATTAAAAGTCCTAAATTTATGCTCACCTTCACATTTTCTAGAATTGCCCATTGGGCCAGATTGAAGTCTTTGGAGGGCTGATTCTGGCCCTCGGGCCTTATGTTGGACACCTCTGCTACAGACACTGGATTAAAAACTGTACACTGTATGTTTTTGTACAATAACTTCAGTACATGTTGTGAAAATTTCACGTTATTTTACAAATACTAAAGCTAAGAATATTCCCTTGAAATGTTTATTCTATTTTAGTCAGTTTTGCAACTCCTAGCATTTTTATTTTATTCTCGTTTACTAAAATGTTTTTTCACACCCAGTTTTAGTTTTGTCTTTGTTAGCTATAATAACCATGGTGTGCAAACTGAAGAGATACTCACTGCATCCCAAGCCAGTCCTTGACAAAGGGGATGTCATGAAAGCTCACTGGTTCCTGTCCACTCCTGCGAGGGTTATGGCTGAGGAAGGATGAAAAACGTGAAACGTGCAGTGTTTCACATACACAGCACTTTCAATGTGACATCAGAGAGAATCTATGTGGTGAGGTGAGGGTAGTACTACAGAGTGCAGAGTGAGGTGTGTGTAGGAGGACTCTTACTTGTAGAGCCACTCAGTCAGAAAGTCACATGGGTTAAACGCTGTTATTTTCCTCTGAAATAAAAAAGAGACTGCCCTACATTCAGCATCTCCCTTGACTATAAAGCAGCAAAATGTACAAGCGTTAAAACAACAAAGCTCCCATTTTGGTGTCTGTAAGCACTGAATTGTTTTTTAGATCCCTCTACTGGCTAATTATTCCTGTACAGCATTTAAATTGATCAGACTACCGCCCAATGTCAGGTTCATGGCACAGATGCACTAAACTAATTACTCTTAAATATTAAAATATTATTGTTGTTATCCGTGAACTTTCAAATTTACCATTTTCCTAAAGAAAAGCAGAAAAAAACCAATAAAATTAATTATTAGCTTTTGATTAAGATGTCAAATTATGGTTATTTACTTCCTGAACAGAAAAAAAAATATTTTAGTGGTTGATTTTTATCCTTGATTAATTTCTGATTTCTCAGAGGTCCAATTGTAGGATTACAATTGATTTTTATTAAAGACACTTAGACCTTAAAGCAGCCATTTTTCTGGGCTTCTCTTAGCAAAGCCTCCAGTCCAGGTACCAACACTGGAAACACTTTCTTCTCCAAGAAACGCGTGACAGGATCTGACACAAGCACAACATTTTAAAGACAGAATTATAATGATGGCAAATATGTATTAATACTTACAGTTTCACATTACAGGGAGAGCAGCTATGTATCTTACTTTCAGGGACTTGGGGAAAAGGTGTAGTTTCAGCAGTTGGGGGGCGATTCTGCCGTGAAGGATGAGGTCCTTCTAATGCAGAGTATCCAGGGAGAGCACAGCAAACATCGGGCTCAAAGTCTCTGAGAAGATCATCCATAAGTACCTAACCAAAGCAATCATTCAACTTTCATGAACAATTTAGACTTCAAAAATAGTTTAAAAAAATTTATTTATTTTATAGTTTTCTGTTATAAACCATATAAAAATGGAGGAGCTATTTTGCACTTCAAGCAATATTTATAAATCCCCATCAGTTAGGTTCACATTTTCACATGTATGTGTTAGGGTTTTGCGCATGACGGAGAATGCATTTGAATACCCAGCTGGCCCAGTTATCTCAAACGAGGCTGACACAGGATCCAGATTAAATCCCACAGATTTGTATTTGCACACATCACGTCGTCTGTGTGTACTTACGCTGTGCCGGGAGAGCTGGGTGCTCACAGAGCTGGCCTCTGTCCACGCAGGGCTGGGACCGCTGTGCTGTTCGGCCTCAAACTCTACAAAGACACAGTGAACACGTGAACCTTTGTTTTTCTGTTTCACCACAGGGACAAACAGATCAGGCCGTACCTTCACACATTTTCTGCAAAAATTATTTCTTAGTACAGATGATCTCTGCCATTATCTATGTTAACTCAAGCGGTTGCCATGGAGTCACCGGTAGGTGTGCTCACGTGACTTCCGGTGTAAACAAGTCCGACACAGCGAAAATATACTGAAACGATGCAATGCATAGAAAATAAACCGAGTCGGGGAGGGGGGTTGGCCCTAAAATGCTACTGCTGCTTTTGTGGTTCTCATATCTTTGTTTTAAACTTTCAGCTGTTGCAAAATTAGGAAAATGACTTCTAGTTTCCATGTAACCACTGGAGGGCAGCAGATAACTGCATACATGTATCGATCATATAACTCTTAGATTAATGATAGGAGTTAAGGAGAAATAATCCTATAAAGGCGTATTTACCTAACAATACTGCGAGACTCAGAAAGAAATAGTTCAGCAAAGACACACTGAATAATGGCAGTCACTAAAGAGTATGCCGTGTTTTTTTAGTTTGTTTCCTAACAATAATAAAGGAGTCAACGTGCGTAAAAAAAAAGAAGAAGACTGTTTTTGAATAATAAAGTACTATGCAAGTTTTGAGAGACCACTCATTTCTATAAATCTTGCTTCCAAGGAGACAGGCTTTCTTGTACAGGTTATCAGAAAGTCTTTCAAAGCTTTTCTTTAGACACTGGCTGCTTTTTCACTAAACACAGACCTATGATTCATTCACAACCCTAACTCCAGGGATGAACCAGAGCTGTGCCTACAGTTGATTCTAAAAAAATGCCAAAGATAACACAGCTTAGCATTTTTGCACCAGCAAGGTGACTCCCAAAGAGCAACTGGCCAAAACTTTCTATCTGTAAAATACAGATAGTATTTGGGGTCAGTTTCAGCCAATGATGTTGAAGATCTTGTCAAAACTGATGGAATTATGAATGCAGAAAAGTACAATCCGATTTTGATCTACAATGCAATACCATCTGGAAAAAACTTGGCAGCAGCTTCATTTTTCAGCATGACAATGATCCAGAACACACTGCCAATGCAGTACAAGCGTACTTGGATGGACAAAAAAACCCCAAAAAAAACAAAGACACACAATGAAACACTATCAGTCATGGATTGGCCTCCCCAGAGCCCAGAGGTCAACATTATTGAAGCAGTGTGGGATCATGTCAATAGATAACAGAACAAAAGGCAGCCAACATCCAAAGAAAAGCTTTGAATGTCCTTAAAGAAGCCTGGAGAATTATTCCTGAAGACTGATTAAACAAAATTACAAGAAACCTTGGCTCAGAGAGATCAGGTGGTCATACCAAATATTGACGTTCAAGCTCATTAGAACTGTGCAAACTCCGTTTTTGCCTCATACTCTATTTTTGCATTTCATGCATTTCTAATTTTCCTCTTAAAATATGAAGAGATGAGCAGTAAAGACTTTTGTACGTGATTATATATGCCTCAAAAGTATTAAGGTAAAACACATGCATATTATTTTTGGTTAACTCAGAATTACTCAGGCCTGTTGATCCTCAGATTTTTGCTTGTAGATGCTCCTGCTAAATGATGATGTAAAAGATCAAACAAACAACAACATATTCACTTAACCGTTTCCGCTGTGAATATAAACGAGGAAAAGTTAGAGCTCATCATAGTAATTTTTAGCCATGATGTATTTATTTCTTCAAAATTAAAGTCTTTATTGGAATATAATCCAAAGCAGTTAAGTCATCTCATGACTGAACAAAAATAGCCATTTATCTTTAAAAAAACAAAACAAACAAACAAACAAAAGAACTAAGATGGTTCCAAAATGCACTGAACAGCTTTTAACAAAATATACATTGCAGGAAGTCTTACCTTGCAGCCACTAATTGACTTGTTAATAAATAAGATTGTGAACAAAAGTCTTTTTTTTTTTCCTTTTTACACATAACAATTTAGACTTTCCTGTATTTTGAACCAAAATTGATGAGAGAACCCTTAATTTTAAAGAAATTGTGAAGACCCGTGCCACAAACATTTGTCTAACAAGTTCTTGCAGAGCACCCTCTAAAATGAACACCCCCAAAAATCAAATCAAAGAAGTAAAACACCACGAGTAACAGAAGAAATAATAGTAGTACAATTATAATGACAGGATGTTGGTTTTTTATAAAGCAACACTGATAAAAGGAGATATTATAAAGGATCAGCTATCAACAATAAAATATACAGATTACATTCCTTCAGGGTTTTCAGAATAGTGGGAGCTCATGTGAGGAGGACGATTAACTGAGCTAGAGGGAGACAGTGAACCTCTTCTTGATAGAAGCAGAACAGAAAAAGCGAAATTATTGACAGGAGTAGTTCAACATTGGTAATTTCATGGTGTAAAAACTACGAGTCTCTACATAATGAGACGTATAGTGAGTATCCTCCTAATACTTTAGTCACATAGAGCTCAGGTCAGTGGTTTTATAATGTTGCTGTGTAGTTAAAGGAAACTTGCATCAAAGCCGCCGCTTCAGAAAACATTCAGCGCTTATCCATAGGCAGCATGTTCAGTTCCAAAATAAAAGTCTTAGTTATGGCTATATGGAAGCATGAAGCCAAGATTAGAATGTAGTGGATATAACGCGTCGAGTGCAGACCTGCAGACTGCCCAAAACAGTTCTGTAGGAGTCACTGTGGAGACATGACAACAAATTGAAGTGACATGCCTGGATATCATCTCAGGCAAAGGTGCAGTGGTCTTCATCCTGAAAATAGTACTCTGATGTGAAACATTAAAAAATAAAAGTTAAACAGAGATAAGAAGAAAAATCAGACAGATACAGTGTGTGAAGAATTGGTGGAGATGAGTCTGTAACCCCGCCCCCCTCCTTATGTCAAGCATCCACCTTCTTGTCGAAGGTGTTGAGGAGGGACTGGTGGGTTTGTTGGCTCCCGCGAGCCTTGGTGCCCTCAGGGGTGGGGGCTGATTCAGTGCAAGAGGCCTTGAAAAGGGTAGCAGTGGGACTTAGCTTCTTCTGTGGTTCAAATTCTCCCAATCTTTAACAGTCTTCATCCAAACTTTCCTGTGATTCTTTCAAAATTACGCAAAAAACTACGTTCATGACTCGGTCTGAGCACAATGCTTTAAACAATCCACATCTTCTTTGCTTTTCATACAAAAACATCCACAAACTTCCTGCAGAGTCCCTTCAGTTTTACGGGTTTAAGTCAGTGAGAGCTATGTACAGATGGGGTGGTGCATCATATATAAGTGAGTATGGTTGTGGTGGTGGTTGGTTCAGTGAGGTCTAGGTTCTCCGTGGACTCTGAAGCGGTACAGGCAGGTGTATTCGGGGTGACCCCAGTTGGACAACACCCTCACTTCGATTATCTGGAACGTCTTGTCATTCTCCTCCTGAGGGGAAAAAAAGTGGAAGATTTCAGGAACTGCTGACAAACATTGAGGTGATTATTATTACTATTTTTACATTTCTAATCATGTTAAGAAGTGCCTCTAAAGTTACCATAACCGGGAAGATCTGCAGTGACTCCCCATCGTCCTGGTATGTGTAGTGTCCCAGCAGCTTTCCCTCTTCTTGGTACTCATCATCTAGACCCTGAACACAAACAAGCAGCCTGTGATCACCTGGGATGTTTGCTTTAGAGTAGAAGGTGTCTCATTACATGGTTTTCGTTGGTGTGTTTCTTACAAAGACGGTGAAGTTGCGTGGGGCGCTGGTGATGTTTCCAGTTGGGGAGAGGGTCTTGGGGATGTGCTCCACAGCAAAGGATGTGGGCAGGATCCTCAGGGACAGCCGGATCACCAGATAGCCCTGAGAGCCTTTAAACGCCCAGCAGTTTCCAGGATACACATCAGGCTAGTGGAGGAGTGAGAGAGACTGGCTTTTAGATCAGCAGATTCTATCTATTTACTGGTTATATTTGGTGCAACGCAACTTTATTCAGCTCATGGCGAGGCTCACCTGAATGACAACACGTGGAGACTGGGAGAAGTACCAGAGTGGCAGGCCAAACAGACTCATGAGGGCCGTCTTGGTTTCATAGGTCTCAGAGCAGCGGGTACTGAGGATGCTGCCACCTTAACACACACACACACACACAGACACACAATCAGAAATTATACTAAACCGGAAGTTTTCGTTCTCAAGTCCACAAAAAAAATCATTAATATTAAAATACACCATACACAGTGCTGTGAAAAACCTAAACCTTTCCAAACCTTGCTGTCAGTTCCTAACAGTTTTCAGACAGCGTGGAGCTTATTGCAATGAAAATTTTACTTTTAAAAAAATGTCTTGCTACTTTGCTTTAAGGCAAACTAGTGGTAGCGGTAACAATTATTTCAGACATGTCTGAGCTCATTTATGGAACTGATCCCAACCTAATATACTGGCATGTTGCAATCCTGGGTAAAAAAAACAAAACGAGATGCCAGTCATGCACATTAAGGAGGCAATGTGTGGCGAGACAACAGGATGAATTTATTGCAGCAATCACCAGCAAACTGTGATGCTCTCTGCAAACTAGTTGCCCGGGGGAACTCTCCAACCACTGATGTTACGTGAACTTTAAATCTTTGCACAGTGTGTGAGCCCTATAGTTAAAGTTGAGGACTGCGACTCAGTCTTGGCGATACCGCTTTTAACAGTTAGAACATCAACACAACACCAGGACTGCTTTTACTGATCGCCATTACTTCTATGCAACTAGAGCATTACAATTAAATATTGTGCATTTTTCTTCTATGAAAGTGTTACAATGTTTCAGTGCACACACACGCTGAAGTCACCGGCCCATATAGGTCAACACTCTGCTTAGTGGCACATTTCACAATGGAGATTTTGGCATTAATACCCTGGTGTCCTTGAGCTTGCTAATGCCTGCACTCGTATTGCATAAGAGACGTGTAGCAATTGAATTTAATGTGATTTATGCAGCATTCAGATTTTACAGTGTACTTTACCTTGCAACCTAAAGTTTTTATAAGAGTAGTCATGTACCAAACATCAGTTTGTTGATACATTACTGCACAGACGTGAGTTATGTAATAACCAGCCTGATAAGCCGCACTGGCTTAGCTACTGACTTGTGTAAAGGATGGAAAGATTTCCTCCTCCTTACCTCCAGACTCCAGGGCATAGTCCACCTGGCCTGTCCGATCCTGGGAGTAGAGCTTCAGAGCATTCTGCACAATCAGCTTCACTTGCTAATAAGAAGCAGAGATAAAAATGACATGTGAGCCTAAAAAAACAAAACAAAAAAAACATTGCAAAGTAACAGTCTTCAAGACTGAGCTCAACTAGGATTATGTAAATGCAACTGATGATGCTGATGGTAAGTGTGCACACATTACCTCTTCTGTCAGTCCCTCGGCAGCAGAAGCGTGCCGGACAGTTCCGGTTACTGTCTGAACAATGCTCTTGGCTTTGGACTCAGCCTCAACCACCGTCTGGGTCCTGCTGACCTCCAGCTGCTGGGATATGTTTCTCAGGATGCTAAGCTCCAGTGAGGCCAGAGAAGCCTGCAGGTCAGGCGTGCTCACGTAGCGCTGGGACAGCCAGTGGATCAGAGACTCGGGCACCTTGCCCTGCTCCTCTCCGGAAGCACCAACACCAAAGAACAGAGCCTGCAACTCCTTACGCAGCTGAGAGGACACCTGGGCTGATATCTGGGAGCGGGACGGGGACAATTTTAAAAACTCATACAAGAGGATTCACAGAACAAGCAGGCTAAGCTATTATTGTCTTACAAAGCCAAACAAAAGTCAATATTTGACTTACAGTGTCTTGCAGCGTGTCCAGCTGCTCACACCTGCCCTTGCATCCTGCAACGCCCTGCAGGTCCTGTCTGATTTTACTCAGCTCTACCTCAAGTCTCTGTACTTCTGTTAGCAGAGCGTCATGGTCCTCCTGCTTCACGCCCACACTGATCGGGAGACAGAAACTCAAAATGTAAACAGCACAAACAACAAAATAAAGGGAAAAAAGTGGACTGTAAGGTTTATTTATTCTCCTTTTTTTTCTTGTACCTCACAGGAGCCGTGTCTGCAGCTGAAGTGACAGCTTCTTTCTCTCTTTTCTTCTTCTCATGTTCATACTGCTGCTGCTTCTGCTGCACCTCCTGCCGCACACATATAAAACAGTTATGGAAGCAGTGAAGAAAATATAAAAACAGGAGGATTCGGTTAGCATATTTAAAAAACTGCAAGTGACAAGATACATACTGGATACTATTTTTTCAAGGAGGACATGTGATTTTGTCCTGTTGGCTTTCACAGTGAGAAAGTGCAAGTTTAAATATTTCACGTTGCACCACTGTTCCCTTTATACAGACTTAACACCAGGGCTGCATTCTTACCAGCTTGGCTGTCTAACCCATTTTTCCAACACTATACAAATATTATAGTATTTTAACTGTTTGGCACTTAGTGTTTAATGCTCTTTTATAAGTTCTCAGTGGCAAAGCAGCAAACCTGCAGTACATACCTCAGTCTTGGCAGACAGAGCTTTGAGCAGTAACTCTAAATCAGCCAGTCGTGCTGCCTGACTCTCTTGCTGTTGTTTTTGCAGCTCTGCACCCTGCAAAAAAATAAAATGAAAAAATGTAACTCTTGTAACTCTGTTCTTGAGCTTTCAGCACTAACTTGCGTTTTTGGCACTGTGTCATCCACCTACCTGCGCTCTCTGTGTGTTCTCCTGCTCCAGCTCTCCTCGCAGCACACCGATTCTCTGGTCCAGCAAGGAGGCCACCCACAGTCCTAGGCTGTCCCTGTCAGTCTGCGTATGGAGCTGCTCCCTCAGGGTGCTGTAGAGACCCAAAATGTTATCATGGCGCTGCTCCTGCTTCTGGTTACCCTGCTGGACTCGCTCCCAAAGCAGGGCTAGCTGACGCTCGACGCGTTCAAGACGCTCCATGTCCACACTGGAGACTGCCACAGGGGGAAGGACTGGCTGAGGAGGGAAATAAATCAATGAACATCAATCAGTGATTATAATCATGTTGTAGTGACATGTGTATATATATATATATATATATATATATATATATATATATATATATATATATTTATATTCATTCTCCCTTACCGATACTTGTGAGACTGGGGTGGCTGGGGTCTGCTCCATGGGAGCCTCTGGTGCAGGGCCAGGTACAGAAGCAGGAACTGGTACCAAGTTTGACAAGAAGGTGAAGGGTGACGCAGGACGCCACTCTGTTAGGTTTATGGCTGGCAGGTAGGCAAACAGGGCAGCAGTGGACGGACCCCACAACCACAAAGCTGCACACAAATCACAGATAACACTGTTAAATCTTATTCAACACACTGATATGAGCCTAAACCCTACAGAGTCAACATATCAACATTGTGGATACAAAATAGTCCAAATTGTGGGTCATGTGTATAATACAAGGCATGAGATATTTGAATATTCACATTTATAAGTGAAGCTGCAAGACTACAGTGTCTAAATATTTCCTTCCCTCATTTACAGAAGCAGCAGTAAGCAAGCCCATCGTGATGACAATGTAAGGGCTAAGCCATGTACACTAAGGAGTATTTCAGCAAGTACCGTTATGTGAGTAGAGTTTGTGTGAGCAGAGCTCAACCACAGCACAGCCCTGAAAAGGCTGACCTGAATCTGCTACTTGATTTGTCCCACACTCTGGGGATGCGTGCTGGTTATAACATCTACCGCCACACGATCACTTTTTCTATATGTGCTCGCTAAATAGGTTAGATATTTGATAAGGCACTCACCAAGGAGAAGCAAAAGGGGCAAAAGCAACAACAGGAGCTTCCAGAGTTTGGGAAGGCATCTGAAACACAGAACATACATACATCAGAGCAACGCACAACTGACAGGAGGACATGTGGCATGAATGCAAAATCCCCAGGTAATAACTCAATATGTTCTCACAGCTCAGGAAATGTGGCTTTATGAGAACTGCAAATGTCTTACTCAGTGCAGTCACTACTGCTTGAAGATTATGAGCTGTGGTCACTCGATGGGAGTGAAAATAACAACATAATAACCTAACTTGGCTTTAGAGAGTTCATAGAGTTTGTTAACAGAACTTCCAGCACTTTCAATTAGATATGCAACGTGTATCTGCACTGCTGAGGAAAGCCTAGGATAAAGCTGTCACATACTTAATTGCTAGTGGAGGTCAGACCTGATCGTACTCACTATAATGATTCTCAGTTGAGCCTGACAGCTCTTTGTTTGACCAAACTGTGTACACAGCAGTTACAGGGCATCATTAGCATTTATCTGGTGTCTTGTTTCTGGCTGCATGATGAAAGTCCAGTGTTCACTCTCTTTTAACACCGTGTTTGGCGTCTACTACCTCCTGATGAAAATAAGTTCACCTTTAGCAGCTAAAATGCAGAAATCCATCCCATTATATTATTGCACAGTTTTATCTTAGAAAAATCAAATGTAGATATTTTAGTATTTTGAAAGCTGTTCAACAGATTAAATGTTAAACTCTGTTCTATTCCTTGCGAGATTCTGAAAGACAGCTGAGGAAGGACGACTCTTACCGGGTTAGAAAGAAGACGTTGAGCAGAGACATGAGAGACACCAGCTGGTACCATCCTGTTGCAAGAAACCACAGAAGTCCTTTGCCTGCCTTCACTGTTGAGAAAGAAAAATACAAAACACACAGAATGAGAGGGCAAGAAAGAAGTAGAGAATGAACATTTCTAAAAAGATGAAATAAAAACAAGAGCTACTGACCTGGAGCCGCCAGGAGCATCCAGAACAGTGAGAGCACCCTTTGTGCTGCCGTCCCTACACCTGAACCTAAAGCTTTGCCTGCTCTCATCACACAGTAACCTGGCTGGAGGAGGCAGTGACCTGCAAAACAGGGTAAAAGAGGGAAATGTTTAATTCACTAAACTCAGCTAAAGCAATAAACTGATCGAGCTGCAACTGAATGATCAAAACATACATGTTCCTGTAAATGTATACGGTGTGATCAACAATAAGAGAAGTGCTGGTTAACCTGCATAAACTAGGACGCTCCACAGTGCCCCCGCCAGTCGGCGGGACCTAGACGACTGTTTGAGGAGGACGGTGTGTGTCTCAGAGACCTGCTTCCCTTTACAGTCATCACCTGTGTAAGCCCAAATGATGGACAGCAGGCACGCAGAATGAACAGAAAAAAAGCATGTGTGAATGAAATCATACAAAAAAAAAAAAAGAAACGCAGTCGGGCAAATTATCAAAGCAAAGCAAATTAAAATAAAGAAAATGAAAAACAAATTATATTATAATTTTTTAAAAAGCCATGAGCATGCATATTCTATATAACTCTGCAATGCATGAGATGCTGCACCATGCAAAGCTGCGTTTCCTGACATAAAGGTCGTCTCTAATTATTTAAGAATTTATTCAGACTCAGAAGAACAACTGAAAATGGTATTTGTCATATTTGTTTCTTTTATTCTTAATTTTAAAGACCATTGTGAAATCCAGCAGCTACTTCACCTATTACTAGTCTAAAACAAGATGCTTTTCAACCATTAATTTGCTTTATTTCTTGGACCATGGTCAGTCGTGTGACGTTTTTGTGTAAACTGATGGCTCGACATTAGTCTGAGGCACACATTTAAGACAAAGAAACATCTGCAGGTCACGTCGGTCAACGGGCTTCAGACCAGCTAAATCAGTTCACACAACCTTTGCTCGCTGATCTAGACACAGGTCACGCATATCATTAACTCTGTCAATCATGCTACGTGTGAGAAAATGAGCACATGCATGTGTGTGAGTGTGTGTGAGTGCCTGCTTACACAGGGAGCCATTGAGATTAAGATGTGACGCATCTTCAGTAACCAGATCCTTCACATTCATGCTTCCACAGTAGCTCGAGTGAGCTGCAATATACACACAGGGCATGTATTAGCAATATTATCAGTTGTGTGAGAAAGTTATGATGAAAAGGAAGGCGGAGTGTGAGGATGGCAAAATGCACGCCACTAATGTGACGATGAGGAGTCCTCGTGAAGGAAATGAAGAGCAGTAGATAGAAGAGTGAGGAGAAAACACATGTAGTGAAAAGGTCACAGTTGATAAAGTTCTGCAGCTGTGAAAAAAAACAGCTTAAATCAGCAGCAGAGTTGGAAATAAATTTTTTTTGCTAATTAAAACTTTTGATTGCACATTGATAAAGTGGCTGGAGTCAAAGAGCCTTGTTAGTTCTGCTTGACCAGCCACATACTCGACACTTGACAATCAGGCGATGGTTGTTTTGATTTTAATTTTGTGTTTAGTTTACTTCCTCCTTCAGAAACAGAAGCCAAAAGTGTGAAAGTGAAGGTTGAGACATAAACACATGAGGAAGAGATTCTTGAACGTCAAAAAAAATCTCCATTTGAGGCGCCTTTCTCCTTAAACAAACAAAACAGTAAGAGCTGAAGAAGGAAGGAAGTGATAAAAAAGAAATTATAACAGGAAAGTTTATTAACACAAGAGCAGGTGAAGATGTCAGGAGCTGCGACCTTTAACCTTTGCCCTTAGTAGTAACAGTGGGTACCTTGTCCTTCATATCCATTAGCCCCGTGGCCCATCATCCTGTGGAGAGTGGTCTGCTTTAATAGCCACAGTTGGGATAAACTTGAGGACGTCGCTTGTCTCACCGAGTCCGAAAACGATGTCAAGGCACCTGGTGACACACCGGTCCGCATTCTTAGTGTTAGTCAAAAATGCACACACTCAACAAAAAGCTACAGATAAATATTGGTGATAAGACGAGGAAGAAGTGACATTAATGATAGAGGAGTTTCCCCAAAGATGCACTTGGATAAAAACAAAACAGGAAGCTATGGAAAGAGTCCAGCAAGAGGAAAAGGTAATAAGGTTACACATGAAACACAAAGAGAGTGAGACAGAGTGATGGTGACAGGGCTGGTGAGGTAGAAATCACGAGGTTTCAAATTAGCTGCACACATCTCTAAAAGCTCCTGGAGTCAGTTCTCTCTCAAGATCACCAAGAGTCTCACTCTGAGCGGCTCAGGAAGTTGGGACAAACGATGAGAGAGGAAAATGTGGAAATGACGGGAAAAGAATGAAGAACAAAAGAATGTCTCTTTTTGTGTACCTTTTCCTGTTTGGCTCTTGGCCCTTGAACCCAGCCAGACCACACTGTTGAAGAGCACAGTGACTAAGGACACTATGGGGGCCAAGGCTTGTTTGCTGTAGCGTATACACGTGTTAGACATGGAAGCCAGGACACCTGTAGAGAAACACCACTACTGATTACATTCTCATCATTTCACAACTTAGTGAAAACATGCATTTAACCTCCCAGCTCAGTTATCCAAGAAATAAAAACAATGGCTGTATTTAAGTATGACATTTCTCACCCGTCTTGTTCCTTCGACTCCTGTCTCTGCTGTAAATACTGGTGAAAGGTGATGATGTTGACGAGAGGGCATCGGTGGAAGGTTCGGCAGCTTGAAATGTTGACGACGATGATGACGATAATAATGACGATGCGGACTGTGTGACAAAGGAGTCCGTCTTCTGAGAGTGTACAGAGCAGTCTCTGCAAATGTAGCCATTGGAGAGCGCGGCGTGGGACTTTGACGTACTGGCATCGCCGTTGACACTTGATAAACTGTGGCTGGGAGTCTGCCCTGCAGGAGGAGAGCGTGTTCACATGTTTATGAATCATTCATTAAAAAACACAAAGGAAACCATTAAACCACAAGCTACATATTCTTTTTCTGGTGTTAAAGTAGTTGACTGCACACAGCAACATTAAAAACCTACTGTAGCAGAATAAGGATTAAGATCTTTTACTCTCTCTTGCAAGATTGCATAAATCTGCAGTAAGTGTGCTGGAGTACACTGCTGTTAAGATACATTTTTTGGTCCTCTTAAAATAAAAACAGGTCTCTCCAGATTACAGGCTTTTGGGCCCCTCAGACTCAGTGATAGTCAACAGTGAATATCTGAAGCTTCCGCGAGCATTAATGATAATGTCTGAAAGTGATTTTACGTCAGATGTCTGAGTGGAAATGATCAGTCAGAGAGAAAGTTAGAAGCAACAGAATGTCTCCTGTTATTCTCTCGCACAGTAAGCGGCCTCCATCTGGATGCTTTAGCTCGCTGAACGATAGAAAGGAAGTTAGAAATGTGCCTCACTCTGTGAGAGACGTTTTTATAGAAAAATGAAATTTGAAACGATACCATCCACAGATCTGTGTGCAGCTGCTTTTGAGGGAGTTTCAGGGGATCTCAGGTGCCCACGTGGAGCATGTAAACATGTTCACATTCAAAAATAAAACTGATACTCAAATGTCTGAATTAAGTAAAAAAATTAATAAAACAAACAAACAAAAAACCCTGCAATTACCCAAACATAAATATTTGTTTTATATATTCTCATTTGTGTTGTAATAACATATCTTTTACTTGACTGAACATTTTGCTTTACCATTACTCCGCCTCATTTTCTCAACCAACTCAGCAGTTTCACTTCATCCTGTCGTATCTCCACTCCTGAGCAATTATTCTGGGTATGCAAGATTATCTAATATAGGGTCAACAAAGAGCAGTTACCCAAGATAAGCCTTAAATTCTTTTTGATAGAGTCTTTAGGAACTAAAAAAAAAAAAAACATCTGTCATTTTATTTTTTCAGAGAGGAAGTTCAGTTGTATATTCTGCCCTGTGGAATCAAATTAAAATGCTTAATTAAAGGAGATTTTTCAGAAGTATTCTCTTTCGCGATTGAGTCTTTATTGTTATGTAGCTATTTATTCCAACTTACCCCAGTGTCCATCCACATAAGTTGTTGTTGTGGTAGTGACAGTGCGTTGCCTCAGATGTGGCTGCTCCACGATGGCTGTGATCTGAGCAGCATCAGACGCTGTGCTGCTTTGCTGCAAGCTGCTGCTGCTGTTAATGGGGGTACTAGCAGCTGAGAAGGCGAGGGTTTTCCTTGGTGTGGCGGCCTGGCTCAGGGATAAAGACAGGGAGTTGGAACTGGACTGTTGCTTTCTGCTCCGCAGCGTCCTGTGTTAGCAGAGAGGGGAAACAGAGCTGTGAGTTTGGTAATTGCGTGGGAATAAAGAAAACCCGCAACTGAGCTGTGGTTTCTTTTTACAGACATGCAGTCAAAAAGTGCTGCAGAACAACTACTATAAATACCCAGCAATAATCACAAGAGACATACAATAGAAAATTAAAACACAGCAAACAGCAATACAAAACTGCATTAGAAAACAAATTAAATACAGATAATAAAAATTACATGATAAGAAAAGTCCACAGAATCAGCTTAATGTAGATGGAGTGGCAGACTATTCTGAAGCTAAGCCATGAGACACAAATCAGTCTGTGTTGGTATTCAGAATGACCAAACGTAAATAAACAACATAAATAAAGCCACGATCGCCACGCTCAAGAGTTGTGTGTTCGTCTTGTAATCGGAAGGTTGCCGGTTCGAGCCCCAGCTCGGACAGTCTCGGTCGTTGTGTCCTTGGACAAGACACTTCACCTACCGCCTACTGGTGTTGGCCAGAGGGGCAGATGGCACGATATGGCAGCCTCGCCTCTGTCAGTCTGCCCTCAGGGCAGCTGTGGCTACAACTGTAGCTGCCTTCACCAGTGTGTGAATGTGAGAGTGAATGAATAGTGGTATTGTAAAGTGCTTTGAGGGGTCCCGAAAAGCGCTATATAAATGCAATCCATTATTATCATTATTATTATTATTAAAATTCTTCTTTTACTCTTTGGTAAGTTAAATGTTAGAGTCAAAGAGGAAAAGTGCCCATTGCTGGTCTCACCGTGTCTCTCTCCTGGTGCTGGTGTAGCTGCTGCTGCTGCTGCTGCTGCTGTGGTGGTTCTGGGAGTAATCAGCCAGGTTCTCGTTTCCATAGTGACTGGCACTGGTCTGGAGACGCAGGCTCCGTCGTGACATCCTGGGCGACTCGTACACAGGAGCTATCTGGTGCTCTTTCTCAAACTCTAACGCTGCTGTTGAATAGCTGGAGCTGAGAGTGAGAGCGGACAGAGAAAAGCAGGAAGAACAGAAAGAGCGGGAATGTTAGAAAATTGGGAAGGAAAACAAAACTGTTCTGTGAAAGAAGGCACTGCATGACAGTTAATTACAAAGAGGGCGTTTCTTTTATCCACTGCATGGGAATCCTTTTGGAGACAAACAAGCCTCGAGAGTGCCTTTATGCTTCAAATCAATACTGAATGGGGATATCCTGCCTTTTTACTCATGTCTGTCCCTCAGTTAGTCAACTTAGAGACACTTTTTAAAAAAACAAAAAACAAACCCAGTCCTTTTTACAGAGCTGTGATGCTTTTGTTCCCTGCAACTGGCAGAGCTCCTGACAGGAAGTGACTCACTCACCACGGAGAGAGAAATATAAGAACAGGCACAGAGTGTCTCTGAAAGTAAAATTAGACAAACAAACCCAGTAAACATCCAAAGTATGCGAGAAGGCTAAACACGAGACTCTTACTCCCCTCCCTGTAAAACCAACTGAAAGTCAGAACACACTATGAATGTTGTTTGCCGTGCTTCGCTGTGACTCACGGGGCCACACCCACCTGGAAGAGTAGGCACTAAGCCAGGACAACATTCAAACAACGGCAGACTACACTGGAACACTATGGAACTTGCTAATGCCTCTGGGCTGGTGCGAAAAGAAAATACCTTAAAGTACAACTGTTCCATCTTTCTCTGTAATAGTAGAGGCACTAATGCTTTACAAGCACCACAAACATGACTGTAGGGTCTGAATGACTCATCAAGGAACTCGATTATAACAAAACCCTCAGTGCAAAGTTTTTGCTACATCTAAAGAAGCGCTGGTGTACTGGACTGGACTCATTTCAAGGCTTTAATAACAATATTTTTAAAATTTGCATTAACATAAAATATTTGTTTAGGCATTTAAGAAAATGTTTCCTTCTAAAAAAATCAAATTTTAATATGACACACATATGAAATGAAAGGTTTTTTTTGACAGAATGTACAGTATTCAAAAGGCGTCTCTTTTAAATATTTATTATTGCTGATTAATGAGACAAAAGCATTTTATTCCTCCTTTAATTGATGAAATAATCAATTAAATATTTGATTACAGCACGATCTGTAAAGTCTGTCCACAAGTGGGGAGGGTGGAGCTCTGGACTGAGCCTCTCAATGGAGGACGGGGAATAAACTTCCTGTTACACTTCAACAAGGAAACTCTGTAAATGTGTAAACACGAGTTTTATGGCCTGTCCATATCTCTTGCAGAGCACACGCGGCATATGATTTCAGAGGAGACTGACCAAGCCAGCAGTATGTGCATGCATTTGTGCACGTTTATATCTTATGCAGGTTGCTCTGTGTCCCTCCCTCGGTCTCTAAAACCCAGAGGATTACACACTCCCACTGAGAGCCAATTAAGTGCTTTTGTCCTCACTCTGCCTCTCGCCTGCTGATCCAACTGGCCCTTCTTTGAACACATGACCACCGGGGCAGTATCCTGCTGATCTGAAATTAACCTATCTTCTAATGCAAAGCATATACACAGGATTGGTAGCAAGGAGAGGTTTCTGTAAAACACCAAAAAGTAAAAAAAATGTTACAAATCTTTCAAAGCAAAATAGGTTTTAAAATGCTATAATGAGCACTGTCATTAGTGCACTAATTAGTAGGAGGCAAGAGTAAAATTTGAGTAAAATCCAAACTAGAATCAAAAGTTGGAAACATTTTTGTCTCAAATCATTGTCCACTTATGCCTACAGCACTGATATCCCTGAATAAGCATCTGTGCTGTGAAAATGACCAAACAACAGACCCAACAGAGCTTCAGTAGAGACTATAAGGACTCTGCTGGACACTGTCTAAACAAAGGCCTGAGAAAATAGTGCGTACCGTAACACAGGCAGGCTAAATATCAAAATAACAATCAGTTTTCCATCACACCTGCACCTCTTTTTATCTTATTCAAATTTTAAATTTAAATATTGGGAAACAGCTGCGTGGCAGTCGAGCATTTGCCTTTCCAAATCAACTGCGAGTCCCAAACTCTGACAATTCTCTTTTTTAAAGTGATCCAAAAATGACCGAAAGGAGTTAATCCAGTGATTCCGGTTCACAGCGAGAATGTCTGAATGCCACACTTCAACAGCTGCAACATGGAGTGGATAAAATGTAATAACTGTTGCTTCCAGGTTACATTCTTATCAAAACACAACTTCATTCCTATTTATACAAGAACTCACGCACACACAGAAGTGTGTTTTTCATACCAAAGCATAATGATTCAGGTTTGATTAGTAACGTTTCTGTGGGGTGTGGAAGCAAGTGTTACAGGGCAGATCAGGGTGTGTGCACGAGGAAACTGTCTGCATAGCCTACAGCCAGGTAGAAGCTTCCTAATAACCTTCTGTTCTACCTGGAAACCCCATGTGGGCATATTTTAACAGAACAAACACCATTTGGGTTTTTATAAAAACAAAGCTTTTACCTCCAAACAGAGCTGGTTACCACCCCCTCCTTTAGCAAATTTAAAAAAAGTTTAAAAACAAGCGATTCGTTTCATCGGGTATCCAAATTCATTAATGTGCCGCTCTCTCCCAGGCGGCTTCCACGGCCCACATCGGTGACAAAAATAGAGATGGACACAGCAAAGAAGACAAAGATGAAGAGCCATGCAGTACATTACAGAGAGAAGACACTTCCATCCTGACATTCAGCTTCCTGGAATCTCTCCTTACATAAGACTAAAGCTTTATCTTCCCACACTCAGTGGGCGCAGCCAAACTTTCTTACAGCGCACAACTGCACATCCAATCTGATCAGACTGGAATCTACATTTAACCAGCTTAAGTTTGCCTTGTTGTTACTTTGGACATTTGTTATGCAGTCGAGCCGTTTATATTTGTTATAGATTACTAAAGCTCAGCCTTCAATCAAGTAAAAATCACAAAATATATATTTTATGTCATGACATTCATTCATCCGGGTGTAAATGTAGCTGGGTGAGTCTGTTTACTATGCATGATCAGTGCAAGGAACTTACAGCTCATACAGGAAGCATTCGTCCATGGGACGAAAGACAGGTCTCCACTGATCCCACTTAATAAAATAATCAACTGAAACAGAAAACCAATTGTTTTTTTAGGGTTTTTCTTTTCTTTTATGACAGTGCAGAAATCGCAGAAGCTGCCAAAATAACTCAGGAAATTGTCACTTCTGGTTTCATCTTCATCTATCCAGTGATATATGATCCCGCCACACCAACAGAAAAAAAGTTACTCCTGTGACATCACCACAGGTGAGTCTACACCCCCAGTGCTAGAATTTGTTTCCCATCTCTAAATAGCCTCCCACATGAAGCCTGCTTTGCGTAGTGTATGCAAAAGTATGAAATCTCATCATACAAAATACAAAAGGAGACACTTTGTTGACACCAAGCAAATAAAATGAGCATATCCATTTAGTTATTATAAAAATAATAATTCCGAATACTGGAATGAATACATAAAGTCATTTTTGTGATCAAGCATCATGCATTCACATACAGCAAGTAAATGTCTGTAAGTAAATGTGGCCATCTTCACTACTAAAGAAGTTATGAGGGCTCAGAAATGCTGGCAGCAAATAAAAAATGACATAAATAAAACCCCAAAACGTATAAACCCATTAAAAGCCCCATGTCACTTGGCTCATGTGAACCCAGCCCAATTTTTACTCTTTAAGTGTGTGTGTGTGTGTGTGTGGGGGGGGGGGGGGAGATATGTGCATTCACATCATTTATGTTAATGAGAGTGTGGGGAGTGAGTTGGAGGGTGGGGTGGGCTGCTTTTAACTATGTAAGGCACTTTGTGCTACATTTTTTGTATGAAAAGTGCTTTATAAATAAAGATTGATTGATGTTCTCCAAGGGCCTTTAATCTGGAAAATATTGATACCATCAAAGTCAAATTTTGCATGGTTTCATTAAAAACACTAAAAACTTATTGCACAAAAAAGAAAAAAAAAAAAAAAGATCAGCTGGGAGGCACTAATTAGTTTTTTCCCTTCGTTTTTCATTAACCTTGTTTAAAGTCCAGCAATGAATGATTTAGCCCACCTTGTTTAAGGGACATATGTGAACAGATGTAAGCTAAGGGCTAAAAGTTGTATTATACTGTAACGTTTGTCTAGTTCCTTTATCACTTTTTAACTTCTTTATAGTTTTTTTGAGCCTTTATAGGAACGGTTAGCTTGTAAGACATTAAAACTAGGGCTGGGCCATATTATACCGTTCACGGTAATACCGGTATAATGTTAGGCAACGATAGGAAAATGAAATATCGCGATAGAATGGGAGTAAAACGCGCATGCGCAGTGCCTTTGTTTTCATACGCACATGGCCGATTGTTGAGTGAAACAGATGAACCAGAATTGGTTTGTAAAAATGGTGCAACTTCCGTGATGTGGAACTGGTTTGGTGTTTGTCCGTCAGATACACAACAAAGCACATTTTTTTGCAGAACATGCAAGCGGCCGTTGTCATTGTCATATTTGTCGGACTAAGATGCTCTTAAATCTGGGAGTAATCTGGGTCCTAAACTCCGTATTCTTCAGGTCAAACAACACTGCAGCATCACTTAGAGTTAAAACCTGTCTAAATTCTTTCATCTTTAATAAAACGATCAGCATTGCTGCTTTACCAGGTGTAACTATAAAGTTTAACTTCCAGGCATCCATGAAAACAAAAGTTATTACATTTAACGGAGTTAGAAGTTAGCAGGAAGCTAGCGGAAGTTAGCTCGCTAGTTTCGCTAGTTACCCAAGCATGATATTGCATGTTCTGACTGAGAGATTTCTGAAAAAAATCAAACGTACAGCTCTGCTATCACTTCCAACATAAATGAAGACAGGAAACTAAACAGCAGTGACGTTTGTAGGGTTACTGAAGTTGGGCTAGCTGGTATATAATGATGTGCTACGTGATCGCTAGCGATACAGCTATGTTAGCATAACATAAACAGTGAAGCTGGAGGACGAACACTAACACTTTTCCACTTATAAAAGTTAACGTGAAGGTTCTTCATGGTTAGAGACAAATGCAATCGCATGGCAGGATGCTGTAAACGGACCAAACTTCAGTCAGGAGAACAACTGAGATAATCCATCCACAATACGAGGTTAGTCATTAATATACTGCAACAACATGGGAATAGAACAGCTGCCAGAGAATTCAACATTAATGAATCAATGGTACAGAAGTGGAGGAAGCAAGAAGAATGAGTTTAATAAAGTTTGATTTATCTGACTGCTTTGTTTCGCTTAATGTGCCTTATAATCCCGTGCACCTTATGGTCCGAAAAATGCGTACTGCACACTGCAGTTTAATGTTGCAAAGCACCTATTTTTAACTTCAGTGGATATTATATATGGTTATGCTCAGGATATGTCAGCCCATTTCTACTGGAAATGCCTTTTGGTTAAACTTTCAGCAAGGAATTTGCATTTGCACTGTTACATTTTTATAAAGCTTTAATGTACATAAAAACCAGCTTCTTGTTTAAGTGAAAATAAATGGAAGGTTGTCTTTTTGCGCTAGTAATGTTGTGGAGTTGTATTTTGTCTCGCATCAATTATATCGTCGGTTATATCGTTACCGCAAATTTTCAAATATATATCGTGATAAATATTTTTGGCCATATCGCCCTGCTCTAATTAAAACTATAAAAATGTAACAGTTGTAGTTTTTTAAAAGTAAAAGAAAAATGTCATTTTTACCAATGGCATTCAGACCTCAAAGATATCTCAGTTTCATCTGCAGGAGAAAATGTGAACACAGCATAAAAGAGATCAAAGCAATTGTGATAAGTGCAGAAAAAAAAAAAAACAGTTAAACACAGCAGGAAGTCAGCTGAAGTCTGCTGCAATATGTCCAGTTAGTAAGAACCCTGCCCCATGATGGCTACCATTTGCACCCTCTGTCTAACACACACACACACACACACACACACACACACACACACACACACACACACACACACACACACACACACACACACACACACACACACACACACACACACACACAAATCTTCAACAGAGGTTATAAAAACCATTTGGGTTGTAAATCTCAGTGTGGAAACCACAGTTGTGGCTGCAATGCTTTGTCAAAAGCTTGCCAGGAGGTTTATACACCAACACACACGCACAATAATAAGAGGGGCATGCTGACCTGATTTAAACTTTCAGAAAAATGAAAAGTCCTAGTTAAAGTCGTCCAAACAAATATTTTGTTAGTTGCCCAGTGCACACCTGAATGTCTTAAGTACTGTCCTACCACGTAAAAGAACCATTTACATAGAACATCACTTTCGAAAGGAAAAAGGTGGATTCAGACATCAGATTTTCTAATTGAATTTGTCCAATTTCCATCCGCAATCTCATAAATCAAAATTTCTTTGGCTGGCACTTTAATCTAATCACAGCTAAACATTACATCTCTTGTAAACAACACAAAATGTGTTATATGGGAATGCTGCAAGCCCAAGAAAATTGAACCTACTGCAAGTTCTACTACTGAATGTTCATGGGTTATTAGATTGGTGCCAACAGCAAACTATTTTAGAGACTTGGGATGCAGTTATTTGGCTGACGCTCGTTTCTATTTCGTTTCCATTATTCAAATCTCCTCCCTGTGATATTACAGGATTGTGTTGATTGTGTTTAAATTGTATTCCTCTCAGTTTTTTCAGTTGGAAATTCAGTTGTGCGAGCCTTCGAAAGGCTGTGGGGAGAATATGAAATCAGAGCACAATTGTAGCCCCCTCTGTCTTCCTGTTTTGTTCAACTGAGCCCTTTAAGTGCCAAGGCCTATAGTTACCAGAATCCAGGATCTGAGAGTCTTCAAATTTCCATCCAAATATGTTTGGGTGGGTTGGATTTGGCACTGAGATTAGGATCATTTGAGCCCACCCACAGACAGTACCTCCCTCTGCCCTGCTGTGTGGTGTCCTTTTCCTATCCGTGCTATAACACCACAGTGTGCCAATTTATGTTGCTGTTGCTGCCACAGAGACCGTCCTAAACAAATCTCTGGCTGGAGAGAGACTCATCAGAAGCAGAAGCTAGATATTTACCACGTCCACAGACAGATGCTGTGATGCAAAAACACAATACAGGCCAGAAACAGAAGTGCTTCTTTTATGCAGAATCATATTCATCACGCACTTAAGATTTAAGGTTCAAATTTCTACTTTTATTCGTTTAAAGAAACAGAAATGTTTGGATAACACTCACAAGAAAAGAGGAAAGCTAACTCTTAAACTCTTAAAAATCCAGCTGCTGTCATTTACTTGGCACTTGTGCAGCAGTGCATGTAGTTAAAAAAAAAAACAAAAAAAACAGACCACATGTCAAAACAACTGCAGCAGCACGGTGAGCAACAACTGTCCAGCTTACTCTCAGTGCACTCAGCCCCACCCTATTCATGTTGTATTCCTGAACCTGGTCTTGCAGAGCATGACTAGCAGGCACAAATCTGATGAGAAAATGTGCTTTGTATGTTCTTGCAGATTTATGTTTGCATCAATTTGCTTAACCAAATTAATAATAATAAAAAAAATCTGTTTAAATCTGTATTTAAAAAAATGTTTCCATGGCTAGAAGGCTGAGTTTCTATCTGTTATTGTCACATTTATTTATTTATTTTTCATCGCTTATGTGTAGCTAATGTTTGCAGATAGCACTATATAGTATCAGAGTACTCAATCAAGCCTGCTGCTTACGGTTTACACACTTCAACCATCACTTGATGGAGAAAAAGCCCCCAAACAGAAGCCCCAGCCCTACTGACCTACTTCCACTTCTATAAAATATGGAGGGTCTCTAAGAGTCAACACTTACAAACACACCTGCTTTCAGTGCATTTTTCTGGAGGTGGTGCAACTAAATTCTCAGTCACAGCCTGTAAAGTGCAATTGTTCTTGTTTGCCATTTATCAAGTCAAAAGGCTGAAAAATGTGCAAAAAAAATCTATGATGTTAAACCTTCAAGCTTAGAATATGCAGTTATCTGAAAAGGCTTCAGAAATAACAAAGAGGACTGAGTCTACATCACTATTCCTGGGCTAGTCACATAAATATCACCCAACTCTAAACAATATTTCAAGAGAAGACATAACACAAAGTCTGTGGTGTTTTGTACTTCAGCCTTGTTCACACATGCAAAAGCTGTTTTTTTTTAAGCTTACCTTTACCTTTTTCCCTCTTCTCAACAGTTTTAGGACACTGAATATGGACCTTTTAAAAAGTCCTTCAGCTGTGGTTTTGGTTTGCTGTGTCACTCCTAACAGCATGCTCTAAGCTTCAATTGTATTTTTGCATTTTTATATGGATGGAGGGTTTTTCTGTTTGTTTTTTGAACAAATGTTTGTTTACATTTTTTAATATTGATGACAGCAGGAAAACCCTGGTTAAACTCTCCAGGAAGTTGATTCTGATCATCTAAAACAGTGTCAAAAAGAATGGAACCAATTTTCTGAGGTATCATAATCAGGATTACGGAGCATGAATCAAAGTATCCTGATTTAGAACATAAAAGAAAAGACTATTGAGAAGTCTCTTTTTACTGGACTGAGGCTCACTCTACATTGTAGCAGCTGTGTAGGCACTGGGGAATTCCCCAACTTAAACCTTGTCTGGTGATAAATTAGATTTGCACGAGCATTTCTCTCATTGGGAGCACATACAGTATTACTCAGACTGCTGGGTCCATGTTGTAACAGTCTCTTCCTGGTAAGAGGGAAGCCCCTTCCTCTAGCACTATCAACTGCTACAAAACTTGTCTCTGCTCTTTTGAGTTTTGACAACAGATGGGCCAACGGTTTCTGTCACCTGACCCTGTCCCTCTCTGTGCTATTCTCTTGCATTCACTGTAGACCATGCACACTCAAACACACACACACACACACACATTGAACACATGAGGGGCTATTTGCAAGCGCCAACATTTAGTGCCTCTGAGCTGCAGTAGACACAGGCTAATAAAAACAACAGATCAGTCAACTAGCTAGTCAAGCAGCATAAACTGTTAGCCTAATCCTGAGATCACGGGCACGGCTTTGACTGGGAGGTTCATTAATAGCTCCCCAGCTGACTGCATTCAAAGGAACATGATTAGCGTGTTTGAGCCCTTCAAGTCTACCTTGCAGACTTGGGTGAGGAGTCAAACAAGCTTTTGTACATTCTTCTTATTTGGCCTCAGTCTAGAGACTGTGACTCATGAGACTTATTACTAGGAAAGGATTTCACACAACTTGAAAACACACCCTGTGTGCCACAATCCCGACCTGAAATCTGAAGAATGTTAATATTTTGTCATTTTCATTATAATACAGCATCAGAGATTACTTGCTACTCTAAAAGCTTAACGTAAAAAACATCTAGTCAGCCAACTACCACTGTCCATAAATACCAATCCCACCTGCTGACACATCAAATACATAATGAAAACAACACAACTTAGTGTGACACACATTTACTGAAGCTGCTGTTGACTTTGTCTTGCTGGCTGGGAAAGAGCACATGGATCTGCTTAGTGCACTTCTCACCATGTGATTTGCATTTCTGCAAGAGAAGCTGTAAACCAAATGAGGGGTCTTTGTTCGAACTTGACTTTTTACAAGACTCTCTCATACTCTCATATTCAATTGAGAAGCTCCTAAAAGTCATGCAATCACTCTCCCATTGCCTAAAGCGAGGAAAGGCACAATGAAGTTACAATTTCTTGCTCTGCAAATGCTCCTCTGTTCTGAAAGCAATGAGTCGTAGATTCCTCCACATACCTTACTGATGTAATGTCAACCACGCCCAAGCCAGGATGACTGACAAGAAACAAGGTGTGGAAGAGGACCACGATGGGAGAGGCTGGTGTTACATGCATGCACACGTATGGACAGCATCCTCTCCGACAATAAATTCAAAACACCACGACTTCTTCTCTTTTCTTCTAAAAATCATTGAAAAGTTTTAAACTGCCACGCTGATTTTGCAATATAGCGAAAAGTGCGTACAGACAAGACAATATATTTCTGCGCAAGGCTTCTCAACTGCTCACCAAGCACGAAATGCACAACTGAACTGTGAGGCTGACTCATCAAAACCACAACCAGATGATATTTTTACAGCCACAGATTTACTAAAACCTCAAGTTCAAGCACAGAAATGTACTGAGGAGCAAATACACTTAACAATCTCATGCTGTTCTTATAAATGAAGGCATTTCTATTTTAAATGAAAAGCAAATCATGTGCATATTCTCAACTTTCAAACAGCTGAGGGACAGATGGATATTTTCAGTAAGGAAATAAAATCGGATAAAATGCAAGTCATAACCAAGTAGACAGAAAAATTATTACATGAGAATTAGAGTTTGACTTCAAGCATATTCTGTTCATGGACTAGAGCAAACAGAAGAGAGAGTATTTGGACAACTCTGATTAAAATGCACCAGTAGGATCTCAGCAGCCACAAATGACATGCAAGGTGTGAATGAAATGCTGTGGGCCTGAATGTTTGATGCTGCAGCAAGAGTACCGCAGCGAGTCTACGGCAGCGCAGCGCTGAAGTCTCACCTGAGAGAGTAAGTATAGCCGGTGTTCTCTGGAGCACACTGTGGTGGCGTGTATGTGTGCAGCTGGGAAAAATCCATGTTCAGACTTCTTTGTTTAGACTGCAAGAGTTAGGATTCAAGGCAAAGGACTATTTTAGCCAAGGACAACAAGAACAGACCAACTTCACAGACACACACAACAAAATGCAAAACGCTTTGTTCAGTTTGTCTCTGGCAGAAATGATGAGCTCGAGTTGCGCCACAGCTTAACTGCATTTCGAGTACAGATTCAGAACTGCATCTACATTTTATAAAATAACACAGCACTAGCAAATTTCCTGCCTCTTCCCAAATCAATTCAAGCTCCATTCACTGGGCTGTTCTCCAAGAAAACACAACCGCCAGTAAGTGCTGTGCTGCACAGCCATGTGCGGGCAAGACCCTAATGAGAGCTGCTGGACATTCCTTTTCCTCTGAAAAACAATACTACTGTGTTTCTGCCTGTGGTTGAGAGTTGGCCAACCTCTTCCTCCATGCTGGCTCACGCTGGTAGATGACAGAAGCTACGGACACCAGTGAAGCTGTAGCGAATGACTCGTCTCTTCTCCTCCGGACACAAAGAAAACAAGCAGCTGATCGAAAAGGCTGGTAGAGACAGGCCAAAGAATGACGATCCTCTTCCCCTTTGTAATAGGAGGACTCCTCACCAGCACAGCTACAGCTACAGTGAGCACTTGAGTAAGCTGAGTATTATGAAACCCAGTAAAACACAAAGGGGTGGGGCTGATTTATAAGGCAATGGGCGGGAAGTCTAAAGCCAAACGGCTGGTCTTCTTAGTGAAACCTGCATTGTGTGAACTGCTGAACAAATACTTCGTTCCACATGCTCACAGTTGAAAGTTTCTCAGGTTAACCAAGGTAAGATTAATGCATTCCAACACAGCAGTTCTGCAAATATTCCTACTTTGGTGAACAGTTTGAAGAGTTGTGTATTGTTGCGAGCATGTCAATATTAAAGTGGACCCAATGTGTCCGTAGCTTAGATTTGCATTATCATGCAGAATTCAAATACTGGGCTGTGATGAAAAGCTGCAGTCCATCCACGGCCTGAAACAAGCCATCTTAGCTCCATTTTTAAGCCTGCTTTCCGTCAATGGCCTCACACTTGCATACGAAAGGTATGACTGGCAAGTGGGTGGGACTGCTGAGTGTCCCTGATTGCTGTAGTAGGAATATGCACTCTAAATGATATCATACAGAGCCAAGGGTAGAAAAAGCTGCCTGCAACAGAGCATTTAAGCAAGCTGAAGAGTGAGATTTTGGCTCAAATGGATCACTTCCACGACCTCACCACATAAAGCTACATGCAGAGTATAAGGTGCCTCAGACAGCTTTAAATGAGATAACTGATGCAATAACAGTGTCCGATTGGAGGTTTCTGGCCACAACAGAGCAACTATTCTAGATGGCATTCTGTGCATGTGGCAGTCTGACTCAAACTTCTGTTCAACAACTCAAAGACAGAGCAGCAGAATAAAACAGATGGCCATTACTGAAAACCCAGCACCAAACTCTCAACACCATAATCTTAATCATGATTTCAAATCCACATCCAAGTCTCCAAGCCGAAAAGCGGGATAAAAGGAAACAAATTCCCAAAAGCCAAGGGGACTACTTAAATTCAGCCAGGATTAGTTTTGGGTTGTTGTTTTTTTTCTTTCTTTCCTTTTTTGCAACATGTCAGCACTGCGCTGAATCATGACGCAGGCGCTGAATGTGGACACTCCGAAATTAAATAATAATCTCCCCTACGGTGCATTAATCCACCAAGAGACAAGCTGAACAGTAACAAGAGAAACAAACACATGCAACACAGTGACACCTTTACACCTTTCCCACAGTACTATCGCACATCTCCCTTTTTATTTTTTTGCTGCCTCCTTTACGCAAACTGTGTGCGACGAACAGCGCAAACAGCTGAGTCCTGTGACTGCTCCAGCTACTGTCAAAACACAGTAATACACTAACACTGTTTACAGCACATGTGTACTCCTGTTCTAACTGTATTGCGCTCAGGCCCGATGACATATCAGCCCCGTTACATTCGTGCTAAATTTAGAAGCTGGATGTATTTAGACAGCGCCGTCACTGACTTACAGGCTTGTGCAACGACGCGCTAATCACACTGCTCATCGTGCAGGTCAACTTGAGATTTATCTGTAAAAACAACACGCATTTACTGATCACTACTAACCACTGAGAACGCGTCTAACGTTTGATACTGTCGCAGATGTAATAAAACGACCGTAGAAAATCAGGCCTAAAATTGCGCACACTGTCAAAACTGTTGGCAAAGGAGCGCAGCGAAGATCCGAATTTAAAAAAAATAATGCAAACACACTGTCACTAAAAACAGTTTCTACATTAATATGATTTTCAAAGCAGCTGGTCAACTTGCCCGCGTTGTTAGGCTCCATTTATGCTGTTATTCTTTAAGAGCGTAATCCAAATGAGTAAGATCCACACAGTACTATCAGGGAACATGCGCAAACTTCTGCCAGCATCCCGACGCGCGGAACCCCCAAAAGGCTTATTTATGACTGCGGATCCACAAATCCTTCAACGCTATTTTCTCACAGAAATACGCCAAAGTTTACAAGTGGCGAGAGACTGCTGTGCTAGTGCACAACAAGCAGATTTCCAAAATGGCTTCCCGGGCGTAACAAAGCCAGAAGGATCGCTGCTGAGCTGATCCTCCCACTCCCAGACCATCCATTGTCGGCCAGAGCGCACACTTTAAATCTATTGGAGGAAAAGCGGCGTTGCAACGGCATCTGCTGAGCCACTGCTCGGTGTTCCGTGCACTGACGGAGATCACGCTTTTGTTTCAACTAGAAATCCCTGCATGACACCTGCCGCTTAAAGGAAGCTCGATCCATTCATGACAGCGCTGCTGAGGCTCTCTTTATAATAATTTTGTAATATGAAATATTAAATAAGAAAAATAAGACTCGCTCATTTTCACTGACCTCCATATAAATTATTGTTTAACATTTTATTCCACCACTTGTATTTTTTGCTCCATGTGAAAGGTGAAAGAGTGGAGATGAGCAGGTGACAAGGGGGGGGGGGGGGGGGGGGGGGAATAGCCAATCCTGACGAGGCTGGTGAAGGAAGTGAGAAAATGCGGATCTTAACGATTATATTTAAAAGCACCAGACTTTTGAGAAGCCCCGTCTTTTTTTATGCACCATTAACAAACTTGTGAAGGGAAAGGGAAACGCTGGCACTTGCTGCTGTGCTGTTACTACAAACCCTCTAAAGCAGGATTACACCAAAGTTATTAAGGTGTTTTTGTGCATTCAGTCATGTTGAAACAGCACAATGACTAATGCCAACACAAAAAAGTGTTAGTCTGGAAATGATTAAGTGCATAAAGTCACTGCTTATAACAGCCTGCATGTCTGCACGGGTTTTCTATTCAGGATATTTCACCCTGACTAAAAGAAAGAGTCGGTATGGTTGCATATCTGGAGCTGAATTTATCTAATCTATCTATCATTTACACAAACCAATACTATCAAGTGAAGGTCCACTGGTAGCTTGCCTCATAGGCGTAATAAAGACAGTGTGGAAATGCATGACACTTGTAGATGTATGGAAGAAAATAAACTCGTTAAAATACTCATAACTAAACAAAATAACCCAACCACCAGCTTGTAAAGCAAATCCCACACTTTCTACATGCAAAAATCAAAGATCAGCCATTTTTATTACTTTATTGAGCCTCGTGAAGCTCAGTGCTTCACAAGTCTCATGCAGTAAAGAGTTAAAGTGAAAGGGTGTGGCTCATTTTAGGCACAAGAATAAGAGAAGTGAGAATATGGCAAGAAAACCTACAAACAAGTTGTAGGTTTTCAGAGACATAAGCTTCATCACTACCAATACAGTCACTCACACTGCCAAATCAAACAATCCACTTTACAATCAAATCCGGATCATGAGTAATTACACTGCTAAGAACCTTGTTACCGTTTAATGCAGCATGCGGCAAAGAGAGGAAATAAAACACAGCCCAATTCACAGCAAAATGGAAAGGTTACTGTAAGGGGGATTCCTACAAAGAGTCAGGTTTGCACGATATATACTGTAGGTTCTCAATTTGTATAAGACAAATATCCCCAACCCAACCCCCCTTCAAAAAAATGAACAGGTGCATATATATATATATATATATATATATATATATATATATATATATATATATATATATATATATATACATACATACATACATACATACATACATACATACATACATACATACACACACACACACACACACACACACACATACATACATACACACACACACACACCAACCATTATAATTATTATATAACCGTATATATATAATATATAACCCTATTCCTCTGTGGGGCAACCTGCATATGGCCAATAAAGCATTCATTCATTCATTCATTCATTCATAATGTTTGTTAAATAAGTTTTACTCTTCTCAGAGTTGTTCAGAGCCATACTGAGGATTTTGTGTTTCAACATGCCCTAGAATTATTATGTTCCTGTATGAAGCCACCGAAGTTTCCAATCATGTCCAACAGGAGTCTGGGTTAGATAAGAGAAACAGTAGACATAAAGCTAAATACTATACTGTGCAAAAAGAGGGGATTTTGCACCATAATCACTTTTACCTTTGATTTTTTAAAACTAAAACCTACCTGTATAATGCATGTTTTGGAAGCTAGTGGCACTTATCATTCAACATCATAGTCTTATCTCTGCAGACGATAAGCTGAAAGAGAAAGCTCCCACAGAGGCATATCAGACACCTAAAATCTCTATCCCATTCTGAACAGGCGTGCTTTAGAGAGGCACCATCTGCTGGACAGTCTGCTGCACAGCAACAGTGTATTCACCTTATGGGAGCTTTCGATACGATCTAATTGTAAGTTTTAGCGTCAAGGGCGACAAAAGGTGGGCTCAAGAACTAAGGAGCAAGCCCACTCACTTCCGGTTTCATCATTAAATATTAATGATTAGTTACTATGTCTCGTGCAAGTGCGTTTGAGATCAGGAAATAGAAAACAAAACTTGTAGAAAATGTGAGTGTGGAGGACCCATGAGCAAGTCAGAAGTGGTTGTCGTAAAATAAAAGGGGTTTGACAAAAAAAGAAAAAAAAAAAAGAAAACAAAGTCCGAGTGTGTGGCCACTTCCTACGAAAACGGAAGTGTACACTTGTCAAGTCTCTCGCTTCTTCACGTGGACCTTTTTGCTCTGCTAAAGGTTTGTGGAAGTGTTGGTTTAACTACGCCTGCGTGGAAAGCTCCTGATAATATGCAGTTGGTCTGTGTTCAGTTCACGGACCAACTGCCCATAATCACCATTGTGGAAAGAAAAGAAGTAGTTAGCCTCGCTTGTCCTGATGTGAGCCTCTATAATAGTCAGTCGTGCCCACAGGCGTCATTTACAGTGCATACATTATTTGTATTATTATTTTTCTTTTACGACTAAATATTTCCCACCAGTAAAATTCTCCACAACGCAAAACACCAGATGGATGCAACACGGAAGCAAGTTTAATACTAGAGATCATCTGTGTAGCTTCCCATGAGAGCTGAGAACAGCACGCCTAAAAGCAGCACACATCATTAGCAGGGCAGAGTGTACTCACATGCTGAGAGTGACTGCGGGTTACTGACGGTAAACTCGTGGATGGTCTATTCATGCAGCCGGCTTACAGCTTTCACAGTTGTACCTTCACATTCCCGAAAAGAGGACCCAGCTCTAACGTTCGCCTTTCCCGCACACGGTCACTTTTTCCGTTGCAGCACGCGCATCACCACCGTCACTCCATATATGGTAAAAATGACCATATACGGGAGCCAGCTCGACCGCCCATTCAATGGGCGGTTGAAAATAGCGTCACTTAGTGGCCACGTGCGTGGATAAGAAAGTTAAAGCTGTAACATTTGCCCTGTTTAGTTTAAAGGAATTCGCTTGTCAAGCAACTTACTGAGTAACTTATTAACAAAATCGGTGCTTAATACTAACTTTTTCAAGGTGAAGTGTTAGTGATACAATTGCTTATTTAATCTAAACTGTACAACAGATAACATAAAAAAGGGGACACATTTTGGTCCATTAATTTTTATATTTACTTTTAAATACTGATGAACATTAATCCACAATCTCTCTCTGTGGTCTTCCTCGTTTCTAGCTCCATAGTCAACATCCTTTGTCCTGAATATATCAGATATATCAGTATATATCATATCTGATATATGCTGATCAGATATATCACATATAGTATCTATCTATCTATCTATCTATCTATCTATCTATCTATCTATCTATCTATCTATCTATCTATCTATCTATCTATCTATCTATCTATCTATCTATCTATCTATCTATCTATCTATTGTTGAAATCTCCCAATTCTTTGAATCTTTGGGCTGAAGGAAGGACAATACTCGGTGTATAAATGCTCAATCAACAATCATTTATTTCCATACAATTCAACAATAAGAGCATTACAACGTCCGGACGGGAGAGATGCTACCAGAGGGTCAGGCACATGTCTCAAAATGGTGACGGGTTGCTCAGCTTTTTATAGTCTCTAGTGGCCCCCAGCTAGTCGTAAAAGCCAAAACATCACATTTTTTCTCTGTTACAGCGCCTAAGTTATGACCTCGGCAGTTGTTTCTCTGCTTTCTGTAAGGTGGGGGTGTGGAATGTGGTCTGTCTATCTCCCCTGTCTTTAGACACAGAGTCTCCTGCTTACAACCTTCTCTTCATGATTCAACAATTAAGCATGTCAAGAAAACAGTGTAACACATTCCCAGCAGATCAAGGATACAGAGTGATGCACATTTATCTAATGAACTAATATGTGAATATGTTCTGTTAACTCAAAAGTATAATGAGAACTAAACTACATACAGATCACACACTCTATTTTAAAGGGTATAATATGATCTACAGCAGTATTCTAATTCAACTACTTTGATTACATATATAAGGTAACATATAATAACAGAATAATATCACAATACCCTCTTTTGATCTCTCATTAAAGAGATCACTAATAACAAGCACTTCAGCGTTGCAAGGTCCAGGTTTTCTTGATCCTGAGGCCCTCTGTCCCCTTTTAACGGGTGGACCATATGGGGGATGACCTCTGTGTTCACGCAGTTCAGATGCAAGCAAAGTTAGATTTACAACCATAACAGCAGTTACAGATGACACTCCCATCACTCCCCATTTTCCCACAGCTTTATTTTGGTGCTCCAGTTTTCCACTCCCATTTTAATGCCCCCTTATACCTTTCAAATGTACTTAGACTAGAACCTCTGTCTAAGGAGCTTTTAACCTTTATTTTTATTGCTGCAGCTACCAGTGTCTTCCAGTTGGGTGATTCTCAGCTTCTTTCTTCGACCTCCGGGGTTAGACCACCCTTTAGTCATTGCACAGTTCTGGGGATTATTCTGCCCTGATTTCAAACAAAGATCTGTGTATTTTGGGTTCACCGGCGTGTCCCCCTTTTTGCCAAGAGCCTCTCGAACCTCGTTGGTCTGGTGTTCCTGGTTTTCGCCAACCCCTTCATGGTTATTGCTGTGTCTGTGGGATCCATCTTCTCCAGGAGCCCAAACGTCATGACACTTGACCCCAGTTGCTGTCTCGGCTGTCCCTACATCTGTCTCTGCTGTGAAGGGTCCTCACATCTCCGTGTCCCCGTCTGGTGTCTCTTCCTTTCTCTGCAAGAGACAGAAAACCAAAACACCTCTCTCCCTAGCCTTGATAATCTAATATTGTTATCCATTGTTCTTCTAATGATTCAAATTTGGTTTAAAATATTATGTTCAGGACTTATTCTAATCATAATCTATGTGTGTGTAAAAGAAATAAAAATTAGTGAACCCTTTCTAAGTCTAACACATTATACGCTTAAGTTTTACCATAGCTAATTTATTAAACACAAAAATAAACTCATAGAAATTTTCATATCACCATTGTTTGATGTTCAAACTCAACTCCCCCTTTTTGACACACTCCCATGTGTCAATTCATTGGAGCTAGACAATTAAAAGAGAAGGTTAGTGACATCATATCTCAGAAAGTATCAGAAATTCTTCTCTCGAGTACCGTTGCTCCAGCCTTGTCATCACTGAGGATCGTCAATCCCGGACATTTCCCTTCTCCATATTTAATAAAGTCTGTCATCCTTCCATGCCCTGGTAACTGGTCCATCCAGAGCTGTAACATTTTGAAATGTACATACAACAAGCCAAACCACACCTTGGTCACACCAACCCGTTTCTGCCCCGAAGATGTCCAATGCCATCCTAGTATGGACTGTCAAAAGTGGCTTTAACGCTGACTATCCTGACAATCCATTTTATAACGTTTCCTGGTCAGATTTGCCAATCTCTGCACCAGGGTCGTAATAGTTTTGCAATTTTCATCAGTTTTTATTTTTATTTAGCTTCGACTTCAGATTTTCAATTTTATATCAGTTTTAATTAGTTTTAACCAATTCTTTTTGTAATGGTACATTTTAATTTGAATTTATCCAAACTAAACACAATATTTTCTTTATTTACTTTGCTCTTGTTCTTTTGCAGTACCACATCCTATCAAATGTCCCTGTCGATTATATTCTACATTTAATAACTTACTATTTCAAGTGAGAACCTAAATCATGTGGACCAATGTTTATTATTGCATATCTCTATTCTGAATGTGGCCAGTCATTCATAGGTATTGTTCAATTTTGGCGATTTTCCTCTATAAAATTTAATTGACTTTTTACAGTGGCCTGCTGTGGTTAATAGTAACATATTCCAGTCATGAGTGGTATCAAAAGTCTTCTCCACTGTAGCATTTGGCATTCCCAATAATATAACATGATACCTTAATCAAAACACAGTTAATATAGCACAGTTTTCTTGATGCAAACATCAGTAACTCAAAATCAGCAACCACAGTGTTAAGTCTGCAGTTCATACTTATGTGAAGCTAGAGTCTCCTCCTCCAGTCTCTCTTATCCTCCTGCTCCTGAAAAAACAAAACAAAACAAAGCGAAGCATCCACCCTTCTCTTGTCGGCTGGGTGAATTGTTTATGCATTGTTTATTGGCATTTACTAATCCTAAAGTGGGTGCAGTCATTGTCTCAGTATCAAGTCAGTCAAAACTTTTAGTTGTCAGTCCATCACAGTCCATTCACATGCATACCTCCATACACATTCATACCAGATGTTGCTGATAATGGAGTCTCCCGCGCAACCTATTCGAGCCTCCATCACCAGCAAGATGACGTCATCATTTTAAAGGAAAACAATTCCTTGTTGTTTTTTGGGCCGGATTGACTCGGTGCAATCCTTTTAGATCAGTGTTCCCTATAAGTGAATTTCTCCCAAGCCAATTACAATCATGGAGAAGCACACTTTGCAACTGTTTACAGTAATAATATTTTATAGCACTTTAAATTTCAATCTTTCAGGCCTTGTTTAAAGAGCTGATTGTTAAATCATGAACTCACAAAATATCAACATATCACCACCGGTGGATCACACCTCTCAGATGTTTTTTCTCCAGTGCACTGTAACAAAAACGAAAACAGACATAACCAACAAAATACTACTAAAATAACACAAACTAGGGCCCGTTGCAGACATGTCCAAGCATAAAACTATCCCTCTCTCGCTTACGAGAAAGAACACAAGCCAAAGCTCACTGATAAAATCAAGCTAGCGCTAAACAAAACCAAACAATCAACCAGAAATTCACAGGAACATTTTGCTTCCTGCCGGGACAATATTGTGTGGGAATGAGAACCTCAGGTGCCGTAACACCTTTTGTTCCTCCTTGAATTAAAACTCAATCACAGAAAATGCCGTACTCCGACCTAAAACTTACACTATTAATTCATCATTTTCACTCTGTGCCACTGTTCCTCATCAGGGCTGTGTGAAGCACAGCAAAGAATTCAGTCAAGGCCTTGAGCCATAAACAGACATCACGCACAGACATTGTTTTCATAACCAAACTTTTTTAGACCTTATTCCTAAAATCTACATAAATGCCCTCTGGGTGACATATAACACATTCTAAGTATTTAATGGTAATCAATGGCTCCTCATAAAAATTATGCATTGGGATGTTTGTGTGCAGCATTTTGCATATCAGCATAAGCAAAGCATTCTTCATTGCATCAGCGTGTATGTGTGTGTGCGTGTGGATCACTCTTCATTGCACAAGCGTGTGCATGTGTATGTGTGTGCATCACTTCTCAGTGAATCAACATTCCCGTGTGTGTGTGTGTGTGTGTGTGTGTGTGTGTGTGTGTGTTTCTCTTCATTCTGAGTCAGTGCATGTAGATGTGTGTGTTTGTGTGGGTGTTTGTGTTCATCACTTTCCTGTTCTGGTGTTCTGGGTAAACCACGGCCTGAAGCATGCCCTGGGGTCCTGCCCCCCCCTCCTTTTTCAGTTTGTTTGCGACCATTGCTGCTGCTGCTGCTACTCAAAATTCAGTCCGTCCTGGTTCTGACCCCAATTGGGGCGGTCCTTTCTCCAGTGTCGATGTTCACCGCAGGTAAAACCTGCATCTTCTTCTGTGTTTTTGTCCATTCTGAGGTGCCTTCTGTCCTCAGTTACTCCTCTTGTCTCGGTCACGCCCTTTTTCGCCACCCGATCATCCGTGTTGGTCCATCACTGTCCTGCACAGTGTGAATGCAAAGTTATCAAGGTCAGCATTCTTTCGCTCGGCCTTACTTGTCATTCGGGCTTGGCGGGCATCTCGTCACAGCTCTGTCAGCTGACGCAGTCTGGGAATTTTCCCCCGTGTAGTGAAACGGGCCTTAGGTTTAGTGCTCTCCGTCTCGGCTGCATGAGATCACATTCCTGCAGGTCTGTTGACATTCTCAGGTCGTTGTTGTGGGTCCAGCTGTTGCAGCATTTGGTCAGTGTCACGTATGGGGGAGAGCAGGAGTCCAGTCAGCCTCGGCTTTCAGGGCCGGCAAAGCAGCCTGTAATTAAATATGTATAGAAAAAACAAAAACAAAACAAAACAAAAACAAACAAAAAACAAAAAACAAAAACAAACGAACAGGAAAATGATGTTGTGTTGGCTGTGTTATTCAGAGGGGAGACAATGGGGCCAGGCCCTGTGTCAGCCTTCTCTCCCCCTTTTTTTGTTTTTTGTCTCCCGATATAATCAACTCCTAACCCACCAAGTTGACAGGACAACACCGGTATATGTTAAAATTCTTAAGATCATGTTTAAAAGCCCAAAAAGGAACTTTCTTTCATTCAGTAATCACTTTTATTAATCAATCAACAGAAAACATGTCACAATTTGACTCTTTTTACCACTAAATTTGTTGCGTCTTGCCTGGTTGGTTAGACCAGTGTTCCTTTTTTTTTTTTTTCTTTTTTAGTTAAATTGTTGTCCTGCAACCCAGAGGGTTTCTTTGTCAGTAATGTATAGACTTCATCATTTAAGTATGTTAATTTTTCTTTAACCTTGCTGGAAAATCTTCACGTGTTCATGAGTGTAAGCTGTTTCTTCATTGCGTGTATGTGCATTTGTATAAAAGCAGGTTAATTTTATCTTTTCTCAAACTAGGCGTTACCTTAAAAGGAGCCTTTCTCTCAGATTTCTCTGCTTGTGTGTGTTTTTGTTTCACCTTTTTGTTGTGATGCTCCGGACGCCTTCCCAACCTCCACAAGTCCGTTGGCCCCAATTTTATGTGTTAAAACTTCTCTTAATTTCTCCTCTAATTCTCTCCTCGCTGCTGTCTTTTTCACAGCTGCTGATTCGTGCTGGGTGTGGTTCCCATTACCTATAATTTTGCTTCGGCCGCTGTGCTTGTGGGGGCAGTTGGTCCAGGTCCGCAGCTTCCTGTATTAACACACTAAGAGATTTATTTTAATTTCATTTTCATCACTTTTAAACCGATAAGCAGGCAACACGCCTACCTTGACAGCGTAAACTGTACGCCAGTCTCCCAACACATTCCTCTCTGTACTCCTCCATAATTCTCCACTGCACACCTCTTACTATCTCTCCTTTTTATTTTTATTACACCACAGAGTAATACACCCAATTATGCCCGTCCATCTCTATGTGGCTCCAAATTCCCTCTTTATTTTAATTTCACACTCGTCAGGGGACAGGCACACAACAATTTCAACCACTGAAACGAGGAATTCAACCTTTTTATTTCATTACTAATCTAGACTCAACGTTTGTTCGCAAAATGTGTCTTGTTCTAGTCCGGAAATAAATGTGAACCCGTGATTACACGGCCGTTCCAGTGTTATTTCCGTAGCTATGCGGGGGCCCTCACCTCCCCAAGTCACCACCTCAGCACCCGGACGACGCCGGTCCTGGCCACGCGTCCACGGACAGGAGGGTCGCTACTCCATAGGCAAATGTTCCACAGGTACACTAGGCATCAACCTTTGATCCTAAAATGTGTATTTGCTCTAATGTCCTCCTAATCAAACACATCAACCGTCACTGTCACTGTGTTCACGCTTCACACTCCACACAAAAAACACACTCAGAGCGCGCCTCACTCACACTCTCACTCAGTGCGCGCTTTACCCACAAGACAGCACCCAGAGCGCGCCTCGCAGCTTCACACACACTCTCTCACCCAGAGCGCGCTTTGACACTCACACACAACACTTTTCCTCAGCGGGAATTTTACACAGAAACCTCTGAGCTCAACTATTAGATCTTCTTAAAGCACACTGCACCATAGACCAAAATACCCCTTTCTCTGCGATTATGACCGCCACCACGGGGCAAAGTCGCATCATAAAAGTGATGCTTGCATCCCCGAAGTTATACCTGACATCATAAACCAGGTGTTGCTATTTACTTAAATTTTTACTTTGTATTATGGCCGCAGCCCTTTATACTCGACTGACGCCACAAACCACCGTCAAAACCTCTATCCAATGTACTAAAACTAGCACCAACCACTACTGCACTTCACGGCCGCACCACCGGAACACGCCGTATCATAAACCAAACCTACGGACGTGTTTCGCTCTCGCGTTGCCAGCGTCCAACTGCACCGTGAAGCCAGCATCTGCTTGTCCTTAAATCAACTTCTATTTCATAGCTGGCAAAAGCCAGGACGTCACTGACACCATAAACAAAATAAACAAACCTCGACTTCAATGTACTGAACTAATGGCCGCGTCTTCAGAATAAATTCTAATGTATTATTGCTACAGAAGCCAGTATTAGACAAAATTAAATGTGGAAGGTAAAGTGGCTGCAACTAGTCCAACGTAGTATGTTATTAGTATCTCGGTAGAAGCAGATTACTGCAACTAGACCAACGTAGTATGTTATTAGTATCTCGGTAGAAGCAGTTTATTTAACACACTGGAATTCAGCCTCAACTTATGTTGTTAGTATCTTGCGCCAAAAACCAGACACCGACAAATTTACTGTGAAAATACATGTGACTCAGCGAACAGATTAATTTGGAAAGCCCAATATGCACATTTGGTATTTATAATACAACAGGCTGTGCTTACCTTTTTATTTTTGGACCGGTCCTCTGTTCACCTCGCCTCACGATCTCACCAAAGGTCAAATCTACACCTCCTCAGCACACCAAAGATCCGGGTCACACGGCACCAAGTTGTTGAAAACACGCAGTTCTTTGAATCTTTGGGCTGAAGGAGGGACAATACTCGGTGTATAAATGCTCAATCAACAATCATTTATTTCCATACAATTCAACAATAAGAGCATTACAACGTCCGGACGGGAGAGATGCTACCAGAGGGTCAGACACATGTCTCAAAATGGTGACGGGTTGCTCAGCTTTTTATAGTCTCTAGTGGCCCCCAGCTAGTCGTAAAAGCCAAAACATCACATTTTTTCTCTGTTACAGCGCCTAAGTTATGACCTCGGCAGTTGTTTCTCTGCTTTCTGTAAGGTGGGGGTGTGGAATGTGGTCTATCTATCTCCCCTGTCTTTAGACACAGAGTCTCCTGCTTACAACCTTCTCTTCATGATTCAACAATTAAGCATGTCAAGAAAACAGTGTAACACATTCCCAGCAGATCAAGGATACAGAGTGATGCACATTTATCTAATGAACTAATATGTGAATATGTTCTGTTAACTCAAAAGTATAATGAGAACTAAACTACATACAGATCACACACTCTATTTTAAAGGGTATAATATGATCTACAGCAGTATTCTAATTCAACTTATTAACAAAATCGGTGCTTAATACTAACTTTTTCAAGGTGAAGTGTTAGTGATACAATTGCTTATTTAATCTAAACTGTACAACAGATAACATAAAAAAGGGGACACATTTTGGTCCATTAATTTTTATATTTACTTTTAAATACTGATGAACATTAATCCACAATCTCTCTCTGTGGTCTTCCTCGTTTCTAGCTCCATAGTCAACATCCTTTGTCCTGAATATATCAGATATATCAGTATATATCATATCTGATATATGCTGATCAGATATATCACATATAGTATCTATCTATCTATCTATCTATCTATCTATCTATCTATCTATCTATCTATCTATCTATCTATCTATCTATCTATCTATCTATCTATCTATCTATCTATCTATCTATCTATCTATCTATCTATCTATCTATCTATCTATCTATGTGTGTGTGTGTGTGTAGATAGATAGCTAGATAGATATAGATATATCAGTGTGCAGTAGCTTTTAATCAGACTGTGCAGTGCTCTATGCTCTGTCTTACTATTAACATTCAACCATTGTACTATGCAGTATTCCATCTTGCTGCATACACACACACACACACACACACACACACACACACACACACACACACACACACACACACACACACACACACACACACACATATATATTGTAAAGTGTACATTTGTCTCCACTGAGGTATAGTATTACTCATATAGGTTATTTTTTTTATTCCTGCTCTATTCATTTTGCTGCTGTAATAACAGGAATTTCCCAACCATGGGACAAATTCGCTTATCTTATCTTCATTTCTAATCCTGTCTCTGGGTGCAAAGACTTATAATTAGCATTGTCTATCAGTGTTGAAACAAATTTTTTAATAGAGTTTAATTTACTCTTTTTGTTGTAAAAAAAAAACAACCCATGAATGATGATGAAAACATGAATAGCAAATGATCAATGAACAAATGCACCCACCCCACACCTGTTATTAAAAGTACTGTACCTCTTAATTCATCTTTTGACATTTAATATTGCATGCATTTATCAAGCCTATGCTAAACTGTGTTCTTCACAGACCCCTATCCAGAGCAGAGTGAAGACTCCGGGCAATATTTTTAGAAAAGGAAAACCTGAAAAACAAGACACCTGTCACTTGTGGAATGGTGGTGATGTGATCCCATTGTCTCTAAGATCACGTGACAACATTTTATGAAAGGGAAGACAGCTGGGTGCAGTTGACTTCTTCTTGTCTGTTTCGTAGTGTGCAGATAGCTGCTACAGTGTTCACAGTTTACATGTTTGGTGTACAGTCACCATGAAAATTGCTATTTTTGTGCTGTTTGTGTGCCTTCTTCTTCCTGTGCAGCCTGAAGAGATAGATCACTGTAAGTAAACACTACAGTCACCTTGGTTTCCTCAGTCATCAGATAATATGTAGTTCGGTTTCTGCTGAAGAGTGCCTCTGTTAACTGTTCTATTATTAACAGACACCTACTGTGAGACTTGTTTAACAGTGGCACAAGGTATGTTGGACAATAAATCATTATGGCTAAGAGCTTTTTTATTAATGGTTTCTGATAACCCAGTAGCACAATCTAACAAATGGGATAGCCAGGAATACAAATAGAAAACAAAAGACAAAAGAAAAGGGGAAAGCAAGTCACAGTCTATAAATACCTTACAGAGCTTGAGAAATCCATCAAGGAAGCCCCAGTTAAGAGCAGAAACACAGTTGTTAAACGCCTCATCAGTGGGGCGTTGTGTGAGAAACCTCTGCCTCACAGTCACCATGTCTCTAAGGACAAACTGACATCAGCCTGCAGACACTTGTTAGGTAAGGTAACATCAGATATGTCAAGTAATTTATCTTGTATTCAAGAACTTATTCTGGATTTGCCATTCAGAGTCTCACCGTGGCCAGTTCTATGAAGCTCTGGTGAACAAAGAGCCGAAGAATCTGGATATAGCTCTGTGTTATGAGCACTCCAACTCATGTGTGGGGGTTAAACGCCAGACTTTTGAGGTAAGCTGTCAGTGAGCGAGTAGCCAGTTGTGAAACGTGAACTTCGTGTTTTTCAAGTACACAAATTTGCTCTTAACATTTTGCTTTTGTGGCAGGATTCTAAAGGCGCTTTTACTGAAAGTGACATTGATGCTTTACTTCGGGACAACAAGGAAAATGTTCGCATTGCTCAGCCGATACATTCAGGTTCCCCTGTGCACACAGGAGATGAACTCTGAGAATTTCAGCATCATTTACTGTTTACTACTGTAAATTCTGGACATCAGTAAAATAAATAAATCACTAAAAAAACATAAACCAATAATTTTGTCTTTAAATTATACCTTATGCTGTGTTGAGTTGTCACTTTTCTAAAGAATTTATTCAGCCTCAGATAAGGAGTGTATATTCATTAATGAACAAATTATATAAAATTGATAAAGGGGAAGTTTATATTTCAAGCCTTGGGAAGCCCTCACTTTTCTCTGACAGAAATAGGAACTTCCAAAGTGCATCTGAAGTGATTTAGCCTGTTTTCCTATGTCTTTATTAAGATAATACGAGGTCTGTTGCCTGCTGGAAAATGAATCTATTCTTTGCCATTTGCAGTCACCTGTTTACAATAGGAATTCTAAAACATTTTTAAGGTGCTCCCACTTGTCTTCATTCTTTTCTTCTTTATTATTCTTCGGGATGTTACTAACCATTAAAACAACAACAATTTCTAATGCACTTCTTTCAGAAAATTCATAGAAAAATGCAAAACTCCAAAAAATAAAAAATAAAAGTGGGACACAAAGGAAGACATAAGGATGTATTATTGCACTATAAGCAATTTCATCACAAGTGTGCAGATTCAATATCTTCTTCAGAAAAGTAGTTTGCCTTTTGGACACCAAAAATCCAGGCCAGGCAAATACAACCACAACAATTAAGACTCCACAGTTACAGAAATTCAAGGTATTAACAATAAGTAATAGTAAAAACAAACCACAGCTGTGTGCAAATCACACCCATATAATATCAGCTGTGTTACCTTGGGATGGTTGTAACTAAGGTGGCTCAGGTAAACTACTAACCGGAAGGTTGGTGGTTCGATCCCAGTCTGCTCCATGCCAAATATCCTTGGGCAAATACTAACATCATGGTGCTCTCTGATGCATCTATTGGAGGTGTGAATGTCTGATATGAAGCACTTAGGAACAGCATAGAAAAAAGTGCTTGTGTGAATGTACAAGTTGCTCAGATAGAGTAAAAAAGCGCTATAAGAACCAGTCCATTTCCAAGGTATAAAAGTCCTCTGGGCACACGATACATACAAAAGTGGTACCCTGTACTTCTGTCATGATGTTAGCAAGGTGTCTTCACGATGAAGAAGGTGTGACACATTGCTAAGGATACATCACCCCTTATTCACCACTCAGGACTCCCAAAGGTGAATCGTACTGTGTTGTAGCTGACCTCAAATCTTTCTGTCCATGTTTGTAATCCTACTCAGTTTGTTCTTGTTAACTACAGACAGTGAAAAATACCATGCAATAAAACAAGAAGTTAGAATGCTCTCTGCAAAAAAACAAACAAAAAAGAAAAAGAAAAAAAGAACCAGCGTATGTCTGTCTCAAACTCCTCTTGAAGTATAATCATTGTAATCTAGCTTTTGAATCCTGCCAGTTTTTCTTCAGTCACTGTCCCTAAGTACTTGTATTCTTTTACGTCCTCAGTACAGTCACCGCTAACTGCCATCTGTTGATCAAGGACTCAACTCATCTGATGATTTTGCTGTTTACCTTTTGCTATGACAACCTATGCACTGACCTTTGCAGTCTTACAGTTTTTAATGCATGTGTAACATCGATAAACATGTTTCATTTTATGTGGTTTGGAGGACAGTGTATTCTGTGTAATACACACAACAGAGCATCTTCTTTGCTCCCACCCCCTTTATATGTGCATAATTGGTTGTAAAATGTGAGAAATTTGTTGTACACATTACTAGAAGGCGCACCTGTTTTGTCACTTCATATTTAGTGGTTGTCTTGCAGAAGAGGACGATTAAAATAGGACTTAAATTACATAAATTCATTAATTCATAAAGTTTCAGACTACAAAACGCTGCACAATGTACAGTAAGGAGAGTGGTACATAAATTACATTATTTTCCCCCAAGATCATCCAGTTTTTTTTAATACTTGGCACATTAAATAATTCATCTAATCACTCATAACAATAAATAAATAAATTACATACATTATAAAATTTTAAACTGAGATTTGTTTAACACAGTAGAGAATAGCTGCAAGCAGATCATATTAATGATATTTATGTAGACTCATTTGCCAAGAACTCGTTATCCTCTTGAGCACTATTAACTCGAGGCTATGAGCAGATAACAACATAGTAAAACAAAGAGCGTGTGATAAAGTAGCCCTGCTAGGATATAGCCTAATTCTATTGCATTCACTGAGAAATGAAGGGGAAAAGAGGGCAGGTGGCATTGAGCTTATTGGAACGAGAGCCTTTGACTTGCTCGGGGGATCAGATTGGAACGTGGCCCGCGTGCTGTTGCTAGGAGGCGCTGTTGGAGCCCGGAAGAGTTGAGCATGGTGATGAAGACGATCGAACCGAGATTGAGGAGAGAGACGTGAGTCTCACCGATAAAGCCTCCAGTTTGTGTTTCCCTGCGACATCTGTCCGTGTCTGACAGTCCCTGCTGGAAGACAGGAGGGCGATATTAGTGTTTCTCCACTGAGTAGGTAAGAATAAGCGCCGGGTATCCGCTGTCATTCTGAAGAGGGTATCTGCACTAAGACGTCTTTTTTAGCTTCCAAAGACAGCAAAACTGGATAATGCTTAAATATTAACATAAAAGCTGCCGAAGTTAAGCTTTCTCTGTAATACCAGATACACAAAGAAAACGATCCCCACCTCTGCTCTGCCGGATGGAAGAACAAGCGTGGATTGGCTAGTGTAATTAGGCGTCTGAAGACCAGCAGCAGCATCATTAGGACCTGCTGGTTGAATTCAAACCTATCCAATAGATTAGATATGCTGCATAGAGCCAGTAACACTCACGCTTATTTCAAAGGCACATTGTTTTAATTGAATCCACACAGGAGCTGTCTGCTTACGCAAACGCCCTACCTGTCTGTGAGTAGTCTGCAGACTACTGTCATTTGCTGACAGACATTTCAGAAATAGAAACAGTATTGATCAGACACACGAGTCCCTTTTGCATTTCCACAAAACATGGAAATGGAAGACAGGCACCAGCAATGTATGACAGAAAGCAAAGGAATGGCAGGAATGTGATGAGTGTGATAAAATCACAGAGGACAGACAGACTGGCTATTGTTGTAGGTGATTTGTCACATTTACCCACATGGTTTCGGCTCGTCGGTCAAACCCCAGTGTAGTGCAGCCTCACACGGACCCTCCCTTTTAATCTCTCGCTCTCCATTTAATTTAACAGCTCGGCCACGAGGCTACATGGTGTGTGTGTCCTACTCAGAGTGTGGATGTGCGGGTGTCCAGAGATGGAAAGCTATGAGGAGTTCTGTCTGCGGAGTCTGGCATTATTGCAGGAGGAGGGGAAATTCAAGAAGACTACATGCGAGCCATCATGTTCCCTGAAGGCTCGCTCTGTCATCCACTTCTATGGAAGAGCTGCGCTTTCACCTCTGGTAAGGAAGAGATAGACAGGCTTGGAAGCCCATGCTAAATGGATTACACAAGATGTAGATGCATGTGAGAGTTCACAGTTTAAACTGAATGAAACATCTGTTTGTGAGCAAATCTGATGAATGAATATATGAACTGCTTTATGACAACAGAGCTTCTCACAGCAGACTTTTTGGCTTGCCATAAAACTGTAAAATGCATTCCATTTAGGTAAACTTACTCGTGCATCCATTTCATTTACTGCTAAGACAAGCCAAAGCCTCTGCTGTGGGAACAGCCTGTTAGGTCAGCAGCTGGCAAAGGGAAACAGTGCGAACGTGGAACATCAGGGCTGTTTGATGTTTGTTAGAAAAATCCATTCGCTTGTGATTGCTGACTAAATAAGTTTGCAGGAAGAGTCCAGCATCAGTCTCTCTTCCATCCAGAAGAAGATACACAAAATATACTGGAAGAAGGCTGAATTCTTCCAGTATATTTCTCATCTGTAATAACATTTTTAGGTACAAAGTGAAAAACTGTGCCTCTTTCAGCTGAATAAACATGCGTATTTTTGAAAATTAAATGCTGAAAAACAAACAACAAAAGCCGCAACCGAATGTATTTTCATTTTCCAGCTGAATGCAGAGCAGTGGAACGAGATGTGTGGCTACAGACAGAAGGCGGTCCAACTGGAAGTGGACAGACAGAACCAGCAGAGGAACAAGCTTTTGGCCAGGATTCAGGGCATACTGGATCAGGCTCAGGTCAGTTGCACACTATGGTCACAGGTCTGGGTGTCATCTGGTCGGGTGAGAGGCCTATTTAGGATAAGATCAAAACATGCTTTGTGAGTACAAACCCAATTCCACACTTTGTCAAATGTAAATGAAGTTCTACCATTTTAAGCAAAAAAGGAGATTATTTAGATTTTGATGGCAGTAACAAGTCTCAAAAACTGTGAGAGGGCCATGTTTACCACTCTGTAATGTTGTATTATACGCAGCATGCATATTGTCATATTTTCCGGAAACATAAAGTGCCATTCCATCTATACGCAGATGGCTGCCAGCTCTACTTACCTTTTAGTCATTCTGATAGTCTCCCAACTCGACCTCTGCTTGACTGCCTTACTGATGTCAAAGCATGGATGGCAAAAAACATTTTAAATTTTAATGATCTGAAGACAGAAGCAATTTTATTTGGCCCAAATCGTTCTTCTCATACTCCAGATGTTGATCTTGTAGCTTTGACTTCCCAACTAAAGAGTTCGATCACAAAACTCAGAGTTAAAATTGATTCTGCACTTACCTTTGATGACCATGTAAACGGGGTGGTAAAATCAGCATTTCATCACCTCAGACGTTTATCAAAGGTTAACCCCTTTCTTTCCCAGCGTGACTTGGAAGGTGTTATTCATGCCTTTATTACCTCACGTTTAGATTATTGTAATTCTCTTTTAATAGGGGTTGGGCAGGGCACTTTGTCACACCTGCAATTAGTGCAAAATGCTGCGGCACGATTTTTAACTGGCAGAAGAAAATTTGATCACATCACTCCGATTTTGGCCTCTTTACACTGGCTTCCAATTGAATTCAGGATCCGTTTTAAAGTCCATTTATTGGTTTTTAAATCTCTAAATGGTCTGGCACCTGTTTATTTGTCTGACTTGTTGAAGCCCCACGTCCCCACTCGTTCCCTTCGGTCAGCTGAGCAGTCGCTGCTTTCGGTCCCAAAGTCACGGCTGAAACTTAGAGGAGGCCGAGCGTTCTCTGTTGCTGCGCCGATGCTTTGGAATAACCTTCCTCTCCATATTAGACAGGCTACATCAGTGCCAGTTTTTAAGTCTTTATTAAAAACCTATTTTTATTCCCTGGCTTTTAACTCTGTGGGTAACTGATATTCTTTTTATTTTTTTTATTGCTATGTCTGGTTTTATTACTATGTGCATATTAGTATTGTACAGCACTTTGGTCTACCAGGTGTGTTTTTAAAGTGCTATATAAATAAATAAATGATGATGATGATGATGATGATTGTCTTGCTAAAATATGCAAGAAATATGCAAGACCTTCCCCCAAAATACATAGATAGGAGTGTGTGTTGCTGTAAGAACTGCATACACCATCAGAGATGCAGGCTTTTGAACTGAGTGCTGATAACAAGCCAGATGGTCTCTTGCCTCTTTAGTCCAGGTGTGGCGTCCATGTTTTCCAAGAAGAATTTCAATATGTCTGACCACAGAATTGTTTTCCACTTTGCCTCAGTCTATTTTAAATGATCGTATCCATATAAAGCTTCTTCTTTGCATACAAGAACTTCAACCTGCTTTTCTGGAAACCTTCCTCTAAACCTTTTAATGTTATTAGTTGTGGTCCCATGTCCCACCTTGTTTTTAGGTGTGGTGCTGCTATCAAATTCAAATTTAGCTAATATTTTTGATTAAATAGTAAATATATTTGATATGTTTTCCATGTTCTGTTGGCAATGACATATATGAAAATCATTGCATTCTGTTGTATTTATCTTTTACCATCATTCCAACTTTCATGGAATTGGGGTTGTATAATGTTATGTAGGCACTCTGAAAAAGTGCTGGACTCTCGTGCTAATATTATTATGCTGACATCGCGTCCTGCTTTTACTGAATGTAAATAGTTTTGGGGCTTTTGACCTATAGTATATATTAAATAGGTTTGTGTGCCAGTCCCATAATGGAGCACATAAAGTGAATTACAGTCTGTCCTGTTGTCTCTGGTGACATACTCAGAGTTGAATACAGGTTATCTGGCCTAACATTTTCCCCAGTGTGCCGTGCTATTTTTTACCTGATGACGTGTTTTCATAACAGCTCAAGATTCAAAGCAGTATTGTTCATTTACTCAGTGTCAGATTTGCTCTACTTTCGTAATTCCCAGTCTTTGAACAAATGTGATCTAAAGATTTTGTCTGTTATCGTTCACAATGGAACAACCAAAACTCAAGCATGTAATCACATTTTCATTAAAAAACTAACATCAACAAATAAGCTAATTATTTACAGACCATAATTATCACTTGATTTGCCTGTATGCTGAGCTTACATGCGTTTTAATGAAATTCTTTGGTGAAATACTGCTTTTTATGTTTCACAGGTGCTTAAAGTACCAGATGAAGAGGTTGACAAGTTGCCAGTTTCTAAATCTGCAACAGTCAACGGCTACACTCTGGTCACTGACTCACCTGGGCTCCCCAAAGATGCTGCATTTGGGGTTCAGACAAATAGTCATCGTGCTGCTCCATGCTCTGAGATTCCTGTGCTTAATGATTATAAGGCAGTGGAGGAAGTGAAGGTGGATGCCCAAGAGAAGAGTGAGGAGGAGGAAGAAGAGGATGAGGAAGAGGACATTAGTTTGGACAGCCTTCTTAAGAGATCAAGGGAGTATGTGAAGAAAGAGCAGAGTCAGCAGGGATCAAAAGCTGTCCGCGCAATGACCCAGTCTCCCCCACCTGAGACTGACTCTGTCAGTGAAGAGAAGAGCTGCAGCCCTGTGACGGACACAGGCATTCAGTTTGGATTCAGTCTGCACCACAGCCCTGTCGGCCCGCCTCAAATCCAGCATCAAGTGCTGCGTGACCCTAGTCCTCAAAAGTCCATCTGCCTCTCACCTAGTCTACCAGAACCATTTTCTTGTCTCCCCAATCCAGAGACCAGCATAAGTCCTCGTCCACAGAGACGCAAACCACGCCCAGTTTCCACAGGCAACATCCATTTTTCATTTCCCATCGGCCCAGCAGACCTTATCGCTCGAAGCCCAGGACGGTCAGAGGAAGCCATTGGTGTGGCAGACTGGGGAGATGCTTCAATGTCTCCATCTCACTGGAGCTCAGTGGGAATAGAGGGCGTCAGCCAGAGTGGCATTCGTCGATCCAGCCACTGTGGAACCAGTCCAGTGAAGGAGAACTGTAACCCTGTCAGTGCCTCGGTGCCCAGCTCAATGGGTGATCACCTGGCTGCAGGTTTTCGCCGGCGCTGCCACACTATGGACAGCCAGCTGCATACCTACCATTCTGGAGCGGAGCGCATAGACCGCAGCCAGGAACGCCTCCCTCGCTTCATGGCAGGAGTTACACTGTTTGCTCCCAGTCGGCGCACACCTTCAGCCCCTTTAAACCAGTCGTATGATGTAGAGAATCCTTCACTGCCTATGCTGAGGCCCTGTGTGACTCCTGCAGACGAATCTCCGGGGCCAAACAATGGCAGGAAAACACCGACTGTCCTCAGACATGCAGCTGAAGCACAGGCCCGCAAGACAGGTGAGTGCCTTTGATGTAAGCTATTTATTTTTTTTATGTTTACAACTGTGTAACTCCCACTGAGATTTCTGATTCCCACATTTATATATTTTATGTTAAGTGAGTAAAACTTTGACATGGTAAAAGACAACTGATTTATTTGTATGCATTTGTGCTTATTAACAGATGAGACCCAGTGGCGAGCGCAGGCTCTGGAGGACATGCAAAGACGTCTTGAGAAGGAGCATGCTTTGCAGATGTCTCTGCTCCTCGCTGAGCAGGAGAAAGAGCAACAGCGCCTCCACCTGGTCAGCACGTGGAATTTAACATGACCATTTTATATAGAAGTAGATCAGAAAAAAAGTGTTCTTTTTTTAAATGACCATGAAAAGCTACACCAAAACCTAATGTTTAACTACAATGCCAAACTTTATTTTCTTTATTTTCTTTTGCTTTCTTTGTGTGTGTGTGTGTGTGTGTGTGTGTGTGTGTGTGTGTGTGTGTGTGTGTGTGTGTGTGTGTGTACATCTGAGTTTTATATGCCTTTTTAAAAAGATTATGAGCAGAGCATTAGTGAAATACAAATAATGTTGTGTGCGGTGTGTTTAGGAGCTTGAGGAGACAGAGAGAAGGCTGAAGGAGCAGGGGTCTGTACGTCCTCTAAGTGCAGATGCTTGTGGCTGGAATCGTAGGTCTGTGAACGACTGCCATCCTATCATGAGCCCCTCGTGCCCGGGACTAAGTCCTGTCCACACACCATCAGAACGATCACCTGGACACAGTATAGGTATCGTTTTAATAAACTTCTGTGCTCAGGATTGTAAAAAGTGTTTACAAAAGACACATGAATGTCATGGTTCATTTTTACCCACCCCTTGCTGAAACAAAATGTTTAGATTATAATTGTTAAAAGTTATCTGCATTAAGCTAAGGTTAGCTCAAATTCAGTACATTGACATATTAGATGAAGTAAATTAGGAGAATATTTAAACTGATGAAGTGCATAGAGGCACTTGACATGTTAGAAAAACCTAATATGAGCCATTGTTGAGATATAGAGCACACCTATACAAACAACTAATATGCTGAACCCTGTATGCAACAGCTAAAATTATAAGATGGAGAAGCTGAATTAAATATGAAAGTCACTGTGCAAGTCTTTGCCACTGTGTGCAGCAAAGCACGCAACCACTGTGTGAGGTCACTTCTGAGCTGATGAGCAGGCTACACATGATCAGAGCAGGAGCTGGCTGAGAACGCATCAGAGGGAGGCAAACAGAGCTATGATAACTCGAGCATGTAGCTATCTGAGAGTTCAGTTTCTTCCTCACACCTCAGATGCGCAGCAGTTTTCTTGCATCTAGATTCATGTGTGTAGAGCGTTCATAGCATCAGCATCATGTTTTTGCTTATTTGTTTTGTTGGGTTGAAAAATAACTAAATAAACTTGTGATCATACTTATGGATCACCATGGAGCATACCATTGGCCATGTGAGTTATTTATGCAGAGGAAAAAAGTGAGTGTGAATGTGCCTGACGTCGCTCCAACTATGAGAGGTGATTCTGCAGGTCACCAGCTATCGTAGTGGGGAAAAAAAAGAAAAAAAGAAACAAAATTTACATTGTTGATGAAAAATAATAATAGGAAAACAGTTTTGTGTTTCTCAGCCAAGAACAACTACAATCTCATTTTCTGTTTTTAAGAAAGGAGAGTTTAAAAAACAGAGAGAGAGAGATGTGTGTTGTTTAGGCAGTAATGAGAATAATGAAAATGTCTTAGTTTTGTCACTTTTAGGTGAAAAGCAGACCTGGATCAATTTTCCACATGCAGCGGTCGGAAGAAAATTATAGGTTAACATCACTGGAAGTGATCAGGCCAAGTTTCTGGCTGAATTGTTTACAGCGTCATGTGTCCCTCAACCTAACAGTTACTATCATAGGCTACCAGAAAAAGGGTGGTGAAATGACCTTTTAAATGAACCAGAACTGTCCCTTAATTATATACAAGACAGTAAGAGACATAATGTTTTTATTAATATAAGGATGGTGTTTTCCTCACTAAACTGGAAGTGCATTTTGTTGTTAGAGCTTTTGTTTTTCATACAAACAGCATTTCACACATCAGCACAAATATAGCTTAGAGGTGATATCAACTTATGAAGTCAGGGAGTAGAGAAACAGATCAGATACACTGACTACTCGCTGAAGAACAACAGTGATTACTTTTTAATGTTTTCGGTCATTGTTATTGTCTGTTATTTGCTTTCTAAATTCTGTGTCCTATAATATCAGAAAAAAATAAAATGCTAGTGTTTGTTGATGAGATATGCTGCTCGTTTCAGCTGCGTCTTTAAAATATCTACTGTTTCTTTCTCCAGGTTTGCCCAGTCCTGTCCCTTCTAGTGCATCCTCTCCATGTCTTCAGCCTCCTCTTTATCTGTGGGGTTCCACGTGGGGGGCTAACAAACCTCGGGCCAGGCAAAGTCTGGTGTGTAAACACTGCAAAACAGGAATAGCATTGGCAGCCAAATCCAAACTTCAGCACACTGGCTGAGCTCATTACACCTTTAAGTACATGTAGTATATATACTGTAAAGTGTATATAATAAGTGTATATAAATCTGATTTATATTGTAAGTACCATTGTTTCTTTTACTCTGTTACATCCATAACGCTCTGAACTGTTGTAAGTCTTCAAAGCAAAGACCAAATAGAAGCTAAAAGTCTTCTTGGTATGCAGTCTTGCAGCAACCTTTTATTGTAATTGAGTCTATTTTTTGTCCATTAAATCAGAAAACGTGTATGTATGTGAAGACTGATATCATTTATCTTAATATCTCACATTTTCTCCATGTTCTTCATTACTTTCTCCCAGGTTCTGACAGCTGATCAGCAGAAAGCATTTTGCAGAATTGGTGCTATCACTCGCGGCTTCCTCACACGCAGACTGCTTAAAACGGAGAAAGTCAAACACCTCCGCCAAACCATCATGGTGAGTTCCATTTCATACCTTCATACACAATAAAAGAGTTACAGGAGTGTAAGGAAGTTTCATTTTAGATTATGACGTTAGTGACTGAGTGTGTCTAACTGTGCACTCTCTCTGTATTTATATGTGTGCCTTAAGGATACGCAGGAGTTCATCCGTTCATTTCAAACTGAAGCTCTACAGAAGAGAAGCGCCTACACAGCACAAGATCTCGCCCTGCAGGAGAGAGTTAGAGCCCAGGTATGACTGTGTACTAAACCTCTATAGCCAGCAGAGGGCCATCTTTATTCATGTTTCTCCTTGTTTGTTGTTCCCTCAGTTACGTGCAGCCCTGTATGACATCCATGACATCTTCTATGAAATGCCTTTGGAGGATCGCTTAGCATTACTGCAGCAGGACAGAGAGCTCCGTGTGGAGAGGAAGCTACGAGACATGGTAACATGAACACAGTCAAGTAAATAATCAAGTATCCAGATTTAATCAAGAGAAGGTGATCGTTATTGTCACTGAAAATATCCCTCTGTCCTTCTAGAGCCTATAAACTAAGCTTTAGTTTGTTCAAACACTGGAGAAAGTTTTATGAAGCCATGCATTCTGTGTCTGGAAAGGTTCATCCAGACACTCGTGGCTTATCTTGTTGTTATTAATGCATTGTTTGTAATATAGCACCTTCTCACAAAAGCAATTGTAAGAAATTGGTTTGTGACTGTCTTTGACTTTTTCAGTATTCTGAGTTGTTTTTTTTTAATAAACTATAAACTACATTCACTCCAACAGGAGAAAGCCAAGTGCCCCAAAGAGAGAGTGGCTCTTTCTGCTGCCACACAGAGGTCTCTGGACAGGAAAAAGAAGTAAGACAAGAAATGAAAACACGTGTTTTACGTTCATGCTGTTGAGATCCAGTGATCAGTGGTGTATCTGGTGCTTCTTTAGGGTTGGTGAATCTCCAGCACAGACTAGGAAGATGCAGCAGAAGCCAAAAAGCCCCACTACCAACAGGTGTGAGACACAGCTGTGGGATTTTATTACTTTTTAATTCATTTTGTGTTTCCCTCGATGTAATTTCTAGATTTTTGTCCCCAGACGTTGTTTAGATAAATTCATTATTCCTTTCCTAGAGTCTTGAAGCCAAGCCAAGGACAAAATGCCTCTGTCCCAGGACAGCTTAACCGTCAGGGGTGAGTCTGTACTGGTACAGATTGTAAAACACTTTTTATAAAACACCAATTGCCTGAATCGCATATTCATGAAAACAGCAGTCTTCAGACACACCCTGCTTTTGACGTATTTAAAGTCACCACAGTGACTTTTTTCTCTTAGGAGCTGGTACAGAAAGACCCCAGAGGAGAGGGTGAAGCGCACAGAGAACCTGAAGAAGCAACACTCGCTGGGCTAATTCATGACACAACATGCCCCGACCTGTGAACTTGAATATTTAGTATTTTAATACAAACCTTGTACCACTGAACTTTAGTCAGCGCTGCTAACCACATGATTGTCCTTCAGTTAGCTTTGGAAATTCACATGAATGTATTCACACACAAAAACAGCTGATTGTTATGATGAAGAAAAGAATAAGTAGCTGTAGTTAAATGTAAGCCACAAGAAACTCAATTGAAAACACGTAAAAACATTTCTGTGCCTGAGTACTCTGCCTTTGTTGTCTGTCATGTTTTAGCATGCATATATTTAATATCAAGTGCTTATAGCTGTAAGTTGCACACAGACAGTCACATAATGTAGTTGTTCTGAAAATACAATATTTTAATGTATATGATTTATTCCTTCAAGGGCTTTAATTACCAGTTCGTGCATTGTTTTGTTCTTTATGCTGAGTGTACTATAAAATGTATAGTACTCCAAGTCTGAGTCGTATCAGGGTGTTTTAGTATTTGGTTTAAATGCCTAATGAAACGGAAAAAAGATAAATATCTGTGTTTACACTCTGGCATGCTGTTACATTAATGTAGCTTCACACGACCACAGATGCACAGCCGGCATTCAGTGTGGACTTTGTTTCAGAAATGACTGAAGAAAAATAAATTTACAAGACCAAGAAACAATATAAGACATTTTAATGAAATAGTATTTCTGAAATATAGTGTGAACTGATGCGTTTACTGCAGCACCATGCTGACTTCATATTTGTGCACTTGTAGCATTCAGCATTGATGTTTTTCTCCCACATTGCTGTGTGTGTCTTTTAAAGGATGATTTATTTCATTTAAAATGTCAGATTGTCTTTTTTCTTCAATGTCCAGAATAAAATCTGAAATTATTTAAATTTTCATGGAATTTAATTCATGATACAGTTAAATTATAACCTAGCTAAACTAAGCTAACTATAACTTAGCCATAAGTTTTTGACATGAGCTTCTTTTCTGTTGTTTGCTTTACCGATGTTTCATGACCCAGTAAATACGTTCAGCATGGTTTCAAACAAGGATCCTACTTAGATATTTAATTCTGGCCCATGATAAGGTAATAAAGCCAAATATTAACAGTGGTCATGTTTATTTTTCATAAATCTCTAAAAATAATTTACTGTATTTACACATCCTTTTTTTGATGAAATTGACTATATTTTAATCTACTCTGAATACCACCACAAATCCAGAGTGAAGAAGGAGACCAAACAGATTTTTCTAGGCATATTTACAGCAATAAGACTTTAATTATAATAATTTTTATGTTGCAGGATACAAACATTCTTGAGCAAATCGATTTGTATTATATTCAACAGACTTGCACACATTCCAACATTAAACAGAATAAGTCTCATCATTCATTACACAATAAAATGAGGTAATATGAAGCTTTGTGATCCATTTTCTCTGTAATAGTAATCTGTGTCAGGATGCAGCTAAACCATATTCATCTAGTTGGCCTGGATTTTTAGCCTGCATGCAAAAAATGTTTTTATGTCACAATAACATGAATTTCATTTCGAAAAGAGGCACAACTGCTATATATTATAAATACATGGTGAATACAAAGTTAAAAAAGGCAAGCTTGTGGCTGTTTACAAATAATTGCATAATCTACAGTACGTGTCTCCTCTATATGCAAAAAATACGTAATAGTAATGAGTGATATAATCCTACATTGTGATATAATCCTACATTGTGATATAATCCTACATTGTGATATAATCCTACATTGCGCTGACTACATTATCTCCACACTGTCACACCAAAAGAAAACGTAAGCCACAGATCTCGCACACATTTGAACAAAATGGCTCCAAACTGCTTTAAAAAAGTTAAATATGCGTAATTTTTCTAAGATTGTGCAAGAAATTTTGTTTTTCATTTCATCTACTGTCGACAACATAAATAAAGGTTTTTAGTTTCCTGTAGTTAAAACAGCCATTTGCCATGACAGACAGCGACATAGCTGTGCTGGAACTAGAATACCTCTCATATGAGTTTGGTAAAGACACCAGCCGACCATCCACATATATGCATTTACACCTAACATCTTTCAAGAAGAAGGCTTTGAGTCAGTTTTCACTTCCACAAAGATATTCTGTGATGCACTGTCAGGAATCATCTAGCTGCCCTCTGCATCATCCATCCATCCGTCCGTCCGTCCATCTTTTTTCACTTATGCGGGGCCAGGTCGTGGGGTCAGCAGCCCAAGCAGAGAAGACCAGACCTCCCTCTCCCCAGCCACCTCCTCCAGCTTGTCTGTGGTAAGACCAAGGCGTACCCAGGCTAGCCAAGAGATACAATCTCTCCAGCGTGTCCTGGATCTGTCCCGGGGCCTCCTCCTGGTGGGACATGCTCAGAACACACCTCACCCAGACTTGCACACATCCTTGTAAGATGCCCGAACCACATCATCTGGCTCCTTTCGAGGTGAAGGAGCAGCGGCTCCACTCTGAGCCCCTCCTGGAAGGGAGAGGCCAGCCACCCTTCGGAGGAAGCTTATTTCCGCCTCTGGTATCCACAGTTTTGTTCTTCAGTCATAAGCCACAGCTTGTGACCATAGGTGAGGGTAGCGACATGGATCGACCGTTTGAGAGAAATTGAGAACTTCGCTTTTACACTTAGGAATAAAATTATTAAATAAAGTTGTCATGGTGATTGTTATGTACACATTGCAATTCTGCTCATTAATTAGTTGGCACTCTGTGTAATGAGGGCTGTTGGGAAATCAGTTTTACCCCAGTTCTTTTTATTCCTCGAGCATCCAGAGATGGCACCGGACTCAGTAGTCATTTTCACAAAATCTTTATTCATCTTTATTCATCTTCATTTAAGCATGCACTTCTAGAAGGGAAGACGAGGCCGGTGTCCCTCTCCAAAATCTTCACTCCTTTGTCTGTGAAACACAGTTTTATAGAAGCGACCCCATCATAAACCCCCCCCACGGTGGGCCGCAAACTCTGTGTCTGTGTGCACGAGCACATGAATGCCTACATGTGCGCGTTCCCTAGTGTCTATGTGAGTGCTCGTGTGTGACTGTGTGCACATGAGTGATTGTGCGTGACAGTTAAAACACTGTGGGTGTAGGTAACTCCCTAGAAGTCATAAAACCCCTCTCACTTCCAGACCACAGGTATCCAGTTACAATGTTGAGACCCCCCCATACATCCTCTGGGGAATTTCCACTCAGCATTAACTCTTCTCTGTTTTACTGTCACAGCTCAAGTGGGGGAGGGGTACAATCTACTCCTAAGTTCACGACACAATCAGCCTTTACTATATTGAGGGCAGTGTCAGTGTCTCTACAACAGTTCTACATTCTATGATAACACATTTCTAAACTCTAAATCAGCTAAATATTCTACAGGGTCAAAAGCATCAATTCAGTGCTAAGCTTGAATTGAATTATTGAGACTGACATAATGAGCTGTAGAGGGATTTGCAAACATGCAAAAATTCTGGGCCAAGCGAGTCTGAACAGAATGTCCGGACTTAGATAATAATAAGAATCAATAGGCAGCGAATTGCCAGCTAATATTAATACAGCAAGGCTAGAGAGCGAGGTGTTTTTCTTTCTCTATTTTGTTTCTAGGAAAAGGAGCAGATGCAGACAAGGTCAGATGTGGATAGAGTGGGGGAGAAGATCCACTCGGGAGACAGCAGAACCGGACACGTTGTTTCCCAGAAGAAGTAGTCATAATAACACTTGTTTTTGTTGTGGTATAAAATTGTAATACCTGCTTACAGGCTCATCATTTTTGTGAAGCAGACCTCTGGTTCACATTGAGGTCTAGCATGCTGAAACTTCAAGTGCTGAAATGAATTTAATCTTTTAAAAGACCGTTTCTCTTTCTTTAAGGAAGCAGAGGAGAAAGACTAACTCCAATACACTCAGCTCTCTCTTCACCAAGATGGATTGGTACAGCTTCTGCATCACTGCAGCCGCAGCACCAATCCGTCTGTCAGTCTCCCGCTCCCCTCTCCTATCACTCGCAAACAAGATACTTAAATTCCTCCACTTGGGCCAAGAACTTGTCCCTGATCTGGAGTGGGCACTCCACCCTTTTCCAGCTGAGGACCATGGCCTCAGATTTGGAGGTGCTGCTTCTTATTCCCACCACTTCACAGTCAGCTGCAAACTGTTCCAGTGTGAGCTGGAGGCCATCACTTGATGAAGCCAACAGAACCACATCATCTGCGAAAAGCAGAGATGAGGTGCTGAGACCATCCAAGTGAAAGTCTTCCATCACTTGGCTACGACTAGAAATTCTGTCCATAAAAATTCCGAACAGAATCGGTGACAAAGGGCAGCCCTCGTGGAGTCCCTCATCCACCGGAAACAAGTCTGACTTATTCCTGGCTATGTGCACCAAGCTCTTGCAACAGTTCTACAGTATAAAGATTGAATGGCCCGTAGCAATGGGCCAGACACCCCATACTCCCGAAGCACCTCCCACAGGACACTCTGAGGGACATAGTCGAATGCCTTCTCCAGGTCCACAAAACACATGTAGACTGGTTGGGCAAACTCCCATGGATCCTCCTCAAATATCATTAGTTGGATAATTCTGTTAATTTATGTTGATTTGAAGAAATGTTAAAAATAGGTTTCCAGCAACATTGTGTGATGAAATTGTGCAAAGAGTATCTCAGTTATCATAGTTTTTGAAGGAAAGATTTAAAAATTATTTGAAATGACAGTTGTTGTGTCATCTTTGGAGTTGCTTTACACAACAAGTAAACTGGAGTTTATTTTGTTGATGATGTAGTCATCATCTGCCTTAGATTGGCCTCTCGCCCAATGGTAGCTGCTATAGGTTTCTGAAACCCTTGATAAAGATAAGCGTCAGAGGATGGACATAGTTATCATTAACTGATTAGGCCTGTGGTAAAAAGGCTGCTTCTCTGATAGACGACAGAAGAACTCGTGATGAAGTGAAAAGCCTACTTACTCTAAAGTGAGAGGCCATTCCTGTCTGAAAGGTTTACAAGATAAATCTTAAGGGTCAAGAGATGATTAGTTTTTCTTAACTGGCTTGGCACATTTGTCCAAATATTTTTAGCTCCCTCAACTGTTCATCAATGCAGTAAAACACCATGTTTAACCACAAAAAGACTCCAACTTAAATAAGCAATGTTTTCATGTCAAATAATAAGTAATTGTCACAAAAACAAGAGGCTAATCTAAGACTATGTAAAACATCATAAATAAAATATAATAAGGACAAAAATAAAATACTGATATACAGAAAATGTCCTTAGTTTTAGATTGTAGAGTAATTTTTGTGTAGTGTTTAAAACTACAGTAGTGTGAAAACGTATTTGTCCCCGACCTGATTTTCTCTTTTTTTTCTTGTATGTTTGTCACATTTTAATGTTTCAAATCCTCAAACGGGGGATTTAGGAAGGAACGCTGGTTTGAATGGGGAGTCGAGGAGGGCATTTACGTGAAAAGGCAAAGATCATCTCTGAATCGAGGAGGGGGTATAAGGGTACATCTTTCGCCATCTAACAATGCTGTGATTGTAGACATTCCCAAAGTCTGTGATTGGTACTCAAGGCAACTAATCAATGGTCATGACAATTTGCATATTAATGATCAAGAAACTGACCTCGCAGTCCATTGTTTATTCAGTGGGCTAGTTTCAGTCCTTGTGCAATGTGCTGTTTATAAGGTTGGAGAAACCTGCAGTCAGCTGAGACTGAAGAAGTCACTTGGATAAGGATGTTTCTCCCTCTGACGCTACGTCCAGATGAACAGAATCAACCTTTTGGGACCTTCATTTAGAAACTCCATTTTGTCTTTACTAGTATTATTTTTGTTTGATTTTTAAATTTGTTTGCTGTTCTGAAACACTGAAGTATGACAAACACAAAAATAGGAAATCAGGAAAGGAGTAAACACTTTTTCACACCACTGTATGTTTGTCACGCAATGCAATCAATTTTTTGGTGATTTTAGGGTAAAAAGATCTGGGTTAAAAACAAATTTCCTATCTAATGATTACAATAAATATTTGCTTGCACGTAAGATTTATTGAACAGTATACAATATCAAATACATGCATTCTTTTAGAATCAGTACAGATGAAGCAAGAAAACTAAATGATATACTAGCTGCATCACAGTGTGCTGGATTAATTAACATTTAAATGCTCTATGCAACAATCTCAGTTTGGTTCATCTTTTTCTTCAACAACTGTATGGTCACTTAAAATTATGAGATATAAATATCTTTGTATCACCAGTGTAATAAAGGAAGCACCTTAGTACCTTTTTGTAATGACATTACTAAGGTTACAGGAAACATGACAGTAAATGCTAAACGTGAATGAACTGTTACAGGAAGAAATAAAGTATGGTGGGTGGAAGAAACACGAGAGAATTACTGAAGACAAAAATCAAAACAGGAATTTAACAATATGCACAGAAGTAATTAAAATTTTAAACATTTAACGTAACAAAAAATAACAAAGAAACAACCTGAACCTAAACTCAAACTGTAATATATTCACCAATAATTCCAAACCCAGAAAAAGCTAAATGGCAGGGAGATGACAGAAGTAGCTGATGATTTCCTGCAGCTTTACTTACACCCATTTCTCACTATTTGTCATGTACACATATTGTATAACTGCAACAAACAAGTATTTGTCATTAGAACTGTGATGTAAAATTGGTACCTTTTCAGTGCTGGATGAGGCTCAATGTTTAACTGATAAGCACTTACATTAAAATAAATGTTCCCATCCCAATGAACCAACAGTATACACGTCAACTTAAAACATTAAATTATGATATTTAAAACAAGCAAAAAAATCAAAATGCTTTTGGAAACCGTAATCTCAGACTCTTACAATTAAAATCATAAATCTCAGGTTTGAATGGAGAATGCATTACATGTCTTCACGCTCTGCTATAAGTGATTAAAAACTACAACAAATTTTTAAAAAGAAAGAAATCAAAACATGATTTAGACACTCGTGATTAACACCTTAATATTAGCAGTTTTAATTGATATCTATAATATTCAAGATGCTTTTTGTATAAAATTCATTAAAAAGTCAAAAGTACACATAAACACAACATTAAAAGAGAGCAAAACAAATATTACTGTGATAATATGTAAAGACCTCGTGTCTCTAATCAGTGTTTCCTCAGGGATGTCCTGTGGGTTATCAGGCCTCAGCTGTTTCTGTAGAGCAAATTAAAAATGGGTGCTGGATGGATCAGTTAAATTTAAATAAAAACCAGTGCTGTCACCGTTAATCTCGTTAACGTGAACCGATCCATGTTAACACGTCAAAACTGGCAAATCCCCGTTAACGAGTTAACGAAGATTAGTCCCTGTGAGGGGTTAGAAGTTCACGCTAATGCCGTCATCACGACTAACACGATTAATAATTAACTCATCTGGAGAACACTCTGACTCAAAATCCTCTGAATGTTTCTGTCAACGCATTTCAGGCAGTTTGTCCGAAGTTTGTCTATTCTGCACTACAGATGGGTTGAGTGCATTAAAAATGTTTATCGTGTTAACTTTGATGACGTGTATTAACATGATTAATGCTAACAGCACTAAAAACATTGTTCAAAATAATCAGAAAAATAGTTCATGATCACAGCCTTTTAAACAATTTGTGACATTTTAAGATTTACCCAGTGTGGTTACTTTTTTTCATCTTGATCACGATTAAGTTCATCACAGTGTTTCTTCACCATCTCAAGATCTTCCAAAACATCTAAAAACAAAGTATTTGTTTTTATTAAATATTTATTGTTAGTGTTTGTATTGTGAGGATTCCTAACACTTTATATATTCTGTTTACCTGGCAGTGAGCAGGCCTCAGTCTTGAGTGAGTGTTCAATGGAATCCTCCATGGTTTCCTCCAGTGTCCTCAGGACAGTTTCCTAATTTATCATCAAAACATTTGTTACTTTTTAAATAGGCAACTATTGAATCCAAGAATAACTGGACAAGAGATAAATTATTGGTTTGATATGTTTCAAGACTGCTTGGAAAAAAAAAACCTTCAAATCGTTCAACTGCTCCAACATGGCATTTTTTGCCTTTTCAAACATGTCCATCTTTGACTCCACATGTCTCTCAATAGTGTCCCTCATCCTCTTCTGGGTGCCTGGTCCTTCAAATGCTGCTGCTTCTACAAGGAGACAATCATTTTCATGCACAGTTGAATAGAAATACCGAATTTTTCTAACCATAAGACGCATCGGATCATAAGGCGCATTAAGCAAAACAAAACAGTAAGATAAGTCAAACTTTACTCAACTCATTCTTCTTGCTTCCTCCACTTCCGTATGTGAAATGTGAAAATGAAAATTACCTGAAGCGCCTCAATGCTATGCTTTATATTAACCAAAATGTCATATAACTGTATAGTGTAGTATTAAGTGGACACGGCCCTGATAATAAAGGCATTAGACTACGTGTCCTTCAGTGGTAGAATGTTGGAGACTCTCGCTCACAGTTGTCTGTAGAAGTAGATAACAGGGAATCATCTCTCAGTGGAAATGTACTAGAATACTGTGGTTTAGACTAGAGTGAGACAGACTGTAATAAAACTGTTAAGCACACACTGCCATTTGGAGATTCACTGCAGTGTCATGTAGGACGCATCTCCCTTCTGGAAGTAATAAAAGTGTAAAATGGTCTACTAAACAGTGTGTTGTCTTCCATTAGATGTGGATGTGTTGGTTTATTTCATTGGATATTTTTGAGTTTATATTAGTTTAGCTGCTGCTGTAATATATTCAGTCTCATGGCAATTTATTTGTTACTACAGACTGCTGGCAACACTGAGCATCTAGGTGGCAATAAAACGGCCGGCGGTGACAATCCAGCAAAGTGGAAGTGTCTTGTCCTCCTTCCTGTATCCTGACCGATACACCATCTTGTTAGCTGCTAAACCTAAAAGAACTAGCCCTCACCTAACACTTCTCAACATTCAGTAACCCTACAAAAGTCACTGCTGTTTAGTTTTCTCTCTTCATTTATGTCTGAAGTGATAGCAGAGCTATACGTTTTGATTTTTTGAGAAATCTCTCAGTCAGAACATGGTATATCATATTTAGGTGGAAACTAGTGAGCTAACGTCCTGCTAGCTTCTAACCCAGTTAAATTTAATAAATTTTGTTTTCATGGATGTCTGGATGTTAAACTTAATTGTTACATCTGGAAAAGCAGCGACAGTGACCATTTTATTAAAGATGAAAGAATTCAGACAGCTTTTAATTCTCAGTGATGCTGCACTGTTTGACTTTGGAACCTGAAGCGGCGTTTGGGCCCAGATTACTCTGTGAGGCTCCTGACTGCGGTAGCCGCAATGTTCAGACAATCCATCAAGCGGTGCGGCTTCGTAGCTTACCAAAGTCGTACTAAAACATTTTTTGACAGATTTTTGAATGCCGTGTACCACATGAAACGGTTGGAGGCCAGTAAGCACAACCAGAATTCATACATAAGGCGCACCGGATTTTTGAGAAATTAAAGGATTTTAAGTGTGCCTTATAGTGCAAAAAATAAGGTAATTCACCTCTTTCTTACCTTTGTAGCATCCTTTCATGTTACTCCTGATTGTCTCTGTCAGACTGTTGTAGATCAATTTCTTTTGTGTGAGGATGATTTTGTTGAGCTTTGTCTTCATTTTGTTTTCCTTAGAAACATGAAATACAGATTAACATTATTTAAAACAGCATTAAGGTAAAATAACACAAGTTCAGTGTTTGAATGACTTTCTAATAATAGCTAAGCTAACAGGTTCATGGATAGGGAAGTTCTTTTACCTCGGTCTGGAGAAATGTCAGTTGCAGTTCGACATTTTTGTACTTTTCAATCAGTGAATCAGTGTTGAGTGAAAATGCATCAATGGCCCCATTGAAATTTCCACATTTTAGGTCGTTTCTGAATGGGGCAAAGATGTGGTTTATAATAGCAGTATTAGCAAGTTTATGATATAGTGCAATTTGGATACATGTATTGTTGTACATATTGGTGCTGTTCAGAATTAGATTATTCTCACGGGAAGGTCTTTCTGAATTTTTCATCAATGCTTTCAGTCAAACAAGACGCTAATATCATGTTGAGGTCTTTTCGCTTCCCTTTTTTTGGTTTCTGGATGCCAACATTCTTAACTGCAGACTTTAGTGTCCCGTGAAAACCCTTGTTGTTTTTTTTCTGAAACAAAACAGAATTTTACATTTTTTTTTTAAACACATGGTCACAAAGTATCCTTAGGTCTTGTTCCAGTTGTAATTAAAACACATACACTGGGGTATAAGAAGGACCTCAGTTTTCTTTCACACAAATTTTGGGATCTTTCAACTCCGTCCCGTAGGTGTTGTTCAAAAGCTTTTGTAATGTCTTCAATTGCTTTTTTGACTCGATTAAGTTGGATGCTCAAGTTTCCCTCAAGGACTGCACACACATCGTTTTTTTGTTCAACCTGAAAAAAAAGAAAGATCATTATTTAAAGCAGTAAAACATCACATAATGGCTCTCGACTCACTTTTGAGGCGGTCTTGACAAACCCAAGTTTTTAACATGAATCTCATGCATAAGTTCAGTCAGATAGGTCTGTCATCATTTGTCTGCCTCTGTGTATTCGTTATGTCACTTCCATTTTCCCACACTATTGACCTCATTACTCTAGTCCAATCATTTTTTTGCCTTCTGCAGGCCAATCAGTCTCTGTTTTCTGTGCTTTTATATGCTCTCTGTCATTCTGCCTTACAGACTCTCATCCATGCAACTCGCCTCCTCCTCATCTTCACCTCACCCTTCACTCAGAGCTAGGGCTGGGTATCGTCACTCATTTCTAGAATCGATTCGATTCCGATTCACAAGGTCCCGAATCGATTCAATCCACAATTCGATTCAATTCGATTTGATTCAATTTGAATCGGGAAATTTTGCCTCAGACATAATTCAGATCATGCATCAGTACATTTCTATATTTTTGTATCTATAAAAAGAAATGTGACACTTGTGAGACATAATCAAAGGTGTGAGCGTCACAGCAGATGCCTTTGTGTCAAAGTAGTTGAGGATAAAACACAGAAAAACATGAAGGTGATTTTCCTGGCCCTGGATCTTATAAAAATATTCTGCAGTAGATCAAAAACGAAACAAAACCATTAATAACCATATGAACATTACGTGATGCTGCTGACATAAAGCAGAGATTTATTAGAGACACAGCTGAGCATTTTGCAATTTTGCATAATTTTAAAAAGTTTAAATTTGTTCAGTATTGAACGGCAGAAATGAGGCTTTCTTTCCAGAAGTTAGTAAAAGGAAAAAACAGCAGCCGACAGCGCTGTAAACAACGGTAGATTTGTGTGTAACAAGCAAGCGAATAATGCAGAAAAAAGATTTTTAGATGGGAAACTGATCTTGAAGTACAGACAGAGAGAGAGAGAGAGAGAGAGAGAGAGAGCTGTGCATGTAGTGTGATTTTATCGAGGTGGCAGCAAAACAATAAGAGGGAATTCATGACGATGTTTATGTGAAGTGTAGTTTGCTGCTTCTTTTGCTGCTGGTTCGGTCAATATTGTTTGGAGAGAGATAAAAGCTGCAGCTTCAGAATCAGGACAAAAAGGGTGTAAACACAAAGCGCGGACCCGCCGACGGATCAGAATCAGCGAGCTGTCGGCTTTCAGCCCCGACTGTGTCCGGGCCGTCGGGTGAGAAAGGCGACATCTCACTGATTCTGATCCGTCGGAGGCTCCGCGCTTTGTGTTTACGTCTTTGTGTAGAATCCGTGTTCCTGCTCTCATTTACTGTTTTAGCTGTTTGGTGGTTGTTGAAATTTTGTGAGGTTTAACCTGAGATTCTGGCATTTCGGGCAAAATAAATTTATATTAAAAAATCGATTCAGGATTTTAATGAATCGATATCACGTTATCCAAGCGAGAATCAATTTTAATCGATAAATCGATAATCAAAACCCACCCCTACTCAGAGCCCCATCCAAACTACCATCTTCACTACCCCAACAATCTAGACTCTCGGGGTCCTGTCCTAACTCCCATCATTTCTGTGCTCTCATTGGTTCACTGGAGTCTCATTGGTAAATAACTATTTAATTAAATTCTGTATCTCAATAAATAATATTCAGTTCTTCCAAATAATCTCTCCTCTTTCAATCACTAATAATAAATTACCACATATAGATTTATGATGTCCAGTATCCCACATTTTCAGTGAAGGTCAGCATGCCTTACAATATGTTAGTAAACTTTAGTGAACATTTTATGAACATTTTTATTTTATGCATTTTCTTATGACCTTTAAGAAGATTATGAATGAGGCTTTATTGCCTGATCTTACCACTTCTCTGCTTTTGGCTCCTTGAATCAAAGACAGAATCCCATGAGCTCCAGACACA